>NW_026555329.1:20995000-21620000 GCF_021234165.1 Pteronotus mesoamericanus | reverse complement strand
TACTGAAATTTAATATAATTTTTTGAATACTTAAAATGACAGACTCAATGCCTTTGAGATGAATTCTGGATGTTTGTATTTGTAACAAGGTAATTCTGATGCAGGCAGTCCATGGATTGATTGTCACTTGGATTCCACTGCTTTAGGTTTTCTGATGTGAAAGAAAATAGATAGATAGCAACTCTACTAACCAGCTGTAGTATTTCAGTAGCCTTCCTTTAATTAGTGGTGCCTTCTCTCCAAAGCATGAATGAAGGGGAGTCGTCTGGAAATGCAGGTTTACTTTACTATTCCTGCATTTGAGCTTTTGCCAGCTTACCACTCTCTCTCAGAAGAAATGACCTTTCAACTAAAATAATTAGTTTCCGCACCCTACCTCTGCCAAAAAGAGATTTACTGACGGCATGCTCACTCTTACTAGCAGTGATGAGCTAGTTATTTCTTGTAAATGTCATCACATATATGGCACAACCATAATACTTGAATAAAGAGTGTACTATTCTTCTATGATAGACTTGAACTAGTTTAAGAAAAATAATTGAGTCATTCATTTAACAAATATTTAGTTATGTCAAAAGCCTCTTAGGGATTAATGAGGGGAGCCCCCTAAAAACCGTAATTATCTTCTGGGGGGCGGGCCCCTTGTAGTACAGGCTTCCCCCACTAGGTGAGTGTTCTAGGAACCCATCTGTATCAGTGTACCAGCTGGCTTTGTTGTGAGAGGCTGCATTCAGATTCATTGAATTTTTTCTGGTGACTCTTTCAAGTTGCTTGCCCTGTCATGATATGATGGGTGACTTATGAGTGCACCCGCCTACAGCTCACTAAGTGTTCAGCAGGTTTCAGCCAAAAACGACATGGCCCCTGTGCCCCACCTTCTCTGTTCACCTGATCTTGCCCCAAGTGACCTTTTTTTGTTTTCCTGAATGAAAAAAATTCCTCAAAGGGAAACGTTTTGCCCATGTGGAAGAAGTAAAACAAAAAATGGCAGAAACATTAAAAGGCATCAGAATTTGACGAGTTCAGAAACCAGTTTGAGCAGTGGAAGGAAATCTTGATTGGTGTATTGTATCAAATGGAGAGTGCTTTGAAGGTGACTGAAGTTTAAACATGTAAGAAGAAATACCCAATTTTTTTATGAATAAATTCCAGGTTTTTTGGGTCCCCCCTTGTAGTGAGGGGTTGGAAGGACCACCAATCTAAGAGTCAGACTGACCTGCATTTGACCCCCAGTTTGACTTTTTACTGCATATATGATTTTAGGAGGATATTTTAAGCATCTCTATAATGATAATAATAACTACCCTTAAGATTGTGAGGGAAGAACCTTGGCTAGATGACACAGAAGAAACTTTAGATGTATATGAAGTGAAACTTTAGATGTGTATAAAGTGGCCCTTTCCTGCAGAGGACAGCAATCTAATCAATTATTTACAAAATTTTTAAGAAGTAGTGATTGGGGACTATAACATGGTGATACAATTGAAATGCTAGAACCCATCTCTGGTATTTTTCACTGCCCACCCCTGACATTTCTGTAGTATTGGAGTGGCTCCAGGAGAAAAGGAATTGAAGGGGTGAATATGAGACATTGGGATGGAGCTATGTTGGGAGCAAAGCAGAGGGAATATGGAGAATAATTGTGCCTTAAGTTATGTAGAGAAATCAGGCAGGTAGGGAGCACGACCTTAATTGTAGAAGGGAGCAGTGAATTTGGTTTTAGCCAAACATTTTTAAATTTGGGACGAGTACTTTCAAATGCTATAAAGCTACAGAATGAACTCATTGTGATTTAGTAGCACTTTTTTAGAGTTTGGATCTTAATGGCTCAATAAATAATCAGGAAAGTTTTCTAGGCTATGACAATAAGAATTAAGACATGAAGCCAAGGATCAGAATAGTGTATGTAAGAAGCAATAAGGAAACAGAGACAAAATGATAAGAAAGATAGGAGAAACCAGGAAAGGTCATAAAAGAAAGTCAAGGCAAATGAGTTTTTCTAGTTGTTTAAAGTGGACATAAAACAAGAATAGGCAATTCACAGCAGAAGAGCTTGCTTGGGCAATAGCAGACTGTGTGTTCTAACAAAGTTTTAAGACTGTTAGAACTTCATGTTGCTGAAGTTTTGAGGAAATACTTAAATGATACTGTTATGGGAATAAAAATTAAAGTAACATTTAGAATATGGCATTATATTACCATTATAAATATTAAGCCTGAAAATTATTAAAAGATTTTTATCATACAGAAACATCAATAGATGGGTGCAAAAATTTTATTTTTGAGGATCTGTATTGTAACAGTATTGGTGGTAGTGAACAGTTGGAAACAAGTGTCTGTCAGTAGGAGGTTAGTCATGTAAGTTATGAAATAAGATGATGATAACTTGTATCTGGCCACTTTGGGGCAGAACGAAAGAAGAGAATGGGAGAAAGAGGAGGAGGCGGGCAAGAGCAGGGTGGAAGGGAGAATGCAGTGTGAGACTGGGAGTGAGGAATTGTATTAGCTGAAAAGAAAATTACAGTTTTCCCCTTTAACCTTTTCCCCATAATACCTAAATATTAATCTTACCTTATTTTTATGACCAAAGTTAAACGTTTCAATGTATTTTTTACAAAATACCAAAAGATAAGACAGATTAAAAATAAAAACATTTCAGAAGTGACTGTGTATAAATTAAGAATCTTCATTCATTGCCACTGCACTCCAGTTCCACTAGAGGTGATCATTGTTACCTTTCATGTGTATTCTTCCAGACTTTTTTCTTTTTTGGTGTGTATGTTTGTGCATATAAATAATTTTTTAATAAAAATGAGATTTTATAAACTTTACTCAGTAATATAGATAACTTTAAAAAAAAATCTGTACACATAAATATCTCCATGTCATACATTTGTAATAGACTTTATAAAATGACATGAAATTCAATTGTGATGTTAAAATACTCTGTCACTAAATTATGTTACCCTAGTCATAAGTGGAAAAAGTAGTCAAAAATGTGAGTTAAGATACAGTATCTATAACTCTTGACCTATCGTTTTTGTTCCCCCCGGCCGAACACACTTTCATGCATGCTTTAAATTTGGGCTAACAGTAAAACTTACACATGATTCTAATTATTTCACCCTCTTTTATTTATATTTAGCTTCCCCACTGATTCGATGGTAATTACTGAATCTGATGTACGGAAAACGGTATACCATGGAAGTTGTCTAAAACAGAACATCGGTGGTACAATAGAGGTATTTTGTCTTGAAACTGTAATGTGCACTGATTTTTTTCTTACTGTTATTTTTATATCTGTGGTCTAGTGATTATCCAGTAAATAGTTACTGAGAAGTAAACATAATAAATATGAGGATAATACCTTATATACTACCCAGAAGAATAGAGGGGTTTTTCCCCCTGAATATGTTCTGATTTAAAACTTACCTTGTTTTATATTACATGGGCTGTGTAACAAATTAGTTTCAGTGCCCTGGCCAACAGCCTTTCTTTTTGCCATGGAAGGCTGGACCAGATCATCTCTAGAGTAGTCTTAAGGAATCTCCTGAACCCAAGACGCTATGGCTGGGACAATGGATGAGGCTTCCTTCAGCACTGGCCAACTAGAATGTAAAAACCCTCATCTTTTACAGTATATGCGATCTAAGTAAACCACCTTCTGCCTCTCCTCAACATTGTATATAATGCCAATTTACGGCTACATTTTTCAGACTTAGAACTGCCAAACCCCGGTCTTAGTAGATTTTTAGTTAAGTTTTACAGAAAATAAAGATCCTTGCTCTCTCTCAATCTGGATACAGAGGAGAGAGATTGGCTACATTTTTGATTCTTTCACATTCATCCCATATGGAGTGTCTATTTGAATGACATTCAGATAATTGGTAAATAAAGAAATACTTTCATGTTGAGAACACGTTTATATTTTTAAAAACCACTTATGGTTTTTTCCGTTTATGAAAATAATTTGTATTTGTAGAAAGTGTATACTATTAATAAATGCCAAGAAGAAAAGAAAGTTGCTTATACTTTCATGAGCAAAGCCAGCCACTGTTAATGTTACTTAAAGTTAAATACACACATCTTATTCATTATATTTAAGAAGTATCTATATTTCACCCTCAAACATATGTTAATAATTATAAATATGTAAATATTTTCGCACTTTGCATCTTTATTAAAATCACAGTACTAAGTACAATTGTTTAGTAGAATTATTCACTAGAATTACTGTTTTTAATTAAGAGCAGAACTGAAATTTATTAAAACTTCTCTGGAGTTTTCTAAGAAATAGTGATTTTTTTAAAAGATATTTGAGAGTAAAAGTTTAAAAATAAATTGTGCATAATTAGTGTAAATAAGTATGTCATATTTTGCTTTTTAATTTAGTCTTCTAGTGGTGAATTTGGAGTGGAACAGGAAACAAATATGGTTAAGTTGCTGGAAAAACAGTATCAAGAGCGATTAGAAGAAGAAGTAGCTAAGGTAAGTGTGTGGTATGTCCAGAAAATTATTGTGATTTATACACCCTTTGAGTTTTCAAAAAAAGTAGATTTTTTTGATGACAGTGCACTTTATTTTTTGGTTACAAGTTTCATACATGTCTCCTCTTTAAGTTATCAGATACTGGCATCAGCCGCAATTGCCTTTAAGTGAATGTCTTTGAGAAAACATCTCCTCTTGATGTGGAATAGTAGAGCAATTAAAACTTTTCAAAATACCAAAACAAATTTTTATAAATTTATTACCTTGTGAGTAGTACCTTATGAAGGAGTTTGGCCTTTGTTAAAGGTGTGGAATATGGTAGGAAAGGAGAAAGAAGGTGGTTGATCTTTTCTATATTACCTTTGCCTCTTCTCCCAGAGAAGTTACTGTGATGTTAATAATTATAGATACTCTTAGCTGCTGTGCCCATAGTCATTCTTTTAAGCTCTTGAATACCAAGTATATCCACCTAGTCCACCTTTATGTTTCCATTTTTTTTTGTCTTTGTATTCACTTTAAAAATGCACATACCTGATTGGGTTCTTATTTTCAACAGTTGAATTCTGAGCTTGTCTGCCTTCTTCTTCTTCTTTTTTTTTTTTACATTATAACAATCCCAGTGAAGTATATGTATTTTAAAGGGGGTTAAATGATAGGATATACAGGAAATGCATAAGGAATTAGGTTAAACATAAATTGGATGAAGAGGTTGAGATCCAAGGAAATATATGGACAATAAGGACTGACTTCTGTATCTGAATTGAATGTTTAGTTCCTAGAGTTCAAAGTAAAAGGTGAAGCATCATCACTTTTATGTAGCTCTCATTATCTAGTTCTTCAGAGAAATGTAGGTTTTCTCTAGTGCTTAGCTCTTACATAAATTTCTCAGGTGGAATGTTTTAGGAAGGCATCGTAGTATAGCAGTGCAGAACATGAGGTTTGGTAAAGGATATATCATGCTTTAAATTCTTGTTCTTCTGGTTTAATAGATTTATGATTTTAGGAAAGTTACTCAACTTCTGAGTCTCAATTCCCCCATTGTTAAAGAGGAAAATAATAAGTGTAATAGTAATTCTTACAAGAATTCAGTAAATTAATGTATAAAGTACCTAGCAGATAACAAAAACTCATAAATATTTATATTTTTGAAATACTCTTATTACTGTGGTAATGGAGATGATATGAATATGTTTTGTAAAGCTTCATTCATCCAAGCTGATAGGAGAGCACCAAAGTGCAGGCCAGTGAAAACTGTTCCTAAGGCAGCCAAGGTTTTGTGTCTGAGAAACACCATTGATGGCCCAGTTTGATCCTAGAACAATATAGGTGGTTGGCATTAGTCATCAGTACTGATGGCATTATGCTCTACCCTATACCCCTCAGGTATGATGATGGGAAAGTTTGAGAATCATTGTTTTAAAAACACAGGGTAAGTAGAAGAAGCCCAAAAGGCACAGTGATTACCAGTGTAGATCACAATAGAGTCAGCTTGTGATTTGACATTCATTTACATTTCACTGCCAGACAGTGTTCAGGGTACTCTGAAAAGAGGAAATCTTTGCTCCCATAGACGTTACATTCTAGTTGGTGCAGATAACAATACACAGATGATAAGTACTCTAAAAAAAAACAACCCAACTCGGGTAATAGAACTGGAAAATTCTATGGGGAGTGAAATGGCGTTACATACATTATACAGGTTATTACAGACAACCTCACTTTTAAAGTGATGTTACAGGAGAATCCTGAAGGAAAAGAGAAAATAAATTGTGAAAGTGACAGATTGAGCACCATTTTAAAAAGTGAGATGTAAGAGAAAGAGAAAAATCAAGAATTACTCCAAGAATGCCTCAAAGAGGTAGCCATGGAGACTTCGTGAGAGTATGAAGGCCACTTGCCAGCTGCCAGCTCTGCAGGTTTGATTAAGTCCTGACACCCCCATGTTCAGGGGACCTCTTTGGCGAAATGCTGTGAAATCCTGGCACAGATGTATCTTCTCAGCAGGGGTAACTGGATACCAGAGGAAGAAATATAGGCAAAGAGACAAGGGCTTGCCCTTCAGGGGAAAATATTACTCCAGCTTATTTGACCTAAGTAAGTGGAAGAATGGAGTTGCTATTTGCTTAGGTTTTGGATGGAGGATAGAAAAGACTGCATAGCAGTAGTTTTTGGAGAGAAGTGAGAGACTTAAGAATTCTGATTTTGACCTATTAAATGCAAATCACTTATTAAATGTCTAAATACAAATGTGAGGAAGTGGTTGGATATGTAAATCTAGAGTTCAGGAAACAGGATAAAACTAGACATAATTTTGGTAAATAAGGTAGCTAGTATATAGAGCAGTATTTTTTAAGCTGTCAGTTGTAACTTATTTTTAAGTCAAGAAATCAATTTATTGGTTCAGGACCAGGATTTTAAATATAAATGGAAAGATTTAATTATATAAACACACAGGTACCTACGTGTGCTTTGGGCCACAATAGAAAACATTTTTTTTGTTGTTGTTTTGTGTATGTTTACCATGGTTACAATGAAAAAATTTTAAACCACTAATACAATGAGTATTGATAAAGAGAAGTCTGAGAAAGTCTAGAGAGTGTCCATGTGTAGAAGTTAGAGAAATGAGGAAGAACAGAGGAGATGGAGAGGAGCGCTAATTTAAATATGGAAGGAACACAAGATTGCATTACAGAAGGCAAGTAATAAACGTGTATCAAGAATATGTATTAAATTGTATCAGATGTATCTGATAAGAAAGATTAGAACTGCAAATTAACCATTGGATTTAAAATGTGAAATCACTGACTTTCACAGCACATTTGATGGAGTAGTGTAGACAAATTGATTAGATTGTAATTGAGAGAGAGTGAAGGAGAAGAATGAACAGATTTTACTTTAAAGAGGAGCAGAGAAATCCAGTGGTAGCTAAAGGGTATCAAGTGGTGGATTTTTGTTGCTGCTATTTTCTTTGTTTAAGTAAGGTGAGAGGTGTCTCATCATGTTTCTGTGTTAACATGAGTAGGTAGAAAGTGGGGAAAACAGCTCATTCAGGGGAGAGAGGAACAGTTGCTGGAGCGGTGCCCGTGAGTGAAAGCGGAGCTGCCACCCCTGGAGGGCTGCCATTATATTGAAGCGCGGCAGTTTAATCCATAATAAAGGAAGGAAGGCAGAAAATATTTGATACATGGTTCACTTATTAGGGATGTTTTCAGATAAGGCATTTGGAGCCTTTGGAAGTTCTCTTCTGATTGTTTTTATTTTCTCAGTAAAATAATCATGATCAGCACCAGAAAATCTGAAAGAATGAGAAGATGTTGGAGCTTTAAGGAGAGAGAAGAGTGCTGTCCAGGAGAAGGAATAAAAAAATGGAGAAGACAATAGAAATTTTTTAAAACTATATTTTATTGATTATGCTATTACAGTTGTCCCGATTTTTCCCCCTTTACCCTCCTCCACTGAGCACCCCCCACCCCCTCAGGCAGTTCCCACACCATTGTTGATGTCCATGGGTCATGCATGGACGTTCTTTGGCTACTCCATTTCCTATACTGTACTGTACATCCCCATGGCTATTCTATAACTACCTATTTGAACTTCTTAATCTCCTCACCTCTTCCTCCATTCCCCCACACCCCTGTCCTATATGGCAACCATCAAAATGGTCTCTGTATCCATGATTCTGTCTTTTTCTTGTTCGCTTAGTTTGTGTTTTAGATTCAGTTGTTTTTAGATTTGTATTTTTGCCATTTTCTTGTTCATAGTTTTGATCTTCTTTTTCTTAAATAAGTCCCTTTAACATTTCATATAATAATGGTTTAGTGATGCTGAACCCCTTTAGTTTTTTTCTTGTTTGGGAAGCTCTTTATCTTCCCTTGAATTCTAAATGATATCTTTGCTGGGCAGAGCTATCTTGGCTGTAAGTCCCTACATTTCATGACTTTGAAATATTTTTTGCCAGTCCCTTCTAGACTGCAAAGTTTCTTAGCTGACAGGACTCCCCTGTAGGCAACTAACTGCTTTCCTCTTGCTGCTTTTAAGATTCCCTCTTTAACTTTCACCTTTAGCTTTTTAATTATGCTGTGTCTTGGCATGGGCTTCTTCACATACATCTATCTTGTTTGGGATTCTTTATGCTTCCTCAGCTTGCATGTCTATTTCCTTCTCCAAATTAAGGAAGTTTTCTTTCATTATTTTTTCAAATAGATTTCCAATTTCTTGCTCTTTCTCTTCTTCTGGAACCCCTATATGTTAATGTTGGACCTCTTGAAGTTGTCCCAGAAGCTGCTTATACTATCCTCATTTAAGGGGTTCTTTTTTTCTTCTTGTTCTGATTGCTTGGTTTTTTCCTTCCTTTTGTTCCAAATCATTGATTTTATTTTCAACCTCATCCACTCTACTGTTGTTTCCCATTAACTATTCTTTATTTCAATTAGGAAATCCTTCATTTCTGACTGGATTGCTTTTATGCTGGTGAGGTCATCACTAAGTTCTTTGAGCATCCTTATAACCAGTATTTTGAACTCTGCATCTGTTAGATTGCTTATCTCCATTTCGTTTAGTTCTTTTTCTGGAGTTTTGATCTGCTCTTTCATTTGGGCCATGTTTCTTTGTCTCCTCATTTTGGCAGCCTCCCTGTATGTGTTTCTATGTATTAGGTTGAGCTGTTATGACTCCCTGTCTTGGTAGCATGGCCTAATGTAGTAGGTGTCCTGTAGGGTCTAGTTGCAGAGCCTCCCCCGCCATCACCCAAGCTGGGTACTTGAGATGCGCCCTTTGTGTGGGCTGAGTACACACACCCTCTTCTTGTAGTTGGTTGCTATTGGCAGATCAGTGGGAGAGATTTACCCAGGCCATTCAGCTGCAGGGAATGGCTTTGACCACTTACCACCAACTTCCACCCTCTGTGGAGGATCAGCTGTGCAGGAACAGGGTGGTGGTGCTCTGACATGGTCTGTAATTGTCCACTGGATATGCTGGCCCTGAGGTTTCCCTGGTGGTGCAAGCCAACATCAACCCCCACCTGCGGGGTGGGCCCCATGCAATATGTTTTGCCTGGGGGCCACCCTGCCTGAGCTATAGAACTATCTGAGATGGTTGCTATTTGTGCTGGGCTTGGAGATTCCCAGGCAAAGGCAAGCTGTGAGATCTAGGCTGGCTGCTGCTAGTGCCAGGGCTGGTTCTCACTGAGGCCAACTGTTGCTCGTTTGAGAGGATTTAGGAAGTTGTTAAGCATGAGCCAAGACCAGCCATTCATATGGAAAAGGAGCTTGGGTGAGCTTGTATGTTGGATGGGGCAGAGTCTCCGGGGATCTCCAAGGCTGGTCAAACAGTGTTAGCGAGGTTGATGGAGTCCCAAATATGGCACCAGCTTGCCGATTTTGTGGCTCTAGGAAAGGGTCAATGGCCTCTGCTCTCCCCGATGCCAGATACTTCAGTTCCTTCCTGTGTGCCATTGGTGCCTTTCAAGCTGCTGCCCTGATGCTGGATCCCAGAGGGAGTCTGAGTAGGTGAGACCATATGTGGCCTCTTTAAGAGGAACTGCTTGGGGCTCCAGACGTTTCCTCCATTGACTCAATCCCTGCTGATTTTGCAGCCAGAAGTTGTGGGGACTTACCTTCTTGGCACTGGAACACTGGGCTGGGGCACCTGGTGTGGGGCTGGGACTCCTCGCTCTGGAGATATCCCTTCCGAATTTTTATCTACAACACATACGTGTGGGACCAGCCCATGCAACGCCTGTGCCCCCTGCTACCTATCTGTATGGATATGGTTTCTTTAATTCCATAGTTGTCAGACTTCCATTCATCTTAATTTCTGACTGTTCTGAGTGATGGTTGTTCTATATTTTAGTTGTAATATTATGTGGTTGTGCGAAGAAGTCAGCCATGTCTGCCTACACATCCACCTTGACTGGAAGTGACAGTGGAAATTGAGGAGACTTGCCCAGTGTTGCTAAGGGCTCATTTCAAGGATAGGGGTTATGAACTTAAAATGAGACCAATTAGCTTGATTGGACTTTTTTATTTTCCTCAATCAAGTTCAGCTACATAGGCACAGAGTAGGCAGAGTTCATTGTAACCATAGGTGAAATTTGGTTAGGTGGTCCAGTGAATAGAAAGGAGAGAATAACAAGGTAGCTGAGTCTTTTTTTACAGTCGACATGGTTCTTTTAGTTATTTGTTACTCATTTTTAATATAAATGCATATGCAAAAGAAAGTGATCTTTATGATACCAGTTTTTCAAAATTTCAAAAGCTTCTTTTGTGACCTAACTTATGTTTACATTTTTGTTGTTATTTGTTTGTAATCATAAGTATCACAGTATATGAGGGGAGACTCCAAAAAACCCAGAATTATCTTCTGAAGGGCAGGCCCCTTGTAGTACAGGCTTCCCCTGCTATGTAGATGTTCTAGGATCCCATCTGTGTCAGTGTACCATCCGGCGTTGTTGTGAGAGGCTGAGTTTTGTTGTTTGTTTTTTTTTGAAGACTCTTTTAAACAGGTTTGTCCATTTCATGGTGGGTGATTTACGAGCACACGTGCCCACACTGCGCTGTATTTTCTCTTTTCGGGCTACAGCAGTATGACCCCATTGCCCCGCCCTCCCTATTCACCCGATCTCACTCCGAGTGACTTTTTTTTGTTTGTTTCCTTGGATGAAAAAAGTCCTCAAAGGGAAACATTTTGTCATGTGGAAGAGCTGACACAAAAATTGACAGAAACACTAAAAGGCATCAAAATTGACGAGTTCAAAAATTGTTTTGAGCATTGGGAAAAAAAGGTGTCTGTATTACATCAACTGGAGAATACTTTGAAGGTTACTAAAGTTTAAACATCTAAGAATAAATACACAATTTTTTATAAATAAATTCCAGGGTTTTTTGGGTCCCCTCTCATAATTTACATATACTGAAATTCACCAATTATAAGCACAAAGTTTGATGAGTTTTAATAAATATTTATAGTTAGACAAGATTGGGCACGTTCAGGGTGGTAGGGCCATAAACTAAATGTTTATAGTTATGAAACCAACACTGCAGTCGAGATAAAAAATATTTTCATTATACTGCAAAGTTTCTTCATGCCCCTTTGGAGGCAGTCTCCTCCTTTTTTTATTTGCTAATATTTTGTCAAGGATATTTATGTCTGTATTCATGAGGAACAAACATTACCCAGTTTTATTTTCTTATGATGTCTTTGTTTGGTTTTGATATAGGATACTGCCGGCCTCATAAAATGTTGAAATATATCCCCTCTTCTTCTGTGTTCTGGAAGAATTTATATAGAATTGCTATTATTTCATATTTTATAGAATTTGCTAGTGAATCCAACTTGGCCTAGAATATTCCTTGTTGGAAAGTTTTTTTTAAACTTATGAATCCAAAGATTACTTTTATTCATGTTATCTATTTCTTATAAAGTAAGCTTTGGTAGTATGTATCACTGAAGCAAGTGATCCATTTCATCTAAGCTGTTGAATTTATGTTAGTAGAGTTCATGGAATTCCTTTATTATTTAATGTTTGTGGGATCTATTTATCAGTCTGGCTAGACATTCATTGTACTGATATTTTCAAGGATCCAGCTTTAGGGTTATTTTTCTTTATTGTTTTATTTTCATTAATTGTTGTTCTTTGTTACTTGTTTCTCCTTGCTTTGGGTTTAATTTGCTCTTTTTTTTCTAGTTTCCTATAAGACCTTTTTTTCCTTTTCTAATGTATGCATTTAATGCTGTAAGTTTTCCCTTTAAGTACTTCTTTAAGCTATATTCCACAAATACTTATTTAACCCAAATAATTCATTTCACCTGTGACCTCCTTTTTTACTTAATGGGTTACTTAGAAATTTGTTTGTTGATTTCCTCATCTTTGGGATTTTCAGATATCTTCCTTTTGTTTATTGGTTTATTTTAATTAATGTAATTTTAAATTTCTTTGCAGTCAGATATACCTTGTATGACTTCAGTTTATTTAAACTTCTTGCCCAAAATATGTTCCACATAGTTGAATACCTCTTGCCTACTTGAAAAGAAAGTGTATTCTGCTATTGTTAAAATGTTGCATTTCCCTCTAGTCTTTTCCTTCCGCCTGAAAAATTTCCTTTAGCATTTCTTTTAGAACAGATTTGTTGATAACAAATTTGACATACAACAGGTTGTATGTTATCTAGTTTTGAATTATGTATTGAACATTTATAATATTACATTGTGTAGACTCTGGGTCTTATAATCCTCTGGAGAATGTGAATTTTTTTTAAAAAGGATAACCCGTTTAGTTTCAGACCACAAGTTCTGTTTCACTTTCCCCACACAGATCTCTCTCCACAGTATTGACTTCTTCTGCATGAAACAGGCAGTTTTATGGTAGGGGCTGCGGCGGGGGCGGGGGTGGGGGCTGGCTTACTTTATGCTGAGTGGAATTACAAGTTTCTATCTTGTGTTTTTTTTATTCTACAATAAAATGGAGTTATTGCTTTATACCCATCTATGTTTAGATTTATCCACATATTTACAAAAAAAATTTTAATGCTGTAATTATTTTTGCATCTTAGGCCTTCTAGCCTCATTTCTCTGCTTTTTGAGGCGCATTCTCTAGAAGTTCTTTTACTGATGATGATCTTTTCAGAATAAAAGCTCTCTTTATTTGTTCATTTTATGTCTATTTTATTTTGCTTTTATTCATGAAATATGGTTTTGTTGACTGTTTGAATCCATGTTGACAATTATTTTGAAGTCAGCACTGTAGAGATAACTTTTTTTTGTTTTCTGACTTCTTGTTTCTGCTGAGAAAGTCCTCGTCAGTTTAGTTTTTCCCTCACAGGTAATACGTATTTTTTTCTCTGGAAACTTTAAGATCTTTCTGTCTTTGGTGTTCTCTTATTTGCCCTTTTGTGATTCATTGATCTTTTTGAATCTTAGCAGTGGTGTCTTCCACATTTTCAGCCATTATTTCATGATATATTTCCTCTCCATTGTTCTCTAATTTATCCTTTTGGAACTCTGACTAGATGTTGGCTGAACATTTTCACACTGTCCTCATAATCTCTTTGCCTCTTTTTCGTATTTTTAATCTTTTTGACTTTCCATGTTGCATTTTTCATGTTGAGAGACAAAGACAAACAGATCAGATTCAAGAAAGGAAATTACAGTAAAAGTTAAGGTAGTGACCACTAGTTTTGAAAAGATTGAAGGTATTTTTTGTTATTTATATACGTATATACACACATTGTATACTTACAGTAAAGTAAGCTAGAGAAAATGTTATTACGAAAATCATAAGAAAAATATGTGTACAGTTTTAATTGAAAAGAGTCCGTATATAAGTAGACCAGCTCAGTTAAAGTCATGTTGTTGAAAGGTCAGCTGTTCTTTTCCTAACTGACTCTCACTTCTCACTCCACTAGAAAACCTCACTCCTCAGGCCAGTGTTTCTATTCTTGAGGCATTTAAGCTTTGTAAATGTGCAAGGCCGTGCACATGTTTCCTTGAAGTTTATATTGGTTTATTTTGGGATATATTTGATCTATAATGTTCAGAGCACTTCTTACTTTCAGGTATCATATGTAAACATATGTCTGTTTTTTCTGCTTTACTGAAGGTAACTTTTATAAGACTGTTCCCTTCAAAGAAGCTTAAAATGCTTTATAAAAAGCCATTTTATTAATCTTCCCATACAGTAATGGAGTATAGAATGAGAACCACTAGGATTCTTCCAGTTATGAATAAGTAGAGAGCTTATGCAGCCAGCGATGGAAAATACTAAAAGAAATATGCTTTCTTGAACTATAACACTCCACCCCCATTTCCAAGTATGCTACAACTCTTTCCTTAGTCTAGACTGGAAATATTTGCAAGGAGTGGTTGAAACTTGAATGAAATGACCCTTAAAAGACAGACTTCATCAAACTTGTATTATATTTTCAGCTTCAGACATGTTCTCATGGGATATGTGGATGAGTTTAGAAGCCAGGTTTCTGGTTCACAGAAAACTTAAGTTCTGAAATATATATTGTTCAGACTCTGAATAATTAAACATAAAAACTGGCATTTTTACTTAATGCAAAAGAAGCACAAACTTTCATTTCTTTTAGAGCATTTCACTAGCAATTTCAGTCAACAGTAACCCTCAGTAACAGAGATAGTAACAGTGGCTTAAATATTCTGTTTATAAAGAACAGCATCGTAAAATAACCTTAAAAGCCCGAGCTTCTTTGGTGTACTCTGAACTATTCAGAAATTCAGCTCACTGTCTGGGAACAACAAGAAAATTCAAACACTAAAAAATGGGACTTTTCTATTATGGTTCTTCCTGGCCCAAATGTTTTCTTGGGAATTCTTTTCATTGCTTGATTATGGCTTCTATGAAATTAATGGGGAAACTCTGCATGTGTAGAACCCCAAAGCTCCCTGCTCCAGAGTACCTCGCACTACTAGAATTCTAGCCTAGGTTGGCCACCAGAGGGTAGTGTTCTCATTCACTAGCTGAGTCCTGCTGCTCCCATGCCCTGTGGAGGTGACAAACCTTTCGAGTACACTCCATTATTATTTTTTGATTTATAAAACATCATTCTTCAGGAGGCTCCCCATCCCCAGATGTTTCAGAGAAAACTTGCAGAAGCATTAGAAAGCAAGGAGAACAGCCCCGGAAAAGGGTAAGGTGGTCTGATGGAGAACGCAGGTGGACATCTGGAATGAAATCTGCGGACAGAGGGCAGGGCAGACACCCCCAGGGTAGGGAGGGGTCCGCAACAAGCAGGGAAAACAGCTCTGTCCAATGGGGCACAGACATGAATTTGTTTCCATGAAGACAGAGGGGAAACCAAGTTTGAACATGAGCAACATAAACATTCCCAGCTAAGACCTGCTGGGCCCAGATTAGTTCTTCTTCTTGGTCCAGCACCGTGACTCGCTCAGTGTGCGGGGAGCAGAACGTGCTCCTCCCTGTTAAGAGAACTGGTGCAAATGAACCCTTGAGCATGACCCCAGTTGAGCTCTGGGAACCACTGGGTCCTGAGAGGGCACTGGGAACAGGGCAGAGGCTACAGATGGAACCTTTTTACAGAAAGCTGAGAGAAATTATAAACACGACACATGGAGACATAGAAAGGGGGTTAAATCATTATTGGGTCAAGTCAGAAGGTAGTATTTTGATGGCATAATAATAAAAATAAAGAAGCTTAATAAAAATGACAGCTCTTAGAGTCGAAGGGAAACAGAATTGGCACGTTCCTACCATAGAAACTGGAACTGTGCGTATGCTGATTTTGTTCTAAGTTTCATAGTTTATCAAACATGTTGCCATAGCACCTATTTTATTTTAAGCAATTCTCCCAACAATCTAGCAAAGTAGGCATTGTCTGCACCATTTTACAGATGAAGAAACTGAAGGTCAGATATTCAAGGTTCCATGGGGAATGAAATGAATACAAGAGCTGGAATGAAGCCCTGTGGCTCTTAAGAAACCAGGCCCCTTTGCCATACTTTGCTGGCTTCTCAAGAAAAACTGGATGAACTTGCACGCAGAAATGTGAGCATGCATGTCTACACAGAGCCTCGAAAGGATACATGCCTTTATCCGACCAGTGTTCTGGCCACCTGAGAGGAGGAGAGGAATCCAGAGCTTGGTGGCCTGTCTGCACTACCCTTGTCTGATCCAGAGTAGATTGGGCGGTGGCCTGGGGCTGCTGGGAAGAAACTGGGCCAAGAAAGTCTCCTTTGGTTGCTCTTGTCTGTCTGCAGGAGTAGAGGGAGGTTTGAGAAGCCACAGCCGAGAGGGGCAGGGAGGAGACCTTGTTGGAGGACACATTCAAGAACCGGTTGGAACAAGGCTTGAAGTCAGGCCACAACCATTGTCCCTGAAGCCACGACAGCATGTACATTTGGTTAAGGAATGGAGGCAAATTATGCGTAAGGAGAACATATCTCTTGACATGACTGCATGGGCCTTTTAGAGTACCTTTTTCTTTAGCTTATATTATTTTTAAAAACAAGACCATCATTCTACTTTAGAATCCTGTGTGCTACAAAATTGTAAGCCCTGGGAAGAGTCCCCATGAGTGGTTAATGTTACAGTGAAACAATAGCATGTTCATGCAGTGGTAAAACGGTGAGTAGTGTGTGGACCAAAAAAAAAAAAAAATGCTCTATGGAAAATAACCTTGCAGAGCGATCTGATCATGTGTATTCCTGATGAGGCAGGTCAGGGTGGGTAGTCATACTACAGGCACATAACTTCTTTTTATATTGAATTTACTGGGCTGACATTGGTTAACAAAACCATGCAGGTTTTAAGTGTACAACTCAACAAAACGTCATCTATGTACTCTATTGTGTGCCCATCAAAGTAAAGTGTCTATCCCCATTATTCCCCCATCACCTATATCCACCTGCCCCTACAACCCCTTGCCCTCTGGCTATCACCATAGTGTTGTCTGTGTCTGTGACACACACACTCTCTCTCTCTCTCTCTCTCTCTCTCTCTCTCCCTCTCCCCCCCCCCCCAGAAGGTGTCCAATCATGTAATATAAAAAAGAGACATTTGCCCCAGCTGGTGTGGCTCAGTGGATTGAGTGCCAGCCTGTGAACCAAAGGCTTGCCAGTTTGATTCTCAATGTAGGGCACATGCCTTGGTTGCAGGCCAGGTCCCCAACAGGGGTTGGGCAAAGTACAACCACACATTGATGTTTCTTTCCCTCTCTCCCTCTCTCCCTCTCTTCCCCTCTCTAAAAATAAATAAATAAGTAGGTAAATAAATAAATAAAATCTAAAAATAAAACAAAAATAGACATTTATTGAAGATACAAGAAACACTGTACACAGAATAATGACACCTTACTCCCCTTCTAAGTGGACACCGTTGGACCTCACACAGTTCTCCCAATCTCCATCAGCTGCCCCATCATATTTTCCTGAATTTCATCAGAAGACTGAAGTCTCTTTCCTTTCAAAGGTGATTTTAGTTTTGGGAAAAGCCAGAAGTTGCAGGACGCCAAATCTGGGCCATAGAGGGGCTGAGTCACCTGGGTGATTAGATGTGTCACCAAAAAGCTCTGCACAAGATATGATGCATGAGTGGGTGTATTGTTGAGATGAAGCTGCCAGTCACCAGTTATCCATTGCCATGGTTTTCTAAGTTAATTTGAATAGTTTCTGTGGAGGAATGTTCAAGCTTAATGCAAAATTTGATGCAGATTCTTTACTCTACTTGCTCAGTCATTTTGAATGGGACAGCCATACAGTACACACACTCAACAGGTATCTGCCACCCCCACTGACTAGTATAGTGAAGTCATCCAGCCCACTCTCCTTGTCTGCCAGGTTACATTGGTGTCACGTAAACCATTCTTATATTAATAATGGCTGGACTTTTTTTGGACAGATTGCGTGCGCGCACTTGTGTGTTTGTATTTTTGTTTAATCCCATCACCTTTTTTCACCCAGCCACCCAAACCTTTCCCTCTGACAGCTGTTGGCGTGTTCTGTGTATCTATGCTTCTGTTTCTGTTTTGTTTGTTGAATTATTTTGTTCAAGAGATTTCACATATAAGTGAGGTCATACGGTATTTGTCTTTCTCTGACTGGCTTATTTCACTTAGCATAATATTCTCCAGGTTCATCCATGCTGATGCAAAAGGTAATGTTTTCTTTTTCATGGCCTTGTAGTATTCTATTATGTAAATGTACCACACCTTTTTTTACCTACTCATCTACTGATGAGTACTTGGGCTACTTCCAAATCTTGGTTATTGAAAATAGCGCTGCAGTGAACATATCCTTCTGGTTCAAATATTCTTTGAAATTAGTGTTTGGGATTTTTTGGATATATTCCCAGAAATGGGATTGCTGGGTCCATTTTTAATTTTTGAGATAACTCCATACTGCTTAACACAATGGCTACACCAGTCTTCATCCCATTAACAGTGCACAGGGGTTTCCTTTTCTCCACTTCCTTGCCAGAACTTGTTTGTTGATTTATTGATGATTGCAATTCTGACAGGTGTGAGGTGATATCTCATTGTGATTTTAATTTGCATTTCTTTAATGATTAATGAGGTTGAGCATCTTTTCATATGTGTATTGGCCATCTGTATGTCCTCTTTAGAGGAGTGTCCGTTCAGGTCCTTTGCCCACTTTTTATTGGGATTGTTTGTTTCCTTGATGTTGAGTTGTATAAGTTCTTAATATATTTTGGAAATTAACCCCTTATGAGATGTGTCATTGGCAATATGTCCCCCAATTTAGTGCACTGCCTATTCATTTTGTTGATGGTTGCTTTTGCTATGCAAAAGCTTTTTAGTTCAATGTAATCCCATTTGTTTAGTTTTCCCTTTGTTTCCCATGTTTGAGGAGATAATATTGGCAAAAACATTGCTATAAGAGATGTCTGAGGTTTTTTTAAATTAATTAATTAATTTTTCCAAATACATTTGTCTCTCCCTTCCCCCCACCACTTTAAGGATTTTTATGATCTCATGACTTACATTTAAGTCTTTAATCCATGTTGAGTTTGTGTATGGTATAAATTGATGGTCTGTTTTCATTTTTTCCATGTATCTGTCCAATTTTCTCAACACCATTTATTGAAGAGACTGCCTTTACCTTGTTGTATGATCTTGCCTCCTTTGTAAAATATTAATGGACCATCAAAGCCTGGGTTTATTTCTAGACTCTCTACTATGTTCCACTTAACTATAGGTGGTGGTTATGCCAGTAAGTACCATGCCGTTTTGATGGTTGTGGCAATTTGGGGTCCTTTGTGGTTCCATATAAATTATTGGAAAATTTGCTCCAGATCTGTGAGATATGCCACTGGTATTTTAATAGGAATTACATTGAATTTATAGATTGATTTGGGTAGTGTGGAAATTTTAAATGTTAATTCTTCCTATTCATGAACACAGTAAGTACATGCTTCTACATTTTTGTATTGGGTTGGCCAAAAAGCTCATTTTTTTCCTGTATGATGGCTCTAGTAGTGCTTAGTTGTCTTTAATTTCATTTGAAACAATTTTGTTACATTATATTGTGACAGCTGTCATACCAGTGTACATTAAAAAAAAAAAATCAAAATTGGTGAATTTTTGTGCAGCCATTTTAATATTGGAAGATGGAAGATACACAACTTTTTTGGCATATTATGTTTTATTATTTCAAGAAAGGTGTAAAAACTCAACTGAAATGCAAAAATAGATTAGTGCAGTATATGGAGAAGGTCCTGTGACTGATCAAATGTGTCAAAAGTGGTTTGCGAAGTTTCTTGGTACTATTGACATATTGGCCAAGTAATTCTTTGCTGTGGGGCTGTCTTATGCATTGGAAGGTGTTTAGTGGCACCCCTGGCCTCTACCCACTAGAGGGCAATAGCAGAAGATAGCTGACGTACTCAGAATATCCAAATCAATAGTTATTGGTGAAAATGAAAAATGTGTATTATATTTTACAGTAAAAAGCATACAGACTTTTTGGCCAACCCAATATTTTCCTCTCTTTCTTTCTTCAATATCCTATAGCTTTCTGAGTAGAAGTCTTTTTCATCCTTGGTTAAATTTGTTCCTAGGTACCTTCTTTCGTTGTTGTTGGCATAGTAAATGGGATTGTTTTCTTAATTTCTCATTCTGATAGTTCATTATTGGTACATAGAAATGCAACCAATTTCTGAATATTAATTTTGTATCCTGCTACTTTACCAAATTCATTTATCAGTTTTGGTAGTTCTGTGGTGGAGTCTTCAGGGTTTTCTACAGACAGTATCATGTCATCTGCAAATAATGACAACTTTACAATCTCTTTACCAATTTGAATGCCCTTTGTTTCTTCTTCTTGTCTGATTGCTGTGGCTAGAATTTCCAGTACTTCATTGAATAAGAGTGGTAAAAAAGGACATCCCTGTCTTATTCCTGATCTTAAGGGAAACACTCTTAGTTTTTGCACATTGAATATGATGTTGGCTCTGGGTTTGTCATATATGGCCTTTATTATGCTGAAGTAAGTTCACTCTGTTCCTGCATAGCTGAGTGTTTTTATCATAAATGGGTGCTGAATTTTATCAGATGCTTTTTATACATCTATTGACATGATCATGTGGTTTTTATCCTTTATTTTGTTTATGTGCTGTATCACATTCCTTGATTTGCAAATATTGTACAAACTTTGCATCCAGGGAATAAATTTCACTTGATCATGGTGAATGGTCTTTTAATGTATTGCTGGATCCAGTTTACTAATATTTTCTTGAGGATTTAAGCATCTATGTTCATCAGGAATATTGGCCTAGAATTTTCTCTCTTTGTACTGTCATTATCTGCTTTTGGAATTAGGTTAATACTGGCCTCGTAAAATAGTCTTGGGAGTGGTCCGTCCTCTTGAATTTTGGGGAATAGTTTGAGAAGGAGAGGTGTTAGTTCTTCTTTGAATGTTTGCTAAAATTTGCCTGCAAAGTCATCTGGTCCAGAACTTTTGTTTGCTGGGAGTTTTTTGATTACTGCTTCTATTTCATTAGTTGTAATTGGTCTATTCAGACTTTCTGATTCTTCTTGGTTCAGTTTTGGAAGATTGAATGTTTCTAGAAATTTATCTGTTTCACCCAGGTTATCTTGATATCTTGGCATATAGTTTTTCATTGTCTTTTCTTACAATCTTTTTATTTCTATGGCATTAGTTGTTACTTCTTTTTCATTTCTGATTATAATTATTTGGGTCTTCTGTCTCTTTTTCTTAATAAGTGTGGTTAAAGGTTTGTCAATCTTGTTTATGTTTTCAAAGAACCAATTCTTGGTTTTATAATTCTTTCAGTCTCTATGTCATTTATTTTCACTCTGCTTTTCATTATGTCATTCCTTCTACTTACTCTGGGCTTTGTTGTTTTTTTCCTGTTTCTTTTAGGTGTAAGGTTAGATTGTTTATTTGAGATTTTTTTTCTTGCTTTTTAAATTTTTATTATGTTTATCATTTTTTATTTCAATTACAGTTGATATGCATTATTATATTAATTTCAAGTGTACACCCCAATAATTAGACATTACATAACTTAATAAGTGATCATTCCGATAAATCTTGCACCCATCTGACACTGTAAGTAGTTATTAGACTATTACTGGCTACATTCCCTATGCTGTACTTTACAGCATGACTATTCTGTAAACAACCAATTTGTACTTCCTAATCCCTTTACCTTTTTCACCTGTACCCCCCAAACCCCTCCTGTCTGGCAACTATCAATCTGTTCTCTGTCTCTACGAGTGTTTCTGTTTTGCTTGTTCATTTATTTTGTGTTCTGATTGATTTTTCTATAGCTGTGTATTTATTGCCATTTTATTGTTCATATTTTTGATCTTAAAGAAGACCCTTTACACTTCTACTGGTTTAGTGGTGATGAAGTCTTTAGCTTTTCTTGTCTAGGAAACACTTTATTTGTCCTTCTAAATAATAGCTTTGCTGTATTGAGTAATCTTGGTTGTAGATCCTTGTTTTTCATCATTTTGAATATTTCTTGCCTGTCCTTTCTGGCCTATGAAGTTTCTCTTGTGAAATCAGCTGACAGTCTTTTAGGAGCTCCCTTGAGGTGACTAACTGCTTTTCTCTTGATACTTTTAAGAGTCTCTATTTTTAACATTTGGCATTTTAATTATGATATATCTTGGGGTGGACCTCTTTGATTTCCTCTTGTTTGGGACTCTCTGTGCTTCCTGGATTTGTATGTCTGTTTCCTTCAACAAGTTAGGGAAGTTTTCTGTTATTATTTTTTCCTTTTTTTAATTGTATTTTATTGATTATGCTATTACAGTTATAGGTTTTTAATTTCTCATTCTCTCTTCTCCTTCAGATCCTCTATGATACAAATGTTGGTACACTTGGAGTTGTCCCAGGTGGTCTTTATACTATCCTCATATTTTTGGATTCTTTTTTCTTTTTGCTGTTCTGATTGAGTGGGACTATTTTTTGTTTGCATGACGTTTGTTTTTTTGTTTTGTTTTTTTGCTTCTTTATATTGCTGATTTGATTTTGGCTTCATCTACTCTATTGTTGATTCTCTGTAAGTTATTCTTCATTTCAATTAGTGTGTCCTTAACTTCTGACCAGTATTTTTTAGACTGTTGAAGGTGTCACTAAGTTATTGAGCACCCTTATAACTGTATGGGCAGAGTGCACCATCTTCTTGTCATTGAGCCTTGATTGCTGTTGGCACATCAATGGGAGGGTTTTACGCAGGCCAATCAGCTGCTAGGACTGGCTGTGACCACTTACCACTGACCTCCAACCACCCACCACCGTTGGTTGATGAGCTGTGCAGGGGCCCACTGCACAGAGTAGGACTTAACTTCAGCAGGATTCTGGTGCCAGCTGAGTCTCCCCCTAAGTGTGTTACTTGGGGAAGTGATTGGGTGGTGGTGCTTCGGTGTGGTCTGAATCTGTCCACTAGGTGCACTGGTTCTGGGTCCTTTTGGAAGGTGCAGGCCAAGATCAGGCACTACCTGTGTTCTGGCTGGGACCAATTGACAAGAACTACAAAGTTGTATGCAGATGGCTCCTACTTGTTTTGGGTTGGGAACGGCCCAGATGAGGCCAAGCTGTGAACCAAAAAGCCAGTTGCTGCTTGTTTGAGAGAATTTAGGAAACTGAAACGTGAGCCAAGACAAACCATATGGAAAAGCCACTGGAAACAGCTTGGGTGGACCACAAAGTTGAGTGGAGCGGGTCCTTAGGGATCACCATGGTGGGACGAACAGTGTGAGCCAGGTCCAGGGAGTCTCAGATATGGGGCCTGCTTGATGTCCCTCGGCGGGGGTGGGGTTCAGGGTGGAGGGCTCAGAAAAAGAACGGTGCTTCTGCCAGCACTTCTCTGGGAAAAAGCTGCCCCTCCAGCTCTTGCTGTGATGCCAGCCAGTTCAGTTTCTTTCCTTGTGTCTCTGGTGCTATTCAAGCTGCCATCCCTATTCTGGAGCTCAGAGGAATTGAGTTCAACTAAGTCCATGTACAGTCACTTTAAGAGGATCTGTCTTGGACTTCAGCAGCCTTTGTCTTTTTCAGCCTCAATCCCTGCTGATTTTGCAGCCAGAAGTTCTGGGGATTGCTCTTCCTGGGACTGGAACCCTGGGCTGGGAGTCCTGATGTGGGAATGGGACCCCTCAGTACTCAGGGAGGACCTCTGCAGCCAGTTTTTATCCTCTACATGGGTGTATGGCACCAACCTGTTCTGTGTCTCCTCCCTTCAAACCAATCGTGATGTGGTTTCTTTTTAAATTCCATAGTTGTAGGACCTCTGTTTCAGCTCCATTTCAGCTTTGATTTCAGCTACAAAATGATGGTTATTTTGTAGTTTAGTTGTAATTTTGATGTGGTTGTGGGAAGAGGTGAGTACTCCATTTACCTGCACACCGCCATCTTGACCGGAAGTTTTCTTGCTTCTTGAGGTAGACCTGTAAATGCTCTGAACGTCCCTCTCAGGACTTCTTTTACTGTGTCCCATAGATTTTGGGTTGTTGTATTTTATTTTCATTTGTCTCCAGGTGACTTTGGATTTCTTCCTTGATCCCATTGTTAACCTGTTCATTGTTTTATAACATGTTATTTAGCCTCCATGTGTTCGAGTGTTTTTGAGTTTTTTTATTGTGATTGACTTCTAGTAATACCATACTGGTCAGAGAAGGTGCTTGATATGGTTTCAGTCTCCTTGAATTTATTAAGACTTGTGTCCTAACAGGTATTCTATCTTAGAAAACTTTTTTGAAAAGAATTTTTTGATCCACTCTTTGCTGATGGCCATTTAGGCTGTTTCTAGCACTTGGCTATTATAAATAATGCTGCTATGAACATTGGGGTGCATAGGTTCTTTTGAATTGGTGTTTCAAGATTCTTAGGGTATAATCCCAGCAGTGGGATCACTGGGTTATAAGGCAGTTCCATTTTCAGTTTTTGAAGAAATTCCATGCTGTTTTCCACAGTGGCTGCACCAGTCTGCATTCCCACCGACAGTGCACTAGAGTTCCCTTTTCTCCGCATCCTTGCCAGCCCTTGTTGTTTGCTGATTTATTAATGGTAGTCATTCTGACCAGTATGAGGTGGTATCTCATTGTGATTTTAATTTGCATCTCTCTGACGGCTGGTGATGTTGAGCATTCTTTCAAATGTCTATGGGCCCTCTGTATGTCCTCCTTAAAGAAGTGTCCATTTGGGTCCTTTGACCGTTATTTAATTGGGTTGTCTTCATGGTGTAGAGTCATATGAATTCTTTATGTATTTTGGATAGCAAACCCTTGTCCAAGGTATCATTGGCAAATATTTTTCCCCACACAGTTGGTTCCCTTGTCATTTTCATGCTGGTTTCTTTAGCTGTGCAGAAGCTTTTAATTTGTTGGTAGTCCCATTTGTTTATTCTTTCCTTTATATCCCTTGCCCTAGGAGATATCGCTGAAAATATTGCTGCGTGGGATATTTGAAATTTTTCTGCCTGTGTTTTCCCCTAGGACTTTTACGGTGTCACAACTTACACAAGATGGATAACCATTGTTTTAAATGCTTCATCTGGTATCTTGATTGTTTCCATTTCATTTTATTCTTCTGGGGATTTCTCTTGTTCTTTCATTTGGGGCATGTTTCTTTGTCTCCCTATTTTGTCTTCCTTTTTGTGTTTGTCTACCTAATACACAGGTATTTGCTGTGACCCCCAAGCTTGTTATAAGGGCTTTATGATGTAGGTTGTTTGTAAATCTCAGTGGTATAATCTCCTAAATCACCTGAGCTTGGTCCTCCAGAAATGTTTCTTGTGTGGGTTTTGTGCCCCCTGCTGTTGTAGTCGAGTCTTGACTACTGTTGGCCCATTTGTGGGGAAGTTAACTCTCAGGCTGGCTGACTCTAAGGATAACCCTTTGCTGTGTATGAATTGCTGTTCAGGAGCTCCTCAGTGAGGTACTATTGCTTCCAGCAGGGTCTGGTGCTTGCCATAGTCTCTCTTTTCTGTGCCATTTGTGTGGCTAGTTAAGTCTAGCTCTGGTGAGATTTGAACCCCACCACTGGTGGTGGTGGTTCTGGGCCCACTTATGTAGGTTTCTGGTGCAGGTTGGTACGAGGTACTGTATGTGACTGGCCTTGGGCCTCCTGTCTGGAATGACCATGCTATTCATTGATTATGTGTGTATGTCTGCTGGGCCTGGCTGAGCATGGGAGGGGCTGGCTTTCTTCAGCTCTGAGCTAGGGGTAGATTAATAAAAGGTCCAAGGCTCTCTGAGTTTGGCATCCACTTGTCAGCTACTTTGCCAACTTCTGAGGTTGGCTGGCCTCCTCCAGAGCCTTTCGAAGAACTGTGGAGTAGCCCTGACTGGTGTGGCTCAATGGATTGAGCACTGGACTGTGAACCAAAAGGTCGCAGATTCGATTCCCAGACAGGGCACGTGCCTGGATTGTGAGCCAGGTCCCCAGTAGGGGGCACTCAAGAGGCAACCGCACATTGATGTTTCCCTCTATTTCTCCCTCTCTTACCCTCTCCCTAAAAATAAATAAATAAAATATTTTTTAGATAAATAAAAAAGAACTCTAGAGTAGACCCAAGCTGGCCACCTCCCACTGCCCTTTTCACGTGGCACAAGCTTGTTAGGGCAGGGGAAGCAGGTCATGAGGACGGGACTAATGGCTCCCCTTCTTGGGGGTAGCATGGTCAGGCACTCAATGTGGAGAATGTGGCCCCTACCTCAGAGCCATATCATTCAGTTTCTGCTACAGTCTCCAACTCCAGCTCTCCCAGGAGGTACGCACCAGCAGTTGAGGCTGGATGCAGCCATCTGTCTTCACTGCAGGAGCAAGCTCAGCAGGGTGGTGAGACCAGTACCGGGGGAAACAGGTCAAGAGAGTCCTTAGTTGAGGGTGGGGAGTGAGCGCCACACCTCATCGGAGCTTTATAGCTCCATCTGCCTGAGCCCCAGACTGGAACCTCTGAGGGAGAAGTTCTCTAGAGGTCTCTGCTCTGAGTGTCGTTCCTTGAAGATATGTTTTACTAAGCTATGTTGCCTGGCCCACTAATTTTTCATGTCTGTTTTTTGACATTTTGCTGTAATGACTGGATTTCCCATGTGACAATGTCCGGAACATTATTACGAAACTCTGATTTTGTTGGAGCTGGCATAGGCGTTCATCAAGTCCACTTTGTAGATGAGATAGAGTAGTGGCGTTGCCTGGGTAGAATTATATAATATATACTGTTTAAAGTGTTTGAATTCTATAAGTAGACACACCTTCATTCAAATCACTGCTCTAACATTTATTAGATTGGACATTTAACATGGCTTCTAATGTTGCTACATTTCAGTTTTCTCAGGACTGAAAAGTAATTATATTACTAAGAGAAAAGTAATAGAATTACTCTTCCTAAGTCAGTTGTGCCATTATACTTCTAGTAAGATTGTTCAGATGTGTAATACCTCATCTTAGAAGGCAAGCTGACATAAGATGACAAGATTTTGAACCTCAGCTTTCACCATTTATTTGCTTTATGTTTTGGTGGTCAAATTACTTAATCTCTCTTCTTAATTTTCTCATCTGTTAAATTGGGGAAATATTACAATAGTACCTACCTAACAGAAATAAATAAAATATAAATATATAAGTGAAAGATATTATAAATGAATTTCCTATAATGAATATTAAAGGACATAATAGAAGGACTTAGTAATTGGTTGCCACAGCATTTATTGTTGTTCATGTTATCATCAATATCATTCTGCTGAAGCAGGACTCCATTCAGCACCTAGAGGGGATAGCTTCTGGGAGTAAGGAGGCTAGCAGGAACCAGGTAGGAATCCAGAACCTCTGATAGACACATCAGATCCCAAGACAGGACATACAAGCAATCGTCCATTTATACCACATGGAATAGCAAGGAAAAGAGTTGGTTGAAGGTCAATAGGCACAAAGGTTTCAAAGCCCAGGCAAACTTTCTTAGACTATGGCAGCCAGGCTTCCCCCATTGCAAATTATCTGTGGAGACGGAATTTGAGGTGTTTACTGGTATAGTTGGTTCTCAAAGGCTTGGATTTTTCAGAGCCAAAACTGCTGGTCAGAATGTCTACCTGTGCTGGATGGGCCAAAAATAAGTTAGGGATTTACTATCATAGTTGGAGTGGAAAGTGAAATTAAATTATAGAATCATACTTGCCAATTACCCAAACCATGTATTTCACTTCTGAAAATTTATTATAAGGAAATAAGAAAGAATATTTATAATGATGTAGTCACAAAGATTTTATCACAGTGATGTTTGATATAGTGTAAGAATGGAATTAGTCTAAATGCCTAACATTTGTATAATCGGAAACTTTAAACTCATTGAAAATTATATAGAAATGCATTTTTTAACTTTAAAATATATTTATTATAGTTAAGCTGTGAAAGCAGATTATAATACATATTTTTCTAAGAAAAATACAAATCTGTATCTTTTCATATCCATATTGATATTGAAAGAGAGGAGGAATCATAAAAGTATTACTGAAGTGTTGTAGTAGTGATTTTTCTTGGAAGAGAGAAATATAAACTTTTATTTCCTTGTGATTTCTGTACTGAACACTTATGACTATCATAGTAACAATTTTAAAACTTTTTTGTTTAGAAAGACAGGCAGTATAATAAATGTTTTTACATTAGATTCATTGTAAAGTAGGGAATCTTTATCTTCATATCACTTTATCATGGGATTTCTTTTCATTTAAAACCATGGGGCCATGCTTTTTTCTAATTCATGTAATTATGAATGGTAAGTGCTTTTTTAAATTCTTGCTGGTATCTATAAATCTAATCTTTTTTTTTTACCTTATTCTTTAGGTCATTGTGTCAATGAGTGTAGCATTTGCCCAACAAACTGAACTATCTAGACTATCTGGAGAAAAAGAAGATACTACATCATCAAAACAAGCACATTCTCTCTGTCTACAAGAACAACAACGTTATTTTAATGAAATGAAATTACCACAGGGTCATGTTGGTTTTCAGACTTTTGAAGCAATGGACATGAAATTTAAAGAAGAATTTAAACCACTTAGTAAGGAGTTGGGAGAAGATGGAAAGGAAGTCCTGTTATCAAACAGTGATAATCTTGATATACTTGAATCAGAGGACCATGAACTGACTGTTTCAGAAGAACTGTTCTCCAAAGATAAAACATTTGGAGCCAGAGAATCTGTAAGTATGTCTCCTTGAATATAGTAACATAAAATTGTGACTTTCTTCACTATACAAATATTAGCAGTGATGTTGCTTAATGGAGAAGGAAAGTATCAAATCCAGTCTTGACTTATAATTCACATTATGAGTGTGTTTAGTTATTTGTGAGGTGTATGAATGACTTAATATTATTATTAAAAAAAGTCTAGTTCATAGTATTTTTATTTGTCTTACACACATTGTGCATGGGGAAATCTCACTAAATTATACCTTTATTAATTTTTTTTTAGTAAGCTCAAGGTTAAGTACAGTTTGACAATATGTATGAGCAAAAGATTTACTTAATTTAATATGATATCACAAGAAAATAGCTACCTACTTAAGAAAACAATTGAAAACATTCTAGTCTATATATATGCAAATTCTTTTTCTTTACTTATTCATTAATTGAGAATTTTGTGTCTATATCTCAACTGTGTGCCTTTAACAGAAAATAAATTCTACCTCTTTTAAATTATCTAAATTCAAATTTTTGATTAATGTTTAGTATGGGTTATGTCTTTTTAGTGGCATATTCTAATAAAATTGTCGACTTTTTATATAGTTCAAAACTCTTTAATTTACCAGTAACTTTTTAAAGCAAAATAAATCAGAATGATTTGTTTAAGTAGTAGCTTTTCAGGAATGGAAGTACTTGTAGAAATCTGTTAAGGAGTTGACTTCTTATGAGTATGAGAAAATGAAATGTAAAACTTATTTCCAAATAAAATTTACTGGAGGCTGTTTTTTATCAAGCTGTTGTTCTCTGTAGGTATTGTGATGACCACTAAAATTGCTTACGTTTTATAAACTTTAAAATATTTATATTATTTCCCCATTATAAAATATCAAGAGGAATAATGGAGTTTTAGCTTTAGTAAGAATAGAAGGAATCTTGAGTATCCTTCTTTATTCTTTTCCCTTAAAATTAGATGACATCTAAACTAATTGGTAAATAGCTCTCTTGCTTTTGGAGAATAACATGTATAATGATAATCTGTGTTGATTAAGAATTATAATTAAGAAATATCTTTTTAAAAATTATAATATTTATATAAAATATCTGATGCTTTGTGGGGTTAATAGTAGAAATCCTGTCATACTGATTTTAAATATTGATTCTAACAGATTTATACTAAATGTGTTACAGCTGAATTTTTTTTTAACTATTATAGATCCATGATGAAATTTTGGTATCAAGCATGGATGCTTCTAGACAGCTAATGTTAAATGAAGAACAGTTGGAAGATATGAGGCAGGAACTTGTCCGACAGTACCAAGAACATCAGCAGGCAACAGAACTTTTGAGGCAAGCACACATGCGCCAGATGGAAAGACAGCGAGAAGACCAGGAACAGCTACAAGAAGAAATTAGGAGACTGAATAGACAACTAGCCCAGGTATGGGACTTAGTGTCCCTTTTCTCCTCATTTGAAATAGTAATATTCTTTATATAGCTTTTTAAACAAAAATCAAAATTTTTGCCAAGATATAAATTAATACGAATATTTAATATCAGGAATAGATTCCACGAGCATAACAGTATCAGGTCTCATGAGGGAAATCTGACTCATTGTTGGAGTGCATTGTGCCCTACCATTTTATATATCTTTCTTTGCCGGCACTGGAAAAGGGGCTGCATGGTTGGTTGATTTGGGGTTTTTTTCTAATCATTCTATTGACCCATACATGGCAAAAACAGTTTGACAATTTTGGAAAATTTTTGTGCTGGCCTGCAGTTAATATTCAGTTTTCCTATATTCATTTATAGTTTTGTGAGTCCACCAATTAGCATCTCCAAGGTTTACCTTTATCTGTCCTTAATCTATCTTTTAAATCAAGAATGGAAATCTGAAGTAGTGTGTTTCTGGATCTTCTTGGTCCGGGGAAACATCTCTTCTTGATTTGAGAAATGCAAATTTATATAACATTCTTATCCCTTTCTTGGCTAAATTTACATACTCCTTGGTATTTGGGAGCTGGGTTCTTATCAATTGCTGTATATAATATACTCACAAAATCATTGCAGAAAAGCAAAAAATATTTATATAAAAGTTCTTATTAAAACATTTATTCAATTTTGGAAACGTAAGCTAAAAGGAGAAATAAGAAATAGAGAACTCTTGAAATATGTTCTTTCAAATATAGAATAATATTCTATATAGGAAATATAGAATAATATAGGAAATTGGGAATGAGTTGAAAAGTCATTTGGAAAAATTAATTTTGCTTTTCTTCATCGCATTTTGTGAATTTAAAATTCTGAATTTTCAATGCAAAATTGGCATATAAAATAATATTCTTTGAATTGCATAAATTGCATTAAAAAAACTTTTTTTTTTTTCCAAATTTTGCATTGAACTTTATATATGCTTTTAACCCCTTATCATGGGATATGAATCGTGGGGAAAACTAGGGTCTGTTGGTCCCAGGGGGTTAAAAGAAAGCTGCTTAATATTTCTGCCTTTATCTTCTATCGCAAACAATATTCTCTCATGACCTTTTTTCTTATTTAGAGATCCTCAATAGATAATGAAAACCTGGTTTCAGAGAGAGAGAGGGTGCTTTTAGAGGAGCTGGAAGCACTAAAGCAGCTGTCTCTAGCTGGAAGAGAGAAGCTGTGTTGTGAGCTGCACAACAGCAGTACGCAAACACAGGTAGTATGGACTTTGCCCCGCCTAGGAGCAGTGGATCCACAATGCAGTAGGATTTGTCTGTCTTCGTTGTTGGTGTGAAATGTGTTTGTAGGTATTGCGTTTAAAATATTTGTTATTGCTTATATGTAAGGTAGGTGGAGTCAAGATGCCTTACATTCCATTTAAGGTAATTTGAATCTGACATTGCTAGGTAGCAACTGCTGTCTTTCCAAGGAGCAACCTAACAAACTTTATTGTCACTCTATAGCATGCATTAGCTTGAACCCATTACAGTTTTCCTCCTGTGATCTAGAGTCTTTTATCTTTTTCTGATAATGCTAATCTCTTGAAAAAATATAGTTAAATATTATTTTATACAGTATCTATTCTGCATGTAGAGATTTCTGTTTCACCTCCTAACAGATATAAAGGAAAGACAAACTATTTCCAAGATGACAGGTTTTCTTTCTGTCTTGTCTTCTCTACCTTTACACAAACTTACACAGGATGAAAATGAAAACCAAGAGGAAGCTGAGGAACAGACCTTTAAAGAAAAGGAATTGGACAGAAAACTTGAAGATGTGCCTCCTGACGTTCTGTCAAATGAAAGGTATACAGAATAAGTTTTTTTTTAATTACAAAATGAATTAAAATAGTTGTTTCAATGTTATAAACTTTATTCTTATTTTTACCTTGTACATTTCTTTTATTTGTACATTATACTCTTATGTAAAGAGTGACAGATTTTGGTCATTTAAATTGACAAGCAAGTATTTAACAAGCTTTTATTTAACAAATATTGACCCAGTACTTAACTCAGTAAATGTTCAAGCATTATTTGGTTTTGATCCTTTCTGGATTAGTTTTATTTCGCTTATAAGGCATTATTATACTGAAAAAAATTGTGGGTTTATTCTGTCACTGAATAGGCATGCATTCAGTATAAACTACTCCCTGGTTTGTTCATGATGAATGAAAAAAATTAAGTGTGCTAGTCCACATATTGCTTTCATGCATTTACTGCATAACAGATGAGGACTTTTAATCCATATCCCAGTTTTACAGAGGGATAAATTAATGATTTGATGTTAACAAAACTTTTCCTTACTTTGATTTCATAGATACTAGTATAAACATGTAAAATATAAATGAGAATAGTTATCCCACATTAATATTAAGAACTTTAAGCACAATATTTTAAATTTTGTTTTGTTCAAGTGAAAATAGTTTAATTTTAAGTTAAAACTAATATCTACTAACTTAATTTCCTCCTTTTCCAATTTCTGTGATTGTCAATCCTCTGTCCTCCTAACCTCCTTCCTCAGCTTGCATGGAGGAATTTGGCCCTTAAGATTTTGGCTTCCCCATTGGATCATCAGTATGGAACACAGTCAGTATGGAATTCAAACAAGAAAGACAGTGTATGAAAATTAGAGTTAAAATATCAATATAAAATAAACAAAATGTTTATTTTATAATTAGAAAATAAATGTTTATTTTGTAATTGAGATAATTTTTTTATCTCAACTAGGTATATTTTTAAAATTATGCAATGAATGTTTAATTATTAGGACTTTTTAGTGAGTGCTGATAAATTATTATTCATATTTATTTATTTTTACCATAATACTAATTTTAATTAATTCTCTTATGTAGAATTTCTGTTTTCAAAATATTCTAGTCCTGGGTGTTTGGGACTTGAACAAAATCTCAGAGAAAGTTAAAGAAATAAAACCTTTGACTTACTTTCTACTAACTAAATTATTTAGAGTTTATTTTTAGTATCCTTACTTATGTAAGCAGAGAAGTTGATCTAGGTGCAAAAATAGAACTGCCTCTTTCACTTGACAAATACTGAAGGAAAAATTCTGCATTTATTACCTTGTCTTAAAATAGTTATGTCATGTGCCTGTGAAAACAGATATCCTTTAACCTGATTGTTAGTGATCTCCAACAGTGTGAAATTGAGAAAGAAAACTGTCTTAAAGCAGAGGATCTTTACCATGAAAGTCTCTTATTTTGTCTGCATGTATTAAATATCAAGTTTGCCACTGTAATACCTTCATTGAATTAAGTTGTTAGGACAAGATAATTGTTTAGTTATTCAGAAGATTAATCAGATCATCTTCTGAATCACCATTTATGGAATTATATTTCTTGACATGGAAAGATGTTTGTGTTAAGCAGATAAAAAGCTTACAAAAAGTTTGTTCAGGATAATCCTATTTTTTTATACACACACACACTCTATATATATACACATATATATGTATATATATGTATGTTTATATATATTTATGAGAGAAATGTGGAGAAGAGTCTGGAAGTATAGGCATTAAAATGTTAGTAGTGATTACCTCTTGAGTACTGAGATTTTGGTGGGTGCTTAGCAGTATTTTATAATCTTTTTTAAAAAGAAGAATTGTTACTTGTCTTTTAAAAAAGAGAAACACACCTTAATTTCATTTGGTTGAAAATAGGTTCCTCCTAATGGTTGAAGTGAGGGTGGTATATGTTACTTGAGAAATTTCTGTCTTGGAGTATATGAAACAACCTACAATATTCCCTCTGGTGTTAGCAGATAGTGAAATTACACAGTAGACTTTTTGAAAAATAAGTTTCTGCCAATTATAATTTAATCATATAGATTATCACCAGTAACTTATACAAGTACACATTCTTTCCTGGTGGAATTTTTAAATTATATTTAAAAATCTTTGATACAATGAAATTAAATGTAAAACATACATGAATAACCATGAGTGGTATTACCACCTCAGTAACTCACATATGCTTGGGTTGGGTACCACCACACTTTTTAAAACTTAACTTTTTCATCTACTGAAATTTTTTTAAATCTTGAAACTTAAATTTATAAAATAAATAAAAACAAAACACTTCGTTGTAGATGCTACATCATATTATTTTAATAGAGAGGATCATGTGATGCTTTATTTTTCAAATCAGATGTTTTGTAGACATTTTTTGTGGGACGTGAGCAAAGTGTTTGCTTTTAAAAAGATTAAACATTTTAATAAATATTTCTTTATCTCTACAGATATGCACTCCAGAAAGCTAATAACAGACTTCTGAAGATCCTCTTAGAAGTTGTAAAGACAACAGCAGCTGTCGAAGAAACAATTGGTCGCCATGTCCTTGGTATTCTAGACAGATCAAGTAAAGGCCAGTCCTCTGCCTGCCTGATTTGGAGATCAGAGGCAGAGGCACCTATAAAGTCATGTGTCCATGAGGAACACACAGGAGGTACTAGTTCTATATTCTGTTGAAACTATCATCTTCAGTAAATTTTGGAATTTAAGCCACTTTGTTATGTATTAAAATATAGAAAATATTACAGTATTTTCCCACAAAAATACCTCCAAACACAAATTCATTAGATGCACTCTTCTCAAAACACCGTTATTGTATAGCATTTGCAAATGAGTATCTTTAAGTTGTCATGATATATTCAGGGTTACTGTTATGCTACATAAATCAGAAGCTGTTCAATTTCTTGTCCAACAAAAGAAAAATTTTGCATCATCACTCAGGACTCACCGATAGGCAGTGTCCCGCAATCACCTTATCAATAAAGGAAAGACTAGAAATAGAGAGCGTTTAAGAATCAAACAGCAGTTTCACATATCGGTTCAAATGGTTAGAAGGAAGTCTTTAAAACAAATGCAAAGTTTGAATTTATCTGTGGACTAACCTCTGCTCGGCCCTTTCATCCTTTTGGAAAAGTGGTGTGAAGTGTGGCAGAATGGGTGTAGGTCCAGAAATCAGATCCTGATGTGACAATGTGTGCCTTCCTAAGTGTCTTCTTTCAGCTGTGTGGGCTGGGCTGTTCTTTGAATTTCTTACTTTCATGTGGATGACCTCCAGTCTCTCCTATTTTTTTAATTATTTTTATTTACTGGGGTGCAAATCAGGAAATCAAAAGGGAGAAAGTGTTTGTCACGTGAAGAAAAAGTGGGTCTGGCACTTGGATCAAAAGATCAAGCCCACACTTTACTACTGTTCCACGCCTAAGCGTGTCTCCCCAGTTAAGAGGATGACATTCTAAAAGATGACAGTTTATACAATTTTTGAGAGTGTTCTGCTTAAGTTTTATGTAGAGAAATGAGAAGAAATTATACATGCCACTTGTTGAAGGCTTGCCTAATTATAAGTTGGCCAGTTGCATGCCTCTAAGTGCAGAAAAAAAACTTGATTTGGAATTTTAAGTAAAATTAATTTTAAAACTACCTCAGTTGAGGTCAAAGATAGTTTTTAAAACTGCTTTTAGTAGAATAAGACCTGAAGTAATACAGTATTTTAAAACTTCTTTCAAATTCATTCTTTTCAAACTTTGTTAGATGTGTTTTTTAAACTAACTTCACTCTTGGTTAAGCTTTCAATCAAGGGCTATTTTATTTCTGCAAATGAATCTTGATGTATGTAAAAGAATTAAGTAGTATTTTTTTTTTCGTTTCATTGTAAGTGTTTCTCAAATTATGCAGTTTTAGAAAGTTATTTTATAAACTGGTTTCCCTTAACCATCATGGGGGATTTTGATACTCTGCTAAGACCTAAACTAAACTATTCAAAAGACACTCTGAGGAATGTTCTGTAGAGTACAAAAATATTTTGTGCCTTTTTTGTTAGTAGTTCTCTGTGACCTTTCTCAAAGTGGTTGCTGAAGTGCCCAGCAAACAACGTATCTTGAAAGATAACAAACTCACTTCCAGGGCGGTGTTCTTGTAGTTATAAAAAGGAATAAATTGGTAATTTAATGCAAGCACAGAGCATGATGTTTATGTTCATTTTCAATGAGAAAGCAAACAAGGATATTTGATCTACTTTTTTGCATGATTACATCCAAATCCCTCAGTATAGATTAAATATGTCTGTGTCCTATTTTAAGATATCCAATAACAGTAGCTTTTCAGTTATAAGCAGTCTTATCTGTTCAATTCTACAAACATTTATTGAGCAATTTCTTTATGCCTTTTGCTTTTTAAAAAAAACTATCCATTAGAGGATATGTTTATTGGTTTTAGAGAGAGAGGAAGGCCGGAGAGAGAATTATTAGTCAGTTGCTTCCCATATGCACCCTGACCAGGTATCAAACCCGCAGCCTTTTGGTGTATGAGACAATGTTCAACCAGTTGACCTACCGGGCAAGGGCTATGCCTGTGCTTTATAGCAATTCACAGTCTAGTGAAGGAGGCACTGAGAGTCCAAATCAAGGCAAGCTAAACTCATAGTACTTAATATTTTACTTAAAATCCCTTCATGTGCTCTTGAATCAATTAAGCCTTTTAAAAATTTAATTATTTAACTGTTAACTGATTCTGAAAGAATAATATTAAGATACAAGAGAAAAAAGTTATATCCATGGTTGAGAAATTTAGCGTATGGAATATTATAGCAAAGAATTTTGCTGTTACTAACATCATGAATTATAATGTTCACTTATCATTAACTACTCATTCTTTGTTTTTGTATTTAACAATGATATGCTAATCTTACTAATAAAATTAGGATGACCATTCATATAGTTTGGGAACACTTATCAGATCCATTTTGCATCTTGAAGGTGTTACCAGCAATGTTGACTTTCAGTTCTTGAGTTCAGCAAAGAAAGTATTCAGTACTAAGAACTCTAACCCAAGAGGAAATTTATTTAGCTTGCAAAGCAAAAGTATACTCAAAAAGAAGACTCGAGTACACTGTTCAGAGAGCTGCATTGGCCTTTTAGGAAGAAAGTCACAGAGGCAGAAGTAAGCCAGCTGGGCTGCATGGACTCAGGATACTAAGTTACAGAGGCAAAAAAGGAGGGGACCCTTGGAGACATGTAGAGGGGGTTAGCCTGGGACGAGCTGCTGCTGTGTGCTCCTCCCCTGGCTGCAAACCACATGGGAACCCTTAGAGCTTAGGAGAAAGAAAGCAAAGATACACTCCTGAAAAAGGCACAGGCATGCTCCAGGGAGAGCATGCACTGGGTCTGTTGTCTTAAGGGTTTTTATCTGTTTTCTAAAGGCAGGAATTTTAGGGATAGTCTCAGGGGAAGATCTCAACAGAATAATCATCAGCTTTCCAGGTGTGTCCTTTAATATGCTAATACATATAGGTCAGGATCATTGGGACCAAGGTGGGTCTGCCCTGGTACTGCCTGGAATGTGTAAGATAAGACCTTGCAATTTATTATCTGGCTATAACCTGTTTGTTCAGTTACCTGTCTCAGTTTCCCCATTCCACTTGCCAAGGAATTTCCAAGCTTCTTAGTGACCTGCCTCATTCTCCCCTCAGCAACTTCCAACCCTGAAATCTTTTAGGGTTGATGAGGGAAGCACAAGGTATGTCTTTAGTAAGTGCTTCCTACAGACACGGGTCATGGCCCCCGCATGTGTAGGATATGGAAGTCTCTCCCTGCTCGATCTAAGGAAGACAAGGCAATGGGAGCCGAGACTGGAAGAGAGAGGCTGTTAGCCAATTTTTCTGAAATAGGGATGGACTGGAATCCCTAAAGCATCATCATCTTGATATGGAATTGTTCTATCCTAGAGGTGACAAATTTGACAAGGTTAAGGAGGGCATGGTTCAAAATGAGAATTATAGCAACTAAAAGCTTGAGAGGTAAGCAGGTGATAGAGGGATGGACCAACTTTACAGTATCCCAGATTAAGTTTTCAGAGGGACTTCCCTGGAAAAAGATGTGAGGCCTGTCTGAAGCCCTCTTGTTTACCATACTTAATGCAAATTAGGGTAAGGGGAAAATCCTAAAATGTTCTTTTTGCAGCAGGTTATTCCTGTCTGAATCTCTCTGGCAGGAAATGGAAGACAGTCCAAGGTTCCTAAAAACAGCTTAAAATCAGTCCAAAAATAGCACTATCAAAGTGGCAGAAATTTGATCTCTTCATTCTCACCTTTTAAATAATTAGGTTTTTCATTCCAGAAACTGAGTTGGTAGATTGCTCCATATTTCACTGACCTGAGTTATTTAGTCCTGAAATTAAGTCATTTCAGTTAATTTACTGAGTCTTATTTCAGGAGTGCTGATGCAGATGGGCTCCCAAAGTGAGACCCATATTTTGTAAATAAGCAATCAGGTATTTAATAAGAGGTATGCCTATGAAATTGGAAGGAAAAACAAAGGTTAATGATCAAATTATCAGCCAGCTTCTGAGTCTGTAAGGTTCAAAGTTTCTTCTGTTGGAATGAGAGCAGGCAGTGACTTTCTGATAGATTCTCCTTACCTGGAGATTGAATATCTCTGGTGATATCATCAGGTGCTTAGGTACATTATGCTGCGTGGTTTACATAGCATCAGGCACTAAGATTGTTTAGTATGAGCTGTTGTGCTGATTTCTCAAGTTTATATCCAGTCCTTTAGCTGTAATTTGCAAATACAAAGCTCAGGAAAAAAGCTTTAGTTCTCAATAATTCCAAGTCGAAGGATGGGAGAAAAATGAAACATAAGTTTGAAGGGTTGTAGCCAAATATTTAAAATAACAAAAAAAAAGAAAAGAAAACCCTTGAGATCCAGTTCAGTTTATAGGTGAAAAATAAAACTTTGAAGACAGCTGAACTATAGTGTAATACCCACAACTGTGTATTAGACTCTATTGAAACACACTTTCGCCCTCTAAAACCATCCCCATTTCTATCAAATAGCCAAATTAAGACTAGCTTTTTTACTACATTAAGTCCAGTTTCAATTTGGCCAGGTTGTTTACATAAACACAGCAAAAATAATAATTAGTCACTGATCATATATGCTCTCTAAAATCTTTTTTGTTGTTATGTCATAAGGAATCTCCAGATGAAAGTTTAATTTGCCTCTCAGGGCAAAGAAGTCAAGCCACATAGTTACCATCAGGCTTTACCTGCAATGCCCATATGTTTGGGTGAATTCCCAAGTTCTCAGGGTCCCCAAAAATGTCTTGAGGTTCTTTCCTTGCCATCTCCCAGGAAAGCAACCTTCTTTCCTTGCCTGGAAAGACATGAGCTGTGTAAATAAACAAATACCAGGCTCTATTTCTAAGAGCCTTTTATTGACTTTCAAAGTCAATCTTAATTCCTTAAAGCTTTCTGATAACATCCAAAATCTAAGCATGTGTCTCGCAAACATAACATTCTAGTCAAAGCCTTGGTTAATAAAAACCATTTTCCAATTGTGTCCTATTATAAAAAGAACAGATTCTTGCTGCGATCATGTAAATAAACATATTCAGTACTCATTAAGAGTTTTCAAATTCTGGAGGGATCAGAGGGGGGCGGGAATATAAATGTTTTAATATTCCTTATAAAGGTATAACTTACCAAATTACTTTGTTAAAAAATGTTTCTTTATATTTGGAAAGACAAAGGGAAATCTTCGTCCTTTTGACAGAGTGAAAAGGAACCAAACTCTGAACTTTGTATTGATATTCAAATTCATTTACTTAATTAAATTCATTTTTTTGGCTTAACTATATAATTTCCTATCATTCTCTTCACAAAGCTGCAACTTTCTTAGCCCTTTTAGTTTACCTGTTCTTATCTCACTTGGAAATAGTCAACTTTAAACATACATACAGACAGACGGACAAAGATATTTTAGCGATGAGACAGGCACCATAAAGCAAAATGCACTAATTCAGAAAAGAACAGCTGAAGTAAGTTCAGCTGATCTACTCAGATTTTAATAAGAATTACGTCCCAGCCCTGACAGGTGTGGCTTAGTTGGTTGGGTGTCCTACTGCAAAGCAAAAGGGCACTGGTTTGATTTCCAGTCGGCACATGCCTGAGTTGCAGGTTTGGTCCCTGGTCAAGACACATAGAAGAGCTAATTGATCCCTATTTCTCTCACACATTGATGTTTTTCCCCCTCCTCCTGACTCTTAAAAAAAAAAGATTTCTTAAAAAAAAAAAATTACCTTCCAGAAATGTGCATTTTAAAAGATGGCTCAGAAAAGAGTTCTCGAGGAAGACCAGGTATTTACATCTTAAAGGGACAGGGAAAGAAATGCAAGCTCCTTCCAGAAGTACTTTAGTTTTGTAAAGCCAATTATTTATAAGTCTTGGGAATAAATAGGGGAGGATTTGGGGAGATGAAAGGAATTGGTGGACTTTGAAGTTGTTTTGTGAAGAGTTCATTTGTAAAACAAGGACAGTTGTTTTTAATATCTCAAGAATTAGGTGGCAAAGTACTAACAAATCCATCCACCCATTTTTAGGGTGTTTCTTCCATCTGGGTACAGAGTTTTCTTATAGGCTCTGTAGTGAGGGAGGAGATATAAGGTGGCAGCTGTGAGTGTAATACAGCAATTACAAAGAGATCTAGTTTACAGGTAGTACAGAGCTTAGGATCATCCCTGAGGATCATAAAAGCTTGGATATATGGAACCTTCATTCGTTTTCCTTGTGAATGGCAAAAAAGGTCTAGTTGGAAGACAGTATTAAAATTAAGGGTGCCATTGCCTGGCCAGACCTCTTTATCACCCAATTTATATTGGGGCCAAACTATGTTGCAGAAGAAGTCTTAAGGGACTTGGGCCATATTTCTCCCAGTTTCTAAGTATGTACCTCAAAGGGGTATCCCAAGGTATTGTGGACTGGTTTCCAATTTACAGAAAAACAGATATGTAACAAGTCAGGAGTTAGAGTCATCGCTGCAAGTCTCTGGGCTATTTGGGGCTGTCCTAATGTATAATGGAGGGCACCTGACACCTGGGAGACACTTAGGGTGTGGAGTGCTTACCCCATTCCCTGAGGGCAGAAAACCTGACCTATACTCTGGCCCTTACTCAGGCTGTTGGCGCATTTCCCTGCCTTTCAGGTTTCCAACAGCCCTGTTCCTTTAAGAGGCCTAGCAGCAAGAGGGCAGCTGCCTCTAGGAGAGAAGGAAGGGCCTTCACTGAGTTGTTCCTGAGGCTCTTTTGAAAGTTGCTAATGAAAAGATGGTTGAAGGAATGTAGGAAGAGTTGGGGGCAGCCCCTCTCCCTGGTCTCAGAGACCTTAGGGGATATACAGAAAAGGTATCTGAAAAGACAAGGGACCTGGGAGGGATTGGAGGAGATCCACAGTGATCTGTGTATATTAGTTGGGCCAGCCAGGCAAAGGCAGCATTCTGGACCCTGAGGGAAAATCCTATCGTCGCTCTCTAAGATCATAAATTGTCTGGGTATCCCTGGGTGTTAGTGGGAGTAGGAATTGTAGAAAGAATCCGCCCTTATGCCCAAGTCTGGAGTGGTTATAGAGAGAAAACAGTGAAATATTGGATGGTCCAAGAAAGTTAACCTGTAGGAGACAGGTAAAACACTGAAGAAGCCAACAAGAGAGGATTTCCTGAAGACGACAAGGTATAGACAAAGAACAATAGGCTAGAAATGAGAGTCATGCCAGTGCTTGCCATGGCAGTGAACAGTCACACAGGCCTTTGGTCAGAGTTGGTCTTGGGAGGTGCGGTAGTAAAAGATAATGGACCTCAGAGATGCTCTGAGGGGCCAGTAGTGCCAAGAGGTGAGACAGGTACCACAGGACCCCTGGCAACAGAAAGGACCAGGAGGATTCAAGAGCTCACGTAGTCGGAGGAAACCCAGAGGTGCCCAAAGAGAAAGTAGCAAGCAGGTATCCTGACCCCAAAGGTCAGTAGTTCAAAACATGTGGAGAAAAATGATAGAGGTAGAAGAGACGGCGTCAGGGAGTTAGCCCAAACGAACTGCCGTTATTCACTGCTTCCCTGAGAGTGTAAGAAGGCGCCCCTGGTCAAGACAGGCGAGGGCGACTTACAGAGAAGGGGGTAAGACAATTCAAGTCACAGCACCTCCTGTTACAGTCAGTGTTGGCTCTCATTTCTTGAGTTCAGCAAAAAAAGAATTTTGAGCCAAGACTCAAACATGAGAGGAGGTTTATTTAACATGCCAAGTAAAAGTATACTTGAGGAGAAGCTTCGAGCAGGCCCCTCAGAGAGCTGCCTTGGCCTTTTAAGAAGACATTCTCAGAAGCAGAAGTGAGCCAGCTGGGCTGTGTGCACTTGGGAAACTAAGTCACAGAGGCAAAGGGGGCCCTTGGAGACAGGTTCAGGGGATTAGCCTGGGACGGGCTGTCACTGTCCACTGCTCCCCTGGCTGCAAGTCTCATAGAAACCCTGAAAGCTTAGGAAAAAGAAAGCAAAGATACACGCCTGATGAAAGTCGGTACAGGTGTGCTTCAGGGAAAGCAGGCACTGGGTCCGTTGTCTTAGGGTTTTTATCTGGTTTCTGAAGGTGGAATCTTAGGGGAGGCTCTAAATGGAATATTCATTAGTTTTCCAGGTGTGTCCTTTAATATGCTTATGCATAAGGGTCAGGATCATCCTCTAGTCAGTTTTGCTTAGAAAGAATGTTACCAAGAGGGGACCAGGACTGATACCCTGGGGGGTCTGCCCCAGCACTGTCTGAAATGTGTAAGAAAAGACCTTGTAATTTATTATCTGGCTGTAAATTGCTCAGCCACTGTGTTTAGCTGTCTGTCTCAGTATCCCCATTCCACTTGCCCAAGGAATTTTCCAAGCTTCTTACTGACCTGCCTCAAAATAAATGTTGAATTAATAGAATTTATAATTTAACATCTTGAATTTTCTTATAAACTTTGAAGACAGTACTGGCTTTAAAATATTGAAAGTGTTTCACATCTAAGAATTGTTTTTGACATTCCGTCATATTTTTAATTGATGCATTATTGCCAAACAAAACTGAACATTTGAAATCTTTCTTTTGCCTTATTTAATATAACAACAAAAGCTCACTCATGATCTGATTATGAAGCAACTTCTGCTTTTCTTTTTTTATGTATGATTTTGTGTTGTAGGTAGCTTGTGATCTTTTTTCAGCCTCCACGTCTGAACTTGTTTTGATTTTAAACATGTATGGACTTGTTAACTTTCTAAAAAATAATAATTGATTTGTTAATGTTTGCTTCCTCCTAAGAGTAACCTAGTTTATGAAATTGAAGGGACGTTTTGAGCCATCGTGAAATCACTTGAACTTGAGTAAATATTAGACTAGTTCATAAAAGAAAAAAAAGAGATTACCCCAGGATGTGTTGTATGAAAATGTCCTGGAGGCCTGCACGGTGGTGTCTCAGCAGAATGCACACCTCTCCCTTAGGAAGTCAGGGGTGAGCCTCATTTACTGCTGCTCTCATTTGGAACAGCACTATGTTATAGAACGAATGCTGGATTGGTAATTAGAAGGCCCTAGATTCTTGTTCTTGCTCACGGTGACCTTGAGCAAACGTTTTAGTCGTCTGGAGGTTCAGTTGAGTTTTTTCATCTGTCAGGTATGAGAGTCAGGCTAGAGTTAGTGATTTCCGGTTAGAGCCCTCGAGATCTTCTGAAGGCCATTGGGACACAGGAATGCTCTATCATATCACCCATCCTGCCTTAACCTGAGAAGCTTATTGTCATCTGTATGTAATGAACATGGTATAATCCATAAAGTAAATAACTAAAGGACTTTTGAGTAACCATTAACTGCTATACATCAAACTAACCATTCTGAGATTTCTATTGACATGTTATGAAATTGTTGTAGCCTTTAGGAGACCCTGCTCTTGTTGGCTTCTTTGGCGTGTCACCTGTGTAAATTTTCTTTTTAATCAATACAAAGAATAGGACAATTCTGAGGAAAGAGAACAGTCGAATATGATGGAAAGTCAAGGATTTATGGGGTGAAAGTATGTGGAGAAATGAGGATGAGGTAGGGGAAAGGGCTGAAAGAAAGCAGCTGGAAAGTAGGCTGGATCTAAGTTGTGAATGGTCTTAAATTTTATAGGAAACTGGGTTTTCACTATTAATAATGGGGAAGTAAAGAACTTTTTTGAGCAGGAAGATAATATCCAATCTGTGAATCAGAAAGCAAACTGTAGCAATGCAGAGGAAGGGCCGGAGAAGAAGAGGGTGATCGGAAGGCCATTTCAGTCACCCAGATGAGAGGTGTTGAAGATGTGAAATAATATGGAGGGAGATTGAGCATAGGTTGGACAAAACTAAACGTGTAAGAGAAGGGAGGAAGTAGTAAAAGGTGATTCTGGGTTTCCAGCTTACATGATTTTTAGGTGACAGAAGAGTCATTGCTAAAAACTCAGGAGAAAGTATATAGTGTAAGCATAAAAGTGATTAGTCTGAAGTGTTAGTGGGCTATGTGAAGAAGAGCCAACTTTGAGATAGTTGGGTATGCAGAGATTTAGGAGCAGTATTTACTGAGAGAAGGAGGACAAACAGAGTTGGAGCCTCTATATATCATAAGCTAACAAAAGAACCTGTGCAAAGAAAAAAGAAAAAAAAATCAGAGTAAGAAAGGAGACAGATATTCCAGGACACTAAACTGTTTGAAAAAGGTAGATATTTCAATGATGTTATTTGTCTAGAAAGTGAGATAGGACAAGGACTGAGAAGGTATTGGATTCAACAGTGGGGAGGTCACTGTTACCCTTTGAGAGAGCAGCTTTGGTGCTAGAGGAACCCAGTACTGGTGGGGCCAGGGGCCTGTTTCATCCCTCATCAAGTCTGATAAGGTTTACCTTGAGATAAGAGAGCAAAGCTGAGAAAAACCAAAAAGTGCCTTTTCTTTTGGGGGTACTGAGTAAGAATCAGTGGTGGGGAGAATATTGAAAATACTGTGTATTACATGGAGCATATCTCAAGCCCAAAATACAGAAGATATATAGAACAAAATGGCTTAATGCATTTTATTAATAACATTTTGAAGATGCAAATGAACAAAAATAATTTGAATATGTACCAAAGAGGAAATAAAATCTTTTGTGTATTCATTAGAAAGAAAATGTCACTAGAATGCATTTAATTCCTCAGGTAAAATTGCTATACAACATAATTTTTATTTTAAATCTGTATTATAAACCAGTAGTATTTCTTGCTTCTGTAACTTCTCCAAAAATATTTATTTTCTAGAGTACTTTAATTTGATTTAGTAACTTTTAAATATACATTGTACTGTACTTTATCTGAATTAAGTTTGAATGCCAGGATTATTGGAACTCATGAGTATATATAAAATATCCCTATTAAGACATTTCATTTTGAATATGTGGAATAATGTAAGTAAATACCAGTCTAGTTCTCTGTCTTTTTTGAATATTGGGAATAAAAATACAAAGTGAAAATTGTATTAACTATTACTCCAAGAATTAGATAAAGCTGTATAATAGCAAACATTTAAAATCATTTCCTAGAATGCAGTTTTCAGCCAGTGAATTATACAGAGAAGGTGCTTAGTGAATATTGAATTGTGCTGAATTCAGATCTTATATCTGAAACGGCACCTGATATTGTTAGTACACGAGACTAAGATAACTCACTGGCACAAGCTGTGTTAGCAGAACATTTTAATAAATAGTTCTTACTCTTCTGGTTGACTGTGTCAGAGTGAATATTTGTTCGACATACTTTGAAATTGAAAGTTTCCTGTTCTTTTAATTCATTTGTACAGTTACTAATAAGAAATGCCTACCACATGTAATAAAGGAATAGGTCATTCCTCTTCAGAAAATTTCACTGTTGAGGTGTAGCACATTGCTATAGATGAGTACTGTACTCCATAAATAACCTATGCTTTAAACATTTCCAAAGCTTATCTTCTCAATTTGTCTTTACGTAAGAAGTAAGAATGATTTATATAAATAAGTCCATAATTAAATTAGAAGTGCTCAGTAGTCTGACCTCTTCCCGTATACGTCTTATAAAAGTAGCAAGCCGCAAAGTGATCTTAGTCCCTTTACCACCCAGCTGGAGCAGGTGATGCTGCCCAGGGTGGTGCTCAGAAATAGAAGGGGGTCTGTTCTAGACAAAATCAAACACTCTTGCCCTTCGTGCATCTGGAGCACCCTGCCGCACAGTGGTTTCCTTTCATGCAGGTGTTTATGTGTTTGCTTTCTTACTATACTGTATGCTAACTGCTTGAGGATGGGGCCCAGCTCCTGCACTTCTCTGTCTCTATTCCTTAGTAAACCCTGCATGGTGGGCACTTAGTAAATATCCGTTGCAGGTTGTTTTAAAGTTTTTATCAAAGAGAAAAGTAATAAATAACCCAAATACTAATTTCTGCAAAGCCCTATTAGCATAGCATTTATCTTTCTCAGTTTTACCTTTTTGGTTATCAAGTAATATTTTGTATTTGTGTATTTTATTTATTTTGTTGCATTGTTGTTAAAAGACCTTTGTACCTTCATTGATTTCAAGTGTTAATTTGATTTTATTTTATAACCTTTTTTTACTACAATTATTAATTATAATTGACTTATGCCTTGAAAATACTGTTATTCTAGTTACAGATGAATCTATACCAACTTACTCTGGAAGTGATATGCCAAGAAATGACAGTAGCATGTGGTCAGAAGTAACTGAGGAAGGAACAGAGCTGTCACAGCGGCTCATGAGGAGTGGTTTTGCTGGAATTGAAATAGATCCTGAAAATGAAGAATTTATGCTGAATATTAGCTCTAGACTACAAGCAGCAGTTGAAAAACTCCTAGAAGCCATAAGTGAAACTAGTAGTCAGGTAACCTTCTTGTATTGCTAATATATACTGAGTTCGAAGCAGGTTTTCTTTTAAATCAGGGAACAACTAAATGTTTTCTCTCTCCAGGTTCCAAAGAAATTTCGTTTGACTCCCCCTTTAAAATTGGTTGTCTCTGTGACAACCAACCTGGAATCAGTAGTCGCCTTTTCAGGTGGTATAGGTTAATGTGCTGATGGAGTCTTCTGGTTCTAAAGTTGAACGGTGTTTTAATTTTCAAATTTTCTAGACTCTTTCATGCTACTTTTTTGATACAAAAAGAGGTTTAAACTTCATTATATGAAATATTCCACTATAATATATATAATTTATTTGAAGGAATAGTATGTTACGCCTAAAACTATATGCTCTGGTATGTCATAACAGTACTATTTCTTTAAATGATTTTTATGTCCTTTTCACAAATATAAATAGATCACTTTACAGACTATCTCTTGTTAGGAAATTAGAGTGTGGGACAGTTTCTATATTAAAGTACTATTTTTATAGAAAAATTTTAAGCCATTTATAACTTAAATTGCAATGTTCTCTGTCTATAAAACTTTATGTATGAAATTTATATGATAATTGTCTCTTAAGTTACTCTATGCAGAATTTTTAAAATTATTTGCTACTTTAAAATGAAGAGAATTAACTTATATTAAAAATGTTGAACTGAAATGTAGAAGTTATGAACTATAGAATCATAGCTATTGTATTAGTCAAATAATTCTCTCAGTTTCCAGGGCCAGTATTAATATTTTCACTGATATCTTTGTTCAGAGTATCTTTAATCCAAGTGTATTTCAAACAAATTGAGAGGTTTAAAGAGTATCTTTGATTTCGTTATTTCTGATATCTGGCTTTCATCCATGCTTCCTTTTTACTGTATAATATTATTCTATTTGTTTTTTGCAACAACAATAACTGTGGGTGTAGCAGATTTGACAGCGTTTTATGTTGTGTGTTTTAATGCTTCGTTCATTTACTTTTAGGTTAAGTTAGTGAATTGTAGACCATTTTTGACTCACCTCATGGTTAGAGGCACTTGAAATAATTTCTTAATTACCTGTTTCATTAACTTATCATTATCAACTTATTCTTTTTTTTCTCTGTGTTGGTAACTTGCTATTAGCATTTAATGAAGAAGGCACTATCAAAACAATATACATTTCTAATGAAATATTTGTCTTCTAAGTAATAGTCAGATATGACACTCAACCAGTTTTCCCCAGGTTCATTCTTTGTTGGGAGATAGTCCATAGTCTCTTCTTTGATAGAGTATGGACTGTATCTTGAAAAGCAAAAGAATCCTCCTTGACCAGCATGGCTTGGTTGGGTGTTGTCCTGCAAATGCTAATGGAAAGGTTGCCAATTCTGTTCAAGTCAGGGCACATGCCTACTTTGTGGGTTTAGTCCCCGGTCAGGTCATGTACAGGAGGCGACTGCTGGATGTTTCTCTCTCACATTGATGTTCCTTTCCTTCTCTTTCCCCCTCCCTTCCCCTCTCTCTAAAAATCAGTAAAGAATAGAATAGAATAGAAGTAGAATAATCCTGAAATTATCACACATTGGGATGAGAATTTGCTAATTGACCAAGGGGAATGAATCATAATACACCTGCTGTTAAACTTCTGGATTACATCTTGATTGACTGGCCAAACGAACTTACTCATGTTAAGTAGGTCTCAAAATGTTTCCATAGATAAATTCTGAAGATGTAATATGATATATAGTTATTATTGCTATCTTTGGGCAGTTGTTTCTTTCAAGCTTTCTTTCAACAGCAGGTACAAAATAATTGAAAAGCTGCTTTAGCATCAGTAACTCAAAAATTTTCTTGAGCATCACAACTAAAGAAATGTGGTATTTCTGAAAACTCAAATCTTTGTGTATTTGCCAATGTACAATAGAAAGAGTGGCTGTTTACACAAACAATAATAGTGGTCCTGTCTTTCACTAAAAGCACAATGATTTATTTTTCATTGCCAGCATCCTAAGGACTAGTAAGGAAGTGGCATCCATAAAAACAAGCTTCATTTGTGTTATTAATTTAACAAGGTATTAAATTACACACATAGATTAAAGAATTTTATTTTATATATTTATTTGTTTTTAAACCTCACCCAAGAATATGTTTTTTATTGATTTTTAGAGAGAGTGTAAGGGAGGGAGAGCGAGAAAGAGAGACATTGACACAACAGAGAAACATCAATTGGTTGCCTCCCGTACGTGCCCTGACCAGGAATCAAACATGCAGCATTTTGGTATAAGAGATGGTGCTCCAACCAACTGAGCCACCTTGCCAGGGCTTAGATCAGAGAATTTTAATTTTCACTGTAGGTTATTTTTCAGCTTTGGTTTCAAGAGACTGTACTTAAGCTCAAACATTGAAATTATGAATGCTGTGTACTTCCATATCTACTTACTATAAGAGTGCATATTGTCTACTAAGATTTACTATTTTCAGGTCTTTACTTTTCTAATTAACATAGGCCACACTTGGGCTTTCTTTTAAAATGCTTGTACATAAGCCACTTTAACAATCTGATATCCCAGTAAATTAATGGAACCAGTGCAGCAGGTCTTTTCCCTTGTTGCTTTTCAACACCTTGAAAGCTTGAGTGCATGTACATCATAGTTACCGTTTTTATTTCATAAGTTGTATAGCATAAATAATTCTCTACTGAATTCTACATGATTGTGCTTTTGAGGGGCTTATTCCAGTCATACCAGTATTTAATTTTGTACTCTTTCATACCATGAAAACAACTGTTCATACTTTTCCTTTATTGACCAGTTAAATACTTTTGAGCTGGATCTTGAACACTGTTAATAGTGTTGCTACTACTTGATACCATTGTAAATTCTGGACAGTGTAGTTAATGCAGTATGTTTGTCTTTTGACAAGCATCGTGGAGAACAGTAAGTAAGTCAAAAGTGATCAGCAGTTGTGATGTTCCTACAGACTACTCTTCCTCCATGCTCCGTGAGTGAGTACTGCCAGTAGACAAGTGCATCAAGTCCCCCCTGAAACACTCAGTTTCCTAGGCCATGATCACAGCTCATCATACCTGCTTAAGTAGCCAGGTAGTGCGAGGTACAGTAGGAGCCAGATTATTCTCAATTTGTTATATACTAAAGCAGGAATGTCTAAATTTTACTGTACTGACAGACCAAAAAAAAAACCCTGCCTAGAGCAGTAACCAGTTCTCGAAAGTATAATCTCTAAACCAGCAATATCAGCATCACTGAGGACTTGTCTAAATATAAATTCTGAGCTCCCACCCCAGCCAGACATACTTAATGATGGAACTCAGCAACCTGTGTTTTAACAAATCCTTTAGGTAATTCTGATACACACGGAAGTTTGAGAACTACTGATCTAGAGATTACTGGTATAATGTGCATATTATTCTAGCAGAATTTTGAAGTGTTCTACCAATATCTGTTTTATAAATTGTTGAAGTAGTTGTTCATGTTTAGTATAAAAATGAGATATGCCTTGGGTGAATTATGTATTTAAGGCAATGGAAATAGGAGGTTTGTAAAACATTCTTTTAAACTAAATTTAGTTCTGTTACTATTCATCCATGAATAGATATTTAGAGCCATTGACTTCTTTAGATTATTCTCCTTAAAAACTAAAATCACTTTGAACCTGATAAATATTTTTAATAGTTAGAAAATACAAAACAATGTGTAATCACCTTTGTGACACAACTGGTATTCCGTTTTCCTTTAATGTGTCAGTATTAAGTTCTTCATAATGGAACATTTCCCTTTTACCTTGATTTACTTATTAAAAAATCTAGAACAGACCTTAGAGACCATATTATAATTGTGCTTGCAGTGGAAGAGAAATTCATGTAAATGGCTCTGCACAGGATACCCTGAGACTGGAAAAAAGAGTAGCATCTGACAGTTTAGGGTAAGATGGAACAAAGTAAGGCTTATTAGAGGCTTTTACACTCATTCCTTTATCAATTTATTGAGCATCTATATAACAATTGTTATTCTAGGTACTGTAAGTACAGCAATGGACAAAATCCTTGCCTTTTGTGTGTATGTATGGTTATTGCCATTTTATTATTCATAGTTTTGATCTTTTTCTTAAATAAGTCCCTTTAACATTTCATATAATAATGATTTAATGATGAACTTCTTTAGTTTTTTCTTGTCTGGGAAGCTCTATTGGCCCTTTAATTCTAAATGATAGCTTTGCTGGGTAGAGAAATCTTGGCTGTAGGTCCCTGCTTTTCATGACTTTTGAGTATTTCTTGTTAATCCATCCTACCCTGCCAAGTTTCTTTTGAAAAATTGGCTTACAGCCTTATGGGAAATCCCCTGTAGGTAACTGCTTTTCTCTTGTTGCTTTTATATTCTGCTTATCTTTAACCTTTGGCATTTTAATTACGATGTGTCTTAGTGTAGTCCTCTTTGTATCCATCTTGTTTGGGACTCTCTGTGCTTCCTGGCCTTGCATGTCTATTTCCTTCAGCAAATCAGGGAAGTCTTCTTTCATTATTTCTTCAGATAAATTTCCAGTTTCTTACTCTTTCTCTTCTCCTTCTGGCACCCCTGTGATGCGACTGTCGGTTAGCTTGAAGTTATCCCAGAGGCTTCGTACACTATCCTCGGGGTTTTTTTGGAATATTTTTTCTCCTTATTGTTCTGATTGGTTGTTTTTTGTTTCCATATGTTCCAAATCATTGATTAGATTCTCAGCTTCATCCACTCTACTGTTGATTCCCTGTAAATTGTTCATTACCATTAGTATAACCTTTATTTCTCCCTGGCTCTTTTTTATGCTGTTGAAATAGTGAGCTCCTTGAGCATCCTTATAACTAGTATTTTGAACTCTGCACCTAATAGATTGCTTGTCTCCATTTTGTTCTTTTTCTGGAGCTTTGATCTGTTCTTTAATGTGGGCCATGTTTCTTTGTCTCTCCATTTTGGCAACCTCCCTGTGTTTGTTTCTATGTATTAGGTAGAGCTGTTTTGGCTCCCTGTCTTGGTAGCTTGGCCTATAGGCTCTAGCAGCACAGCCTTATTTATCACCCAAGCTGGGTGCTCAAGATGCACCCTCTCTGTGTGCTGAACACACCCTCCTCTTGTAGTTGAGCCTTGTTTGCAGGTGCAAAGTCTATGGGAGGGATTTAGCCAAGCCAGTCAGCTTCAAGGACTGTTTGTGACCACTGATGACCAACCTCTGCCCTCCATGGAGGATCAGCTGTGCTGGGGCAGGGTGGTGGTGCTCCAGTGTGGCCTGTAGCTGTCCACTGGGTGTGCAGGCTCTGGGGTCACCCAGGAGGTGCAAGTCAGGATCAGCTACCACCTGCGTTCCTCCCAGGACCACTCAGCATGAGCTGTAAAGCAACCTGAGGTGGCTACTACCTGTGCTGGGCTTGGAGATTCCCAGGCAAAGCTAAACTGTGATCCAACGCTGGCTGCTGCCAATGCTGGGCCTGGGGCCACTTAGCCAGAGGTTCAGAGCTGGTGGCAGGCCTGTAAGCTGAGTGGGTCGGAGCCTCAGGTAAAGGCCAGGGTGGAGCAAACAGTGTAAGCCAGGTGGATAAAGTCTCAGATATGGCCCCCACCTGCCCCTTCTGTGTCTTGGCAGGGGAGGGCTCAGAAAAAGCACAATCACCTCTGCCTGACTTTCTGTCTGGGGGAAAGCCATTCCCGAGCTCTCGTCCTGATGCCAGACACTTCAGTTCCTCCCCCTATACCACTGGTACCTTTCACGCTGCCATCCCAGCGGTTTTGGAGCTCAGAGGGAGTGCATCTGAGTAAGTTCAGAATAGCCTCTTTAAGAGGAACTGCCAAGGAGTCCAGTAGTTTTTTTCGACTCCCATTTCACTTATTTTTACAGCCAGAAGTTATGGGGGCTCCTCTTCCCAACAACTGGTACCCTGAGCCGGGGCCCTGGTGTGGGTCTGGGATGGCTGGCTCCTGAAATATCCTCCCAAATTTTTATCCACCACCCATGGGTGTGGGACCTGCCCATTCCATGTCTTCACATCTCCACATCTCCAACCCTTCTGGATTGATGTGGTTTCTTTAGTTCCACAGTTGTCGGATTAGCATTCAACTAGGTATCTGACAGTTCTGAGTGATCTTCAGTCATACTTTAGTTGGAATTTTGATGTGGTTGTGCAAGGAGGCGAGCCATGTTTACCTACGTCTCCATCTTGACCGTGAGTCTCTCCAAAATCCTTGCCTTTATAGAGCATAATATTTAATGGTGGATACTAACAATAAATAAATATATAGTATGTCAGATAGTGATACCTACTATGAAGAAAAATAAAACGGGGGAAATAGAGCATGATGGGGGGAAGTGGCATTGTATAGGGAAATTAAGGAAATTATTTCTCTCTGATAAGAAATCTGCTTGAGTATCACCTTAAGGATGCACAGGAAACAGGAATGTAGCTAAGTAAAGGAAGGATGTTTCAAGCAAAGAAATAGCAAATATAAAATTCCTGAAGTGGTCATGTGCTTACTTTTTTGTTCCTTTTTGTGATTGACAGAGACCAGTGCAGTTGGATCAAGGAAAGGGGAACGTGTAGGAGATGAGGTTAGAGTAATATCCGGGAACCAGGTCACATGGAACATGGATTTAATTCTTTATGAGATGTAGAATCATTGGTATAATTTTTTAATTCTTTAGTTTGAAATAACTTTAGACTTATAGAAAAGTTGCAAAAATAATACACTTAGTTCCCATGTACCCTTCACCAAAATCCTCCTGTTAACATCTTGCATAACAATACTATAATTATCAAAACTAAGAAATTAAAACCGGTACAATACCCTTAACCACAAACCACCTGGATTTTACCATTTTTCCCACTAATGTCCTGTTTTTTTCCTAGGATCTGTTCCAGGATTCCACATTGCATTTCATTGTCATGGCTTCTTTTTTCCCTCCAATCTCTGACAGTTCCCGAGTCTGTCTTGGTTTTCATGACTGCCACGCTTTAAAAGCACTAGCCAGTCATTTTGTAGAATATCCCCCAGTTTAGATGTTTCCAATATTTTCTCATAATTACATGAAGCTTTTGCATTTTTGACAAGACTGTCACAGAAGTGATGGGCCCTCTCAGTGTGACTTATCAGGGTACACATGGTGTCAATGTCTTATTACTAGTGATGTTAATCTTTTGTTTGGAGAGGCATATTAGAACGTACTTTTGACATTACCGAAAATAAGTATGTACAAAAATGTATCTGTCATGCATGGAACAATGATAAGATAGTGCCATGGACTAAGGAGTGTAATTTATCCAATTCTGAGCAGTGGGGATCCATGTACCCATGTGTGCCCACATGTGCATGCACATGTCTGTATTTCCAAGTCTTCCCTTATGAATCTCTGAAGTGTTATAGTACACACTCTTTCACACACAGTTACACATACAATTATGTGTCATTTGTAGATAAACCTTTTTTTAATCCTTGTCCAAAGACATGTTCATTGATCTTAGAGAGGAAGGGAGAGAGAGAAATACCGAGGTGAGAGAGAAACGTCAATAGGTTGCCTCCCGTTGCACCCAACCATGGATCCGACCCACCACCTTGGCGTGTGCCCTTGACTAGGGATTGCACCCACAGCCTTTTGGTGTTCAGGAGGATGCTCCAGCCAGCTTAGCCACCTGACCACGGCTATAGAGAAATAAACTTTTTAAAACATCCTTTACAATAGCATATAAAAAAAATAGTACAAAAGGTGTATAAGAACTCTAGTGAAAAACTATAAAACATTGCTGATTGAAGTAAAAGAAAACCTTAATAAATGGAATGTACACAGTGTCTGTGGATTGGGAGATGATGTTGTTAAGATGTCATTTTTTTCTACATAACCTATAGATGCAGTGCAATCCCAGTCTAAGTCCCAGCAGGTTTTTACAAATAGAAATCGACTAGCTCATTCTAAAGTTTATATGAAAATTCAAAAGACCTAGAATTGGCAAAGGATTTTGAAAAATAAGAACAAGTTTGGAGGACTCATTCTGCCTAACTTTTGAGATTTAATATAAAGCTACAGTAATTGAGACATTCCTATACTGGTAAAAAGTACAGACCAGTGGAGCAAAATAAAGGTTCCAAAAATAAACCCACACACATATAATCAAATGGCTTTTTCAACAAAGACCACAAAGCAACTCACTGGGAAAAGAAAATTTTTTTCCAAAAATATTTGAAACTAAATATCTATATAGAAAAAAAGAACCTTAGCCCCTACTTCACAACATGCAAAAAAGTTATTCCAAGATAGATCACAGACCTAGTTATAAAAAATAAAGCTACAAAGCTTCTAGAAAACCTATGATTAATATCTTCATGACTTGAGAGTAAACATAAATTTGTTAGAGAAGCCACAGAAAGCACAGGCCATAGTCTTTTGTTTTGTTTTTCAAATTGGGAATGTTAATCTTGATTGATTGTTGTATCTGCTGTGTTTCTCCACTGTAATAGTATTTTTTTCTCTCTGTAATTAATAAGTATCTTGGGAGTACTTTAGAATATGCAAATAATTTTGTTTCTCCTTAAACTTCCACCCACTAATTTTAGCATCCATTAGTAGATTTGCCTGCACAGTTATTACTGTGGTGTTTATTTTCCACATCTCTTTAATTACTATAAGAGTTGCCTCTTCATTCACATTTATTTAACTAATCAGGATCCATACGGACTCACGACATTTTTTTTTTTAACTGGTTTATAATCCAATACTATAGAGATGTTTTTTGTTTCCATCTTTGGCATTGAGAATTTTTTCAGGTTGGTTTTTGTGCCTTTGCAAGCAAAGTGCTTACTTTTGAGCATTTGTACTATCAGAAGCTCCAGGCCCAGCATGTATTTTCCCTGCCCCAGCCCTAGAATCAACCATTTCTCCAAAGGCTTCAAGTTCTTTTTTATTGGAGAATATTTAGAAACCAAGATAAGGATGCTAGATATGCTTATTATTACCAGGGTACATGACTTCTAGTTCTCTCAGCAGACAACTTGAAAATATATGTATATTAACTCTTGCATCTATATTTATTTCTGTATCTGTATATATTGTTAAAAAAACAAAACAACAAAACCTATAACTTCATTCTGATAGGAATATATATTCATAAAGTAATTTCACAATTGCTAACCTATATCCCTGTGAAAAACGTACTAATTAGGGTACAATATTTGTGTACACTGTTTTGTCTTTAGCCTTATGAAGTCCAAATACTGCTTTTCAAAGTATCTTAGCTTAACGTTTTCCTTCCCCACCCCAGGCTGTTCATTTTTAATATCGTTAGAATCATTTGTTACAGTTTTTGCTCCATTTTGGGTTCTCCCACATTCTGGTTAATTTTTTATAATTTACATACTATGAAATTCAATCTTTGTGTGGACAGGGGTTTTTTTATTGTGATAAATGCATAGAGATACGTATCTACCACCACAAATGTGTTACTAAATCCCAAAATTGCACCCCAAAATTTCCTGGTTGCTCCTCTTGTTTTTGGCCTCTCCTCCACCTCCTGCCCTTGACAACCATTGATTGCTTTTCATCCCTCTAGTTTTGTCTTTTCCTCTTGTTAAAAATAGGATGAGGGATGGAGGGGTCCATGTTCAGAAGTAAAGAAGCCAGTTAGAGCTAGGCTTACCTGTTAAGTGATAGAGTTACAATTTGAACCCTGGCAGTCTGGCTTCAGTGTCCACGTTCTTAATGCCATTTCTCTGCCCTTTGAAAATGAAAGGAGTGAATCACTGTGTTTGTTACTGCTGACAGGTTGTGTAAGCGACAGACTGAGGAATGGACTCTGAAATCTGTGTGGTCATCAGCAACATTACAAGAGCAGTTTCAGTGGGAGTAATGAATATGAAAGTATAACTGCAGAGAAAATTTTAGGAAAGGAAAATAAGACTTAAAAGACAAGTAGTAACTAGATAGGTCAAGAAGAAAATTTGTGGTAAAAGGCATAGCAGGTTGGTGTAAACCAGCGTGATGTGTGTGAGAACTGGATATTTTTCTGTGATAAACATTCAGGGTGGAGCATGGAAAACTGATAGAAGCTAAGGGAAGAGGAATGGTAGGCAGTGGTTACATGTCAAGTCCTTTATTGGCTGAGTTCATTAGTTTTAACTTTATGCTGAAAAGTTGGGGAGTCATTGAAATATTTTTGGCAAGAAAATGCTAATATCAAATTTGTGTTTTAGATTTCTCAGGTGGCAGTGTGATGAATGGATGCTGAATATAGAGAAACAGGAAACTCTTAGAATGTTCTAAGTGAAAAGTGATCAAGGCAAGTTAAGTCAGGAGGAAAGTGATTTTAAATATTTTAGGGATTTGAAATTTTATTATTTTTTGGAGAGAGGAATGGAGCAGGAGAGACAGAGAAATATCAGTTTGTTGTTCCATTTATTTATGCATTCATTGGTTGTTTCTTGTATGTGCCCTTACCAGGGATCGAACCTACAACTAAGCTACTCGGCCAGAACTAGGAAGTTGAATTTTGATAGAAGTTGGTATGACTGGTTAGATGTAGAAATAAGAAAAAGGAGAGAAACCAGGCATGACCCTTGATTCAACAAAGTTGTTGGTATATTTCATTTATTGAGATAAGGGTGCAAAATAAGTGAATAATGAATTTGTTTTAGATACCGAATTTGAAATGCATGTAGGGGGCATCAAGTAAAGATTCACTAGAGTCGAGAGTTTGGAGAGAACTAGATTAGAAGTTGTCCTATGTTAAGGACTTTTGATGCCTTGGTGTTGAAGAATGTATAGAGGTAATTTTTTGTGCTGATAGAATGCTTACATTTGAAAGAGAATATAGGTAGGTAAGTCTACAAAGGAGACCAAGAATGAGAGATAAGAGGAAAATCAAGAGAATATTGTCATTAAAGCCAGAAAATGAGTGATTTCATAAAAGTATCAGATACCATGGAGAAGTCATGGATGCCGAGGATGTGGTGTCCATTGGATATTTCAGTATGGATGTCATAGTGACCTTGATGAGAACAGTTTTATGGAGTTGGTAGAGGAGACATTTTATATTCAGAGAGTTAAAGAAATAGACAGCGATTCCATGACACTACTAGCTGTGGAGAAAACAAAGAGCACTTGCTTGAGAAGGGGAGTGTTTTTTTAAAGGTTGGAATAGCTTATATTCACTAGCAAAGTTGAAGGTGCAAGACAGGGATTGAGTTTGTGAAGCCAGGTCCTTGGGGTAGGTGAGGATGGAATCCAGAACACAGGTGGTGGATGTGGCCTTTGGATCAGAGAATCCGTGCCTCCAGTAAAATTGGAGATTATTGCCCATGATTGTAGGCTTGTGTTTGGGGTTGGGACAGAGTTTCACTGAAAGGCCCCATAGGCTAAGTAAATACTGTCAAATTTCAAGGTTCTTTTTTTTTTAATGGTATGGTTTTATATGTTGTATAATTTTAGTGGAAGATACGTGATTACACCTTGTACTTAGTTTTAAGGTTTGCAACTGCTTTAGATTCCATAGGTAATTTCTTAATTAGTAAGCATTTTCTTTACCAAGTATTAGGGCATCTACCTGAGAGGCTGATTTTATAATATCTATTATAGTAGTGTTTGATTTGACAAGTTATTTGCCCAGTGGTATGTCCAAATCCATATAATAATACATTTATTATGATGGATTTTACTTCTCTTTTGCACAGACAGGTTACAATAAAATCAAGCTTATATTCAACCTATTGCTATTTCCTATTGTTTGGGATAGCTTTCATTATAATATGAAGAAAAGTACTTAGAGACTGCCCTCAAGCCCTCAGAAAGGTAAATCTCTTTAACATAATCTTTGTTCAGTAGTCTCTGTGGTTCTGCAGAAAAGTTATCTTTGAGAGAGTGGTTTCAGATTCTTGATTCTTGGGTCAGGTAGATACAGAAATCAATCTGTTCTGTAGGAATAGTCTTTCAGCAATTTAAGTTTTCACAATCCAGAGATACTGTTTAGAGCCACAGGAGATTATTTACCAAGAGATTCCTTGGGCCCTGGAAGAAATTAGTGAAGAAGGAATTTATTCCCGCAGAGTGATTTTTTTTTTGTAGGCAATTCTCATGACTCTATTAATTATCGTTTTTAAGAATAATGGATTCTGAGCTACATGTTTCTGTATTTTCTCAAAAAAAGAGGACTTCCCTGAAGATGAAACAGTAATATAAGTAAGGATTTTGTTTTGTCATTTTTATGTTTTAAAGATAACTGCAAAGTATTGAAACACATTCTCTATTAGGTGTTGACCTCAATGTGCTTAATATAAACATTGGTTAGGATATTGTTTCTGGGATTCACTCTCATTAGAGAAATAATTAAATCAAAATGCAAGAGAGCAACAGAAGTGGTTTACAATTTCAGGGAAATATTTATGGAAATAAATAGCTTGACATTATAAAAATAAAGCTATTTAGTTTGGGAAACATAACTCTCTACTACAAATTAAGCCTTCAAATACACTTTAAAATCTTGATTATCTGAAACCTGGGGCCAGTGACCTAGTCTAGATAATTGAAAGGGTGTCCTAAATATTGAAGCCATTTTATTTTAACTTTTTTTATTGCAAAAAGTTTTATGTGCTTTAAAGTTAAATATATATAAAACTTATTCTAATTCAGAGTAACCTGTCTGAACACTAGTTAATATAATGTACTGTCTGTTAATATACACACTGTGGTTAGGGAAGTTTGCTGCTCTCCTAAGTCATCATATCTGCTGTTGGAGTCTCTCCCCTTGTAATTTTACTGAATTTTGTGTGTGTGTGTGTGGTTATTTTCCTAACCTTGACCTACTTTCTTAGTTACAAAGGGATACCACTTGAAAACACACATGTATGTACATGGATGGAATAAGTTTTACATGCTTTCAAAATGGAAGGAGGGAACTATCATTTGAATTATTTTAATTCAGGATCACCTTTCTGAACATGAATTAAAATAACATAATATCAGTTAAGGTATTGTTGTTATGAGTGCTGTTTGCCCCATTCTAAATCATCTTGATCTACTGCTTTCTTCAGTCTCTTTTTCCCCTCCCTCGAGTTTTTTCTTTTCTTTGTAGTTAGTTACCTTGACCTAAATGTTTCCATTTATAAAGGGATACTTCTTACTTTCCAGGTTTTGTTTTTCCTTCAAATAAGAGAAATTGGATACCAGTTTATCCAAATAAACTGTAATTTGCAGAAGGAGCCAAGAAAGCGTATTTTGAGAGGTATTTGCTAAGCATGAGTCCTGCTGGTTCATAAAGCTGGGCAGCTAGAGTGCTGATGATTTTTTATCTGCTGGAGCCCTAGTAATGTCAAATGCAGCTGCATCGGTGGTAGGATTAGGCCTCCGTCTTCACAGACAAACAGGAGGGCTCACATAGGAAAACATAATAATAAACAAAAATTTGTCAGTGCCTGATCCAGAATTGTAAGAGACGGCTGCCCCTTCCTCACTACAGACCATCTCCCTGTAGATTCTGGGCTTTCTGGACAAAATCTCGTTTTCTCTGCCCTAATCATTATTGGCCTTGAAGTATTGGCTCCTATAACAATTTTTTTAATGGAAGTGGCTATAAAATGGAGTTTTGTTAGTAAAACCTCCTTGCTTTAATATAGGTTTTTTCCATTATAGATCAAGATTTTGTGGGTTTAGGATATTTAGTTACTAGATAGAAAAAAGGCACCAAAGTAAAAGCTTTTTCATTCATTTAAAACAACTTGTACTTTTGAGGATCTTTTGATATTAAAAAGTAAGTTTTTCATCTTTTAAAGTTTTAAGTGGCTGGATTATTCACTATTGCCCAAGTTTCTGGAGCTACAGGAAGGCTATGATATACTACTTGCACTTTTTAAGAGTTCATAGTGTACCTCACGTGATATGACCGCTACCTATTACATGCAATGCAGCTTCTCAAAAGGGTTTTTTTTTTCCCTTTTAACATTCACTCTATAAACAGTTCATTGTGGAAATAGGTTATAACTGGTCTGTCTATACAGGATGGGGCAAATGTAGGTTTACAGTTGTTTGTATGGAAAATAATACAATAATTAATAAAGAATGAACTCTGTTTTGGGTACTCAAAATTGTAAACCTACTTTTGCTCCACCCTGTATTCTAGTAACTGCTTAAAAAAATAAGTATTATTTCTAAGGAAATACCAAAAAGAACTAACTTAGTTTTCAAAATATAATTATGATTATTTCATATAGTTGAAGAACTAATTAGTAATAGGGACTCAAAACAATAATACTTGATTTCACATTTTTAAATTAAATCAAAAATTTTAGTGGGATGGAAAAACACTAGCTTATCTTAAAAGCATTATAAACTTGTCTAAATACCCTTTTCAAAGCCCTGATGTGAAGCTTGGATCCTGTTAGGCAGGCTTTTTTGTGGGCGTATTAATTCACATTCCACCTGTCAGGGTACCTATAGGTAAAAACATTAAACCACACCCTCTGTTCTGACCTTTTCCTCAGGGGACACTGACTAGAATCCTTTGGCTCAGTGTGAGAGGCTATTCGAATAGCTCAGTTCAGAAGAGGTTTTTACTTTTGAATTGAGTGAAGCTGCAAGAACAAGGGAAATAATATTGCTCAAGACCTGCTACCAAGGAGATTTAAAACTTGACCTTCCCTGCCAGGTTCAGCGTGGAAGCGTTTCTTATTTCAACAAACACATTTGATACTGAAAGCAGTTTTATTGCTCAGCCAACTAGATATTTATATTTTTTATTCTTCCAATCTTTGAGGACTTAGTTAATTATTCTAGTTATAAAGACATTTCCTTGCTTTTACTTTCTGTTTTTTGATGAAGAATGAAAGATCTAGTTTTTGGTTTTTGGTTTTGTTTTTTTAGATTTGTGGGGTTTTTCTTTTGTTCAGTTTTTAATGAATTAATTTTATAATGTTTATTGGATAGTGCTAAAAAGAAATTTTCATACTGTTATGGTCAATCTCGATAAACTTAAAAAGGATTTTTAATGTAATGGAAAACGGATAAAGTAAATGAGGAAAATTGGCAACTACATCTCCTAGAATGGATTCTTACAAGACCTATTTGGCAACTGTCAAACTCAGTGGCTCATGGTTGGAAGAACAAGATGAAGACATTTATGAGGTTGAATCTCGTGTGCCTTTACCACATCCATTTCCTCTATGTGAACATTTGGATGAAAATAACTCAGTAATTATTAATACTTCTATTTTTCATTTTATTCATAAAAGAAATGGGCACATATTAAAGCTTATTTCTAAAATTTCACTACCTAGCCCTCCTTATTCAGTAAGTATAAAAAATTTTTGGTTTTTTTATACTTTTAGTTTATACTTAGTTTTAATATATTTTAATTTAAAAAAAAACACTGTATAATGAGAAATGAAGTTTAAATGTCTTTAGTAGGGGTAAACTAAATAGAATCTTGTTTTGTTGTTTCTACTACTCATTCATCTTGGATGTATTGAAGAGCTAAATTTGGTCTCAGAGCCCAACTTGACTACGTTTTTAATTTCAGAAAGCAGAATGAGATAATATTACAGTTCTTCCATGCCAAGCAGGCTGTTTAAAAAGATCCTACTTCTCCCGAAGAATCTTGCTTTTATGTGTTTATGATGTCAATTCTGAGTAAAAATTGAATGATTATATTTGAGGAAGTAAGTATTGTGAAACCTAAAACAGCTAAGTGAATTGTCATTGAGCCAGTTAGGAAATGTTTACAATCATATGGCATATTGGCTGCGGTTCCAGACAAGGAAAAAGGAGACCTGGATTCTAATTTTAATTTTCTGGCTAATTTCCTTAAAAAACTTATTTTCAGTATTTTTAATATGCCTGCTAATCCTGTGAGGAAATACCTGTTTTCACTTTTATGTGAAACGTATTTTTGTAAACATTGTTCAGGATACAAGTATTTAACATAGGTTGGTATTTCAGGATCATTTGACTTAAATATGTTGTGAATGATTTACTACAAGTTATTCAGGATAACTACAAGTTACTCAGCACTTTTTATGACTTTAATGGCTTTAACTATAATATACTAGCTAATATTTAACAAGCCAGATGGTTTTCAGAACAGTTTTGTTACTGCCCCTGAAACTTTTATATTAAAGTGACAGAATATTTCCTGATGCTTTATACATGCTTTTAATGTAATGATAGGTTTCTTAAAATATTTTAAAATATTGAATATGAAATTTTTATATATTTCATATTTAGTAAATATTAGGTATTATATAGGTATTAGGAATAAATCATACCTCAACTGAATAGAAGAGGTTTTTTTTTTAAAGTATAAAGTATTTAGATGAACATTAGAAGGGGGTCTCTTATTCCAATAAAGTGCGGGTACCCTCTGGTATTTATAATAAAATACGTTGCCTAAATTTACTGTATTTGATTCCTCCAACTTTTTTTGTTCTGTAAAACTGAAGTTATTCCTTGTGGTTTTATGGCAGGCATTTAAATGCACTTTAAGGGTGGCTTAAGTCATGTCAAGAAGTAGAGTATAGTGTCAAAAACTTAATTTTCTTATCTATAAGTATTTAGTTTGTTGTAAATGCTCTGTTGTATTTGTAAATTTGAAAAAGGAAAAAGAGTCATATCCTTTTAGTTAGAGCTTTGAATTCTTTTAAGAATTTCATGTATTTACCAGGCAACCAGTTTATAATGTACAGAAAAAAGTTGCATATGTACGTGTAGAAACAGTTAATACAGTTTTAAAATATAGGCTGTGGCTGTAAATTCAGGAGTGTAGTTATATAAAAATTAGTTCATACTTTATGATCATGTTTCTTTATAATACAGTTAATGTACATTATCCACATTTAAAGGAAAAGACTCTTTCACCAGTCTAAAGTAAAAATACATAATTTTATCTATGCTGTAGTAACATATATTTTAGAAAATATTTTTATTTAAAATGTATGCTTAATTTTCCGTTATGAGTCTTAAGTAGAATAACTGCATAGTAGATATATTAGAAATTGATTTAGAGTGACCATAAAAAGCTTTATTTAGTAACTGTAAAATCTGTTTGCTGTGGCAAATACCACTCAGAAGTGAAGAGCAGATGTCTTTAAAAATAAAATATTCTTAAATATTATAATTTTATAGTACATTATGGATACCTGACTGTAAATCAGAAACAACTACACTTGATTCATATTTTAAGCTTAAAGCATTGTAGTATTTTTTAATATACTTAGTACTTTATATATAAATTTACAAATTCTTATGACATTGTTGTGAGCCTGTTATAAATTGTATATGATCGCTGCTATAAAAAAATTTTAATAGTGTTAATCATCTAGGACTAAGTACACATTTTGAGCTCAGTTTTTTTTTCCCATGTAGTTGTTTCAGTACAAATAGAGAGCAGTCAGCAGTCCTGAAAAACTAAGCCAGAGACAGTGCTTTTCAGTAATTTCATGTAGCTGGTAACAATGACCACTGTTTTCTGAGAGCTTTGGTCTTGAGTCTGTGCAATACTTGAGTATCATATTGTTGCCTTAAAAATTGTTTTCCAATGTAATCAGTATGTGCTGGAGACAGCATTTTAAGGCGGCTTGTATTTATAGGTAATGACTCTGTGTTCTAAGGGTTTGAAAATAAACAATATTCATATAGAGTCATGTAGATATTTTACAAATGGATAGAAACATAAGGTTTTATTTAAAACATGGGTAATAAATGTAATTTCATTGTGTTTAGCCACTGTGATTTTGTTCATTGATGCCATTGTATTAATCATATATAATTAATTCCTCAAAGTGTGCAGCAGGAGTGACAATAATAAGTAAATGTAAATATAAAAGAAACAAAGTTTATCATAGGGCGCACAGTTAAATAAAATTCTTTAGCAAATACAAAGAGAACCTGTCTTACTAACTTTATATCCCTTTATACAGTAGGAAACAGAGCTCGTGATGTAAAGTGGTTTATTTCCAAAAGAAGCAGTTTTGTTGTCTTCGTTGTTGTTGTTTTTTACTAAAACTAGAATACATCTTTTATGGAACGGTGTACATAGCTAATCTACTTATATACTCATTTACCCCCCTACTAATGTTAGCATGTACTAGAAATATTGAATGACTACAGTTCAACAGTATGCCGTTATTTTTATTTTAAAAAATGCTTTGAAAGCTTTAATGGGAAATGACACTGGTATTCCCAACACTGTTTTCCTTTATGTATACTTTCCCTCCTTGTTTAGCTCGAACACGCAAAAGTTACACAGACAGAGTTGATGCGTGAGTCATTTAGACAGAAACAAGAAGCAACCGAGTCCTTTAAGTGCCAAGAGGAACTGCGAGAGCGCCTTCTGGAGGAGTCCAGGGCCAGAGAGCAGCTGGCTGTGGAGCTCAGTAAGGCCGAGGGTGAGCAGCTTGCCATTGGCAACTGAAAGCGGGGAGATTTCAAGTCTAAATATAGAGATTTTGATGCAAGCCAGGTTTGGCAACCACTAATCTACTCTAACGAAGAGTGAACATTGAAAAGTAGTTGTAATTTGTCTTCAAATTACTCCAAATGATTTTTTTAACTATATATATTTTTCATTATAAAAAGTACTTAACAGAATTGTAGAAAGTATAAAAAAATTTTAGAAATGGATGATGGTGGATTATTACCATAATCCCACCATCCCAAGACAGCTCTCGTCATTTAAAGATGAGGAAACTGAAGCTAAGAGTGTTAATAATTTTTCAAGTTCGCCCATATTAAATAATGATTCCAAATTTTAAGCCTGTAAAGCTCCATGCTGTTCATATTGTACAGTGCTATTGGGGTGTTGTCCTTCCAGAATCATTTAAAATATCAACTTTCTCTGGTATATTTAAAATGTGATTCAGTTCACAAAGCATCTGATTTATATTAAGCTTCCCAAGAACTGATCTATTTATATCTGTTTAATAAAGCGATTTAGTCCTACATGATGTGATAGGTTAGTATAGCAAAGTAATAGAAAGTTCAGGGGAATTTCATATTTAGGCATAATGCTTTAAAAAAACTCCATTGAGCATACTATAGTTGCTATCAGCAGCAGCAGATTCATGCAAGACTTTTAATAGCTTAGAATGATGTAAAGTTTTGCCAGCAGTAACCCCTTTTATTGTTTATATAAAACCTAATGGTACGGTTTGAAATAATAATCCCAGTCCCTGTTAATTTTATTTTATAGGTGTCATTGATGGCTATGCAGATGAAAAAACTTTTTTTGAAAGGCAAATTCAGGAAAAAGCTGATATAATAGATCGACTTGAGCAGGAGTTATTATGTGCAAGTAATAGATTACAAGAACTGGAAGCAGAACAACAGCAAATCCAAGAAGAAAGAGAATTACTGTCCAGACAGAAGGAGGCTATGAAAGCAGAGGCAGGCCCAGTTGAACAGCGTATGTATTTTTAGACTTCGTATGAAACAGTCCTTAAAAGTTCTGTGTGGCTTTTTACCCCTGGCAATGCTGTTATTCAAGGATTTTATATAGGGATTAAAAAAAAAAAATTATAAGCAGATCTACCTTAGTAGTAAATGTCTTATTAGCCAACTATGTAGAATCAGGAATTTTTCTTTTTCTTTTACAAACTTTTTTTTTAAAGATTTTATTTATTTATTTTTAGAGGGGAAAAGAGGGAGAAGGAGAGGTAGAGAAACATCAGTGTGTGGTTGCCTCTTATGCAACCCCTTCTGGGGACCTGGCCTGCAACCCAGGCATCTCCCCTGACTGGGAATCGAACTGGCCATGAGCCACACCGCCCATGGCTCCTGTGACACATTTTAACAGGAATTTTAACATTTTTATTTAAACCTCTGTCTCAAGAGAAAGCTGCGCATAATGAGGCAGGATATTTTTTAAATTGTGTGAGATTTAGTTCTTTTAGTAGCAAAAAGGCAGCAAACCTGTATACTTGGATGAAATAACTAAGACACGGATCTGGCACTAGTAGTGAGCAAGTAGGGGCTGGGTTTTGGCCTGCAAGAGAAGAGCTTGAACAGGTCAGTGGCTGTTCACACCGGACTGACATCTAGTTTAACCTAAGTAGGAATTCAAAGAATATATGAACTTACCAATAACCTTTCATCTTTTCTTCAGTGAGAAATTAGGTAACATACTGAAGTAATGTGTGTTTAGCCATAAAAACATATGTCAGTTTTTGTAATAATGGAACTTTAAATCCATCTTTCATATCCTCTCACTTTTATATTTCACATGCTGTTGGACTTGTGTGTAGTTTTACTACTTGAATTTTTGTCAGTTTAGAAATACAACATACATTTTCGTAATGTATGTAATTTGTTTCCAGCTGTTCAAATTTGTTCAACACAGGTTTGGAGTTGGAATTTTCAGTGTGGAAAATATATGGGTCATATATGTAAAATATTCAAGAAGCACTGGTACATCTCAAAGTATTACCAATAGTAATATTCAGTAGTTTCAACTTCTACTTAAATTCTTTTGTGTATGTATATTACCCAACTTCAGAAAATAGAAGACATGTAAATTATATTTTTGTTGTGTATGTTTTTGTTTTGTTTTTTTTCTATTCTTATAGGACTAGTAGATGCTGCAGTCGATGCAGCACCTGGATCAGGTTTGTTCATACAATTGCATGGCCAATCTTTGGGTGGCAAACTTACAACTCCAAAACTTGGGTGACCCTTGGACTTTTCATCCAACTACCATATCTCTAATTTTGCTGTTGTGTTTTATACTAATTTTTCTCTTTAACAAAACCTTTTCGTACAATAAAAATACATATTTATATTTGAAATCAACAAAGATTCGTAGTGGCCATCATCTTATTATATATATCTTTTCAGGGCTTAATATTTTGATTTTTTTGTTATAAAATTTGGTTTATTAAACATTTTTTCTTAAAAAAATATATTAAACTCTTGCAGCCTATAACTTTTCAAAATGCTTGTTATAAACCAGGAAATATATAAGATGATGGTATCAACAGAATCAGTGAAATTTCATAAAGAGACTTTCTAGTTGCTTTACTTTTATATTAACATCTAAATCAGTATTGTTTTAAAAGAAAAGCTGTTTCCTAGATTCCTAGTCCTGAGTACAGTGTTGGCATACCAGTTAGTAGTATAAAGACTCTAGGGTGTGGTTTCTTCTATTTTCTGTATTAGAGGATTGTTTTCCTTTGCTATATATACTTCATTACTGTATGATTAATATTAATAATAATAGCTAACAGTTATGTAGTGTTTACCATACCCTAGACACTATTCTTTACATATATTAACTTATTTGATCCCACAGTAACTCTTAGAGATCAGTAGTATTACTATTCCCAGTTTACATATAAGGAAAACAAAGCACATCATGTTCCGTGTCACATAGTAGATAAGTGGCAGAGCTAAGATTTGAACCCACTGTTTCTGCTCCTATACACTACACCACACTGCTTTTCCTGCTTGTCAGTTTTCCCTTGATACATATACATGTGAGCGTGCAAGACTAACTCAGGAATATGGATCTAATAAGGAGTAAGACTAACAGGAAATTCTGATTGCAGATGTATTTTTCTGTAACTCTTATTTGCCTTGGTTAAAGATTTGCAGTATTTGATTTTCTTGTGCATTGTGTATGCATATAAAAGTGACTTTATGGATTTAGAATGAATTTTTGCCTGAGGTGAGTTTTTTCTGTGCCTGAATTTAATTAGACTTTGTTCTTTTCCTCAGAGTAACAGTGGATTTTTTTTTTTTTTTTTTTTTTGTCATTTGCTGTGCATTTTTTCACAAAAATACTGTTTCCAGTGACCAGGCATACTTTTTTTTGTTAATTCTGTATAATTTTATTGTCTACTTGCTTACTAATAGGAATGTTATTTTGATATTTTCATAAGAATTCTTTTCTACATGTGTTTGAAATAAAACTGATCTTTATGTCATGAAGGTGAAATTTAAGTATAGTTACGGGTGATTTCACTCTCATAATGTCACTGATTTAACAGTATATTTTTGCATTTCAAACAGAATTACTACAGGAGACAGAAAAACTAATGAAGGAAAAACTAGAAGTACAGTGTCAAGCTGAAAAAGTACGTGATGACCTTCAAAAACAAGTGAAAGCTCTAGAAATAGATGTTGAGGAACAAGTCAGTAGGTTTATAGAGCTGGAACAAGAAAAAAATGCTGAACTAATGGATTTAAGACAGCAAAACCAAGCACTGGAAAAGCAGTTAGAAAAAATGAGAAAATTTTTAGATGTAAGTATTCTCAACTTCAATATTGATTTTTCTCACTGGAGGGTTACCTGCTGCTATTCTAGGTTATGAGATTTAAATTATGAAAAGAGTCATGAATTCTATATTTTCATCTATATGTATCTTTAGTAATTAATTGAAATGTACTGTTCCAATAAAAAATTACAATAATTATAAGGATTGGCAGTCAGAATTAAAAGCATTTGAGGCAAGTTATGAAGAAGCCCTACCAGTTAGCCTTTCCAAATTCATAGTTAAGAAGCTTGTCCTAGTATTTCCTTTAACCAGTAGCCAGAGCTGGTGAGGATCCTAAGAATTAATTGGCTGCCATTATTTTACCCACAAAACATACACATACAGGTAACAGTGTTCCTGTTTCCCAGAGACTAGAACAGTTGACATGCTGTCATTACCCTCTTCTAAAAAGATGTCACATCTCTATTTCACATAGATTGTTTTCTTTTAAAAAGCTTTTATTTATTTATTTTTAGACAGAAGGGGAAAGAGGGAGAAAAAGAGGTGAGAGAAGCATCAGTGTGTGGTTGCCTCTCGTGCGTCCCTGCTCTGCGGACCTGGCCTGCAACCCAGGCATGTGCCCTGACTGGGAATCGAACCAGTGACCCTTTGGTTTGCAGGTCAAGTCTCAGTCCACTGAGCCACACCAGCCAGGGCTGGGGATTCATTTAAGCCTGAAGTTCTCTTCACAGATCAGAGAATCTGATCCTTACACATTATATAATTTTAGATGTAAAACCTAGATTAGGATGAAAGAAATTGATTTACTAAACAATTTCTGCAATTTGTTTTGTTTAACAACTAAATTAACAGTATAATTCCTCCTTTGTTCCAAAAACGTAAATTCATTTTAAGGAGAATTTAACATTATTTGAACAAAAAAGAAATGTGCTTCAAATAGTATTTAAATGCTTAAATTTTTGTTGGAACCCATGTAGGCTACATACCATACAAAAATATTATCTTTGTAAACCTTTTGGTTTGGAGTATTCTGTGGTCATCTGTTGTTTGTCTTCAAACAAAACTGTACAAATAACCAAAGGGATGTGAGAGAAATAATAGCTTCAATAAATATTGTTTCCTCAATTGCCATTATTCTTAAACTTCAGGAGCAAGCCATTGACCGAGAACATGAGAGAGATGTATTCCAACAGGAAATACAGAAACTAGAACAGCAGCTTAAGGTTGTACCTCGATTCCAGCCAATCAACGAACATCAAACAAGAGAGGTAAGAACTTTACTGATGTTGTCTACCTTACAATAATTTATATATTGTCTGTAAGATAAGATGCATATTGTAAAAAACTTAAAGGGAATTCTTTCTAGTGTATGTAAATCTTCAAAATCAGGAAATTAAATATTACTTCCACATGAGAAGGTTTTTAAAACTCTAAAAATCGTTCATATTGACATTTGGAATCATTTCTACTTACCCTTATCTTCTAGTATTGCCCAATTAAACAAACTTCCCTACTCATTTTTCTATTCTTCAATGCCCAACAAAACTGGTAACAAGAGTCATCTATGTTCATTCACTCTTTTCTCTATCTCCCATTCTCTTCTCAGGCCACTCCCGTGAAGTTTCTAACCCCTCTGTCTCAGTGGCGTTTCCTATCCTCTCCTCTGTTCAGACTGTTCTGTGGCGGTTACTGACAGCCTCACGGCTGTGTCCAGCAATCATTCCTGTCTTTATTGTACGAAATCTTTCAGAGGCATTCATTACAGCCTTCTTCCTGAAACACTGCCATCTCTTAGCTTCCATGACACACCGAGTTCTTTTTCTGGTCTTTGTTTTTTGACCCCAAATAAATGGTAGAGTACCCCAAGTGTTAGTGTTGGGCCTCCTTTTCTTCCCAATTTATATTCTCTTCTCAGGCAGTTATATGTAAGTGACTCACATTTGTATTTCGAGCCCTAGCATCTTGGTTGAGCCCCAGACTTGAATATTCAGATGCCCTCTCAACATCTCCACTTAGGTATCTCCAAATTAACATGTTCAGAAGAGAGCTCTTGTTTCCTGACTAGCCCCCACCAAGTAAGATAAGAGTAAAACATGTTCCTTCATTTCAGCAAACTTTATACCATCTCCAACTTCCTCATTGTTAAGACCTAGAATTCATTCTTGATGTCTTTCTTTTTCTCAGCCTCTGCTTCTAATCTATTGGTGAGTCAGTTTTCACTATATTTTCCTATTCTTTTCACTTTCCTTCATCTCCCTAAATCCTAGCTGTTATTTCTTACTTAGATAATATTGATAGCCTTCTTACTACTCTCCCCTGCTTCTACTTTTTTTCACCCACGCTGTGCATTTTCTCTTCGTATAAAAACATAGCCAGAACTCCATATTTACCAAATGCTACATGAATGAGGGAAGATTCATTGTGTAAGTTGCCAAAAATTGCTTATTGTGATTATAAAGAGATTGAGGTTTGACCTTCCTGGTTTGAATCATTGCTCTGCCCTTTTTAGATATGTGACAATGGCTAAAGTCACTTTCTAAAACTTATTTACTCATCTCTAAAAATGAGATTGTAATAGAACCAGTCTCAAAGACGTATTGGCCTGGTACATAATAAACACTTACATTTAATTATTATTTCTGAAAATAATTTTTATTTTTAAAAAAAAATATAGTATATAATTTCTGTGCAGTTTACTGGATTTTATTTCTCTTAAAAACATTGCAAAAAAGGTTTAAAATGGCTATAAACTCATTAAGTAAAATGTTATCTATATTTCCATTGAATAAAAGTAATTCACTATAGAACAGCCTTACCTACTAGAACAGTGGAAAAGTTACCAATCTCCACAGAGTTTGTAGTTATTGGCTTTATTTCTAACATATTTTCAGCTTTTGAAAAATAGCTCTGTGTTTGTTGAAAATCAAAAGGATATTTAAACTCTAGAATTTGCCAACATTTCCTATTATTTGCTCTCTTATATTTAAGAAGTGTGACCTGCTTTGTTTATGAAATTTCAGGAAACAAACAAGGGTATATGTGTATGTTTGATTTTTTTCCAGGAACATTGTGTTCCATTGGCTCTCCCCTTATTTTGCCAGATCTGACTCCCCAGCTTCTGATTTTCTAAAGATTAAAAAAAAAACAAACAATTAACTGTAATAGTATAATGTGCCATTTTGCTGTACCTGCTTTGTTGTCTTTTCCCTTGACTTTACTCCAAATCTTAGTATACCCGGTGGTATTATACTAAGATGGCCTTCCAAGTCATCATATTAAGGCTCCCCCATCCCCTACTACCCCTGTTGTATTTAAAATCATTGTATTATTATGCATCGATTATAACCATTGTGGAAAGAAAAATAGCATCCATGAAAGAATTTTTTAGGTACTCTTATCTCACATAAGATTCTAAGTAGGTGCTATGTAAACTTATGTCATCTTTATTGGGTTTTAGTGTGTTTATGCCATTAGAGCTTCAACTTTATTTAAAAATTAATTTTTTTCTCCTTTTGGCTGGAAAAAGTCTAGTCTTAAGAGAAAGAACTATTTAAAAGTGTTGTTAAAAGCAGTATTATTTCTCCTACTAGTGCTGTTTAGTTTTATCAACTCAGAAAAATATCACCATAGTTGGAGACAATAGTTCCTACACTTATCAAAAAATAAGCATAGCATCTAAAAATAATTTCTGAAATGAGGACGGGTGTGTTATAACTTGCTGAAATTTTTTATGTATTTATAGGTTGAACAGTTAACAAATCATCTGAAAGAAAAAACAGACAAGTGCAGTGAGCTTTTGCTCTCTAAAGAGCAGCTTCAGAGGGATATACAAGAACGGAATGAAGAAATTGAGAAACTGGAGTTCAGAGTAAGAGAGCTGGAGCAAGCCTTACTCATTAGTACAGACACTTTTCAAAAGGTGCGACATTTTCTTTGGGTTAATTTCGATCAGGTGTTTTAATGCAAATTACTCTTAGTTACATAAACATCAGTTCTTTTAAATAAAAAATTGCTATTGACTTTTACATACTGCATAATATATAGGTGTCTTTCTGTTTTCATTGACATTATAACCATTTCTGTTTATTATTTCCAAATGTGGCTTGCATGCCTTAGTTCTGAGAAATGAATATTAAACAGAAAAATTAATTACCCTTTTAACCACCCTAAGGTTGTGATGCTAAAATAATGGCCAAGTGAAACTGATGTTTTACCCCAGACTAGGAAGTAATGAAATCTATTTTCATTATATTGCTAAAAACAAAAATGAATGAAAAAAGAAGAGTAGAGTAAGGAAGCTGGGGGCGGCGGGAGGGGGGGGCGGGGGGGGCAGGTAATGGGTTAGCCCTCGTTTTATCTGAGGAATGATTTTTAATAGTGTCAAACATTCCTGTTTGATTTTGTATAAAATGCATTCAAGACTGATTATCTGTAACTTTTTGATTATTCACTAATGGTAGCTTATCTTTCTCTAATTGGAGAAATAGAATTGCTACTTCTCCAATTAATAAGGATAGTCAAGATTTAATGTCTGAACTCTTGAGAAATTTTTATGTATTTAAAGGTAGAGGACCGAAAACAGTTTGGTGCTGTAGAAGCTAAAGCAGAATTGTCCCTGGAAGTACAGTTGCAGGCTGAGAGAGACGCCATAGACAGAAAGGAAAAAGAGGTAAAGAGTGTATTTTTTAACAACAAAATGTGGTTTGAATTATTTTAAATAAGTCACATTGAAAATATCATGTGAACAGAGTGGATTTTATGGTCTAAAACCAAAGTTTAGACTGTTTCTTAGCTCATTACTTATGTTGATCTTGAAGACAATAAACATTTGAACAGAACGCTGGTGTGAGAAAGAGTGTTTCAGGTGGAGGAGACAACAGCGTAAAGGCCTTGATCAAGCAGGAAGCTTTGAGGAAAAATAGGAGGTCAATTTGAAAACTAGTAGGCCAGTGAAGAAGAGAGTAGGGAAGTAGTATTAGGGCAAAAGACAGAATCTCTCTTTTCTGCTGACCTTACTTACCATGGTCTTTGCATTATTGCTACTCTACTATGGTTTCTTTTTTTTAAGAGTACTATTGCACTAGGAGAGTATAGTGCTGTTATACAATATACTAAAATTATTCTTTAAACAAAAGATTAATAGTAATTATTGTATAAAGTTCTATTTTTCCAATCTCCCCTTCCTCCAAAAAACATCACTTTGAAAATAGTAGTAATTTTCACCATGACCAGTGTGGCTTGGTTGAGTGTCACCCCACAGAGTAAAAGGAAGGTCACCGGTTTGATTCCTGGTCAGGGCACATGCCTGGGTTGCAGGTTTGGTCCCTGGGCATGTACAAGAGGCAGCTGTCTCCCTCACATTGATGTTTCTCTCCCTCTTTCTTCCTCACTTCCCTTCCCTATAAAAATAAATAAAGTCTTTTTTTAAAAAGCAGTAATTTTCAATTCCTAATTAAACTATAACTAATTTAAACCTTTGTCTATTGTTAGTTTTTCTAAAACATTGTACTCTACATTTTTCTGGCTATGTCATATTTAAAGTGTTTTAAATTTTTTAAATTTCATTTTTATCTCCATATGAGTTTTTCAGGACATTTAATATATTTTAACAAATATTTATTGAACTCAAACAGTATGTAAATGTTAATAAGTGCTTTGAAAAATATAAGAATGGTTTAGACATCAGCTAAAACTACAGCTCAGAGAACATGTCGTTTAGAAGAGAAAATATCATCTATGTAAATGAGAAATAGAAATAAACGTTTCTATGAACAGGATTATTTTCTTACAAGCACATAATACTAATGTTTATCTAAAAGGTTATTTATTTTGTTTTTGCATGAGAGACAAAGAACCATTTTGTATATAACCTCTTCTATATGTTTTGAAAAGAATTAACGTTTGAAGATTTACTCCATACTGTCAAAGAAATTATCTGCTTCACTAAAAAGATGGACCTTCAGAACTGTACCCCAAAACAATGATAGTTGATTTTGGATAGTTGATTTAAGTTTACGAATTTTATATTTTTATTATTATTTGAATTTTATTTAACATTACTAACACCCTCATTTCTTGAAGTAAGTACTCAATAACTGTCTACCTTTTCTCAGAATCATAGTTGTTTAGAACTGCAGGAGATCTTAGCCAGCTTCCAGGTTTTACAGATGACACAGACCCAGACATGTTAAATGAGTAAAGAGCTAGCCTGACAGGTGGCCCTGTCTACTAGGTTTTTAATTACAGTGGCAAGCAGGGTGTCAGAACCTACCCAGCCTGTAACTGGAGGCTAAAAGACAGAAACGTAAAATTAAAACATATGTCCTTCAGCCTTGGCCAGGTGGCTCAGTTGGTTAGAGTGTCGTCCTGACACACCAAGGTTGTAGGTTTGATTTCTGATCAGGACACATAAAAGGAACAACCAATGAATGCATAAATAAGTGGAAAAACAAATCATTCTGTTTATCTCTCTCTCTCTCCCTCACCCCCTCCCCCTTTCCTCCTCCTTTCTCTAAAATCAATAAATTAAAAAATTTTTAAACATGTCTTTTAATGAAAACAACATAAGCATTCTCTCCTGCACTAGGCAAATGTTCTCAAATGTCATTATATTTGAGATACCTTTAGGCTACTCTCATAGTCTAAATTTGTGTAAAACTTTATTATAATGTTTAGAAAGTAGAATAAATAGAAAGAGAAGAAAACTTTAGGAATTTCAGTATGTTAAGGGGAATAATGTAAAGAGAAATAGAAGGGAGAATTTCTTTTTTAAAAAAGATGACTTCAGTAGGTTTTAGCTTTCTATAGAGCTAATGAGATCTAGCTTACAGATGGCAAAAATAAATAATAATTAACTTTGTATAAGTCTTTGCTAGAAAGTGCTACGGATTTTAAATGTCCTATGTTATTAATCTTTATGTTGTCCCTCAGCATAGACTTCATTGTCATCTCTATTTTACAGATGAGTAAACTGAGTCTTAAGAGAGGATAAGTAACTTGCTCATCGTCACACATTAAGTGATTAAGCAAGAATTCCTCAAATTTATTTCTCTGATGCTGGAGCTGTGTAATGCTTTACTGCAAAAGCATTTGGGCATGTTCTTCCTTGCTAGTATATAAATACTAAAGACTGTCATTCAGCATTTATTGAGCTCTTAACTGCATATAGACCACCACTGTCCAACTGTAAAACAAGCACTGGATTTCAAGGAATCTGCAATTAACTGAGGAAAAATACACATTTGAAAAAGATAAAAACACTTGAAAACACAAATGGGACAAATTAAATAATCCAATAGAATCAGCAACTACATAGATATCCTTTGGTAGCTAATTTTGTATCCTCACTTGAGGACAGTTTTTCATTGCTTTTAGAAAGAGGCATCAATTGGATGCTTCCTATACATACCCCAACTAGGGAATCAGCCCACATCGAAGGTATGTGCCCTGACTGGGAATCAAACCTGCAACCCTTTTGTTTACAGGATGGTGCTCCAACCAACTGAGCCGTACTGGCCAAGGCTTGGTAGCTAAATTAAACAAAATTAAAACAAATTGCATTCTATTTTTAAACCTTAATGATAATCTTCTAGTTTTGGGTTGTTATAGACTCAGTTAATAAGACAACCTGGGGCTGAAACTGGAGTCTAGCTGAATAAAAGGAAAGAATGCCCTACAGTATCATTTTTGGGAATTGAAGTCTGCTATCCTCAAGTTCAGCTGTTAATTATAACAAGAATGTTAGTGCTTTAGACCAGTGCTGCTCAAATTTTAATGTGCATGTGAAACTCCTTGGGATCTTGTTGAAATGAAGATTCTGATTCAGTAGGTCGTGTGGGGGGGCGGCTTGAGAATTTGTACAATTAACATGTTCCTGGATGATGCCAGTTCTGCTGCTCCAAGGACCACTTTGAAGAGCAAGTCTTTAGATCACAGAGCTCAGTATTTTACCTTAATGTCTTGTATCAAAAAGAAATTATATACCGTGTGAGGTAGGGCAGCAATTTTGAACTTAAATATCTCTGTATGTCTTGAAACAATACCTTATCATCAAAAGCAGTTGTAGAAGATAGGGATAGGTATAAATACTATTATATTAGATAACTTTGAAGAAGATACAGTCATCACAATTTCCAACAAACCTGATAATTATATGTGCACAACTCCTAAGTGTATTTAAGGTATGTTTACTGATTTTAATACCAGTGTTACAGGAAATAATTTCAATATCAGTCTTAGACATTAATTATTAGAGGCAGAATAAATGGTAGTTAAGAATGTAAAGCTCCAGCCAGTCAAGATGGCGGAGTAGGTAAACACTATGTTCGCCTCCTCCTATGACCACATCGCAATTACAACTAAATTATAGAACAGTCAACCTGGAGAACCATCTGAAGACTAGCTGAACAGAAGTCCTATAACTAAGGATATAAAAAAGTCACATCGAGACTGAAATAAAAACTGCTCTTTCCCTTTTGGAAAAAGGTAATAATAAGGCTCCCGAGATAGACTCCCCACGTTCAAAAGCAGACTCCCGCATACTAGCCTTGTGACCTCAGGACTCAGTTCCCCTCCCAGTGACTCCCTTCCTCGTCTCTGAAATGGGAGTAGTCTTAATGAAGGTCTCGTAAGTTTGTCACAGGGTTTTTAAAAAATCATACATATAAAGTACCGTATGCAGAGCCTAACAGTAAATTGTCTATAAATGATGGCTATAATGACTAGTATCAGTACTGTTTCTGTTAAGTATTAGGCTAAACTGTTTTGAAGGTCTTTGTCTTGCCAGTGCTAAGATGTGATTCTAATTGCATGACTGTGTGTAATCAGTGCGTGCCCCCTTCAAGTTCTAAGGCGATAAATGACTTATAGATTGCTCTCTGAGCCACCTACCATTAAATGCTGCTCCTGCATCTTAGGTTGTTTTTAATGCGGCAATTTGATCATCAGGTAAATACACATTCACAAATCCATTCATTAAGTATTTATAAGTAGCTACAAAGCAATGAGCTAAATAACTGATCCTGCCCTCACTGAAACCCAATTTTTTAAATATAACAATAAGGAACTCCTAATGTTTATCATTAGTTTCAGTCCATGCAACCATCAAAGGGCAATTGCTTTATCATCAATGATAATCTGTTCTCAGAAATGAGCTAAAATTCTATTGTCCTACATATAGGAGCTCTAATTTTCTCCTGAATTGCTGTCTATTAAGTACTTTATTTTTTAAGTTTCTGTATTTCAGACCTCTACCTTTGCTTCCTTCTGCTTAAACAAGGTACATGGCAGCCAGATGTTTTATTAGGTATTAATTTGGGCTAAACTGAGCTATTCTCACCTGGTGGTGAAAATAAATGACTTAATCGAATCGTACAGCTTTCTTCAACCTTTTTTTTTTTAGTCTTTACCCGAGGATATATTTATTGACCCTGGTTTTTGTTTGTTTGTTTTTTTTTTGAGAGAGAGAGAGAGAGAAAGGAAGTGGGGTGGGGTGGAGAGAGAGAGACGCCAAATTGGTTGCCTCCCACATATGCCCCAGGTGTGGGATCAAACCCACAACTTTCTGGTGCATAGGATGACACTCCAACCAGCTGAGCCACCCTGCCGGGGCTTTCTTTAACCTTTTGATGAAAACTAAATTCAACATAAAACAAGATTTTCAATGCAAACTTTTTCCCTTCTCCAATGAACCTTTTCTGCTTTATCTGAGGATATTTTAAGTAGGGAATAGTTGCTATATCCTTCCTCTGAAGGTCTCCTCTTTGCTTTGGGCAGGATGGTTTAAGGCTGTTAAGTTTGAAAGTCCTGAAACCACATACTTAACACTAGATTTCAAGAGTCTCCTTTTCTTCTCATAACTCACATGCTTTAAGCATACACACTTATAGAGCTAATACAGCATTCTTCATTTTCTTTTGACAAACATTTGTATAAACAATTTTTTTTCCTTTCTTTTTTGATAATTTTGATATCTAAGATCACAAACTTAGAAGAACAGTTAGAGCAGTTTAGAGAAGAACTGGAAAATAAGAATGAAGAAGTCCAGCAACTACATATGCAATTAGAAATACAGAAAAAGGAATCTACTACCCGCCTACAAGAACTTGAACAAGAAAACAAATTATTTAAGGTAATTAGTTAAGAAAAACTTTGCCCATAAATAATTCATAATTTTTGTCTTGTGCTAACATTAGTATTAAGTATTTGCTAAATCCAGTTGCTAAGTAGTACTTAGCAGAGGAACATTAGCTGCAAATGGTTTTACAATGGAACTTATTTTTAAGCCAACAGGAACATTTGAATTTACCATAAATGCAAAACGTTTCAGACCTTTTATCAAAATGTTTTAAGAATTATTGATTTATAGTAACTATGATATCTCTGACTTTTTAATTTGTACATTTTCAAGTGCTGTATCTTTTATAAGAGTTAATTGAAAGAAAGTTTAAAAATCATGTGTAATGATCTGTCCAACTAGGATGGGTATTTTTATCCCTAGGATGAAATGGAGAAACTGGGATTTGCTATAAAGGAATCTGATGCTATATCTACTCAGGACCATCATGCACTCTTTGGGAAATTTGCTCAAATAATGCAGGAAAAAGAGGTAGAAATTGACCGATTAAATGACCAAATTACAAAACTTCAGCAGCAACTTAAAATTACAGCAGATAATAAGGTATGCTAATTTAAAATTGATTATTAAATGAAGTTAATTTAAGCTAGAATTTTAAAGGGCTAAAGAGTGGTATTTCTCCATTTCTCTTTAAATGTAAAACCAAATAAACCTTAATTCACTTTATCCATTAATTTTAATATTACAAGCTAAGTATATTTTTTTATCACCTCCTAATACTGTCAGAGATTTTTCATGTCTTACAAGGAGTCTCTGGTGACTTAGAGTTCATCATATCATTCTAACCAAACCTATTAAAAATTCTACTTTTTAGTATGAGTTAAATAAGATGACATTTGTGTGCCATCTGCTGTAGACTGTTTTTATTTCAATACTTCATTCTTTTCAATTAGAATGTATTGATATTGACTATTTTACTTACAGGAAATCAGCTACTAAAAGTGTAAATCATTTTATATTTAACAGAGCTTTCTGTATGAAGGTCTGTAAATTAGGACCTTCTTTGATATGGGAGACTGTGGGGAGACTGTTGGTCTATATTAAAATTAATGTAGTATGTTCAAGAACTATGTTGTGTGATCAGTGCTTGAAGATCCTGCCCTAAAATAAAATTGAATTCTCAAAACATAAATAGGTATTTATTGTGTATGCTACCTTTTTTTCATTAACTAATAGGTTATTGAAGAAAAAAATGAACTGATAAGGGATCTTGAAACCCAAATAGAATGTTTGATGAGTGATCAAGAACGTGTGAGGAAAAATAGAGAGGAAGAAATCGAGCAGCTTAATGAAGTGATTGAAAAACTTCAACAGGAATTGGCAAACATTGAACAAAAGACATCAGTGCATACTAATTCTCTCCCAGAAGAAGCAGATAGTTTAAAACATCAGCTGGATATGGTAATAGCTGAAAAACTGGCTTTGGAACAGCAAGTAGAAACCACTAATGAAGAAATGGCCTTTACAAAAAATGTACTTAGAGAAACCAATTTAAAAATGAACCAGTTAACACAAGAATTGTGCAGCTTAAAGAGAGAACAGGAAAATATGGGGGAAATCCAAAGTATACCATCGAAAAGTGTTAATGTGGGTGTCAATGATCTAAGCAAAAAGAAACCTGAACTAGAAGTAGTCCTTACTGAGGGTGCTCTTCAACCCCTAGAAAATCAGACTTACCTCACATCTTTGGAAGGAAACAGCAGAGTTTCCATAAACAGTTTGGAAACAGAGGTGCTACAACTTGAGAGCACTGTGAGTGCAAAAAACTTAGAACTTACCCAGTGTTACAGACAAATAAAGGACATGCAAGAACAAGACCTGGCTGAAAAAGAAATGCTTAAAAAGAAGATTGTAGACCTACAGACAGTACTTGAGGAAAATGTTGCTGCTGCTGTTGTGAGTCAGGTCCAACTTGAAGCAGTTAAGGAATATGTAAAATTCTGTCAAAGTGAACAAGTGAGTTCATCAGAGCCCAAAAGACCAAATATACAGAATTTAAATCAACTCACAGAAAATGAGATGAAGTCAAATATATCAGCGTTAACCTTGAGAATATCAGAATTAGAAAGCCAGGTGGTTGAAATGCAGACTAGTTTGATACTAGAAAAAGAACAGGTAGAAATTGCAGAGAAAAATGCTTTGGAAAAAGAAAAGAAGCTACTAGAACTACAGAAGTTATTGGAGGACAGTGAAAAAAAACAGGCAGGCAAAGAAAGGAAAAGAAGCCCTCAAGGAGATTTTGAAGTTTCCAAGGTTAGTCTGTATTTCTTTTTATCACTTAAATACCCTAAGAAACTCTCTTTTCCTTTGTTTCTTGAGCTAACTGCTAATTTATTAAGTTAAATATGTTGTTCTTACCCTTACTGGTGTGGCTCAGTGGATCAAGTGCCAGACTGTGAAGCAAAGAGTCATCGGTTCCATTCCCAGTCAGGGCACATGTCTGAGTTGCAGGCCAGGTCCTCAGTAGGGAACACATAAGAAGCAACCGCACATTGATGTTTCTCTCCCTCTCTTCTCCCTCCCTTCGTCTCTCTCTAAAAATAAATAAATAAAAACTTTAAAAAAAAAAAAAGATGTTCTTTACATGTAACAATTTGTACACATAAAGCATTTCTATAAAAGTATCACTATACAGTTATATTATCACTAGAATGATACAAACTATATTTTGTATCTAAAAATATACAAAATATATTTGTATTTTGTATTTCACTAGCATAGTCATTAAATAGAGTAGTCAAGAGAAACTTAGAAATGTTAAGTTTAGCAAATGTTCTCTGAAACTTGTATGGGTTTTTTTCCTTTTCTCTCTAACATGAATGTTATGTGATCATCTGTTTTAGGTAATAGAAAATAGGAAAATATATTAGTGTTCTACTGAATTAACATATGAGTTGATGAGTCCTTAGCTTTTGCAGATTTTATATTTGATAATAAATTTTGTTATTTTATATGAAAAATTTAATATATAATTAAATATAAATTATATATTAATATATAAATATATAATATATATTATATTATAAATATATATAAATTATATTATAAATAAATATAAATATATATAAATTATATATTAATATATTATATAATATATATAAAATTTATATCACCCTTGTAAGTCTGCTTAAGTAAAGATCTGAAATCACAGTTATTTCTTAGCATAGGACTGATATGAAAAGACTTTAATTTTCAAATTCTTACTTCACATATTTTTGATTTTGCATAGTAAATACGCAGTCTTAATCTGAACACTAGGAAATTAACTGATATATCAGGATTCTATAAATATATAATTTATTTTGCAAATGATAATTCTTTCCATTTACTAGACTTTTTCTTTCTAGCTTGCAGAAAATATAAACTATAAATAATATTAAAATAGTAATGTGACTTTCCATGTATTTAAAAACTTCTAAGAACTATTTTAGTAATACCTGGTATCTTTTGAGGAAAGTGATATAACTATAAAAGTTTTTTGAATGATACCAAAAATATTAAATAATAATTTATAATTTTTTAGGATATATACAATGAGAGTATTTACCTTTCATTTCTGGAAAGTCATTCTTTTTTTACTTTCCCAAAAATACAAAATGATGGTTCTGAAAAATTTTTCGCTATTTGTCAAAAGAACATGGATCATTTCAACCCCTTTTTTCTGATAGGCAGTCATTCCTGAAAAAGCTTTATTAGAATGTGTATGTGTCTTGAACTTCGCTATTTTTTTTTAAATGATTTGTTTCTTATGTTTTTTCCACTGCCATACAGACAATTCATACCAATGAAGAAAGTGGATTTTTTGTTCAGCTTGAGGCTCTCAGAGCTGAGTCTGCAGCTACCAAAGAAGAACTTGCCAGTTATAAAGAAAAGACAGAAAAACTTCAAGAAGAGCTTTTGGTAAAATAAGTAACTTAGCTCCTAATTTACTTTTTTCTACCTATCTTAATTTTATTTCAAATTATATTCTTTTCTATGAAACAAACCCAGATCCATAACTTAAAGCTAGAAAAAAAATAAAAGCTTTTGTAAATTTGATGAAAAGTTTTTATAAATTTCTTTGCTAGCATCTTCTTGCTTGATTTGGAGTCTTCATTAGGAAGATGCTTTTAATCTCTAGTCTATTAATGAAGGAGGAGAAAGACAGATATTAAAGGAAACTGTATATACCATGAGAAATAAAAGTAGAGGCTGTGAAAATGATTTCATTTCTGTGGCCATGTACGTATATATAGAAATATATTTGGAGACTATGAGTGTTTCAGATTTTTTTAATCATTCTGAGGAAAAGGAACATACTAGTATGATCTATACTCTCTCCTCTCAACCCTAAACTCTACATTCGACATTTTTAACTGAGTATTGTACTGTTCTATTCATTGTGTTTTTAGGTAAAAGAAACAAATATGGCATTTCTCCAGAAAGATTTAAGCCAAGTTAGGAATCAACTCACAGAGGCAAAAGAGAAGTTATCCTACTTCTTAGAAAAAGAAGATAAGACTAAGGAGCAAGAAAACAGAGAGCTCTGCATATTAGAGCCATTTCCTACTAAAGAGGGTAAAAGCACTGCATCCCAGACAGACAGGACTCTCAAGGTCAATAGCAGCAATCAGACTCCACAAATCCATGTCAGAAATGCAGGGATCCAAATTGATTTACAGAGTGAATGTCCATCAGAAGAAGTTACTGAAATAATCACTCAGTTTACTGAAAAAATTGAGCAAATGCAAGAGCTACATGCTGCTGAAATTTTGGATATGGAATCCAGACATATTTCAGAAACTGAAACCTTAAAGAGGGAACACTATGTTGCTCTTCAGTTATTGACAGAAGAATGTAGCTCCTTGAGGGCAGTGATACAGTGTCTGAAGTCTAAAGAGGTATTTATTTGGTTTTCATAATATGTGCTTTTCAGTGTTCTGTGATTTTTTTTTTCTTCAAAATTCAGTGGTTTTAAGAGGAAAAGAAATTTAGGATAATTTCATTATGATAAAATTACAGTTGTAAGTCTTTCCATTATGGAAAGTCAGATATTAACTTTCCACCAAGTTCCTGTGCAGATACAGAACCTGATGTTACTGTTCCTTAATTCATGAACGTTTCTTACTTGGTAATGTCCATGAAGAAAAAAATTAAAGACTTGTGGTAAGCATGGATAGTTTTGTTTATTTTAAAAAGACGTGGCAAACTTAATTGAATCTTTTTTTTTTACAGCATTACAAAGAACAAAATTATTTATTGAACCCTATTTGTATTAAAGCAAAGAAAGTTATATATTTTGTTTGTTTGTTTTCGCCAATTAGGGATCCTCAGTTCCTGAATTAACACATTCTGATGCTTACCAAACTAGAGAAATATGTTCTAGTGGTAAGTTACATAAATTTCTGGAATTTGTATAGTACTTGTATAAAAAATATTTGTTTCTTTTTAATAGTCAGTGGTTGTTTTCTGTATTTTAGATTCTGGATCAGACTGGGGTCAGGGAATTTACCTTACACAAAGTCAGGGATTTGACTCAGCATCAGAAGGTCGAGGAGGAGAAGAAGGAGAAAGTTCAGCAGATTCATTCCCAAAGAAAATAAAGGTACTAAAAGACAGATATCTTTTAGTGAAACTTAGTGTGGTTTCTATATTAAACATAATAGTGTATTTGAAGGTATATAGTAAGACCCTCTGTGGAGAGAGAATTACAGAGCTAGAAGGACTCTTGGGGATCTATTTAGTTTTATTTCCAAATTTTACAGATAATAAAGTACAATATATTTATATACATACTTTTAAAAATTTTTCATTACTGAAATTTTTGTTTGCCAAAATTATGAAAGTGGTCTCAAGGACGAGAATTTATCCCCTACATATTTCTTTTGGTCAAATTAGTGGCTAATTATTAAATCCAAGGAGATAAATAGAAAGTATAAAGTCATAGTCCATCTTTTGGGATTGGCTTTCCCCTCCACGGGAAGAGGATAGGATGGTATTTCCTATCTGCAGTGGCTTTTCTAAATTAATCTTAGTAGATGTAAAGCTGTCTGGCTTAAAATTTCCTTTTGACTTTGCAGTCTTTGAAGTTGTAGTAATTCTGGCTTTTGGGTTTTGGTTTCTAGGGATTACTGAGAGCTGTCCATAATGAAGGCATGCAGGTGCTCTCTCTCAGCGAGTCTCCCTACAGTGATGGAGTGGACCATGGTGTTCAACAAGTTTCAGAATCTTGGCTAGAAGAGAGAAAAGCTTACCTCAGTACAATCTCATCTCTTAAGGATTTAATTACCAAAATGCAGGTGCAAAGAGAAGCTGAGGTACTCAAGATTATTATGCTTCTAAATAGTTTTATGTAATACGTGTCAATCTTAAGGCACTTTACAAATTAAATTGTTGTTGTTAATGAGGTATTTTCACATGAATTACTATATATTATTTATATGTCCCAAGTCACATATTTGAAAATAAATTCACATGATCTTAGGTTTACATGCTTTTATGCACATTTGTTTTGGTTAGTAGAAAAATATCCTTTTTAGAGCCTTTTTAAACATGCTTCATTGGAGCTAACTTGTGTTTTTTATACTCTGCTAGGTTTATGATAGTTCTCAATCGCATGAGAACTTCTCAGACTGGCGAGGTGAACTTCTGCTTGCCCTTCAGCAGGTTTTCTTAAAGGAGCACAATGTCTTACTGGCTGCATTTCAGACCGAACTGACAGCTCTAGGCACTAGAGATGCAGCTGGATTATTAAATTGTTTGGAACAGAGAATACAAGAACAGGTATCAAAATGACACTTTATGTAAAACTTAAAAGAAAGAATGCTTTTTAATACTGATAAGTGAATTGTTGATTAGTTTTACAAAAAGTCTTAAGTTTAAAATTTTAGCAGTAGTTACTAAGAATATTTAGAAAAAAATTGTTACCTTAAGTGTTTTTATCTTATATTAGAAAGTGAACAATATTGAAAATTAATGAGCTAATCATACTACTTGGGAAGTTAGAAAAAGATTAACAGAATGACCCAAAAATATTAGAAAGGATATGATATAGTCAGTTCTTACTTTTTACAGTAGTTAGATTCTATGAAGTTGCCATGAATACCCAGCCATTGCTACTAAAGGGAACAGAGGGGTCAGTTCCTGTGAACCCCTAATTGTGACATTCTTGTCAACCAGTGAATACATGACGTCATTTTATATATGTTTCTGTTTAAACACACTGTATTTACTATATGTTGTTGATTAATTAGCGTTGAACTGATGGTTATCAACACTATAACTCATGCCTAAATGAAGCCTATCTAATACATGTATTTTTTCCATAAAATTCAGCTTTATTGTGGTTAGGAACACTATATAATACTTCATTACTGTGCTTGGGGACCATTTTAAACAGCAAAATCAATAAAAAGCACAAAAGTGCAAAAAGAACAGCACTAAATGGATGGCAGAAGAATACTTGTTTATAGCATAAGGGATGAAAAAAGAAGGCAAAGTGTCACCTTGTTTAACTTCAGCCAGGAACATGCACATCTGGCAATTTTTGCCACGGCATGTTTGCGAAAAACTGTGAGAACACTGCAAGTATTGATTTTGGGGTCACAAGTACATATTAGTAAATAGGCAAATTCATAAATACATAATCCACAAATAAGGAAGCTCAACTGTGATAAATGAGAAGTTAATAAAATACAGTGGTACAATAGAGGATGAAAATAATAAAAATTGATTCTTTGAAAGGCTAATACAATAAATTTTTCTGGAAAATTAAGGAAAAAAAGCACACTCTTTTAAAAGATAGGAATGAAAGTAGGATCACAACCAAAGATATAGCTGAGATATAAAAATAATGGAATGTCGTGAATAATTTTGTGTCTATTTAAAAACTTCAGTGAAATGGACAGGTTTTCTAGAAAAATACCTCTTACCAAACTCTTTTGGGAAAAAATACCCTGAAAAGATCTGTAAATAATAAAGGAATCGAATCTGTAGTTAAAAATCAGTTCACATTCTCTCGTACATCATGTTTCTCTCTCTTTCTTTCTCCCTCCTTTCCCTTCTCTCTAAAAATAAATAAATAAAATCTTTTTAAAAAATAATCAGTTCATAGCCCTGGCTAGTGTGGGTCAGTGGATTGAACACCAGCCTGCAAACTGAAGGGTTGCCAGTTCAATTCCCAGTTAGGGCACATGCCTGGGATGTGGGCCAGGTCCCCAGTTTGGGGCATGCAAGAGGCAACCAATCAATGTTTCTCTTGCATATCAGTATTTCTCTCCCTCTCTTTCTACCTTCCCCTCTCTAAAAATAAAAATCTTAAAAACTATATCAATATTTAAGAATTTTTTTTAAAAAAATCAGTTCACAACACTTAGCACCCATATCCTGATTTTTGAGTGCATTCTCCATCGAAAGGAACTAGGACTTCTTGGAGAAATGGCTAATTCCAAGAGCAAGAGAAAGGGAAGTACAAGATGAATCTGAAGTATCTCATTTTGCTAACAAGGAATTGCTGAAAGAATTAAAGGGATTTTAAAAAAAGCACTAAGGGGATATTCCAGAAAGTCACAGAAGCCAGCTTGAAGGAGTTACCTCTGGCTAAATTTGGGACTGTTTGAACATCAAACTAAATAATAAGAGTGAAAGCTGTTCTCATTGACTTTTCCATACGTATGACTTGTCTTGGCTCATGCCTCATACTTTTCTAAAATCTCTCAAACAAGCAGCATCTGACCTCAGGAAGCCCTGTCACTAAGTGGCCCGAAGCCCAGCAGTAGCAGCCAGCCTTGGTTCATTCACAGCTTGGTGTTGCATGGGCACCTGAAAGCCCAGCACAAGCAGCAACCATCAGCGATTGCTTTGTAGATCACGCCAAGTGGCCCCAGTCAGGACACAGGCAGTGGCAGACCTTGGCCTACACGTTGCAGGAGGCCCCAGAGTCAACATGCCCAGTAGACAGCTTCAGACCACATCATACACACCACCCAATGACCTCCACAAGCAACACACTCAAGAGGCAGACTCAACAGGCACCAGAGCTCCACTGAAGTAAGTTCTGCCCTGTGGAATGGGCCCTGCACAGCTGATCCTCCATGGCGGTCAGAGATTGGTGGTCAGTGTTTACAGCCAGTTTTTGCAGTTGATCGGCCTGGGTTAATCCTCCCATTGACATGAAAACAGCAACAAGACTCAACTACAAGAGTTGGGGGTATACAGCCCACACAAGGGGCACACCTTGAGTACACGCCTTGGGTGCCTGGGAAGGTTGTTCCACTCAACCCTACAGGACACCTACTACATTAGGCCACTCTACCAAGCCTGGGAGATGTAGCAGCTCTACCTAATACATAGAAATGAACACAGGGAGGCCGCCAAAATGAAGAGACAAAGGAACATGGCCCAAATGAAAGAACAGAGCAAAACTTCAAAAAAATAACTAAACAAATATGGAGATAAGCAATCTACTAGATGCAGAGTTCAAAACAATGGTTGTAAGGATGCTCAATGAACTTAGTGAGATTCTCAACAGCATGAAAGAGGACTAGTCAGAAACGAAAGATATACTAACTGAAATGAATAATAATTTGCAGAGAATCAACAGCAAAGTAGATGAAGCCAAGAATCAAATCAGCAATTTGGAATATATAGAAGCAAAAAAAACAACAACAAAAGAAACAAAAAACAACAACCACCTAATCAGGACAGCAAAGAGAAAAAAGAATCCAAAAAAAAAGGATAGCATAAAGAGCCTCTGGGACAACTTCAAGGGTGCTAGACACAGAAGAGAGAGAGCAAGAAATTGAAATTTTATTTGATAAAATGACAGAAAACTTCCCTAACTTGGTGAAGGAAATAGACATGCAAGTCCAGAAAACACAGAGTCCCAAACAAGATGAAATCAAAGAGGCCAATACCAACACACATCAAAGTTAAAATCAAAAGGTTAAAGACAAAGAATCTTAAAAGCGGTTGCTTACAAGGGAACTCCTGAAGATTGTCAGATGACTGCCAGTCAGCTGTCCAGTGTGGGTCAGGTGGTTGGAGCATTGTCCCATAAACCAAGGGGTCATGGCTTTGATTCCCAGTCAAGGCACGTACCTGGGTTGCGGGTTCAGTCCCTGGTCAGGGTGCATATGCAAGGCAGCCAATCGATGTTTCTTAAATTGATATTTCTCTCCCTCGTATCCACTCTCTCTGAAAAATCAGTAAGCATGTCCTCATGTGAGAATTTTAAAAAAGACTGTCAGCTGACTTACTAAGACAAACTTTGCAGTCCAGAAGGAATTGGCGAGAAGTAATTCCAAATGATGAAAAGCAAGGACCTACAACCAACATTACTCTACCCAGCCAAGCTTTCATTTAGAATTGAAGGGCAGATAAAGAGCTTCCCAGATAAGAAAAAGCTAAAGGAGTTCATCACCAAACCAGTATTGTATGAAATGTTAAAGGGTCTTCTCTAAGAAGAAGAAGAAGGTCAAAAATATGAACAATAAAATGGCAATAAATACACATCTGTCAACAATTGAATCTAATAAGACAGTAAATGAGCACGCAAAATAGAGACAAACTCGTAGATACAGAGAACCTTTCGACATTTGCCAGATGGGAGGGGGTTGGATGGATGGACAAAAGAGATTAAGGGATTAGGAAGTACAAATTGGTTTGTTAAAGAATAGTCTTGGGGGTGTAAAATACAGCATAGGGAATATAGTCAATATATTTAAATAACTGGTGTCGGATGTAAGATTTATTGGGATGATCACTTATTAAGTTATGTAATATCTAATCACTGGGGTTTACTCCTGAAACTAATAAAGTGATAATGTGTATCAACTGTAATTGGAAATAAAAAATGAGAGTAACAGTAAAAAACAAAGGGTAAAAATAGGAATGCATGAGTTCACTGATACAATAAATGAATAAAAATCCTTATAGTAGGATGCCAACTAGCATGTAGGATAAATGATGGAATTTACAAATCACCCTTTATTAAACACTATAGTAATATGATCATGAAAGTATATTTACATACTCTCAAAGTAAATCCACCCCCCAAAAAAATCCTTTTTTAATTACAAATGGAAAAGCAGTAACTTTACAGTGGAGAAGCCTTCAGATACCCCACCAAGTGAGTAGTTACTATCACCAGAAATGGAACAAATAGACATCAAATACTTCTTGATATGAAGGTCGTGACATCACTTTTGTGCATAATAAAAATCTACTCATTGAGACATGTTAGCCAAAAACAAATTGAGGCCACTATACCTCTATCAGAATGGCCAAAATAAAAATTAGTGACAACACTAAGTGTTGAGAGAGAAATTGCATCTCTCATGCATTATTGTTAGGAATATAAAAGGGAGAGCCACTCTGGAAAATCATCTAGCTGTTTCTTATAAAGTTAAAAATACACTTACATAACCTAGAATCACACTCACAGGTATTTAATCTGACAGAAATGAAAACTTATGTCTCCATAAAAACCTGAACATGAATATTCATAGCAGATCTGTTGGTAATAGCCAAAAACTGGAAACAACCCAAATATCCTTTGACAGGTGAATGGATGAACAAATTATAGCATATCCATACAGTGAAATACTACTCAGCAATTTAAAAGGAACAAACGGTTGATACCCTCAATATATGTTATGTAACACTCTTGAAATGACAAGATCACAGTAATCTAGAACAGATCAGGAGTTAGGACTGGAGAGAGGATGTGACTACAAAGGAGTTTCTTTGTGGTGATGAAAACACTTTTATATCCTGATTGTGGTGGTGGTTACATGAACCTATACATAGGATAAAATTTCATAGTACTATATACCAATTCATTGATGAATGCATTTAAAAACTAATGATATCTGAATAAACCCTGTGGCTTAAATATTGTACCAATGTCAGTTTCCTGGTTTTGATAATGTACTGTAATTATATAAGATACTATTAGGGGAGGCTGGCTGAAGGGTATATGGCAACTTTGTCTTAAATTATTTCAAAATAAAAAGTTTTCAAAAAATGAGAGACATATTACAAAATAACCTGTACTCTTCGAAAATTTAACTCACAGAAGACAAAGATTTATAAAAATACCATTTTTTTTCCTTTTGCTATTTAGGGCAGAATTTAAGATTTATACATTATAGCAGGTTCTGTTGGGTTAATTTCTGCTTGAATAATTGTACTGTGGTTTATAAAAGAATATTCTTGTTTTTAGGAGATACGCACTGCAGTTTTTAAGGGAAAAGGAACATCTTCCTGCAACATATTCTCATACATTTTGAAAAAGAAAAATACTGATATATGCATATATGTGTGTAGAAATATACACATTTAGAGAGAGAGAGAGAGAGAGAATGATAAAGCAAATGTGGATAACATTTGGGGAATTTGGATGAAGGCTATATGGGATTCCTTGAACAATTTTTGGATCCTCTCTGTGAAATTATGTCAAAATATAAAATAACAAATTTTAAAAATCTATAAAAAATAAAAATAAAAATCTACCCACAAGAATTACACCAAGCCCAAATGATATTCTGGATAAAGTCTACCATACATTCAGGAAACAGCCAGTTCCAGTGGTATACACATGCTCCTTGTTGTTGGATGGTTAGAGGCATGCCCTGTCATTTTTCGAGGAAGCTATTATAATCTCTTCCAAAATGAGATAAAGGTGATACAAGAAAGAAAAATTATGGGCCTATTCTTTAACATAGATGCAGAAATTTTCAATGAAATATTAATATACCAAATTCACCAAGGCATATATTTTTAAAGACACAATTACCTTATACTTATTCAGGGATACAAAGGTAGCATATCATTAAAAGTAACTCATGTGACTCATTACTTTAACAAATTAAAGGGGCAAAAAACTGATAATCTCGAGATAAAACTAATAACTACTTGATTAAAATGAAGAATTTTCTACTTTAAAATATTACCTTTAAGCAAATTAACTAAAAAGGAATTTATTGAACTAAGTAAAGATTATGCCTAGCAAAAACCTACAACAAACATCTTAAAGTTAAATACTAAAAATATTTCTTAATAAAGTGTTCAGTAGTTTGTTCAACCTCATCTTAAATGTTTAGCTAGCAGAGCAAGAAAAATATGTAAAAGTTGGGGATGGGGAAGACTCCTTATTCACTTACATAGAAAACCAAAGAGGATCTACACACAAAGATTTTTAGAATTGATAAGAAAGTTTGAAAACATTGCTGGATAGATCAAGATGTAAAAATCTGCTTTCTCAATAAACAATGTAATTTTAAAAATAATTACAATAGCATTAAATGGACAAATTCCTAAAAATAACTACTAAAACTGACTCATGAAAAGAATAGACAATCTAATACACTTATAATAAAGAGCTAAATTAGTAATTCTTTAATTTCTCACAAAGAAAAGCCCAGGATCAGCTGGCTTCACTGGTGAATTCTACCAAATGTTTAAAGAAGAGTTAAGACTAGTCCTTCACAAACTCATCAAAAAAAAAAGACTCATTCTGTGAAACCAGTTGTTGCTCTAATTCCAAAACCAGACAAAGATGTTAAAACTGCAGACCAATTATCCAATAATGTTGAAAACAACCAATGGAAAAGTGGACAAATAATGTAAATATATGTTCTCATAGAAGACAATAAAGAATATCTAATAAATATATGAAAAGATACTTAAATAAAATATAATGTATTATTCATACTATGGGATGCTATGTATGAGAGGGAACCCAAAAAATAACGGAATTGTCTTATGGAGGGCCCCTTGTAGTACAGGCTTCCCCCTCTAGATGAGTGTTCTAGGAACCCCTCTGTATCAGTGCACCTGCTGGCACTGTTGTGAGAGGCTGCGTTCAGCTTAAGTGAATTTTTTTTTTTTTTTTTGAAGACTCTCTCAATGCGTTTGCCCATTTCGACATGGGTGATTTTACGAGCATACCTGCCCACACCATTCTGTGTCCAGAAGTTTTTGACCAAGAACGGCATGACCCCCTGTGCCCAACCTTCACCTAATCTCTCCCCAAGCAACTTTTTGTTTGTTTCCCTGGTGAAAAAAGTCCTCATAGGAAGCATTTTACCCGTGTGGGAAAAATGAAACCAAAAACATCATAAGTACTAAAAGGCATCAAAATCCACAAGTTCAAAAAATGTTTTGAGCAGTAGAAGAAAACATCTCAGTAGGTATGTTACATCAAATAGACAATACTTTGAAGGTGATGGAAATTTAAACATTTAAGAATAACAGTTTTTTATAATTCCGGGGGTTTGGTCCCCCCTCATAATACTGAAATGAGGGCGAAGTAGGACTATGTGTATCAACACGTTGGTTAACCAGAATGTGGTGGGAAAGGCAAATTACATCAAGATAAAAGCAGTATGATGCCATTTATATAAAATTTTAAAACATGCAAAAATAGTATTGTATATTGTTTAGCATGTGTATATGTAACGTAATATGCAGAGCAGGAAAATTAGAAGAGTTAGAATTTTGTTACTTCTTGAGCAGGCAGTGCAGGGGAGGGTGTGTTAGGGAGTTGTATTCAGGGGCTTTAATTGTATAGGTGCTGTTTCTTAGGCTAAGTACATGGGTATTTATTATATTATTCTTTGTGTTGTTTTGTATGTTTGAAGAATTTCAAAATAAATGTAAAGATTAGTAACCAGAAGTAAATCCTAATGAGGAAGAGAAAATTAATTTCTTTTAAAAATTTTAGCTTGTGTATTTCATTCATTCTTCTTTAGATTCCTGGTTGTTAATTTTATTGTCTTTATAACTGTCTTCACTTGATTTTTTGCTTTGCATTGTTACAGAGTGTTGAATACCGAGCAGCTATGGAATACCTTCAGAAAGCAGATAGAAGGAGTTTGTTATCCGAAATTCAAGCACTGCATGCTCAAATGAGTGGTAGAAAAATGGCTCTGAAGAGAGAACAAGAGAGTGATCAACCAAGCCAAGGTACGCTGTGTGTCAGGCTCATGTGATAACACAAATAGGTGAAAACATTTCACATTGTCTCCCTTCGTATTGTTCAGTTAAAACACATTTCTTCTTAGTCACATTTCATTCTCATTCTCAGAGAAAGAGCCTACATTAATTACCCGAGGGATTAAAGGATCGTCCAGTTGGTTTTGAACATATATATATGTGTATATACATGTATATACCTGTTGTTATGCAAGTTAGAGAAAAAGTAGGTTTATAGTTGTGAGTATATGAAACACAAGAGTTTATTCTTGTATTATTATTATAATAATAATACAATAATCTTGTCATTATTGTATTATTTCCCATATGAACAACTGTAAACCTGCACTGGCCCCACCCTGTCTTTCTGTGTGTGTGTATGTATTTACACATGCGCACGCACACGCAGTTGGCCCTCGGACACTGGATTTGGGGGCGATAACTACTCGTGCTACTAAAAATCTGAGAATAAATACATTGAGATGGCCCTCTGCTTACATGGATATCAAAAATACAGTTTTTATATTTTTAGAGTTGGAAAATATTTTACATTAGGATTCTCTAACCAGGTGGAATCTTACACTTAGCTTTGGGAACAAGAATAAAATGAATAGGTAATACCAGTCTTGCTATGCCATATAAGCTTATTGCTCCATCTTAAAAGCAACAGTTTTTGAAATTGGGAAGAAGTGGTGGTTGTGGAGGAGAGGAGGTTATTGTTCAATCACTGCAAAGAAAAAATGCTGTGTGTGACAGACAGCCTGGTAAGGACCTGCTTTAAAATACCAAAGGATTTTGTTTTTATGTCCCAGAGTCGGAAAACAACTTTTGCCAGCTATGTGTGGACAGAGTATGACAGTGACTCTTAAAAAACACTTTAATCAAAGGGACTGCAATTTTCTGGCATATAAACAGATACAGTTAATTTAGAAAATAAGCATTGCCTTGACCAAAGTTGTTTGTTAGCCCATTGTTCATTATTTTTCTTTGTTTTGAAGCTCTTTGTGAAGGTAACCTAAAGGAAAAAGAAATCCACAATGAAAGTAACTATTTCTTTATTAATCCTTTTTAATTGTGAACTATAATATGCATTCAAAAAAGTACAAAGGCAAAAATATACAATATAACAAATCAAGATGAGTATCTGTGGAAGCATCACCTATGCCAAGTATCCCAGAAGCCCCTTTCCCAAGTGTCCACTCCTCTAGTAACCTGGAAGTGACATTATCCTGATTTTTTTTTTTTTTGTTTTACTACCTATCTATATATTCCTAAACCATGTAAGTTTAGAGTTTTCCCTGCTTTTGAACTTTACACTGTCTTGCTTCTTTCACTTCTCTGTAACATTCTTTTAAGTTACTATAGTATTCTTTAGTTCACTCATTTTTGTTACTGTACAGAACTCTGTGTGTTTATTTCACAATTTATATATCTTGTTGGCTACTAGATCCAGCACTAATCTCCATATTGTTATACCATGTTTCTGTTGGATACATGCATGATGATTCAGGAGTAGAATTGCTAGGTTATGAAATACATATCTTCAATTTTATTAAATAATGCCAAACTGTTTCCAAAGTCGTCACATTAGTTTGTACACTTGCTGGCAGTGCATGAGGGTTGTGTTGCTTCACATCTTTGCCAACAGTTGTTACTGTTTGTTACCATCTGGTGGGTGTGCATTGTATTGTTATTATGGTTTTAATTTACATTTACTGGTTACTGAAATGATTGAGTCCTTTTGTCATACGATCATTGGCTAGCTGGATTTCTGCTTTTGCGATTCTTTTTTTATATATATATTTTATAAAATGTATATATATTTACTTTTTAGAAAGAGGTGAAGGGAGGGAGAAAAAGAGGGCAAGAAATACGAGTGTGTGAGAGCTACATCAATTGGTTGCCTCTTGCACACCCCCAACTGGGGAACCTGGGCCTCAACCCAGGCATGTGCCCTGATGGCAAACTGAACCTGTGACCTTTTTGGTTCTGAGGCTGGAGCTCAATTCACTGAGCTACCCCAGCTAGGCTTGTGACTCTTCTTCAGATCTTTTCCCCATTTTCGATAGAGGTGTCTCTTAATTTAGAATTGGAGGTAGAAATCATTTGAGATTAAATTGAAATCTAATTTTCATAATGTCTAGTGAAGACACATATCCTTGTCTTCAGTTTTGTTTAATATGGTACGAACACTTTAGCTATTGCAAATTTTGAAAGTCATACCGTAGTCTTACATTTGTCATTGAAAAACTGAAGATTTTAAATATTTTTAAATATTTTAGAGAAGACAGGTATAACAGGATCGCAAATTGAATATATCCTTTATATTAGGACATAAAATTAATTGAAGATTATTTTGTATAATTTATTAGTATCAGTTAAGTTAAATAAAACCCCATTGGAAGCTTAGTTTCACATACATACATACATACACACATATTTATATATGTAGATCCTTGACCTCCCTAGGAAATAGTTTTAAAAGGCTGAATTGACATGACTGTCTTCAAAATTCAAGTTATTTCTGTCTCCTAACAGTAATAGGAATTGTAATTAGAAGTGATTAACTTCAATAAAATTTTTTAGGTTAAAAATAAGTTTATGGTAGAATGGGGAGGGAGAGAGACTGGATGAAAGAAGGTGAAGGGATCAGCCAAAGAACATACATGCATAACCCATAGATACAGACAACAGTGTGGTTATGGCCAGAGGGAGGGGGTACAAGGGTAGTTGGGGAGGTGGGCAAAGGTAGGGAAAATAGGGACATCTGTAATAGCGTAAACAGTCAAAAAAAAATTTTAATGAGATGAAAGAAGGGATTTAGACAAGTCATTATTGCTTTTATTAATACAAAGGTCTTATGCAAAAAAATACATTTATGGTTGAATAGAGGCATAAAAAGAGTAAAGTAAAACTAGAATGTTCTAAATTCTAAAATAATACCCAGGTAAATATCTCTTCAGACCTTTTCAATGTGAGTGTATGTATGTGTGTGTGTGTGTGTGTGTGTGTGTGTGTGTGTATATATATATATATATATATGTTCATATTTTTCACAAAAATGGGATGCTGATCCATATTTTGTAACTTTTCAAATTTATGATACCTGGGAATTTAAATATTTCAGTTTGTTTTCATTGTAACAGACATGGAACAAGGGTTTGGTTGGTTTTTAAGGAAAAAAAAAACATGATTCAAATTTTTTTGAAGGGTTTGGATTTCCCACTTTTCTAAACTAAAGTTTCTACGTAGACTGTGAAGGAGGTTCGATCAAAACAAGCCAGCAGCGCTGACCATTGTAGCTGTGCTTGCACAGGTTACTCCTGTAATTACTTCGTGTGGCTATCAAAAACCATTGGAATTTTTTAATGTGATATATAGAAATTCTGAATGAACAAATACAGGTTTCTCTTTATTTCAGGTCTGTTAAACTTTTATCATCCAATACATTTATAGTTCTGAAAGGTTGACCATTAGGACTGTAGGAAAAATATGCATAAAATATATCAATTGCTAACTTTGGGGTTGTAATATTTTCATTTGCTTTGTAGTAATCACCTAAATTAGAAATCATTTTTTATCAACAAAATATTTGTAAACCAAATATGAGTCGCTAAATCACACTTTAAATATTAATAATTTTCCATTTAGAACTTCTGGAATACAATATACAGCAGAAGCAATCTCAAATGCTAGAGATGCAGGTGGAGCTCAGCAGTGTGAAAGACAGAGCAGCAGAACTACAGGAACAGCTGAGTTCTGAGAAACTGGTGGTTGCTGAACTGAAGAGTGAGCTTGCACAGACTAGGCTGGAACTAGAAACAACACTTAAGGCACAACATAAGCATCTAAAGGAATTAGAGGCCTTCAGGTATGCCAAGCTTCCTTATTCTAAACCTATGTTATTGAAATTGGAATAATTTTATCACAGATGTTGTAAAGATTTTATAAAAACATAACATTATACATGATATTTACATAGCATGACACTTTGTTGTTTATAGGAACAACTCAGTGGAAAGGAAAATTCCAAATATTTCCAAAAAATAAACTCATGATTAGGTATTGTCATGTTCTCTACTATGGCTTTCATTCTACTTGAGACTTCTTATATAAGATACATAATATTGACCTTTATTTCATTTATTGGACCAAGTAATTTGAAATGCTATTTATGATCTCAATAGAATTCATGGTTCAGTTAGCTGATATATGCAAAATGCTTTAAAAGATAATGCTTGTAAAAAGAATAAGCTTGTTGATATAAATACTGAGATACTCTGCCAAGAACACATTATAAGCACAGTCTTTAATTTTTTTTAACATTGTTTTCATACATACAGAAACACATGGTATTTTCCATGTTAGGTAAAAGACAGGGGAAATTTTTTATTATTTTGTAATATTGAATTGTTTGCAGTGGTAAATAACTAATAGGTATACTGTTAAAAACAGTTAATTTGAAATAAACCACAGTCAACAGTCTTTACCCTTTGCATGGTTTGTATTTTCCTGTTGGCTAGATCATTACATGCCTCTACTTTTCATTGGAAGTTGTACTCTCTTTCCCACTATGTAGTCCAAGTATTTTTAGGAAAGTTTGTCTCTCTGATTTAGGTTGGAAGTTAAAGATAAAACAGATGAAGTACATTTGCTTAGTGACACATTAGCAAGTGAACAGAAAAAATCCAGAGAGCTCCAGTGGGCTTTGGAAAAAGAGAAGGCCAAACTGGGGCGCAACGAAGAACGAGACAGAGAAGAACTTGAGGTATTGTTATCTCTGTCTTTAAATATCTGTGGAAAATCCAAAATGAAAGAAAAATGAGAGTGGAGACCTTTCTCTTTCCAAAAGGGTCAACTTGGAACTCTTTATGAGGTGTAATGAGTTGTTTGCTCTGTACTGAATACGATTATAATGTTATGTAAACTATACTAGGGAATGCTAGTAGTGTGATGCTTTTTTGTTTTGTTCTGCTACACCCAAGGATGCATACAGACTGTCCTCCTGCAACATGTGTTTTGGGAATTTGAGTTAGTATATATACAATTCGATAAATAGGGCAGTCATGCCGGTTTAATGCAGAAGTAGTTTTGGTTCCTGTGTTCTCATAGGGAAGGGGAGCAGTGATACTATTCTGGCAGCAGGAGCCCCTGCTGCTATAGTTTAAGGAAATTTAAAATGAGTTCCTTCCCACTGGGCTGATGCCAGGTTGCGGGCACATGCAAGAATCAACCAATGAATGCATCAATAAGTGGAACAATAAATGGATCTGTTTGTCTCTTTCTCTCGCTCTCAAATCAATAAATTAAAAAATTAATAAATAAATAAAACGATTTAAAAATCTGTGTAGCCTGCATTTCTGCCATATTACTTTTGAGGGTTACTTTTTAAGGTCCACTATGGCAGCCTGTAGGCTTAGTGAGCTCTCTGCCTGTCAGAGGCATGTCATCTTGTCAAGCACTGATTACTGTTTTATAGCACTACAAATCTGCATGGGCTTTGAGTAGTTTGCCCCTAAACCTGATTTCCCCCTTACTTTACTGTTTTTAGTAAGTGATATTGGAAAACACAAAGTTTTTCAGGAACTCATATCAAGAACTCATATCAGAAATATTTGTATTTTTAAAAGTTACTGTTTCTAGAAGAAATATACCCTGCTTCATATTCCTAAACCAGATATGGTTAATGTTAGGAGAGAAAGTATGACTTAGCTTAGCTATCTTTTGTTTATATTCTTTGATGAAAATCACCTAGCTGTCTAAGTAATAATGCTCTAAGCACTGAAAATTTAATAAACTGGATAATCAGTGCTATTACCAAATACTACCAACTTAATAAAAGCACAGTTGTGTACTTATATTTTTAATAATAGTAACAAATTCTTAAAATCATTTTCTCCTACAAGGATCTGAAATTTTCACTGGAGAGTCAGAAACAAAGGAACATTCAGCTAAATCAACTTTTGGAGCAACAGAATCAACTACTAAACAAATCACAGCAGGAAATAGAATCACAAAGAGTGCTGTATGATGCCCAGCTAACAGAAGAACGAGGTCGAAACTTAGAGCTTCAAGTGCTGCTTGAATCCGAGAGAGTCCGGATTCGGGAGATGAGCAGTGCCCTGGACAGGGAGCGGGAAGTGCACGCACAGCTGCAGCGGAGCAGCGATGACACGGGGCAGCCTCGGCCCTCCTTGCCCTCTGAGGACCTCCTCAAAGAGCTGCAGAAGCAGCTAGAGGAGAAACACAGCCGCATAGTAGAATTGTTAAATGAGACTGAAAAATACAAACTGGATTCTTTGCAGACAAGACAGCAAATGGAAAAGGATAGGCAGGTTCACAGGAAGACGTTGCAGACAGAACAAGAGGCCAACACAGAAGGACAGAAGAAAATGCATGAGCTCCAGTCCAAAGTGGAAGACCTTCAGCGTCAGCTGGAAGAGAAGAGACAACAAGTTTATAAGTTAGACCTTGAAGGAAAGCGACTGCAAGGAATTATGCAAGAATTCCAGAAGCAAGAACTGGAACGAGAAGAAAAGCGAGAAAGTAGAATTCTGTATCAGAATCTTAATGAGGTAAAGTGACACTTTGTTTTAAAATATTTTAAAAGAATATTGCAGCCTTTGATCACACAATTTTGATAATGGATTAAATTATCTAAATAGCTATGTACAAATCATTTTAAAACAAAATCTAGTGATGTTTCTTTGGAGTATAAATAATACAACATGTCCTCAAATACCATTGTGCCACTCAACTTCATTTTGTTATAACAGTGATGAGATGCAGTAGGAACTTAAAACTCTTGTTTATATCAATTAGCCTATAGTGAAATTGGTGTCGTCATGTATTATTTTACTTAAAGCCGCAGAACCTTTCAACAACATTGAGAGCTTACTGTAAATTGTGTTCCCTTAAGAAAAAAATGCTGTTCATTTATAATTACTGCTTTTTCTTTTTCTGTCCAAAATTGCAGCCAACCACATGGAGTTTAACCAATGATCGAACTAGAAATTGGGTTCTTCAACAAAAAATAGAAGGAGAGACAAAGGAATCAAGCTATCCTAAACTGATTGAAATGAATGGCAGAGGAACCAGCTATAATCATGAATTAGAAATAATCAAACAAAAGCTTCAACATGTGGCTTCAAAACTACAGCACCTCGCCCAGAAAGCCTCCAATAGGTTTGATTTTTCTGCCTGACATTTGGAAGGAGCATTCTTAGACCATCTGGACAGAGTCTGCCCCTCATTCATAGTTAGCCAAGGGTGGGGAATTGAAATTTTAAAATGAATGCCTGCTTACATTAGGAGGTGGTATTTTCTAACAAAACTCATACACCTGAAAACAAATATGTTAACACCTTGATCCAGGGAGAAAGAACACTTAATGTAAAGGAGAAGTGATAGGCAAAACAGTGTTTCCCAATCAGTAATGTTTGTGCCAGTCAACACCACTGATTAAGGTGTTTTGACTTTTTGTCTTTTTTTTTTTTTTTTTAAGACTACAGTTTGAAGCAGCAGATGATGAAGATTTCATTTGGGTTCATGAAAATATTGATGAAATTATTTTACAACTACAAAAATTAACTGGCCAGCCAAGCAAAGAGGTATGACTTAAAAACCTTTCATGAAATATTGAGAGCAAAGGTTTAATGGAAATTATATGAGTCATTTGAAACTGGCACTGTATTTTCTAAAGAGTTTTACATTTTCATTTATTGTAAATATTAGTAATGTTTGCTTCCCCCAATAAAAGTTGGTGAAAGGTTGAGGAAATTAATTTTCATTATCATTATTGAACAATTGTGTGTACCTCTTGTATTATATCCAAGTTTCTTGAAAGGTTAGTCTGGCTGCGCCCCTCAGCACTCTGTGGACGTTACCAGTGTCTCCACAACTGACTAACGTGATGAATCTTTTCAGCCCCTGTCTTTCTTGACCTCATTGTCTTTGTAGCATTTGGTACTACATCTTCCACCTTAACTCTTTCTTTACTTTTGTGTCAGTGTTCTCTCACTTTCTCCATTCTTTCATCAGTTACCTTCATGAGTTCCTCTTCCTTCTACCCACACCCATTGTTTTCCTCTAACTGTAGCTGTGAAAGCTTATTCATGTGTGCAGCCTGAGTTTTTCAGTTGTTCATTTATTGAACAAATACTTACATTGGGCACCTACTGTGTGCCAGGTATTACCCTGGATTCTGGAGATAACAGTAAATAAATCTGATTAAAAAAAAAAATCTCACCCTTATGAAGCTTACATTCTAGTGGACCACCTTTGTCCTGTAGCCCAGGTGTGTATTTCCAGTTAGTTATCAGACATCTCTCTTTGGGGAAATGTACCCCGTAACGACCCGTTAGGAACTTCACAGGCACATTCCAAACTGTGCCTTATTTTCCTTTTCTGCTTCCTGTCCCAAACCCACATTTCTGGTCATGATACCACCAGTTTGGAAAGCTGAAAGCCACCATAGCCCACCTTGCTTCACTGTTAGTTGCATGTCCAAGTAGTCACTAAGTCCTGTGCTTCCTGCCTCCCAAACACCTGTCCTGTGAGCCCTAGTCGTTGCCTTCCTTCAGGCCTTCACATTTCTCTCCTAGATTGTTGCGATAACTTCCTGATGTGTCTGCCTGACACCGGGATTTATCTTTGCTAATCTAATCTACTTTACACACTTTTACCAAAGAAATCTTTCTAACACGTAAATTTTGTTTGAGGCATGCTTATGCCTAAAGCCCTTCGTGGCTCTCCACTGCCTGCATTTAAGTCTGTTGTGCATAAAGTGAAGGCAGCCTTTACTCTAGCCTTATCAAGCAGCTGTAGCCCCCTAAAGTCACACTCTTGCTCAAGCCTTTGTGCCTTTTTACATACTGCTTCTTCTGCTTAATAGGCCCCTCCCTGTCTCCTCTCCTGCCTGGTAGATTCCTATTTATTATTTAAGCCTCAAAGCAAGCACCACTTCTTCATGAAATTATTGTTCTTAGGGCTGTCCACATTTTGTATGCATTATTTATAGTGTTAGTGTTTATGCAACTTCATGTCTGTTTTATCTTCTAGCCTATCTTAGTACCCCCAAGTACCTCTTGTGGCTCATTAACTGAAAGACTACTGAGACAAAATGCTGAGCTAACAGGACATATCAGCCAACTGACCGAAGAAAAGAATGATTTAAGAAACCTGGTTATGAAGCTGGAAGAGCAGATCAGGTGGTATCGACAGACAGGAGTTGGCAGAGATTACGTACGTCTATTTTTAGCATGGCCACATATTAGAAGTAGTGCAAAGTTAGTTTCTGCTCTCTAGTTTCACCTCTTACCCTTGCCAAAGTAAAAATCTTAAGTATCTGATTCTTATTAGGATCCTTGGAAAATTATATAGGGATGACAACAACAACAACAACAACAATAAGAAGAATAACAATAATAGCAGCTATTGTTTTTTGGGAGTCCGGCACAGAATCTCGCTGTGCCAGGTTCTGGGTTTTATGCACTGAAAGTCTCTAATCCATACCTAGCAGCCTTGACATGAGAAAAGAGAAGTCAATAGTCAAACCAAGATCAACTTATCTCCAAAGACAGGCACTCTGCTGCCTATGAACTAACAGCAGACACAGGTTCCAGAAATGTTCAAATTTGAATTCTGGCTGTTCTCATCAGTTATATATCCATTACTATGTTCAGAGCTCCAGTGAAAGATGTCATTAAATTATATATTTCAATTTAATAAACTAGTCTGGGAATTTACTCAATTTTTTTTTTATTTAAGAACTTCAAAATAAATTTCTAGCTCTTGTCATTACCCAACATACAGATAAGAAAGACCTGTAAGACCGCTGTGCAGTCCAACGCACAGTGCACATCGACGCAGCTTCTTTAGGGTCCACTCCCCCGGGTATGTGCCAGGCAGTTTCTCCACGTTTCTCCAGGGCACTAGGGCAGGTTCATACTCGACACTTGGGCCCAGCTGGTCCATCTGTTAAATCTCTAGGCTTTTTCATTTCAAAGTTTTGCCAAATCTAAGCACCTTTTCTGAGGTTTAGGCTTGCAAGAAGATTTTTAATTGCAAAATTAACCTGCTCAGGAAAGGACCACATACTTAAAGTTACTGTATATTCTTTACTGTCAGTTGAGATTGGCTTTGAATGCTCCCTGACTGAGGTTGGAAAGCCAAGACTTCTCTGTTTCCCATGGTGATACCTCTAATATGTTTAGATCTGGTTTTTCTTTAGAGACTTGCTCTTAAAAATCAATTAAGTAGGCTCCGGTCTCTACAGCCTTCTAGGTTTTCATTCAATGTTGGTGCCAACATTGAAGCCATCATTGCTTCTGAAAAAGAAGTCTGGAATAGAGAAAAGTTGGCTCTTCAAAAATCCTTGAAGAGGGCAGAAGCTGAAATATACAAACTGAAAGCTGAACTAAGAAATGAAGCTTCACTCCAGACCCTGAGCCCTGACCCCGAGCACGCCAGTGTAAAGGTAGGAGGCATCCTCCACGTAAACACATACGCGGTGAAGCTGGGTTTCTGCTTTCGCCTTGTTTTGTCTCACTGACCTTCATTCTGCAGACAAAAATTTAGATGGCACTCAGGCTGTATCTGTAGGTCTCTCTGTTCAGTCTTTGTCATGAGTGCAGGTCTTTAGCTGGTCACAAAAAAATAGTGGCAAGTCATGCTCAGATCTGGGACCAGATTAAGCTCTGTTTATGGTTACAGTTGGAAGCACCTGAGCTCATGGTTCTAGTTCCCACAGTCTCACCCCTTCATTCCTAATGACCAACTATGTTTTCCACTCCCAACAAAAAGTCTACTACTGTCAATATCAGGTTGTCATGCTCTATAAGACTAAGATGTCATGCTCTCTTAGTAGGCTCTCTGCTGGCCAATAATGAGTATTGTAGTAAAACTACCTTAGTCAGCTAACATAAAATCCAAAACAAAAAGAAAGAAAAGTGTCTGGAATATTTATTCCAGCTATGGAATAACATGAATTTATGACTCTTCAAGGGACAGAAAACATTAACAATGAAAAAGTGAAATAGATTAGAGACCATAATAATAAAAGTAATTCTATACAATTAAACTTAAAAACTCAGACAATGATGGACTAACAAAAACTTTGGCAATAAATATGGTGAATAGGGACTAATATCCAAAATAAAAAGCATAACTATAAGGTTATAACTATAAGGTACTCAGGTTCCATAGACTAAAAAGAGGCAGAAGTGGGAGGTTGAAATTAATTACCTTTACTTTCAATTTTGCTGTTAAGGTAGAAAACAGTGATAGGGTACCTGCCATTCTACAACTTATATTACTATTTTTTAAAAATAAAATCTAGGTTATCTTCCCCTAGAGATCGTGTTGAATGACTTCTTAATAATGTCTTATATTCTTCCCTTCTTCAAATGTAGAAAATTTATGGTAAATACCTGAGGGCAGAGAGTTTTCGGAAAGCTCTCATTTACCAGAAGAAATACCTGCTGCTGTTACTCGGTGGCTTCCAGGAATGTGAAGAGGCCACCCTGGCTCTGCTCGCCCGGATGGGGGGGCAGCCAGCCTTCAAGGATCTAGAGGTGATCACCAACCGTCCGAAGGGCTTCACCAGGTTTCGGTCGGCTGTCAGAGTGTCCATGGCAATTTCAAGGTAAAATACAAGAAATAAAATTCATTTTAATAGACTCTTGTGTCTTTTCTCTCTGCCTGTGGTGCTCTGTATTCATGTAGTATGAGACATTTCCTCAGAAGTGCCTGCTGCTTTCTCAGTGTCCGCCCCTTTAGCGGGGATACTTTATGTGGCCCTCTAGAGACCCTGTGGGAAGGGCTGTCCTGGATGTGGGCAGCTGGTGGCTCAGAGCTGACACATCCAATCTAGACTGTCTGTTGTTTTTTTTTTTACCTCTAAATCTGAATAAGCCCTTGAACTAGTTCAGGCATATAAAGAAGAGGGGGAAATGTTTTTGAAAAATTACAGAGAGAGAGGGAGGCAGAGAGAAAGAGAGAGAGAAAAACATTGATGTGAGAGAGAAACATCAATTAGTTGCCTCCCTTTCACACCCCAACTGGGGATTGAACCTGCAACCTAGGTATGTGCCCTGACTGGAAACTGAAACCACAGCCTTTTGGTGTACGGGGACGACGCTCCAACCAACTGAGCCACCCGGCCAGGGCCATACCATACATTCATTTTCTTGATTCCTAAAATAACCCCCCTTGGGGCCCAGCTTCGCCTAACTCTGCATCAGGCCAGAAATTAGCCTTTAGGGCATTGGACTCTGCTGCTGCTTTCATCACTCTTTCTCCAGTAGTCCCAAGCTCGGAACTATGGTGCCTGTCTCTCTGTCCGGCTGACATGGAGCCAGGGCTCACACTGCCTTGGGCACCTGGCCTTGTACAGTCGTGACATGAGTGGTACACACCCAGGGCCCTAGGCTTCTCCATGCTTCCCCTCCCTTTTATTTCTGTAGGAGCCAGACAGTCTCCAAGGAATTTGATTTTTAAAGTGTTCCTATCAGGTCACATCTGGTGTGTCTTCAGAGGTTTTGCTCTTTTTTCTTTACCAATTTTTTTTTAATGTGGCTCAGTTTTTTAACTAGAAGTTGTCTGAGGTCACGTAGTCCAGGCTCATTTCACAGATAAGGAAATTGAGTCAGGGAGCAGTTGCAAAGCCAGCAGTGACAGAACCCATCCCAGTCCCTCCCTTCCTCACCTAGTACACCCTGTACAGAGTGAAGTGCTGCGAGAGGCACTGACACAAAAGATAATCCCTGCCTGCGTTGCTGAAGGCAGCTCACTCCTAGGGGGGAAGACCAGTATGCACCCGCCTTAGAAGATGCTCAGTGAGAGGCCACGGGAATGAACCATTCATTTTGATGAGAAGAATTCGGGTAGTCTGCCTGAAAGCCAGTTGCCATTGAAGGACTTCACTCTGCCTCCTTTTCTTTTCCTCTTACATGTTCATTGTATTTTGACCATCCTAAAGCTGAGCCTTGAGACAGGTTGGAATCATGAAATCAAAATTGGTGCTTCAGAAAGCTCATGCCAGGACCAGTCAGGCAGCGACTCGCTACAGCTTGTTTGTGACCCTGCCATCCTGTCCCTTTGGAAGCCAGCATTGCTTCCTGTCCCTGATGACGTGGCCTCACTCCCCCTCCAGCTTCCCCCACTCCCTCTTACTGCCAATAATGGTCTTTTGTCCTCTCTTCATCTCATCTGCCCTTCAGTTTCCATTATTTTTCTTCTCTTTTCATTATTTCCCACTCATTCTTGGACCTTCCACTTTTCTTTTTTCCACTTTTGCCTTCCATCTCTTCAGCCCTGCTTACTCCTAAAGCCAGAACTGACATTGGCAACACAAGAGACTTTTGCTGCTTCTGGGGAAACCTTGTTCTCCTCCTCCAGTTAGTTTTGCCACACACCAGGGTGACATTTGCATAGTATTAGATTAGGCAATCATGTGATTTTGAAATTGGTTTCACATAATATTTAGATGTATGACTTGATTTTTGTGTGTGAAGGGTGTATTTATAATCTCTATAGATAATGCCATGACATTTTTTTCTGGGATATTTCTTAGAATGAAATTTTTGGTTCGACGATGGCATCGCGTCACAAGTTCTGGTTCCATCAACATTAACAGGGATGGCTTTGGACTGAATCCAGGTGAAGTCAAAATAGAATTTTTTTCTTCTGTTTATGGTTGTCTGAAATTACTGTATGTGTTGTACCTTCCAAATAATGTTGTCCAAAGACAGAGCTCTTATTACTAACAAGCCGAGGACCTCACTGTTTTAAAGAGTAATAATAGCTGATTTTCGTGGAGCACTTAGTCTGCATGAGGCCATGCTTTTTCCATTTGTTCTCCCAATCCTGTGATGTAGGCACAGTTACTATTATCACTTTACAGATGAAAATGGAGGCATGAAAAGCATCTGTCATTTGCCTCGGGTTCCCCAGTAGGAAGTGGTGGAGCCAGCATCGCACCCGGGCCATCTGGAGGCAGAACCTGCTCTTCCCATGATTTCATTTAAGGCTCTGGTTCAAGATAGGCTTGCAGTTCTCAGTCATATGGAAGAGTTACAGTTTGAAGGTTTTACAGTTTAGAAATATTCAAACAGGTTTCTGAGTTTACCAATAGATTATATAATAATGGTTGACAGTTCAAATTCCTTGTCTCTATTTCTAGGAGTGGAAACAACCATTAAAGCATCAACATTTCAGGCATAAAGAGGGGAGTACAAAGCATTGCAGACACACCCTAACTGTGCTGTGTATCGCTGTTAAACCACCTGTGTATCTTCTACCAGTAGCTTACACGAGCAACAGAGAAAAAGGAAATATTTGGTGTCCTAAGCAAAGTATTTTGAAATATGAATCTAAGTTTACACTGAAACAGCTGAAATTTGTGTCATGATGAGTTCTGTGTCTTAAGTTAGTAAATCTTGATTTCAGGTTTTTTCTAATAAAGTCACTAGAATAGCTTGGCTACATTAGTCTAGTATTTTTTTTAATCCACATCATCTTTTCTCCTAAACCATACATAACTCAGGCATGCTTTACCTAATCCCTAGTTATAACTAAGTAGTTTAATAGTTTATTTTCTCTGAGCTGTAGTTCTAGGTTAGCAGAAGTACTCATTGAAAGTTAAAGTAACAGATGTCCTGGTTTTTCTCTCCTGCAGCAAGAATAATTGAAAACAACTATAAATAGGAGATAGTGGAGTAAGGCATAGTAATCTTTTGAGCCTTTATCTGTTTTGTAGAAATTTTTCAAGGACTTGGTATTTGTTTTTAACAAGGTACCTTTTGCATGACTTCAGGTGCTGAAAAGACTGACCTATTTTATCATTCTGCTGGTGGCCTGGAACTGTATGGAGAACCAAGGCACGCTACCTATCGTTCAAGATCAGATCTGGACTATCCGAGGTCTCCTTTACCATTTCAAAATAGGTAAGAATTTGATAAAACTTGCTCAGAGTAGTTAAATATACTAATACTTAATAGAGAACGGACAGTGCTAGGGCTTTGACTTCTTTGCATCGAACTAATTATCTTCATGTATGTGTGATTTACGTAACGGTCTCCATGGGTGTAAGAAACAGTTTATCAACTGTTATTTAGTGAATGTTATGGGTTAAGCTTTGGGAAGAGTATTGACTAAAATTGATAGTCTCTGGACATTATGGAAAAAACCTCAAAGACTTGAGTTTTATATAAACGCATGACAAGATGCGTTTATATAAAATGCAGCATTTATTGAGGACCTCTGTGGCAGGCATTGTACTGGACATTCGTATGGTGACTTAGTCGCTGCTGCTTTGAATTTATTGAGGAATTTTTACTGTTATACAAGCTCAAAAGTATGGGGGATACAGATCAGGCAGTGCACCACTGGTCTGCCTTTTGAGGGCAGGGTGGAGGCTGCTGGGTACTTGCCTTGTTTCTGGATAGTTTGGATTCATGTGTATGTTTTTCTCATAGGTACCCAGGCCCTCCAGCTGATTTTAACCCTGCTTCCTTAGCATGTTCCCAGCTTCAGAATTATGACCCCGACAGAGCCCTGACAGATTATATCACTCGGCTAGAGGCACTGCAAAGACGGCTTGGAACTGTGCAGTCAGGTACTCTGAGCCTGGCTGTTGGCGTGCGGCCAGTGTCCTCCCTAGATAGACCCGTAGCTGTCCCCCTGTTAAAACCCCTTGACCTTCCTCATTCAGATAATCAAATCTTACAGTTCAATGCATGAGTTACCAGGTGAGACTTAGGAATTTAAGACAAGACATGATTAATCACCCCAGATCCTACTCCTCCCCAGAAAGATTCCCTGCTGTCTTCATTCAGCGGATTGATAAGATGAAATGCACAGTGAGGCACTGGTCAGGTAGATCACATGGGTAGAGTGGTGTCCCGGTAGACCAAGGTTTTGGGTTCAGTCCCCTGTCAGGGCACATACAAGGAGCTACCAATGAATACATAAATAAGTGGAACAACAAATCGATGCTTCTTTCTTTCTCTCTCTCAGTAAATTTTAAAAATAAAATAAAAATAAAAATCTGTTTAAGTATGAAGACTTTAGGAAAACAAAAAGCATTATTTTTAAATGGAGGGTAATAGTAAACTTCTGCCCTTTATGAACTACTCAGTCTGGTATAGGTAACCATCTAATTCGAAATCATTTAAATATCCTGGTTTTCTCTCGTAGGTTCAACTCATTTTCATGCTGGCATGAGAAGATAATCCTTTGAAATCGAAGTGATTTTAAACAAATTCCCTTTTGTAATCCAATGGTTCTTTTGTGCTTTTGTATTGTGGATATTCAACGGGACCAACATGAACACAGCTTATGATTGTATACAAATCCCTTGCCAGCACATGAAAACAAACTGGAAGTTGTACATAGAAGCATTGTGTATGTATTCATGCACAATAGTCCTTAAATTACATGTGTATTTGTGGAATGCTAATTTAAATGGTTAAATTATAAACCTGGTGTATTTATCAAATGGGTGAAAAGATTAAACTTTTGCGCATTATGACACTGCTGAATGTGTGGCTTGAGGTGTCCTGCACTTTTCTTATAAGGCTACTGAAGTTACCTGTTTCTGCCTAATATATTTGCTACTGGTGATGATGACAGATATCACTTGTAGAGACCTATTTTTGTATAATGGTAGAAGTTTTGACTTTTATGGGGTATTTTGTCAAGTACTGAAATAAAAATGACTTCACCATTTTAATCACACTGTATTTGAACCCTCTTCATTTTCAACCACGCCATAGTCCCTGGTGCATGTCTCAGTCCATTCTGGCTGCTCTAACAAAATACCATAGACCGGTTGCCTTACGAACAACAGCAATTTATTTTTTCACAGTTCTGGAGGCAGGGGAGTCCAAGATCAGGGCCCCAGCAGACCACATGACTGATGGGCCCTGCTTTCTCATTCATAGACTGCCGTCTTCTTGCTGTGTGCTCATAGGGCAGGAGGGGCCAGGGAGCTCTGTGAGGTTTCTCTTATAAGGGCACTAACCCTGTTCCTGAGAGCTCCCCCAAGGTAATCCCCAAAAAAGGCCCATTTTGACTACCAACAAATTGGAGATTACAGAAGGTTTCAATATATGGATGGGGGGAGGGGCACACAAACATTCAGTAGAATCGTTACTCATCTGTGTGGAACTTCAACATTCAGAAAGTTGTCCTAATCTAATAGATACCATTGGGATTCTTCTCCTGCCATTGAGGAAGAATTTTCCATTTGCCTTTGTATCAACTTTACATATATGTAAAGTATCGTTATAAAGCTATTGATATAGTTATTTTCATGATTAATCCTTATTTGCCCTATTATATTTAATGTTACTTGTGTCCAAAGGAGTATCCTCACAAAGCCATGCCCACTGAGATGATGCAGAATTCATTTAACTCAACCTTAAATTTTATTAACTACAGTACAATAGAATAGTTATTTCTGCTAAGCCAAATACAAATTGGGAATCCATAGCAGAGATAATATAAACCTCAATGTTAGTTTTCTTTTTTTCCTTTTTTTTTTATTTTATTGATTATGCTATTACAGTTGTCCCATTTCTATTCACCCCTTTATTCCCCTCTGCCCTGCACCCACCCTCCCATAAGCATCCCACGCCCCACCCCCTTCGCCGCTTAGCTCCTATCCATGGGTCATACATACAAGTTCTTTGGTTTCTCCATTTCCTATACTATTCTTAACCTCCCACTGTCTATTTTGTACCTACTGTTTATGCTGCTTATTCCCTGTACCCTTTCCCCCATTCTCCCCCCTCCCCTCTGATCTCCATTTCTGTGATTCTGTTCATACTGTAGTTGTTTGCTTAGTTTGTTTTGGTTTTTAGGTTCAGTTGATAGTTGTGAGTTTGTTGTAATTTTACTGTTCATAGTTTTTTATCTTTTTCTCAGATAAGTCCCTTTAACATTTCATATAAAAAGGACTTGGTGATGATGAACTCCTTTAACTTGACCTTACCTGGAAGCACTTTTATCTGCCTTCCCATTCTAAATGATAGCTTTGCTGGATAGAGTAATCTTGGATGTAGGTCCTTGCCTTTCATGACTTTGAATATTTTCTGCCAGCCCCTTCTTGCCTGCAAGGTTTCTTTTGAGAATTCAGCTGATAGTCCTATGGGAACTCCTTTGTCACTCACTCCTTTTTTCTTGCTGCTTTTAAGATTCTCTTCTTATCTTTAATCTTGGGTAATGTAATTATGATGTGCCTTGATATGTGCTTCCTTGGGTCCAACTTTGGGACTCTCAGCTTTCTGGATCTGCTGGAAGTCTATTTCCTTTGCCTGATTGGAGAAGTTCTCCATTATTTTTTCAAACAAGTTTTCAATATCTTGCTCTTCCTCTTCTCCTGGCACCCCTATGATTTGGATGTTGGAACATTTAAAGCTGTCATGAAGGTTCCTAAGCCTCTCATTTTTTTGAATTCTTGTTTCTTCATTCTGTTCTGGTTGAATGTTTACCTCTTCCTTCTGCTCCAAATTGTTGAGTCCTGGTTTCCTTCCCTGCACTGTTGGTTCCCTGTATGTTTTTATTTCACTTTGTGTAGCCTTCACTTTTTCCTCCATTTTGCAACCATACTCAACCAATTCGGTGAGCATCCAGATTAGCAGTGTTTTGAACTGTGCATCTGATAGGTTGGCTATCTGTTCATCACTTAGTTCTTTTTTTGGAGCTTTGATCTGTTCTTTCATTTGGGCCATATTTCTTTTATCTCAGCACACCTGTTACGTTGGAAGGGGCAGAGCCTTAGGTATTTGCCAGGGTGGGGCAACCCAGGTGACTGCGTTTTGACGCTGTGTGGGGGAGGGTCCGAGAGGGAACGATGGTGCTTGCTCGGCTCTGGGCCAGCTTTCAGTCACTTCCCCAGCTACCCATAAGCAAACTGGGCCCTTCTGGTGCTGTTCCCTGGGTGAGTGGGTTTGTGTACATTGTAGGATCTCATGGGTCTCTCAGTGGGCTCTCCCATGAGGCTGGGAGTTTCTCTTGCTGCTGCAACCCCCACAGGTTTTTACGGCCAGGGGTTTCGAAGCTAACTTTTCCCCAAGCTGGAACCCTGGATTGTGCTGTCTGTCTCGCTCCCATTGTTCCTCCTGGATTATCAGCATGCAAATGTGGGACCGCCTGGTCCTCCAGCCACCGCCTGGCCATGCGTCCTCTCCTCCCTGGCTGCCCGTCTCCACCCCTCCTACAGGTCTGAATGTTTTTTCTTTAGCTCCTTTGTTGTTGGGCTTCCGTACAGTTCGATTTTCTGGTAGTTCTGGTTGGTTGGTTTTAAATTTGTTGTCCTTCTTTTGGTTGTGCAAGGAGACAGTGTCTCTACCTACATCTCCATCTTGGCCAGCCCAATGTTACTTCTTAATTGGTATCCTCCCTGATAACCTGGCAACTCATTGAAACAGCAATAACAGGAGTTGATGCTTATAACAGATTTCTGCCATACTATTTGGTATATTCTCTGATTTATACCAATACAAACAGGCCATGGAAACAAATCGTACATCCTTGAAGATTTCACAGTACCTAAATTTTCCATTAGCAGCTGGGTTCCAGTAAGAGTTCTAGAAATGACGACGGTATTCTAAAATAGATAGTTGAAGGTGAGGGTTGTGGGCGGAACCTTTCACAGCTTGCCAGTCAGGCCTCTTTTGCTCTGAGAAAGAAAGCAGCAGATGGACAAGTGCTCTGATTGATCTCTCCATTCACTCCCATTGTCTGACCGTGAGCCCTCTTTATGACATTAGAACTTTGCCATCAACTTGTTAATGCTTATCAATACTAAATCTGTGGTTAAAAACAAACCCTCTTAAAGACAAAAATAAACTACCCACTACACATAGACTAGCCTTTCCTCAGGGTTTCAACTTTATTTGTGCCATGAGCCTCTCCTTGTGAAACTTCTTAAAAACATAAAATACAGGGTCCAGCAAAAATAACACCCTTTTTTACTAGAAAATCTTTTATTACAAAATCAAATGCATGTAGTTTTGTAACATAATACCACACTCAAACACACCATATCACATTTTAGGTGAAATATTCAAATTAAAACTATAAATTAATAAACCTATATTCTTACCCTATCAGCCACACTCAAGCAGCTTTTACTTTTGCTAGACCCTGTATATAGAATTGTAAAGGAAACTGGTTATACCGAAATGGTCAAATTTTAAAAATTTTGCGTGACATAACATGTAAGTTTAAAGACTTAAGATCTAGCAGATCTAACAGCTACCATAATTTCAAAATAAGTAATGAGAGTAAAAGATACTTCAAGATCTACATCTGTAAAGTGATATGAAAATACCCGATTTCTGTTCACAATCAATGGGTTCTGCTAATAGTGTGATCTGTTGCCTAACTTCATAAATAAAGGAAATACTAAATTGCAATTTGAAATTAGTACAAATAAAGATGGAATTTTTTTTTCCTTTCAAGTTCCTAGATTCCTGAATTGTATCCACTAAAGCACACATACTTTACAATTCATGAATACAGACTATATTTTTCTCAAGGTAATTTTAATGTGAAGAACTAACAGCAGAAACAGCATTTAACATGAGTCCTCCAGCCTCCTAAACAGAAATGCTATACACACGAGGGAAAATATTTTGGCTTAGTAAAAACAGACTATGTAGTCAAACTTCAGGTATAAAAGACAGGCCCCCAGTTACAATTCGAGTTGACTCCTGAACACGGGCTTCACAGTCACAGAATATAACCAGGGATACTGCTGTCAAGGACCCTGCTTCATATTATCCTTAAAGCCAGTTACCTGCTCTCAAATTTTGTATTTAAAAAAAGTTTGTTGGCCTAAATTAAGTTTCAGTAAACAGAACTAATAACAAAAACATCCTAAATAAATTCTGGGGAGGAAGCAGGGAACCCATCTGCAGCCAAAGAGAACAAAAACTATCCCTTTGGGACTTTATTTTGGATTTTCACAGGGACATCACCATGTGGAACCAGAAACAAATGTATCAGATAAAATATTCAGTAATTCCATCAAGTTAATGAAGTCTTTGGAATTAATACTTATATTGCTGTTTAGGAAATGTAAGTCATTGTCGTAGATATCTCTCCATTTCCTATAGACAGTACTTCTTTCTATGGCATAGCTCCATTGCTATCATACCAAAACAGTTAATAGTATTCCCTTTCACCCAAGGTTTTAAATGTGAGTTTATTCCCTAACCACCAATCCTCACACATACAAACACTACCCCGTAGATGAATAAATAACCTATTGCTTCCAAGTATCTCAGTGGGCTTTTAAACTTGCAGATCTAGTCCAAAAGTTGAATACCCTGAACTTACTTGCCAAGTGCTAATTATATTTTTAAAACTAATACCTAAAAATTGTGTTATTTAGAATCTGCCAATAACCAAGATCCCCCTAAACAATTTTTACTAATGAGCTTGATTTCCTTAATTAAAGCATATGTAGTAAATACCCATCAAAAAACTAGTAGGAAATGTCTGAAATGCCATTAGATTTTATGGAACCATTCAGTTAAGAAAATATAAAAATCGTTAAGCTGGCTCTTTTAAAGTTACACACTAAGAAAAGAGTACACAGAGTTGTTTCATAAATTTCATTCTCTTCAAATGCTTTTGCTGTTTACAGTGGTATTACATGTTTTAGTTCCTTGCAGCACTTTTCATTTTGATCTTCGTTTGTATCGGATAACTGGGTTTTCAGGGGTGTGAATCATGGTTGTGTAATTCACAGTGGGAAAATATCCATCAATGAGATCAAATTCATATAAACGAAGCATAGTGGACCAAATTGTCTTGATTTGCATATAAGCAAAATTCTCCCCAATACAACGATGACGCCCTGTAAAAAAAGTTTTCATAAGAATCAGCTGAAATTCCTTCTCACATCTTTTAGCCTGCAGTGATGAAATTTGTTTAGTTACAGTTTAGGTGAAGAACACATACACAGATACTATAATAAAAAGACATTCTTTTCACATAACAAGAATATAAATCGTTAATAAAAATCCCAGGAGATTTTCAACATGTTTTTAGGGGAAACAGCACTGGGTAATTATATAATGACTCCCAATCACTTTTTATTAAACTTAACATCTATCTAGGTCAAATATATGCAAGGTTTGAAATATATGATGCTAATCTAGTTTAGCAATGTACTAAAATATTCTTACCATCTCTCCCAAGAGAGCCCTAGTTAGTTAAAAGTCTACATAAACCTTCCAATCAATGCCATTACAAATGATAGTGGAATAAAAAGTAATTTAATAAACCCAAAATGGAAACACATACTGAGATCAAAATTTGAAAGGTCATAATACAGATAAAAGATGACAAGCTAATTCTAAAGTCATTATGGAAATACAAAGGACCTAGGATATCCAAAGCAATCCTGAAAAAATGCAAGTTGGAGCACTTAAACTGACTTCAAGTCTGACTTCACTACTAAAGGTACAACTGTGATATTGTTAATTTGTAATATATTTGGTATTCCTCACAGTTGTTCCTTGGAACCTCTTAAGTGAAAAGAGGTGACTTTTGGAATGCCCCTCAGGAAGGAGTGAGAGGCACTGGAGGTTGAATTAATCACAAATAACCCATGATTTAATCAATCATGCCTACGTGATGAAACCTCCACAAAACTCCTTAAAACACAAGTGGTGTCCCGAGAGCTCCCAGGCGGGTGACACGTGCAGGTGCAGGCGGGGGGCGGGGGGGCCACTCCCAGAGAGGCCCTGGAAGCTTGCGCCCCTCCTCCATACCTTGTCCTAAGCATCCCTTTCTTCCATCAGGCAATTCCTGATTTGTATCTCCAGTCTAGTAAGTAAACTTTTCAAAGTTCTGTGACCCATTCTAACAACTTATGGAATCTCAAGGAGGGGACTGAGAGAATCTCTGATTTATAACCAGTTGGTCAGAAAAACAGGTAACTACTGGACTTGCAATTGGTATCTGAAGTGGAGGGAGGGGAGCAGTCTTGTGGGACTGAGCCTTTAACCGACGGGGTCTGTGCTAACCCCGGGGAAAGAATGTCAGAACTGGACTGAATTGTAGGAATGCAGACAGTGTCTGGAGAGAATTGGTATGGGGAAAATCCCCACATTATTTTGCAAAAGTGTCCCTATTAGGAAAGGGAAAGATATCTGTAAATAAAATTCACATGGATTATTTTTGTTTGTTCTGATAATATCTGACAATCTCTTCTCAGAATATTTCAAGTGTAAATATATTCATCTTACCAGCTCCAAATGGCACATAGGCAAACTTCTCTCCAGATGCTGGATTGTCCCCCAAGTAGCGATCAGGCTTAAAGTCTAGACGTTCACTCCAAGAGTCTTTAAGTCTTTGATTGACAGTGGGAGAAACACACACCTGATGTCCTGGAGGAATGGTATACCCTGCCACAACCTACAAATGAAAGCAAAACATTTCACTGATTTTAAAATATTCTACCAAATAATCAGATCATTGTGAATAAAGCATTAATATACCAGATATACGTATGTTTAAAAACTAGATGACAGGCCAGCAAAAAATTATTTAACTCAAGATGATTTCCAAAGGTTCCAAAATTGGGCTACAAGCCTATACACAAACAAAAAATCATAATGCCTCAGAGGTTGGGGGCAGGGGGGGAGGAGGGAATTTCAAGGAGTCTTTCATAATCTCATTTTTTACACTTTCATAGTTAAAACTTTTTTACAGCAAAATGTACTTTTAAAAATAAGGAAAAAATGTTATTTTCACTTGAAAACTCCAAATTTAAATAAAAATGCAGGGAGCAGATTAGCTGGTATACTGTCCACAATTATGTGAAAATAGATGCTTAGAATGTGTAAAATAAGGTAGAAGTGATTATTATTTCACTTTTTTAGTTTCAAAAATTCTTTCTGGAAATCACTTTTCTGATAAATTAAAATAGGGGCACGGAAGGGGCGATGTGACCAAGAGACGCACCTGAGGAGTTTTGACCATTCTCATCATGGTCATTACAGGAGGCCGGAGCCTTAATGTTTCTTTTATACAGCGATCAAGTAAATTCAGATCCTTGAGCTAAAGAGAGAAAACATTTCCTGAGTTTTACAAATATTTAACATCCTTCAACAATATTTTAACTTAAATATTATTTTATAAATTAAATTTTATTTAGTTAATTTTAAGTTAAAATTATTTTTTCTGGGCTATTACAGAATAGCTTATATTCTGAGTAGAAGTGCAGAGGTTGCTGGTTCAAGGTAGCTGGGGTTATGCTGTTCTATTACTGTCCAAGGTCAACAAGGAAAAGTGGGCAGGATAACAGGAAGAGAGGTGATCACACTGAAGAATGGGACAGTAAGGACCTACAAAAATTCATCTAAAAAATAAAAATAACAGCAAAAATCATCAATATCTGCTTTTTAAAAACCTGTATACAAATGTTTAGAGCAGAATTATTGCTAATAGCCAAAAGGCAGGAACAACCTAAATGTCTGTCAACTGTTGAATGGTATATCCATATGATGGGATATTACTGGGCAATAAAAAAGGCTGACATACTCATACATACTACAACATGGATTAACCTTGAAAACATGCTAAGTGAAAAATTCCAGTCACAAAATACCACGTATTGTGTGAATGTGATCATTTATACAAAATGTCCAAAAAAGGCAAATCCACAGAAAAACAGTGAAATATATATGAATTAAGCTATTATTTTAAAAGTTAAATCAGAAATGAAAGAGGAGACATTACTACTGATCTTACAGAAATAAAAAGTATTATAAGAAAATACTATAACAATTGTATGCCAACAAATTAGTTAATCTACATAAAATGGATAAATTCCTAGAAAGACGAACTACCAAAACTGACTCAGAAACAGAACATATGGGTAAGCCTGTAACAAGTTAAAGACACTGAAGTAGTAATCAAAAAACTTCCCACAAAGAAAAACAGACATAAATGACTTCTGAGGGGCAATCTATTAGACATGTAAGAAAGAATTACCACCAAGCCTTCTAAAACTCTTCCAAAAAATAAAAGAGAAGGGAACACTTCCAAACTCATGAGAATATTGGTATTACTGATACCAAAACCTATCAAAGACATCACATTAAAACTACAGATCAATATTCCTTATAAACATAGATGCAAAAATCCTCAACAAAATACTAGCAAACCAAACCCAGCATTAGGACATTTCAGGGAGGACTATGGGGAATTTTCAAAAAAACAAGCTAGTCAGATTAAGCTACAGTACACAGAAAACTCAAAATTGTCCCCTTTATTTTTTATATTCCTTTTTTTTTTTTTTCACTCACACCCACCCCCTACTCTTTGGTAACCATCAGCTTGCTTTCTTATCTATGGGTCTGTTTGTTTTGTTTATTCACTTGTTTTTTCAGATTCCACATATAAGTGAAATCATACAGTAGTTGTCTTTTTCTGTCTTATTTCACTTAGCATAATATCCTCTGGGCCCATCAAATACCCTCTTGTCACAAATATAAGACTTCACTTTTTTATTGCTGAGTAATTTTGGGGGGGGGTGGGGGTGTGGGGGTGTGGGTGGGTGGGTGGGTGGGTGTGTGTGTGTGTGTGTGTGTGTGTGTGTGACATCGTCTTTATCCATTTATATATTGATAGGTACCTAAGTTGCTCCCATATCTTGGCTATTATAAATAATGTTCTAGTAAACATAGGGTGCAGTATCTTTTTGAATTAGTGTTTTCGTTTTCTTCAAATAAATGCCCAGAAGTGGTACTGTTGAGTGATATGGCAGTTCTATTTTTAATTTTTTAAAGAATCCTCATATTGATTTCCACAGTGGCTAGGCCAGTTTATAATCCCACCAATAGGGATTATAAATCCCTATTGAGGGTTCCCTTTCCCCACAGCCTCACCAGCACTTATTTGTTGATTTCTTGATACTAGCCATTCTGGCAGGTATGAGTTGGTATATCTATCATTATGGGTTTGATTTGCATTTCCCTGATGTTAGTGATGCTAAACATCGTTTCATATGTCTGCTGGCCATCTGTATGTCCTCTCTGGAGAAATGTCTACCCAGGTCCTTGACCTGTATTTGAATCAGATTGCTTGGGTTTTTTTTTCCGTGTTAAGTTGTATGAATTCCTTACAAATTTTGGGTATTAACCCTTTATTGGATATATCATTTGCAAATATCTTCTGCCATTCAGTAGCTTGTCTTTTCGTTTTATTAAGCGTTTCCTTAGCTGTGCAAAAATTTTTTTGTTTGATGTACCATGTTTATTTTTGCTTTAGTTACTCAAATTGCCCCCTTTTAAAATTTAGACACAAACACTCAAATAAGGCAGCAATGTAAATGAAATTCCAACAAACCTGGTCATATGTTAAAGGAGGCAGATTCTCTCCACAGACTGTTTTCTGTTCTACATAACATTTTTCTTGAAGTGTCTTGTCTCTGGCCAAAAAGAAGCCCATCCAGGCACTCGTGGTTGAGGACGTGTGCTGCCCGGCCAAGAGCAGCCCGATAAGCATGCCGGCTATTTCGTCATCTGTCAGGGGACACCCATCCCTATGGAATGAGCCACACGCACAGGTTTAACCTTTTGGCAGATACATTTCATGCCTCAACCTTTAAATAAAGGGTCATAATGAATTAAAGTTTCAGGCATAACACTCTCTTGCATTTGCCCATCAAGGAAGAGACAACCCGATAGAAAACATGATTTTGAACACAAAAGACTTCATTGCAGTTTCCTAGCCAACTCTTCGCCATGCCCTGTCCCTGGGATGCCAGTACGGTACAGGATCCCAGGAATTTATGTCTCGTCCACTTAAAAAGTCCAAATGTCACAGTTACTAATTTTGTCAGCATCATTTAGCTATGTTTTAATGTGTAATCTCCTGCTTCAGCTTAGTATGTGATCTGAACAGCTCTTACTTGTAAGTAGAATCTAGTAATGTTTGGAGGATGTCATCAATTTTTCCTTCTGACTGTCTGCGTTTCTGGATTGCCTTATAAAAAATACTCTTGATCTCCCGATGAGCTCTGTCTCTGCGTCTGTAATTCAAAGATGAAAATAACTTCAAAAATAAAGCAATGCTTTCTGGCATCAAATTCCTTTTGAAAATAACCAGGTCTTTGCTTAAAGCAACCTTACTTAACTAACTTTAACGACTCTAAAATAACCGACAAAACTCAGAAGCAACAGGAAAAAAAGACACCATGAAAATCACATATTTTTAGGAATAGAGTCTCTCTAGAGTCTCTCAGGACAAAAACTATGTTTTAGCATATAGGTCCCTGATCCTTAACACAGTGCCTGTGATCTAACCAAAGGTCTAAAACGAGATTTGAATGACTCTTCCTTTAGAGCCAGTTTAACAGAGAGTAGTATATTCTTTTTAGGTTAACATAAAATTCCAATTTTAATTAATTCTTGAAGCAGATGGAGAGTCACTCTGGTTCTATAGGATCTAGGATGTGAAGAAGCCTAGGATTTATTTCGGATTATTTAAATATAAGATTTAGTTATTTATTTTTTAAAGATTAGCCTTTTTTTTTTTTTTAAGATGTTATTTCTTTATTTTTAGACAGAGGGGAAGGGAGGGAGAAAGAAAGGGAGAGAAACATAAATGTGTGGTTGCCTCTCACACGTCCCCCATGGGGACCTGGCCTGCAACCCAGGCATGTGTCCTGACTGGGAAGTGAACCAACGATCCTTTGGTTCACAGGCCGGCGCTCAATCCACTGAGCCACACCAGCCAGGGCTAAATCTAAGATTTAGGATATGACTGCAGCATACAGGACTTAATTCTACTTTTCATTTTCTGAGACATTAGTATTTAAAAATACTAATAGAGTCAGAAAACAAACCTCAACTCCCAAAATTTTACCTTTAAAAGAGGGTGCTCCCTAGGTAATGGGTACTGTGTTTTACATTAATTACGCACTTGGACCTCCTGCGAGGTAAAAGCTATCATCCTCTCTTCAAAGAGAGCCGCGTGCGATCACATAGCCAGCGTGCAATGGAGCCCAAATTTAAAACCAGGCACTCTTGACTACCTTGCCACCCTCTTAATCAAGCCTTCTAATAAAAAATTCCTGTCCTGCTTCATTTTTAAGACTGTTACTGTGGATAAAATGGGCAGAAGGGAAGAAAATGTTGAAGTTTAACAGTATGAACACAACAGAGCCAGGAAAATGTAAGGCCTGTTTAAAAAATGAATGGACCAATTTGGTTGAATCAGCTGCATCAAGCTAAGACAGAGACTGGGCTGGAAAGAGTGGTAAAGGGCCTATCACACCAAGCTCAGGAGTTTCTGACCCCACCCAGGAGATAAGGAAGGTGGAAACAGGCTCCATGCACATCTACGGAGAACCTACTCTAGGCCCAGGGCTGTGCTGGATATTTTAACATAATATGGGTGAAAGCATTTGGAAAACTGTAAAGCTCCCTACAAATGTAAAGTATCATGAATTCCAAAGAACTCAAGACCCTCACCTCGCTCTCCCTTTTAATCCCACCCCTCCTCATTCTGTAAGGACATGGAAGTGGCAGACACAAAAGGAAAAGTAACAGCTTAACTCCTCTCCATCTCTCATCCCAACAGAAAAGAATCAACGAAGGTACAGAAAGCCTACATATTAATATACAAGGCACTAAGCTACACATCAAGTTCTATGAGCAATATTTCTGAGATGATCCTTTCCATTTAGGTAATCAAACTACAGCTGACAAGGAGACAAAGAGAAAATTTTAAAATGCATTAATACTTCAAACAAACAAAAAAGTTATAATATACTACAAAATAGTCAAATGCTCTCAAATGAGTATTTATAGGGCCCTATCACTTTTTGGTAGTTTAGAGACTTTTCTGAGTACAAAGAATATGTGAGCATGTCATTAAAATATTAGAACAGATAGACAACAAATTATCTTTTTAATAAGCTGAAACCTTAAATGAGTTCACTATATAAAGAAAATCTGTCTTGAATTCTCATAAAAGAATGGGGGGGGGGCTCATAATCTCCCTAAATCTATTTGCTTAATATTTAATTTTTTTTATTTTTCAATTACAGTTGGTATTCAATATTACATTAGTTTCAGGTATACAGCATAATCTTGAGACATTTGTATACCTTACCAAGTGATCCCCCAGTTAAGCCTAGTACCCAGCTGGCACCATATGTAATTATTACATTTTGACTATATTCCCTATATTATACTACGTAACCCCTGTAACTATTTTGTAACTGCCAATTTGCACTTCAATTGTTTAATGTTTAATTTCTAACTCTGCTCACACAAAGCATACCAACACTATAGTAATTATACAAAGTTAAATCACCAAAGGTAGTGTCTTTATCCATACCTGAAACTAGGCAAAGGGAGCCAACCCGGCAATAGCCAAGCTGCATGGCTAAAACCTCCATCCAAATCTGCATACAGTTGTGCCACCTTCTCATTGAGTTGACTTCTGATTTCCTTGCCATGTAAACAATGGCTAGCTGTTAAAATTATGAGCTCCGAAAGAGCTTCAAACAAATCTAGAGGGGGGAAAGGTCATTCTCATTAACATTGCCAATTATTTTGAAATGTTCTGTTTTGTTAGAGATATAAAATTGTGAATGAAAAGAAAGAATGAAAACTTAACTCATTCTTTCCAACAAGGCCCTATTCATACCATCTAAAAAAGCTTATAGACAGATATGTGACTACTCTACCCAGCAAAACAAAGAGAGACAAGTCAGCAAATGATGGAAAGAAAGCACCCCTACCCCCACCCCTCTGGATAGCCAAAATCTATGCCACAAAGGCATCTCTAAACCTCACTCATAAGTCTTGCACCTTCAAAGGATAAAGATAAAAATGAATATGGCTGTCTCAGTCCAAAGTCAGAGTATAACAAAAGCAACAAAAAGGTTGGTTATTTAGTGCAGATGAGGACGATCAAGAGGTGCTTCCCAAGGAATAGCAGTCTAAAAACTGAAGAAGGGGTTATTTCCCAGGTCTAAAGTGGAAAGGTCAGAACTAAGAATTGAAGTCTTGACCACATATATAAAACTGTAACTAATAATTAGTTCATATAACCCAACACAGGGGCAGATTCATCAGGCAGGCATCATTTGGACGACATTTAAGTCATAAAATTTATCCAATCAGTACCATGTTCTTTAATTCCACGTTCACCAAATGAAATTCCAATTATCATCTGGCTATCCAGTTAGATTCACCAACAAAATGAAGTTCAGCAAATATTCTGGTATTCTTGGTGCTATGATTATGTCTCACTTGTATTCATTAACTTAGCATTCTTGTATACATCAGCTTCTTGTATGGTTAGAAATAGATCACATCAACCTCAGGTCTATTTTTTTTAAATCAAGTTTTTGGACCTTTTATAGAACTGAAGCCCAGACCCAGAACATGGTGACCTATACAGAGGTCTCATGGCCCCATTGGAAGATGCTGCCTCCTGCCATGAGTATGACAATTGTTTCTGGAGGCAACACTTACTGCAGTCCAATATAAAGACTGGATTCCCAGAAATAACCAAACATTGAGAACACTGTATAATGCAAGAATGCTTATAATACATTTTAAAAGATTTCTTCTGGAAAGGGCTAAAATCAAACTTTTGGTAAAGGCAAAGTAAGCTTATGTATTTAAATTTACTTTTTTAATAGAATTAATCACTCCCATATGACATTAGATAAATAAGGTGTTGCATATATAATTAATTCACTTAGACTTTTACTTTTACCCCATTGAGGGTAAAAAAAAATTATTTTATTTAGCTTAAAATGAACTTGCAAAAGTTTTACATTGTTTATTTAAAACTAATCATAAATCATTTTATATTATTTGTACAAATGAGCTGAATAATATACATGCTAATTAATCCATTTTAAGGTTTTGCTAGTGAGCAGCAAAAATCACTTCCTCTCAGGTTTTTTTAACTCCATGTTAACCGTAGCATGTTCTCTCCATTAATATAAGGTGGTTTTTCATTGTTATAGTTTGTTTTTTACACACACATACACGTATCCTTACATTTCTAGCTACAGAAAAGTAGAAATATTAGGACAAGTGCAAAACCAAAACATTTTGCTTACTTTTTTCTCCACTTTCTCCCCAACTTCGAAAGTATTCCTTTGTTTCATTTTCAATTATAGAAACATGCTGTCTAAAGTGGGCTATATTAAGGCCAGTTTTTAGTATTTTCTTCTGCTCCAAGAAAACCTTAAAGAAATTAAAGGCAAACAACATTAAAACAATTTTGTTTTATCACAAGATCCAAGATCCATTTGGAGCTCTGGTCAGGTAGCTCAGCTGGTTATAGAGCATCTACCCAATATGCCAAGGTTGCAGGTTTGATCCCCAGTCAGGGGACATACAAGAACCAACCAGTGAATGCATACATAAGCACAAGAACAAATCAATGTCTGTCTCTCTCTCTCAAATAAATACAATTTTTTTTTAATTTAAAAAAGATCAATTTGGGTTATAACTGTAACATTCAAAAGAAAATAATCTCAAAAAATTGAAAATAAAAATAGCACAAGGATTTTTAAAAACTACATTAGATATGGGAAACTTAGAGCATTTATGCATGTACCTGAAGGAACATGCAGAAGACACCCATTACACAGGCCCGAGACAAATGATAAATTAGGAATCGCACTTCCTGGCTTCCTTCCTATACACCCTTTTCCGACTTCTGACTCTAAGGCTCCCTTTTTCTATTTTGGTATTGTCCAACCTTCCAACCCAACCCAGATGCCAGCGCAACCTCCCAAAGGTCCATTATGTTCCAATATTTTTATGTCCCTTCACATTTCTCCTGTTCTATTCCCAAACAAGTATCATTCCTCACTGACACTATCTTCCAGAAGTTTAATTAGAATATAATATAGTCTTAGTAAAATGGTTTTAACACTTGGGGGCATTTCTATTTTAAGACTGACAAGCTCTGTGAAAAAATGGATGTATCTGACCAGAGGATTTTTCTAAGGCTCTGGTTTTTGGCTTTGAGAAGAGCCACTCATTTCCCCACAACTCCCCCACCCCCAGAAACAACACTTACTGTCAACTCTCTTAACTTCTAGACACTAGGGTACCGGGTAGTGTGTGATGCGTTCATAGCCAGAGCCCACACCAAACAACTAGGCCAATTATCTGATTTTTGTTTTACATCAACTTGCAGCACTTTAATATTTGACTCTGGCAGGGAGAAGAAATCCCACAAACTTCTAAAGTCAAATATCTCTAGCTCAAAAGAGCTCTTATGCTGAAATTCAGGCAGGAGTGGGAAGGCAGGAGGCCCTATAATGGGATTTTCTTGTTACCCTTTCAAATCAGATCCTAGTAAGCTAAGTCATCATTGCTTCTATTTCTTTGTATAGGGCACACTTCAAAATTGCTTAGCCCATGCCAACCTCTATAAAACAAAATACCCATTGTTTGTCAGTTACTCATGGCTTTCCTTTTAATTGCCTCATGATTCTTAGATTTTTGAACCAAGAAATAAACTGTTTCTACATTTTAAATGTACACTGTTACACTACTGGCTATAACTATTACAGTACAGGTTGATCTTTCTTGAAGATAACAGTGTCACCTACTGCATTAGGCACATCGTAAGCAACGCCCTTCCCAAACACAGGTGTTGTCAGGCGACCGTAGACATCTTCTGCATTCAGATCTTCATTTTTACTATTAAAAAGCAGTGCAGCAGCGTCACTTCCCAGAAGGTAAGTAAATGTTTTGCCCACCATCGTAAAACTAAACACAGGTCCATACTAAAGAGAAAAAAGTACCCACACTGATGTTACCAAAAAATATGGAGCAGTAAGACATTAATATCTCAAATCACAAAACAAAATGTTGAAAATAAAAACATTCATAACCTTTAATGCAATTCTTCCCAGTCTTTGTCCAAATTTATAATTATGTTCATTCTTTTGCAAATAATATGTGAATAAAATCTTCTATTCTGCTTTTTTCATTGTTTATATTGAAAATATTTTCTATCTTATACAGACATTATAATGTTAATAATTAACTTTTCTTTCATAATTGGACATGGTGATGTGTCGAATTTTTTACTTATTATATACAATTCTGCAATGAATATCTTTGAGAATGGAGATTTTTTTCCCCCTTAGTTAAATTTACAGGAGTAGCTAAAGGATATGACCTTTCCTACAGTGCTTACTACGTGAAGACACCAGAAGTTTATTTAGCTATCAGTTTTACCACTATCTCACACCAACAGTGTGCTTTAGTTCCCCTCATCTATAAAACTGGATTAATAGCAAATACTTTACAGAACTGCCGTCAAGATTAAATAAACATATATGTTAGAGAATATTATATATGTTACAGTATATATACACTCATATATAATGTTATACATGTATATTATATATTAGAGAAAATATATATATATATTAGAGAGCCCTGGCCATAATAAAAATTATATGTGTTTCTTTCATTATTATTATTATTACTAAAAGCATAGAATTAGAAATCAAACCATATGTAAATCCTAGCTTGGCCACTAGCTAGCAGTGAGCTTAAGAACAATTATATGAACTGTTTCTCAGTTTCATCATCTATAAAATGAATATACCTGAAGGGATTTATTGGACTTCAGTGAGATGATCTATATAATGCACTAAATACTGATACTAAGTATTTTATAATTACTAGTATAAAAAGAAAAGAGAATATGATTATATAGCCATAAATAGGTTTGTATGTTTGAAATTTTAATTTATTTCTAAAGGGGACACAAAGTTATCCTCTTCAATAGAAAGGTAGGAAGATTCAGAAATTTATAAAAATAAAGATTTGAATTAGTCACTGTGGTGAGTGGGAAAAGTAAGCCAACCACAAGAACATTATTAGGATTGTTGAGCAGTGTTCAAAATTCATTTAAGGTAGGAACTAATGAAATTAGGAAGGAACTAATCTGATGCAAGGAAGGAGAAAATGACTAACAGGTTCCCTCCAGGGTTGGGGTTTTACCAGATAAACATAATGAAAAGATCCAGGGGCAAGGAAAATAAGGCACTGGCAAAAGTATGACTCAAACGATGGACCATGGTCCCAAAGTAGAAAAAGAAAGAAACTAAAGAAAGAAGGCTGAGAAACCAGGACAAAGTAAATGGGAACAATGGACTGGAAGATCTAATGAGGTCAAAGAATGGTTATAATGGAAGGAGTTGCATAGGCAAACCTGGAAAAGAAGTTGCAGTCTAAGAACAGGATCTCTACATTGATACTGTGGAGGTGAAACCGTTAAAAATGATGACAAGTTCAAAGTGGGAATGAGGAGTAAACGGCTGAAATGGTATGAGATAGCTCATTGGAGAGGGGGGCAAAGATCTGAGTGGCCATAGTGTTGTATGGGTCATTCAAGTAGAACTGAAGTTATAGAAGATGTGTATGTAGTGCAGGTTAGAAGGTTCCACAGATGCATGGCTAAAAAAAAACAAGGGTCAAGTAGTATTAATTTAAACTGTGATCAATGAAAACAAAATTTATGCCAGTGGTTTTAAACTGTAGTTGTCAGAAATATGTTTCCTCAGTGGTATCTAAGAGATCACCCCTAGGATGTGGAAGAAATTAAGAGGGTCTCCAAAGGCCCCTCCAGCTCTTAAGGAGCAGCTCCATTTTTCCTATCCCTGGGATAAACTTACTATCACAATTTTTTTCTTTAATGTTCTGCCATTTAAAAGTTTCAAAAGCACTACTTGTTTTTTCTCTAATTATTTGGAAGACTTACCTTCTCATATGCATTTTCTAGGAATTCAATTGGACTTTTCCCAAATGCTATGGCATGCCCAAGGAATGGAATCGGAGAGAAAATGTGCGGTGGACTTTTCTGCAAGAGAAAGCAAAAAACTTTCAGTTCACATTTTATTTAAGAGAGAAATCTAGCCCTAACGGTGTGGCTCATCTGTTTAGGCATCGGCCCACAAAGCAAAAGGTAGCAGGTTCAGTTCACGGTAGAAGCACATGCCTGCATTGTGGGTTCAGGCCCAGGATGGGGTGTGTACGAGAGGCAATTGATCAATGTTTCTCTTTCACATTGATGTTTTTCTCCCTCCCTTCCTCTCTAAGAATAAATAAATAAAATCTTTTAAAAAAAGAGAGAGAGAAAGAAATCCCATTGTTTCACAACCAAACAAATGGAAATATCTTGAGAGATATTTGGCTATCTGGATATTGGATATTATGGATACAGTACAGTTAAAAGAACAGAAACACAAAACATGGTATAAGATAAATGACTAGACAAACACAAAGACATTGTCATTATAAATGCTGAACACTATCCAGAATATGCCCATTACTATTACTGGTGGCTCTAGGCAACTTTCCTAATCATGAGTAGCACAAACAAACAAAAAAACCACCAGAAAAACATCAAACCATAGTTTCTTCACCACTTACTCCCATTACCACTCACAATTTTAGTCCCAGAATTTTGCCAAAAAAAGGTACAGAAAAAGACAAACAGTAACTTCAGGTACAGATGTAAGAGATATATGTAAAAGAAGTGACATTTTTCAGCAAACAATACATCTCATGCTTCTCTCACCACAAATGAACTAGATCTACTGATTTGAAAGACACAGCAGATCCACTCCATCAGGAACTCTTGGTCATTCAGTATAAAAAGTACTTTAGATGCCCCAAAATAAGACTTGCAAATTACAACATTAAGTCTCCTGGAAATCATTTTTGCAATGATTTAAAAGCATAAGACTCCTCAGATTTTTGGTGCTCTCAAATAGTAAGTAGCACTACAAACTCATTCTTCAGATTACAGTAGCAACAATAGCTAAAATACTAAATAGTATTTTACTAACAGTATTTTACTAAGTATTTAGTAAAAATACTAAAATACTAAATAGCAACAATAGCTTAAAATACTAAAGCTATCTTTATTTCCAAAGACAAATGCCACTTCCTCAAAAATCCCATGTGTAGGAAAAATGATACTAACTGCCTGTTACAGTTCAAATTAGCGTTGGCTGGTTAAGGATGCAGTTATCAAATAGATAAGTATAAAGCTAGGGATCAGTAAAGCCACTAAATTTGAGAAACTGCTTTTACTAGCATCATAGGAACGTCCCTACAGCACCCCAGTCACTCACACTTTACCAAACTGAACACATCCTCTTTCAATCCTGATATAAATAGCCATCAGGGGCAATGCCACAGCCCACAGGACACTGACCCACACGAGGGCAATCACCAAGATAATGGCCACCAAGGCCAGAGCTGCCAAATACCATCGCCACCTGGGCCCACCCCCCACCCCACCCCCGCTCCGGAGGCCCGCAATACCCTTATGACGCCCAGTCCGGCTACTAGAGCACTCACCACCACACCCATTAGGACCACCAGTTCCGCGGCCAGCAGAATCATTATCACAAATGCTGCTAACACGATTTCGACCAGAATGAGGCACGCGGCCACTGCCAGAATAAAGACCGTCACCACCAAGGCAAAAAGGGCCAGGACAGTGCGGCTACCCCTAGAACTCCTATGCGCCCGCCGCCAACGCCCAGGCGAGCACAGCCGCGGTCGCCGCTCCCGCTAGCCCTTCCGCCACCTGAGTCCCCGTGTCCCCCTCCCGGACCCCGCGGGGGTACACGTACCGCCCCGGCCGGCAGCGGGGCAAGGTGACCGATGGCCAGGCGAAGCAGGTAGACCAGGCTGAGCGTGAAGGCGCAGATCAGCAGCTTGGATAGGAGGCTGACGCCCGTCACCTGCTCCATCGCCTGCCCCAGCACCGACCCGCCCGCCTGCAGTAAGCCCAGCAACACCATCCTGGCCCCCGCCGCTTCGGTCTGCCTGAGACGCTGGAGGCCGAGGTCGCCACCGGTCCTCCGATTCGACTGAGCTGGAGAAGCCGGCAGATGGGTGTGCAGAGGCGGCCCCGGCCCCCAGGTCTCCCACTGAACCCAGCCCCACCCCCTACTCCCGGCTACCGCGAATACCACCTTGCGCGTCACAGAAAGGGGCGTGCCCTTCCGCTGGTCACGCCCCTATTGGGACTCTGTAACGCTGAGGTCTCCTTACGCCTGGCTAGAGGACCTGAAGAAGCAGGTTGCATCTACGGCATAAGTGATACACAGACGGAATAGAGCGTGTGCTTAAGAGGAGATCGCCCCTTGGGAATCGCGGGCCACCGGAGCCTGAGTGCCCTGGATGCGGGGAGCCAGAACATGACTCTGGAAGAGTGCGGCGGAGGGATTTCGGAACGAGGATTGCGCAAAGCCAGCAGATGGAGGCGCGCTCTGTGATTGCACCGCGGAAGCGTGAGGTGATCTCAGCCTACGGCGCGTCAGCGGGGCGGGTGGTTTGAGCGCCGCCCCCTGCCTGGGCACTGAGGCTACTGCCCCAGACCCAGCTCCAGTCAGTTCCTGAAGACTCCGAGAGACGGCCCTAAATAGGTGCCTAAAGGAAGATTGTGAAAGACGCCCACACAAGTGTGGGACAATGAGGTCAGTCCCCAAACTCCAGTTAAAACAAGTCTGACAGGTATTAATATATGGCCATAAAGATAGCATTTCTTGGTTATTAGCTATGCTGGATTATACGAAAACAGGTTTTCCAAAATAAATTTTTATGTATAAACTGTTGTGACCTATTTAAGTCAACAATTCCCACTTATTCTGGCCGTTTAGCAATAGTTCAGTCCTGCCGCCAGGATCTCATCCGCTCCTGTGGTTTCAAATAAGCATGCATATAAAATGACTACCAAGTAAAATCTTTCCTCTGGATTACTGTCGCGAGCTCATGGCCAAATGTATTGATTTATTCAGTCAACATTGAAAGCTAAGTATTGTGCTAGGCACTGGGGATACGGCAGCGAATGAGAAAACTGCGCGGTCCCCAGGGAAGGAGCGGGAATATCCAGTTGCCTGCTGGACACCCTCTTCCGGGGATCTAACATTCATCTCTTGGCCAGTAAATCCAAAACCACTCATTATCCCCCCACCCCCCCAGGCTCTGTCAACTTTCCACTTCTGTAATGCCTATATGCAGGAGAGCCATCACTGTTTACCGCATTGCTTCAGGCCTCCCGTCTATCTAATCAGACATCAGCTGCTATCACACCAATTTAAACGTTTCTTCACGTCCCCGTTGTTGCTGCAGTATCCTACCTGTTCCCTATGCCCGTGCTTGTCTTTGATCTGTCATCCCCGCTGTTGCTATTTCTTGAATCACTAAAATTATGTTGTAATCATCTCTACAGGTTTCCTCTCTTACAAGATGAACTTGAGGATAGGGATCATTGTTTTTATATTGTTTATTCTAATACATACCATAGCCGTTCTCAAAAGCATGGTCCATGGCCCTTGGGGGATCCCCAGGACCCTTTCAAGCATCTGCAAACTCAGAGCTCTTTATAAAAATACTGTTATTTGCTTTTTGACTACTGTAAAATCAATAGTAAGTAAAACTTCTGGGGCCTTTGCACAAATCAAAGGCAGTGGCACCCAAACTTCACTAGTCGTTATTCTTCACTACCATGCACTTACTTGAGTAGGGAAAAAAAATTTGCCTGTTTCACTTAATGTCCTTGATGAAATTGAGAACATCCATTTTACTGAAGTTTAACTATTGAATAAAAGTATTTTTGCTTGAAAGAACAACTGACAAACTTATGGTCATTTAGACTTGAGTATTTAACGGGCATTTCTTTTTTTTTTTTTTTAATTAATTTATTTACTTTTTAAATACATTTGTCTCTGCCTTCCCCCCCACCTCTTTCCCTTGCCCCCTCCCACCTTCCCTCCCTCCCTCAGCTCTTCCCCTTTGGTTTTGTCCATGAGTCCTTGCTATATGTTCCTTGACTTTCCCCTTCCCTTCCCTTTCCCTGCCCCCCCCCCTCCACTCTTGTCTCTGTTGATTTCTTTTCCTTTCAGTGTTGCTCGTCTTATTTTCCTTGCTTCTTTGCATTGTTGGTTAGGTTCCGCTTATAGGTGAGATCATATGGTATTTGTCTTTCGCCCCCTGGCTTATTTCGCTTAGCATGATGCTCTCCAGTTCCATCCATGCTGTTGCAAAGTTTAGTACTTCTTTTTTCTTTCTGCTGCGTAGTATTCCATTGTGTATATGTACCATAATTTTTTGATCCACTCATCTACTGCTGGGCATTTAGGTTGCTTCCAACACTTGGCTATTGTAAATTGTGCTGCTATGAACATTGGGGTGCATAGGTTCTTTTGTATTGGCGTTTTGGTGTTCTCAGGGTATAGTCCCAGCAGGGGAATCGCTGGATCAAAAGGCAGTTCCATTTTCAGCTTTCTGAGGAAATTCCACACTGCTTTCCATAGTGGCTGCACCAGTCTGCATTCCCACCAACAGTGGACCAGAGTTCCCTTTTCTCCACAGCCTCGCCAGCACCTGTTGTTTGTGGATCTGTTTATGATGGCCATTCTGACCGGTGTGAGATGGTACCTCATGGTGGTTTTGATCTGCATTTCTCTGATGGCTAGTGATGCAGAGCATCCTTTCAAATGCCTCTGGGCCCTCTGTATCTCCTCCTTAGAAAAGCATCTGCCCAGGTCCTTTGCCCATTTTTTGATTGGATCGTTTGTCTTCTTGGAGTAAAGTCGAGTGAGTTCTTTGTATATCTTGGAGATCAAACCTCTATCTGATGTATCATTAGCAAATATATTTTCCCAAATGGTAGGCTCCCTTTTCATTTTGCTGATGTTTTCTTTAGCCGTGCAGAAGCTTCTTATTTTGATGAGGTCCCACTTGTTTATTCTTTCCTTTATGTCCCTTGCTTTAGGAGACATATCAGTGAAAAAATTGCTGCGTGGGATATCTGAGAGTTTCCTGCCAATGTTCTCCTCTAGGACTTTGATGGTGTTGCGACTTATATTTAAGTCTTTTATCCATCTTGAGTTTATTTTTGTGTATGGTGTCAGCTGATGATCCAATTTCAATTTTTTGCATGTAGCCATCCAGCTCTCCCAACACCATTTGTTGAAGAGGCCGTTATTGCCCCATTTTATGCTTCTGCCCCCTTTGTCGAATATTAGATGTCCATAGAGACCTGGGCTTATTTCTGGGCTTTCTATTCTGTTCCACTGGTCTATGGGTCTGTTCTTGTGCCAGTACCAGATTGTTTTGAGTATAGTGGCTTTGTAGTAGAGTTTGATGTCCGGTATTGTGATCCCTCCTACTTTGTGTTTCTTTCTCAAAATTGCTGCGGCTATTCGAGGTCGTTTATGGTTCCATATAAATTTTTGAAATGTCTGTTCTATTTCTGTGAAATACGTCATTGGTATCTTAATAGGGATTGCGTTGAATCTATAAATTGCTTTTGGTAGTATGGACATTTTAAGGATATTAATTCTTCCAATCCATGTGCACGGTATATGCTTCCATTTATTTGTGTCTTCCTTAATTTCTTTTTTCAATGTTGTATAGTTTTCTGCATACAGGTCTTTTGTGTCTTTGGTTAAATTTATCCCTAGGTACTTTATCTTTTTTCGTGCTATATCGAATGGTATATTTTTCCTGATTTCTTCTTCTTCTATTGCATTGCTGGTGTACAGAAACGCCTTTGATTTCTGAATGTTGACTTTGTATCCTGCTGTTTTGCCAAATTCACTTATTAGGTTGAGGAGTGTTTTGGTAGAGTCTACAGGGTTCTCTATGTACACTATCATGTCATCTGCAAACAATGATAGTTTTACTTCCTCCTTTCCTATTTGGATGCCTTTTATCTCTTTCTCTTGTCTGACCGCTGTGGCTAGGACTTCCAATACGATGTTGAAAAGAAGCGGTGAGAGCGGACATCCTTGTCGTGTTCCCGATCTTAGTGGGAAAGCTTTCAGTTTTTGCCCGTTGAGTATGATATTGGCCGTAGGTTTTTCATATATGGCCTTTATTACGTTGAGGAATGCCCCATTTATTCCCATTTTGCTGAGTGTTTTGATCATAAATGGGTGCTGTACCTTGTCAAATGCTTTTTCTGCATCTATCGAGATGATCATGTGGTTTTTGTCTTTTCTTTGATTTATGTGGTGTATCACGTTTACTGATTTGCGTATATTGAACCATCCCTGCATCCCTGGGATGAATCCCACTTGATCGTGATGGATAATCTTTTGAATGTATTGCTGGATGCGGTTTGCCAATATTTTGTGGAGGATTTTAGCATCCATGTTCATCAGCGAAATTGGCCTGTAGTTTTCTTTCTTTGTAGGGTCTTTATCTGGTTTTGGGATCAGGGTGATGCTGGCCTCATAGAAGGAGTCTGGCAGTCTTCCCTCCTTTTGGATTTTTTGGAATAGTCTAAGAAGGACAGGGGTTAGCTCTTCCTTAAATGTTTTGTAAAATTCTCCTGGGAAACCGTCTGGCCCTGGGCTTTTGTGTGCTGGGAGTTTCTTGATTACTGCTTCAATTTCCCCAACTGTTATTGGTCTGTTCAAGCTTTCTGTTTCTTCCTCCTTCAGTGTTGGAAGATTATACTTTTCTAAAAATTTGTCCATTTCATCAAGATTTTCAAATTTCTTGGCATATAATTGTTCATAATAGTTTCTGATAATCATTTGTATTTCTGTGGTATCAGTTGTTATTTCTCCTCTTTCATTTCTGATATTATTAATTTGGGTCCTCTCCCTTTTTTTCTTGATGAGTCTGCTTAAAGGTTTGTCCACTTTATGAATCTTTTCAAAGAACCAGCTTCTGGATTGGTTGATCCTCTGAATTGTTCTTTTTGTCTCTATGTCATTCAGTTCTGCTCTAATCTTGACTATTTCCTTCCTTCTACTTGCTCTGGGATTTATTTGTTGTTGTTTCTCCAGTTCTTCAAGTTGTAGTGTTAGGTCTTTTATTTGAAATGTTTCTATCTTTTTAAGGTAAGCCTGTATTGCTATGAACTTCCCTCTCAGGACCGCCTTTGCTGTGTCCCATAGGTTTTGGACAGTTGTCTGTTCATTTTCATTTGTTTCCAGAAATTTTTTGATTTCTTCTCTTATCTCATTATTGACCCATTCATTGTTTAATAGTGTACTGTTCAGTCTCCATGAGTTTCCAAGTTTTTGAAGTTTCTCTTTGAGTTTGATTTCGAGTTTCAAGGCCTTGTGGTCTGAGAAAAAGTTTGGTATTATTTCAATTTTCCTGAATTTACTGAGGCTTGCTTTGTGTCCTATCATGTGGTCTATCTTTGAAAAACTGCCATGAGCATTTGAAAAGAATGTGTATTTTTCCTCTTTGGGATGTAAGATTCTATATATGTCAGTTAAGTCTCTTTGATTCAGTGTTTCATTCAGCGCCACGATATGTTTATTAATGTTTTGTTTGGAAGATCTGTCCATTTTTGACAGTGGGGTGTTGAAATCCCCTACTATCAGTGTGTTGCTATCTATATCTTTTTTGAAGTCATCCAACAATTTCCTTATAAACTTGGGGGCTCCTATATTGGGAGCATATAAGTTTACAATGTTGATGTCTTCTTGATAGATTCTTCCTTTAAGTATGATAAAGTGCCCCTCTGGGTCTCTCTTTATGGCCTTTGCTTTGAAATCTACTTTGTCTGATACAAGTATGGCAACGCCAGCCTTTTTCTCATGTCCATTTGCTTGGAATATTATTTTCCATCCCTTTACTTTCAATCTGTGTAGGTCTTTTGCTCTGAGGTGGGTCTCTTGTAGGCAGCATATGTGTGGGTCATGTTTTCTTATCCATTCAGCTACCCTGTGTCTTTTGATTGGGGCATTTAATCCATTCACATTGAGAGATATTACTGATAGAAACTTACTCATCTTTTCTCTTTGTACTTGTGTTCCTCTCTGTCTCATTCTTTTCCTTCATCTGCTTAAACCAGTCCCCTTAGCATATCTTGGAGTGCTGGTTTGGTAGAGATGTATTCTTTTAGCTTTCTTTTGTCTGGGAAACTCCGTATTTCTCCTTCTATTTTAATGGAGAGCCTAGCTGGGTAGAGCAGCCTTGGCTGTAGGCCCTTGCTTTTCATGGCTTGGAATATTTGTTGCCATTCCCTTCTGGCTTGTAGTGTTTCTGTTGAGAAGTCAGCTCCTAGGCGTATCGGGGCCCCCCTTGTATGTTACTTTCTCCTTCTCCCTTGCTGCCTTGAGGATTCTCTCTTTGTCTTTGACATTTGCCATTTTAATGATGATGTGTCTTGGAGTGGACCTCCTTGGGTCCTTCTTGAGTGGGGTCCTCTGTGCCTCCTGGATCCATGAGAGCCTTTCTCTCCTCAAATTAGGGAAATTTTCCATCATTACTTTTTCGAGGAGGTTCTCTATTCCTTGCTCCTCTTCTTCTCCTTCTGGTATCCCTATTATACGGATATTATTGCGTTTCAGGTTGTCCTGCATTTCCCTAAATGCTTCTTCATTCTTTTTGAGCCGTTTTTCCATTTCTTGTTCTTTCTGGGAGCTTTTTTCTACCTTGTCCTCCATCTCACTGATTCGATCCTCAGCTTCATCCAGCCTGCTTTGGATTCCTTCTACTGTGTTCTTCAATTCAGAAATGGTATTCTTCATATCCTCTTGTGTCTTCTTGATAGTTTCTATGTCCTTTTCCTGATATAGTTTGCTGTAAGATCCTGATAGTTTCTCTGCAGTTTCTCATAGTTATCTTTGAGCTGGCTGAGCTCATTGAGCTTCCTTAGAACCATTGTTTTAAATTCCATATCTGAGAGTTCCCTTACCTCTATTTCATTTAGCTCTCTCTGTGGGGAGTCCCCTTTTCCACTCATTTGGGGGGAACTTCTTTTTCTTCCCATTTTTGTGAGAGTCTGTTAAGTATTTTTGTCCTTTACTTTTCTTTCTGGGCTTGCCTCTGATGATGTCAGTTGTTGACCCTATAGGGCCTTGGTTAACGGACATTTCTTGAAAAAGAAGTCAGACTATCCTTTCAAGGAAAACCACCAACAGTATTTCTTGTCAAGATAAAATTAAATCTTTCAAATAAAAACTTAAAATTTTAGAAAGGTTATATCTACCACTGTGAACTTGATAGCTTCCTAATTCTTGAGGCCTTTCTACAGAAGAAAATTTAGTAACAAGTGGAGTTTGTATAATAAAATGTGTCAAGATATTGCATCTTTGCATAATTCACTGAACCAATATTTTCAAATGACTAATGTACAGTGTTACAAAATGAAGCATGGGTGAAACATCCATTTAATATAAGTTAGACCAATAGATTTTCACAGAATACAAAAATTTTATTAATATAGTTTCTGATTGTACCTTGCAACGAGTGCTACTGTGAAGAGGAATACCTATATTTATCTGAAAAAGTTATCAAAATATTTCTCACTTTTCCAACTGTACATCTGTGTGAAGCTAGGTCTTGTTAATATACTTCAAGCAAAACAATATAGATAAGCACAATAGATTGAATACAAAAGCACACAAGAATTCAAATATCTTCCATTAAGCCAAGCATTAAAGAGATTTGCAAAAATCTAAAACTATGCCACCTTTCTCTTTTGTTTTTTATAAAAACACATATATGTTGACATGTCATTGCTGTTTTTAATAAACATTTTCATTTCTCCAATTAATTTGTAATACTGCAAATATATGTAGATATAAATATAGAAATATTAAAGATATAGATTAACTTTTTTTTTAATGTAAGGTTTCTATTTTTTTAAAGGTTATACTTATTATTAGAGAGGAAAAGAGGTAAAAGGAAGGCAGAGAAACATGATGTGTGAGAGAAACAGCAATCAGTTGCCTTTCTCACATCCTCAGCCAGGAACCTGGTGGGCAACCCAGGCACGTGCCGCGACTGGGAATCAAACAGGCAACTTTTCAGTCCGCAGGCCAGTGCTCAATCCACTGAGCCACACCAGCCAGGGCAACTGTGATTTTAGTAATTTGTAAGATTGTGAAAGAGTCTTGAGATAAAAAGTTTAAAAACTGTTGACCTAAAATATGATTTATAGGTGTTTTAATTTTTGTTCCCTGTGGAACCAAGTCCCATACCAACAGTACTACCTTACTGTGAAATCATTTGAAAGCAAGACCTCTTATTCATTAAAGCTTCAAGGTAGTTCCTGTTACTATATAACCATAGCATCTAGTATTTTAATATGTTTTCCAAAGTATTGTTTCAGAAGCACATCAGAAAATTAAAAAGGAGATTATTAATTCACTATGGATTCGACCCTACTATTATCTTATTAGTTGAATATAGTAATTCACCTTTTTCCTACCTATCCATACTTCTCATCAGACCACTCTTCAACATTATTGAAATTACACTTAATTCCTTATTGTGAACTAAAAGTAGACTCAAATGCTTCATAATTGATAAACAAAGCACCTATAACCAAAGTCAAAGTTTCTTTGTTTACATATTTTTAAATGTTTCATTACACAGTAAGATGATTGACTGAAAATTAGCTTGGATAATTTCTTGAGAACTTTTTTTCCTTTCTGTGGTCTCCCTCTGACATATTTTGGTGGGGAGGGGAGGATTATATTAAGTTGACTCCTGAATTAGTACAAATTGCAGCCATTTCTCCAGAGAGCTTTTCCATCTCAGCTCAGCCTTGAGCCTCCGCTCACTTTCCTATAATTCCTCAATAAGATGCTATGCTCTGACAGGAAGAGTGAACCCCTTAAAATTCCCCAAAGCATACTGTCTTCATATGAATATGCCTTTACAGCTTTACTGAAGGATCGTAAATAATAAAATAAAATTTTAGAACCCAAGACAAAAACTAAAATCAGATGCTAAATATGACTATTTATAAAGTCAAAGGAAAATAAGAAAACATTAAAACAGTTCATGGGGACTGGAAGTTTCCATCATGGACACAGCAATGTCTGGTTTTCCTGCCTAAAATTGACTTCTGTGTCAATGACAGAGATTTGCTTCACTGCTTCTCAGTGAAGGGATTTTCTTTAATTCCTGTTAAAAATGTCTATTTAGGAGCACTCTAATCCTTAGCCACAGAGATTATTTTACCCTAGGATCCACTACCCACCCACATCCAAACCCCAACCCTACCCCTCCCCAGCAGGGCAGTTCACAGGGCAAAACTATGCCAATTATTTCTCTGAGTTTTGCATTAAGAAGAAGTTAAGCAAAACTATCCCATTTGATACCTCAAGTCTAGGCCACTTAAGTCTCTATACCAATGTGAAATGAAATGTACATCTTCATTTCTCCTGTAGTTTTCTGGTAACTTATTGGTAACTTAGTGCACGCGCGTGCACACACACACACACACACACACACACGCATGCATGCACACACTCTAAGGACAAACATTTCTCAGTTCTGGGACAATGCAAGACCAAGTAAAGGAAAAGAAACATTTTCCTAAATGCAACTAAATTTATACAGATTGCTCTGCTCTTAACAGAGATGGCACTATACTTGATTGTGCGGAGAGGAGTGATTTCCCATCATGCATCCACTGGGTTTCAAACCATGCCAGCTAGAGCATTTGAAATAATAGGACTATGTTCTGCTGATGGATATTTTTCAGTGACACAAAAGATCAGACAGTAGCTTTGAAATTATATCTTTACAATAATAGGTCACAGCAAATTATCACTGTTTTTTCTTTGTTGTTTGCACTTTGGTATCATTTCCAAGAAACCATTGCCTAACCCAAGGTCATGAAGATTTATGCCTGTGTTTTCTTCTAAGAGTTGTATAGTTTTATCTCTTTTGTATAGGACCAATCCATTTTGAGTTAATTTTTGTATATGGTGTGAGATAGGGGTCCATATTCATTCTTTTGCATGTGTATACTCAGTTGTCCCAGCACCATTTATTGAAATGCTTATGTTTTATTTTTTTAAGATTATTTTTAGAGAAAGGGGGAGGGAGAAAAAGGGAGAGAAACATCAATGTATGGGTTGCCTCTTGTGTGCCCCCAAGTGGGAACCTGGTCTGCAACCCACGCATGTGCCCTGACTAGGAATCAAACTGGCGACCCTTTGGTTCCTAGGGTGGCACTCAATCCACTGAGCCACATCAGCCAGGGCTGAAATTCTTATGTTTTAGAAGTCTATCAGAGAGGTAACAACTATGGGTCCTAAATCCAGGAAATCCTGAATTTGAAATACAGAGCCTACACTAATAAAGATGCACACACACACACCCCCATTGATTCTGTTTCTTTGGGGAAACCTGACTAATATAGCTGAAATCCATCTCTGTCTCTCTCCATCCAGCTCTCAGACAGACTTCCAAAAGCTGTGCATGATAGAACAAGACTCTAAGACTCATAACCTACCAGCAGAAGGAGGGCATTTTCCCTGATAGCTGTGCAGAAAGACCCAAGGGAAATTCTTAATGGCCTGGCTTGAGTCAAATGGCTTTCCCCAAATCATTCACTGTAGTTAGATGAGTAGAAAACCTTGGTATTAGTAGCTTCAGGGACGGGGGAAGAATATTGCAAATGACAAGGTCAGCTCCATCTAAAATATGTGAAGTAGGTACCCCATATGAAAGAGTGTTTCTGATAGAAGAGGGGGAGAGGCATGCATAGAGGAAAGAAATCACTGCACCAGTCCTATGTTGACACTTAACTAGAGGATTGCTGACCCTGGCCTTGGTATATGTTTAACAGCTATCCCATTCCTAATGGAGAGAGTAGGGATAGTACATTGATTTCTGTTTTTAAGCCAGCATCTAAAAAAGAAACTGCTCTGCTTTGCAACTCCAGTAAAAGTTACTAATGACCTTATTACCTATAAACCTGGGGTTGTATAAAAACATATAACAAAGAATTTTCAAGTAGAATTATTTATTTTTAAAATTCATTATCTTAATTCCAGGGCAATAGAACAAATACACTAAGCAGTGTCTAATATTTTATTTTAACTTTTTAGAGTGGTAGTTATAAATTATCATCATCTCTTAGAAATGCATGTAAGGATCCAGTCAAGATGGTGGCATAGGTAAACATGGCTCACCTCCTCGTACAACCACATGAAAATTACAAGTAAAATATGGAACAACTGTCACTCAGTACAATCAAAAATCAAGTTGAATGGAAGTATGACAACTGCAGAATTAAAGAAACCCCATCCATCAAGACTGGTAGGAAGGACATGACACAGAATGGGCTGGTCCTGCATCCACATGTGGTGGATAAAAATTCAGGAAGGACATCTCAGGAGCGAAGTCCCAGGCTGACAGATGCCCCAGTCCAGGGTTCCAATGCCAAGAAGATAAGTTCCCATAACTTCTGGCAGTGAAACCCAGTGAGGATTGAGTCAGTGGAAGAAACCTCTGGAGTCCCAACCAGTTCCTCTTAAAGAACACACACACAGACTTACTCAGACTCACTCCCTCTGAGCTCCTGCACAGGAGTAGCAGCTCAAAAGGCACAAATGGCATATAGGGAGGACCTGAAGTGAAGTGGCCACAAAGTGAGAGCTGGGTGACAGCTTTCCCCCAGATAGAAAGGCAAGCAGAGGCCATTTTTCCTATTCTGAACCCTCCTCAACAGACCCACAGAGCTGGCAGGCTGGTGCCACATCTGAGACTCAACCTGGTTAACATGGTTTGACCTTCCCTGGAGATCCCGACAGACTCCATCCCACGCAACTTATAGGCAAACCCAAGCTGCTTTTCCATACGAATGGCTAGTTTGGGCTCATACTTCACAACTTCTTAAATCCTCTCAAGCAGCCAACCTCAGTGAGTCCCCAGCCCCCATACATCTTGCTAAGTGGTCCCTGGCCTGGCACTACCAGCAACCAGTCTAGATTCACAGCTTGGCTTTGCCTGGGAATCTCCAAACCCAGCACAAGTGGCAGCCATCTCAGATTGATTTATATCTCAGGGTGGCTCCAAGCAAAAGACATGTGTGGGCTGACCTTGGCCTGCACCACCAGTGAAACCCAAGAGTTTGTGCACCCACTGGGCAGCTACAGACCATGTCAAAACACCACTACCCTGCCTCTACAGAGCTGATGCTCCATGAAGGGTGGAGGGTGGTGGTCAGTGGTCACAGCCAGTCCATGCAGCTGATTAGTCTGGGTAAATCCCTCCCATTGACCTGCCAACAGCAATCAAAGCTCCACTACAAGAGGAGGGTGTACTTGACCTACCCAAAGGGTGCACCTCGAGTGCCCAGCATGGGTGATAGGGGAGGCTGTGCAACTGGACCCTAAAGGACACCTACTGCATTAGGCCATGTGACCAAGACAGGGAGTCATAACAGTTCTACCCAGTACATAGAAACAAACACAAGGAGACTACCAAAATGAGGAGATAAAGAAACATGACCCAAATGAAAGAACAGATCAAAACTCCAGAAAAAGAACTAAATGAAATGGAGATAAGCAATCCATCAGATGCAGAGTTCAAAACACTGGTTATAAGGATGCTCAAGGAACTTAGTGAGGACCTCAACAGCATTAAAAAGACCCAGGCAGAAATGAAGGACATGCTAATTGAAATAAAAAACAATTTAAGGGAAACAACAGTAGAGTGGATGAAGAAAAAAATAACAAGAATAGTGTAAGCAGCCTCTGGTACAACTTCAAGCCTTAGAACTCACATCACAGGGGTGTCAGAAGAAGAGAAAAAGCAAGAAATTGGAAATTTATTTGAAGAAATAATGAAAGAAGACTTTCCTGATTTAGTGAAGGAAACAGACGTGCAAGTCCAGGAAACACAGAGAGTCCTGAACAAGATGGATGCAAAGAGGCCCACTCCAAGACACATCATTATTAAAATGCCAGAGGTTAAAGATAAAGAGAGAATCTTAAAAGCAGCAAGAGTAAAGCAGTTAGTTATCTACAGGGGAGTTCCAATAAGACTGTCAGCTGATTTCTCAAAAGAAACTTAGCAGGCTAGAAGGAATTGGCAAGAAATATTCAAAGTCATGAAAAGCAGGGACCTATAGCCAAGACTGTTCTACCCAGCAAAGCTATCATTTAGAATTGAAGGGCAGATAAAGAACTTCCCATACAAATAATAATAATAATAATAATAATAAAAGAGTTCATCATCACCAAACGAATATTATATGAAATGATAAAGGGACTTATTTAAGAAAACAACATCAAAATTATAAACAATAAAATGGCAATAAATACTTATCTATCAACAATTGTATCTAAAAAACAAACTAAGCAAACAAGAAGAACAGAGACAGAATCATGGATATGGAGAGCATTTTGATGATTTCCACATGAGATGGGGGTGTGGGCAAATAGGTGAAGAGGTGAGGGGATTAAGAAGTCAAATAGAAAGTTACAGAATAGTCATGGGGGTGTACAGTACAGTGTAGGAAATGGAGTAGCCAAAGAACCTATACACAAGTCCCATGGACATGGGGGATGTGGGGATTGCCTGAGGGAGTGATAGGTGCTGGGTGGAAGAAGGCAAAGGGGGAAAAATTGAGACAACTATAATAGCATAATAAATAAAGTGTAATTTAAAAAAAAAATACCCAGGCAAAAGTGAAGGTTACACTAATTGAAATAAAGAAAAAAATGCAAGGAATCAACAGTAGAATGGATGAAGCCAAGAATCAAATCAATGATTTGGAACATGAGGAAGAAAAAAAACATTCAATCAGGATAGCAAGAAGAAAAAAGAATAAAAACAAAAAACAAAAAACGAGAATAGGCTAAGGAGCCTCTGGGACAATTTCAAACACACCAACATTCAAATCATAATGCTGAAAAGAGAAGAGAAAGAGCAAGAAATTGAAAACTTATTTGAAAAAACAATGAAAGAAAACTTCCCTAATTTGGCAAAGGAAGTAGACATACAAGTCCAGGAAGCACAGAGAGTCCCAAACAAGATGGATACAAAGAGGCCCACACCAAGACACATCATAATTAAAATGCCAAAGGTTAAAGATAAAAAGAGAATCTTAAAAGCAACAAGAGAAAAGCACATAGTCACCTACAAAGGCATTCCTATAAGACTGTCAGCTGACTTTCAAAAGATACTTTGCAGGCAAGAAGGGACTAGCAAGAAGAATTCAAAGTGATGAAAAGCAAGGACCTACAACCTAGAATTACTCTATCCTGCAAAGCTGTCATTTAGAATTGAAGAGCAGATAAAGTGCTTTCCAGACAAGTTAAAGCTAAAGGATTTCATCATCACCAAGCCATAATTATATGAAATGTTAAGTGGATTTATTTTTATAAAGGAAGAAAATCAAAACTAAGAACATTAAAATGGCAATAAATTCACAGTTATCAACAATTGAGTCTAAAAAACAAACTAAGCAAACAAGCAGAACAGAAACAGAATCATAGATATGGAGATCATTTGGAGGGCTATTAGTTGGAAAGGGAAAGGGGGGAAATGGGGGGAAAAGTGCAGGGATTAAGAAGTACAAATTGGTAGGTATGGAATAGACAGGGGGATGTTGACAGTATAGGAAATGAAGTAGTGAAAAAACATGCATGACCCATGGGCATGACTAAGTGGGGAATTGCCAGGAGCAATGGGGGGTACCAGGTGGAGGGGGGCAAAAGGGGAAAAATAGGACAACTGTAATAGCATAATCATAAAAATATATTTTAAAAAATGCATATAAAGAGACATGACATGCAATTCTATTATATGCAATGTTAATATAAGTATTCATCATAAGTTTAGTTTTTATTATGGATACACTGTTCAGAATTTAATTGTACATGTCGAAAGCTTTAAAGCTGTTATTTTGTCCATAATTTCATATGCTCCTATCATAGTTAGCGCCCGAATTAGTTGGTCTCTTAAAGCAGCAGTGGACAAGTTGTTACTTTCCATTTTCCACCTGGTAAGTGCTTGGTGGACTCTCTCACTTGATGAAACAGTGCTGAAAAAAAGAATTTAATAATAATTAATATAAAAAATTGTTTTAAACTACTTAAATACTATATGCCTAGGTTTTTAAACCAATTTACCACATTGAAATGTGGATTAATTTGATAAAGATAGTCCATATAAAAATTTAGCAGAGTTTAGCACAGAGAGAGCAAATGTTAACCCCTTGCCATCCCTTGCTTCCTTGTAGAAATCAACAATTCAATTAACATTTAATTCTAATTTACTGAAGACCTCAAAAAATTAATTATGGATTATTTACTAAAAACTAGTACATTATTGTTTCACTACTACATGCTTTATAGTTTGATCATGTGACAGCTCTCTTAGGTAAGTATATCCATTTTACTAGTGAAGAAACTGATAAAAAGTTAAGGGACTTATATCTAAGGTGACAAAACTGGTTGGGATTTAAAGCCAAGCAGTCTGTCCTCAGATCCCCTATTCATAGGCACTACCTATACTCATGTGGATCTCAAATATATAATAAGACTAAAATCTGTGTTTTATGGCAAATTAGTGTTCATGTTAATGTGAATGTTTCACAACTATGTAATATTAATATAATATAAATCAGAGCACAAGAATAACTTTATACCATATATTGTCATTCATACACATACCTCTTTGTAGACATATCAGTTTCTGAGAATGCCAGGTTTAATTTTTGACACAAAAATTTAAAGTTTGTTTTAGTGATGTTGTTGGCAACTGTCTTGAAGATCTTCTCTAAGATTTTCTCTACATTTGAACATGAAAGAAAATTTAGGCCATCACTTTTGAAAAACATACTCTATTTTAAGTTAATATTATATCTACATTTTTTTCTGTGCTCCTACTAAATGTATATCTCAAGTAAAATTGGAAAGTAAAATGCAAATTGGGTATACAAACTGGCTTTTTAATGTGTTTATGTACTATCTTGAGAAGCCAAGTTCACATCTACTATAAATATGTTGTATATATTTATATTTTATATTCAAATAACTTATTTAATGAATGTTGTCTCAGAAAGGGAAAAAAGCTTTTAGCTAATTTGAACTATATTCATATTTTTGTTGTTATTGACCTAAGGTACTTTGGGGATTTTTAAGAACTAACAATCTCTTACCCTTCTGTAACCACCTCAGATATGTTTTATGCCTTCTGTTTATTTTATTCATACCAATTATCCCCTCAAGCTACATTATATGCTAATGATCTGAATGAAAATTTAATCTTTTAAGTAAAATTTTTAGGAAGGGACCCATGTTCTTTGTTAATTGCACAATAAATACATCCCCTATGATTACATCCTCTTTACTCTCTCTGGGTGCCCATCCTGTAGTATGAAGTCCCCTTGGGCATATAGAAAGGAGATAAATGGCTAGGGTTCTCTATTTTGCTGACTTTGATCTGTTACCAGAGCCCATTGTTCTTTTGCCATACAGGCTAGAACCATGTGAATCCTGCTTCCTGAAGAATTTGAGAAACAGAATTTTAGCAAGGAGTTTCAATCATGAAGTTTACAGTCCTTTTCTAAAATACTGTTACCCAATAGGAGCTATTTATGGATACTTGGAAATTCCTAAAAACTTTATTTTATAGAAATGGAGTTACCACAATATGTCTCTTTTTATGATAATAATTAGCAGAACCAGTTTGGTTAGCAAGTTAGAGAAAACAACGACTGACTTTTAATTTTATTTCTTGGATTTTTTCCATCAATGAGTCTCCAGTCTTGCAAAACCTTCTGGATATGTATGTATATTGTGACTTACGAGAAGAATGTACAATTTTAGTGACCATCTGACTGGGTTATGAGATTATGCTGATGTAAGCTTCTGATTACCTAAGACAAGGATACATGATAGAATAATTTAGTGTGACAGTTTTGTGCAGTCCCAAATATGGAACAATGTTTATTAAATTTATTTAACACTTATTAAATACTGCATTAAAATGGAGGACCTACATCTGGATTTGTTCTGAGGATTGACAATGAGCAGCAAAGTCACTCACAGGAAAAAGCTTAGTTGTTGGGAACCCAGCCGCAGGGAAAGAATTGGACAGTGAAACTTCCCTCCTAGAGACTTGGAGAAGGCAGTATCCATCTGGACCAATAGAAGGATATTTAGAGAAAATGGACCTCTCTATGAAATAATCAAGACAACCAAAGGGGCACTAAAGGACAGAAGGAATGAAGACTGTCTAAGGATTACAGACATGTGATCATAGTGGGCCAAAAACTTTGGCATCAATGGTAAGCATCTGTGGACTTCCTTCAAGGCGCCAAGTATTACTTTTAGAACAACTACATATGGTGATACAGATCACAAGTGATGGAGAAATATAGGTGTGGATTCTCTGAGTCTGGTAACATCCGTGATATAAAACCTGTTGAAGGGCATTGAGACTAATAGGTGGGAAGCAGCCCACTGTTCCACTTGAATTTAACTGTTTTTGATAATTCAATTTGTTTGGACCAGATTAAATAATCTGAATTATAATCAAATACTGGTAACCTTTTGAAAAGGAAAGATGATAAATATTTCAATGTCTCTGCCAGATTGAAAGTCTCTAATTAAATCAAACTATCTTTTAATTTATAGATTGTACTAGAAATAGCTTGTAGTTACTCATCACTTACCATCTCTTTCATCTGCCCTCTGTAGATAGCGTGCAATAGTATACAGTTGTTTTCCTTTACAGATTTCCATCGGAGGTCTCAGCAAAGGGTTATCATCAAAATTTATATTCTTCAGGGAAAGAAGGTTGTGGATACCACTCGGTAAGGCTGTAAGGTTATTTCCTAGTAGAAAAACAATTTTTAATTGAACTGTGCTTTTCTGTAAAATAAAAATATGGCCCTGACTGATATGGTTCAGTGGGTTTGGCATCATGCCGCAAACCCAAAGGTAACCAGTTCGACTCCTGGTCAGCACAAGTGCCTGGGTTGCAGGCCAGGTCCACAGTTGGGGGTATGTGAGAGGCAACCAGTGGATGTTTCCCTCACAGACTGATGTTTCTCTCCCTCTCTCTCCCTTGCCCTCTCTCTGAAAATAAATAAAATCTTTATAAAAAAAAAGAAAACTATGGATACAAATAACTATAGGTCATTTACTGTGTCTCACTGGCAAAGTACTAGAGAACCCTCATAATGCAGGCAATCTTAATCACAAGTTCTTACTAAGTATAGAAACAGTAGTGGTTCCTTTCTCTTATAGAGGATGGTAAAATGACAAAGGAGGCTTTCCTCTTATAGGAAAGGACTTTACAGAGTAGGTGTGATGGTAATTTTTTACATAATCTTTTTACTAGGAATAATTTCAGGTTTACAGAAAAGTTGCAGAAATTGTAGCAAGTTCCTGTATATTCCTCAGCTAATTTTGGTTTCCCCTAATGTTACCTCGTTATCATATTACATTTGTCAAATCTAAGAAACTAACATTAGCACATTACTATTAAAAAAACTGGATATTTTTAGGTTTAATTAGATTTTCTATCAATGTTCTTTTGCTGTTTTAGAATCCAATCCAATGTTCTTTGTTAACCGCACAAAAAATACATCCCCCATGATGACATCCTCTCTACTCTCTCTCGATGCCCATCCTGCAGTATGAATCCTTGTCGGGCATAAAGGAGATAAAAGGCTAGGGTTCTCGTTTTTGCTGACTTGCATAACTATGCAAGATAGCACACTCTATAGTTATGTATCTTAGTTTCCTCTGGTCTGTGGCAGTTTCCCAGTCTTTCCTTGTTTTTCATGATATTGACAGTTTGAGTTGTACTGGTTAGGTATTTTGTAGAATATTCCTTAACTTGCATTATCTGATATGTTTTCTCATGATTATACTGGGGTTAGAGGTTTTTGGAAACAATACCACAGAGATGAAGTGCTCTCCTCATATCACATCAGATGAAGTGCTCTCCTCATATCACATCATGATACTCCCATGACATCAGTAGAGATATTAAACTTGATCCCTTGGCTAAAATAGAGTCTGCCAGGTTTCTCCAATATAATGTTTGGATTTCTTTTTCCTTTCTATGCTGTTTCTGAGAGTGGAGTTACTAAGCTTTGTCCACACTTAAATGGGGATTAAGCTAATAACAAGTCCTTCAAATTATATGAAAAAAAATTGACAAAGCAAATATAGACAATTTCACAACCATAGTTGTAGATTTTAACACCCCTCTCTAAGCAATTAACTTAGTAAGACAAATATCAGTAAAGATAGGCGAGTCCTACAAGACTATCAGTCAACTAGACCTATATGAATATTAATTCATAAAACACTGTACTTAACATTTGCAGAATAGTTTTTTTAAGAGTAAAGAGTAAATGGTGTGTTCATCAAGGTAGCCTATATGTTGAACCATAAAGCTAGTTCTAATTTAAAAGGATAGAAATCATGCAGTTAAGCTGACCACAAGGAAAACAATTGCTTTCCTATAAAATGTCCATCAATAGCAGAGTAAATAAAAGAGTATATTCATATAGTGCACTATATACAGCATTAAGAGTGAGTGGTCTACAACTACAAAGAATAATATGAATTTAACACACACAATGTTGAGTGAAAATCCAGACACAAAACGTTTCACTTAAGGTACACTATTGGAAATCATGATAATAGTTAACCTTGGTTGAGAAAAGGAAAGAAGTGATTGGAGGGAGCAAAAAAGGATTTCTGGGAATGTCCTGTTTCTTGATCTAGATCCTGAAATATGGGCTTTTTCAGTGTGTGAAAATTCATTGAGCTGTACGCTTACAATGCATACTTTTTTAAAAATTGAGACATAATAGACATACTAGTTACAAGTGAGTAACATAATTTGATATTTGTATACATTGTGAAATGATCACCACCATAGTTCTAGTTAATATCCATCACCATACATGGTTATAAATTTTTTCTTGCAATGAGAACTGTAATGGTCTGCTTTTTTAGCAACTTTCAAATATACAATAAAGTGTTATTAATTATAGTCATTACATTGTACATTACATCCCCATGATTCATTTATTTTTTAACTGGAAATTTGTACCTTTTGAGCCCCTTCACCTGTTTTGTCTACCCCTCACCCCCTCCACCTCTGGCAACTACCAATCTATCCTCTGTATCTATGAATTTATTTTATTTTATTTATTTATTTTTAGAGAGAGGAAGGGAGGGAGAAAGACAGGTAGAGAAACATCAATGTATAGTTGCCTCTCATGCGCCCCCTACTGGGGGCCTGGCCCGCAGCCCAGGCATGTGCTCTGACTGGGAATCGAACCACGACTTTAGTTCACAGTCCGGTACTCAATCCACTGAGCCATACCAGCCAGGGCATGTATCTGTGAATTGTGTTTTGTTATGTTCATAAGATTCCACATATAAGTGAAATCATACAATATTTGTCCTTCCTATTTCACTTCCCATAATGTCTTCAAGGTTTATCCATGTTGTCACAAATGGCAAGATTTCTTTATGTTTATGGAAGAATAATATTCCACTGTATATATGTATATGCCACATTTTATTTATTCATCTATCCATTGATGGACACTTAGATAAATAATGCTACAGTGAAAATGGGGGTGCATATATCTTCAAGTTTCTGTTTTTGTTTCCTTCAAATGAATACACAGAAGTAGAGTTGCTGGATCATATGGTAGTTCTATTGTTCATTATTATTTCTGAATACTACCGTCCAAGATGGAGACATAGGTAGATATACTTTGCCTCCTAGCACAACCAAAAGAAGGACAAGAAATTTAAAAACAAAATATCACCAGGACTGCCAGAAAATCAAACTGTATGAAAGTCTGACAACCAAGGAGCTAAAGAAGAAACATTCATCCAGACCTGTAGTAGTGGCGGAGATGGGCAGCCTGGGCACAGGGGATGCATGGCAAAGTGGTGACTGACTGGAGGCCTGGGCAGGCGAGGCGGCGACTGGCGGACCAGGCAGTCCCACATTTGCCTGCAGATAAACCGGGAGGAACAGCTAGGGAGCGAGACAGACCGCACAATCCAGGGTTCCAGTGTGAGAAAAGAAAGCCTCAAAACCTCAGGAGGTAAAAACCTCTGGGGGTTGCAGTGGCAGGATAGACTCCCAGCCTCACAGGAAAGTCTGTTGGAGAGACCCATTGGGGAGACCTAGAATGTACACAAACCCATCCACCCAGGAATCAGCACCAGAAGGGTTCAATTTGCTTGTGGGTAGCAGGAGAAGTGACTGAAAGCCAGCCAAGAGCAGAGCAAGCAACATTGTTCCCTCTTGGACCCCTCCCCCATGGACAGCATCACAACTCAGCGACCTGGGTTGTCCCCGGCTCCCTGCACCCCCCCCCCGCCCCCCCCCCGGCCAGCGAATACCTAAGGCTCCGCCCCTCCCAGTGTAACAGGCCCGCGGAGACAAAGAAATATGGCCCAAGTGAAAGAACAGACCAAAGCTCCAAAGCTCCAAAAATAGAACTAAGCGATGAACAGATAGCCAACCTATCAGATGCACAGTTCAAAACACTGCTAATCTGGATGCTCGCTGAATTGATTGAGTATGGTCACAACATGGAGGAAAAAGTGAAGGCTATGCTAAGTGAAATAAAGAAAAATATACAGGGAACCAACAGTGCAGGGAAGGAAACTGGGACTCAAATCAACAATTTGGAGCAGAAGGAAGAGGTAAACATTCAACCAGAACAGAATGAAGAAACAAGAATTCAAAGAAATGAGGAGAGGTTTAGGAACCTCTGGGACAACTTTAAACATTCCCACATCCGAATCATAGGGGTGCCAGAAGGAGAAGAGGAAGAGCAAGAAATTGAAACTTATTTGAACAAATAATGAAGGAGAACTTCCCCAATCTGGCCAAGGAAATAGACTTCCAGGAGATCCAGGAAGCTCAGAGAGTCCCAAAGAAGTTGGACCCAAGGAAGCATACACCAAGGCACATCATAATTGGATTACCTGAGATTAAAGATAAGGAGAGACTCTTAAAAGCAGCAAGAGAAAAGGAGACAGTTAACCTACAAAGGAGTTCCCATAAGGCTATCAGCTGATTTCTCAAAAGAAACCTTGCAGGCAGGAATAGGCTGGAAAGAAGTATTTCAAGACATGAAAGGCAAAGACCTACATCTGCGATTACTCTATCCAGCAAAGCTATCATTTAGAATGGAAAGGCAGACAAAGTGCTTCCCAGAGAAGATAAAGTTCAAGGAGTTCATCATCACCAAGCCCTTATTATATGAAAGTTAAAGGGACTTATCTAAGGAAAGGAAAAAGATCAAAACCTATGAACAGTAAAATGACAACAAACTCCAAACTATCAACAACTGAACCTAAAATAAAAACCAAAAACAAACTAAGTGAACAACTAGAACAGGAATAGAATCATAGAAATGGAGATCAGTGGCGGGCGGGGGTGGGGGAAGAATGGGGGAAAAGGTACAGGGGAAAAGCAGCATAAATAGTAGGTACAAAATAGGCAGGGGGAGGTTAAGAATAGTATAGGAAATGGAGAAGCCAAAGAACTTGTATGTATGACCTATGGACATGAACTAATGTCAGAGGGGGAATTCTGGGGTTAGGGGTGGTACAGGGTGGGGGGGAGTAAAAGGGAAAAAATGGGACTACTGTAATAGCATAATCAATAAAATATAAATTAAAATATTGTTGAGACAATATATACTTTTTCTGGTATGTATATACATCAATAAAAAGTATTTTAAAATACTGGTAATAACAAAGGACAGAGAGAGAGACTATAGGTGGAAGTCCTTTCAGAAGCTGTTATATTCATCAATGTAAGAAGAAACAATATTAAAAATATTTAACAGTGCAGTGCTTTAGCACAGGCACTGACCATCAAAATAGATGCCAGGTGTAAACAACAGATAGAACTAAACAGGGATAACTAGCTGTCTTTCAGATAGGAGATGATGAAAGCCTGCATGCTGGCATCATCAATGCAGATCTGTAGAGAGAACTGAGAGATTGTTCTCTCTGAGGACAATGACAAACAGCTAACATGTCCATCTACCTTCCTTTCATTTAATCTTTTAGCTCCTGGAGGGGAGGTGCTAACATCTCTTAAACCTACACTGCATAAATTTCTATGCTCAGTGATTGATCACTTAATGCTCACAATCCACATAGTAGATATTTCCATTTACAGTCCAGGAACAGAAGCTTAACATTAAAAAAAATAACTTCCCAATGAATTATGGAGCTAGAATTTTAACTAAGGTTTGTTCTACTCTAATACCCATGCTATGAGAAAAGAAATGAATCTCTAAATCCCTTTTTATTGGTACAATGTCTCACATTTGTCAAAATATCAATATTTTCATAAGTTTTATCTAATTATATTCCCACAACAACTCTATGGACAAGGAGAAGTTAAAGCTTTCTTATTCTCCTGGTGAAAAAACTGAGGTTCTATGAGGTTATCTTCCTAAATTCACTACACTTAGTGACAGAGGAGGTTTATTCACAGGACGTCTTTTGTTTAATAGTGCTTTCACAATACTTTGCCTGCAGATAAACCGGGAGTTTAAATGCAAATTTTCATTTAAAGTTTTCCTGCTTTCAAAATCTCCTTTAGACACAACCAAATCTATGGCATCAGCATTCCTCTTAGCTTCACTTTATGAATGGAGGAAACATTAAACTACAAGACTTGAAATCAGCCTAACTTAAAATTCGTCAATAAAAGTTGTTGACTATGGGCATGCCAATTGTTTAGCATTTGCCTTTTGGCTCCGAACCTACGTCTGTGGGCTCAACACTCTCATCCCACCAACAGCAGTTCCTTGTCATAGCAACAGCTGAGTGCAGTTTGCAGTTTTCCCAACACTGACAAAAGTACCTTTATATATATATATATATATGGTACCTTTATAACACACACACACACACACACACACACACACACACACACAAAATCAGAAACACCAGCACCAGCCAAGCAGTCCTCCATCCTCAGAAGTTTCACTTTGGCGTGGCCTCTCATTTAAGCTTGTAAATTTTAATAATTCCAACTTTAATTTCAGCCATTGGGTGTTTAATAACACACTTGGTCATTAACTAATGCTGTGGTCTCTGTCTCCTGATTAGGTTCTGACTGATGTAGTTTTCTAATTCTGATCGGGACTAACAGACAGCTGGCTAAGCTTTCAAAAGAGTCTACAATCTCCCCATTCTGCCTTGATTCTGTACTGGAAAGCCTCTGGAGAACTATGCTTCCAGTTGATAGTTGTGTGCTCCAGTGGACCAGAAGGCTGTGGTCAGCCTTTTATTTTATGCACAGTGAGTGGAGTATGTCATGTCCTGCACTTGGACAAATATCCTCCCTAAAATACAGTAAAACTTTGCCATGACACAAAAGTGGGACAAAAAAATTCAAAATTCAATTGCAGGGCTGTTACTGTGACTGCAAAATTAATGAAATGACTAATGTTCACCTGTATAACCAGCTTGCTGGGAAGTTCTGGACATTCAGGAGAAAAATGTGAGTGACATTATATCTAAGTATTGATGCATGACTGTAAGTTTTACTGTACTACTAATACGGTTATAACAAAAAGATGGAACTTCCTTTTTAACCTGAAAGTTCTCTAAATTTAAGAGGGTTCCCTGCCATTATAAATGTTACTTTTTGCCCTGGCTGGTGTGGTTCAGTTGGTTGGGGTCTCATCCTGTAAACCAAAAGGTCGTGGGTTTGATTCCTGGTCAGAGCACATACCTAGGTTGTAGGTTTGATCTCCAGTGAAGGCATGTACAGTAGGCAATGGATCAATGTTTCTCTCCCTTTCTCTCTCTTCCTCCCCCTCTCTCCTTTTGCCTCCCTCTAAAATTAATAAACATGTCCTCAGGTGAGGATTTAAAAAATTGTAAATTAAAAATTGCTTTTAACTGAAAAAATGTAATTTCATAAACTCAACTTCTTGAGGCTAGTGGTACAGCCACTATGGAGATCAGTTTGCCCAAATCTGGTACAGATGAAGATGTATTTATCCTCTGATCAAGAAATTCTACTTATAGTATGTGCACTAAAGAAACTCAGTGCATATAATTTTTATTGTATTTAAAATGGTGCCTTATACATGGTAGGTACTCAGTAAATATTGAATGAATAAATATATCATTTGAATATGGAAGAGAATGATGGAATAGTAGGAAAAAACCTATCATGATGGTTGTCTTTGAGTGTGGGTTTATGGGGGATAATAATTTTCAAATCTATGTTTTCATCTAATGTTTTGTGTAATAAATATATATTACTTTTGTAATGAGAAAAAAAGAAATTCAGTGCTGATAAATACCAGGGACATGTACAAGGATAATTATAGTAGCAAACAAATTGGAAACAACTTAACTGTCTATCAGCAGGGTAATGGATTAATTGTTGTTTAACCATATAATTTAATATTAAAGAGCATTTAAAAATGAATGCAATAGGTCTATGTATATATTGTATTAACATGGGCTATTTTTAGAAATATGACAAATTAAAAAAGTTACAGAATGGTAAATTACAAACCATATAGTATAAATTTTAATAAAGTTTAAAAGCAAAATATTTTTATGGAAACATAAATATACACATACATATACATATACATATATATTAAAAACATGGATGGTAAAAAGATATACACCAATTGCAGTCTAGTACTTACTCTTAGTTTGGAGAGAGGTACAAAAGAAGTTTCAACTCTATTGTTTTGTTAATTAACCATCAAAAATATCTCAAGTAATATCACAAAATCAACATTCTTTATATCTGGAAATAGGTGCATTGGTGCTTATTATTTTCTGTAAGTTTGAAATATTTCATAAGAAGAATTATTTTTAAAAATACCAGTCTAGTATTTGTTGTGGCTTGGGAATTCTTTAGAATGAGTGATTTATTTTTTGTTTGTTATTGTAGTGATTTACTTTTTAAAGATTAAAAGTATTAGAATATTACAGGGTATAGGAGTGCAATCAGGGGAGCCTGCAAAGAAGGGAAAACAGAAAATGCTGACCCAAGGTTGTATAGATAGTTATGTGTACAGGGAGGGGTGAGGTCAGATTCAGAAAGGGAAGAAATGGTATGGGCAGAGAAGATGGAATAAAAAAATGTCCAGGTTCCCCAGATGGATTATAACCTCTTTCAGGGAAGGAAATGGACCTTATGCTCTGCTTGCATTTTCTGTACCTATGATAGCCATTTCCTTCCAATAGGCACTTACTACATTATCTTACCTGTTTGCCATTTTGTCCTGTTAGTAAAATTTGCAAAAACAACACTAATAATTTTACTTATTGCATATTCTTGACACTCACCACTCAAGTGTAGTTGCTGGAGTTTGCTTAAAGATAGAAAAGATGGTGGCAGATAGCTTATTTGATTGTTGTTTGCATTTAAACTAACCAAACTTCTCAATTCCCCTATATTTCTTGGAATCTCTCTGATGGCGTTATTTGAGATGTCAAGTCCTTTAAGTAGAGTCATATTAGACAGCGCTTGTGGAAGTCTTGTCAACTGTAACAAAGATTAAACAATTATGTTTTAAATAAATATCTCTATGACTAAAACTTCTAAAATCAAATGGAAGGAGGGAATTTTTTTATCTTAAAAAGATGTTTTCACTGTGTCACAAAATTTTTGTGACTCCTTTCCTTGCTAAAACCCACCACATTTTATGTAGTATCCAAGTACCTGCTTGGTCTGACCCATGCTACCAATTTAACCCCAGGCTTGCTAACCCACTCTCCTCTCTAGACACTAGAGGTTCATTGTCCATTCCCTTTCTTATTCCTTCCTTATCCCTTCCCTTCCTAAATCTGACCCTGCTTTAGTTTATTCTTTTCCCTGAATTTTTTCCCAATTATTCTGTCTTATAATGGATCTAATTATTCCTGTTCTCATCAACATTGCTTTGTATTAGTTCCTTGTGTGTTTTCCTTGCGTTCGTGTTCCTAAGCATGGTGCATTTTGAGTAAATGCTCAATAAACTCCTTTAGAATGCATTCACATAGTTTGGCTATGTAACCTCAAATAAACATTCCTAGTACAAAAAAGTACTGCAAAATAACAGGAATTAAGATACTCTGCTAAGGTGAAGAAAAATATGTACATTCAGAGAAATAAGACCATCACAAGTGGCTTTTGAAATAAAGTAAATACTATGAGTGAATAAAAGAATTTTGAAGATATGAGTCACTCAAATATCCAAGCAAGGTAAATACAGGATATTGTGCTCAAGGTTCTTCCAGATATAAAAGAAACATTATGAGACAGTCCCTAGCTTCAAAGAAAGTAAAATTTGGTTCAGGGAAGAAAATATACACGTATGAAATAATCAGGAAACAGTATTAAGTAATAGGTAATTCAGTGCCAAAATAAAGAGTAAAATAGCAGATATATGGATGTTTAGAGAGGGAGATATGTTTAGAGAAGGAACATGGAACCAGGTTATCGGAAGACTTAAGAACTGGGCCTATGAGGTAGGAAAAGGATCAAGACATGTGGGCAGGTCCATAGTTTGACAGTTTTTCAAACATATTCAACATTTATTAGAGGAAGGGCCTGAGAACTGTGTCATGATAGAGCTACTATGGAAGGAAGACTCCTTTTGGGCATCCTTCTTCTCTTAGCAAAATAAAAGCCCAGTGTTTAACCTGACTCATCTTCAGATGACTGTTAAGTGACCATCTGCTATTACGTAAATTAATCCTTTGGCTATGTCGCCTCCACTCCAAGGAAGTTATCAAAGTGATCTTTCCAACATGTAGGATATTCTTTTTGAGAAGAGATTTATAAATTGCTTTTTTCCTATCTGTTGATCTTTGAAATGATGTATTAATGAGGTGGATTGGTGCCTTTGCTATCACCCACTCTGAGTAGACAATAGATATGCAATCTGGATCCTGAGAACAGTCCTCTGGAATAAAGTCTGGTGGTTTTGACAAGCTGTGATAAAAGGGAGGAGACTGGATGAAAGAGAGTAGTCAGGAGGCTCCTGGAGTAGTCTAGGCATGAAGTGAGTGATGACCATGGACCAGGATGGAGACAGTGACACTGGAAAATGAGGGGCATGATCCAAAGACCTTTTACAGAAGAAAAAAATGAGGCAATTTTGGTGTAAGACTCAGTGTAATGGTAATGGAAAAGAAACAGTCAAAGATGATTCCATAATTTCTAGATTGACAGGTTTAAAGACAGTGGCATCACAAAATGGAGAGGTTTGGAAGGAAAGAAAGATAAGTTTGAAGTTATGTTGAGTTTGAGACAATAAATGAATAAAGAACAGAATTTCCAGGGAAAATTAAGAACTGTGGGACTAGACCACTGGTGAGAGATCAGCTGCTGTTTTGTAGATCTGAGGATCATGTGCATGGTGTGGTAAGGTCTAGAAAGGAGTTAATAGAAAAGAAAATTGCTCTGGCTGGGTAGCTCAGTTAGAGTGTCATCCCCAATACACCAAAGTTGCAAGTTCAACCTCAGGTCAAGGCACATACAAGAATTAACCAATGAATGCATGAATAAGTGGAAGAACAAATCAAAGTTTCTCTCTCAAAATCAATATATTAAAAAAAATTAGAAAAGAGAAAATTAAAGGCACACCTGTAGACTTCCACTGTTAGATACAGGAGGAGAAAGAAGATTATAAATTAGCTAAGGAATTAATACAAGCATATATTTTAAAATACAACACGTGTCATTATTCATTCCAACTAACTTAAGCAACTATTCCTGGAGTAGCCTTTCTGAAAATGTACAGTATTATCTATGGTCATACCACCCTGAATCCTCCCGATCTCGTCTGAAAATGTGCAGTATAGTAGGTGTTCGGTTAAAAAAGATAAAGTAAGTTTAGTAAATAAGGGTTAAATAGGTATAAACCAGTTTCTTTAGCGCAGGACTCTTCAGAGCTTTTAGTACACTAACATTCACTGTGATTCTAAGAGAGAACCCAGTGCTTCTCAAACCTATTTGATAATAGGAACCCCTCTACCTTTTTCTTTCTTTCTCCCTCCCTTCCTCTTCCCTTCCTTCCTCCCTTCCCTTCCTCCCTTCCTCTTTCTTCCCTCCTCTCCTTCCTTCTTTCCTTTCTCTCTCTTCCTTCCTTTTTTTCTTTTTTCTTTTTCTTTCAGAGCAGCTCATGACACTAGATTTTTTTAGGAACAGACTCTAGATAACAGTGTGGCCTCTATCAAAGGACTTTAATTTGACTTGTGATGATCAAATTAAAGATAGCCAGATAATGTACTCTTCATTAATACAAATTAGTATAAGTCAGTAAAGTTTTAATTTTTTAAGTAGTTCATAAAACTCACTCTTATAACTTGAGTAAAATGGAATGCTAAACTAAAAGAACATTTATTCCCATTGACCTAGCGATTTTTAAGGGGAAATTCCCTAAGGAAATAGTAAAATATGAAAGGGCTATATTTATGAAGTTTGTCACAACTGTTATTTATGATGATGAAAAGTCACAACATCCCTAAATGTTTAACAGAGATTAGTTAACGTAACAATGTATTGGTTATAACAATTATGTTATGTCATGGGGAAATGCTTATGATACATTAAGTGAAAATAGAAGAATTTAAACTTGAATGTAACCGTTTTTTAATTGCTTATAAAACCATATACATAAGAAAAAAAAGACTAAAAGTAAGTTGTCAACATATGACCAGTAGTTATATTAATGTGCTTGTGGAATTATTTTTTCTTACTTTTCTCAATATTCCAAATTTCCAATAATGTATTCTTATTGATCCATAACTTTAAAACCCCTTTTATAATAAAATTAAAATAAAAAGAAATGTATAAAATTTTCAGCTTTTCTTGGCATTTCATTATAATGAAATGTTTTCCCATACAGCTTTGTGTTGAGAAGTGTATTTATAAGCCATGTCTGAGGTTTCAAAGAAAAGCCTATCCTTTAAAAAAATAAAACAGTGCAGCTAAATTTAAAACACACATACACATTCACTACAGCTTAGATTCTGATCCCCTCCAGTTCCACCTTAACCCTAAAGTCCAAAATATCGGTCTCTTACCTTTCTCCCATTTATTTGACTTATATTCAGCTCTTCCAGTGATTGAAGTTGACACAGTTCAATAGGAAAATTTATAAATTGATTGCTTGAGATGTTTAATTTCTGGATTCCTCTTAAGTTACAGATCTCTAAAGGGATTTTCTGTATTTCATTTTCTGAAATATCAAGTACTTGCAAATTTGCTAATGTACACACTTCTATAGGGAAAGTTTTAAATTTATTACAGCATAAAATAAGAATATGGAGTGATGCCATATTGGAAATAGATGGTGGAATTTCCCTTATTTGGTTTCTACCAAGATCCAGGTATTGAAGATTAATAAGAGTACATAAGTGCTCAGAAAATATGAGGAGTTTATTTTCATTAAACTCTAAATGAAGCAGTTGTTTACTGAAAGATATATCCACAGGTGTTTCTGAAATATAATTTCCATTAATATTCAAATGATAGAGATACTCTAAAGCACACAAACCTACCGGAAAATACATTATTTTATTATAACTCAAGTCAATTTTAGTTATTTTCTTGCAGTTTTTTATTTCAATGGGAACATCTGTGATAATATTTCCTGAAAATTCTAGACTAAATGTATTACTAAGATGTGAGAGGTCTTCAGGTATTGTCATTATATTATTTCTGTTTACATGGAATTTTCTTACATTTTTAAGTTTATGGATGTTCTTAGGAAGTTTTGTTAATTTATTATCACTAAGACTAAGGCATTCCAACATTACACAGTTAGTAATTTTCTCTGGTATTTCTTCCAATAAATTTTTATCAAGCATTAGAATCCTAAGTTTCCTAAAATTTTCAATTTTGTCTGAAATAACTTCTATTTTATTGTCAGTCAGTTGGAGTTCCTGCATTTTGTACAAGTGAAAAATTTGCACTGGCAAAAATGTAAGTTTATTGTGCTCCATTAAAAGTTTTCCTAAATTTTTAAGCTCCTTAATTTCTTTTGGCAAACTGCTTATTAGGTTTCCAGTAAGGTTTAGTGAAATTAACTTTGGAAGGAAGCACAGAACTTTAGGAAATATTGTTAACTGATTATATTCCAAATTGAGAACGCTCAAGTTTTTTAAACTAGACAAAGTATCTGGTATATGTCTTAACTTATTTTCAGCCAAACTTAATATTTCCAAGTTTCTAAGATTTTCCAAGTCAGGAAAATTCTCAATGTAATTGTTATTTAAAAAAAGTTGCCTGATATTCCTAAGCTGTGATATTTCTTTAGGAATATGTGATATTTGGTTGTGACTGATATTAAATATCCTTAAATTTTGAAGTAACTGAATTTCAGATGGAAGTGATGATAACTCATTATTTTGCAAGGAAAGAATTTCAAGTCCTAGCAGATCACCTAAATTTGCTCCTTTAAAACTTTTGATTTGGTTCTCATCTAAATATAGATACTTTACATATTTTATTTTTAAAATGTCCTCAGGGAATTCTTGTAAACCCTTGGCCTTGAGGTTAACAGTAAAGTTATCTGACCCTAAGTCAAGTTCTTTCTCATTTTTTTCAAAGAGTCGTGGACTAATTTTTCCTAGTATACCATGAGATAGGAGGTCAATTGAAGCCTGATATTCAGCAGTCATCTCAGATACTGATAATGATGGACTTTGTGAAGTTTCATTTGTTGACTGCAAGCTGCCATATGTAGTGCCGGTTTCAGATACTTGAGTTTTCCTTTGTTCTTCATTTCTCCTAGACTTACTTTCAGAAAAGAATGTGGCTGTATCATCATGTATATCTAATGTATCCATTCCAGGATGTGTTTCACAAATCTGGTGGGAAGGTTTCCCATCCGAAATTTTTCTTAATAAATCTGATGTTTCTTTAATAAATCCAGGTTCCTCTGCCAGCTGTGATTTAGATTCTTTCCTGAATTGACTAGTGATATCCTCTGCCTCTCCTGAAATATCTTCCTTTTCAGATATCTTATTTGCTGATAGGTTTTATACAAGAGTGTAACTCAGTTTTAATTTTCATGTTTTTTTCCTCTAAACCTAGAAAACAAATGTTGATATTAAGAGAAGAGATGTAATTAAAATGTCAGTATTACAAATTAACTTAAATACTTTTTCTTCTAAAATAAGTACTTTAATAAATATAAAAACAATACATTTATAACTAATAATTTATATATGATTATGGGCTAAGGATTGTTTTTTGATTTCATGCATCACATGATACTCTTAAAATCATATTAAAACTACAGAAAGGAATAAAAATTGAAAAAAAATTAGAAAGGTTCCACTTATAGGTGAGATCATATGGTATTTGTCTTTCGCCCCCTGGCTTATTTCACTTAGCCTAAAGGATACTAAAGGAATGAAAGAATTCAACAAATTTTTGGAAGACAAAGGGGATAGATAGCCAGTGGCCGCCCCATGCCACGTGCAGAGTGCCATACACACTGGGGACATTGTAGGTTTATATATGATCCTGAAGTGTCTTATCCCAACAAATTCTGTGCATTAAGACAATTTTCTGATAGGTATAAATAAAATGTCTTCAGGAAAGGGGTTGCTTTTTGTAAGAGTAAACTAGAAGTAAAACAATCTTTTCAAGAATCGAAGACTGACTTGTAAGTCTTTTATGTGACACCTGAGGTACCTACACAGCTAGGCTGCACCTCTCCACAGATGACTGGGTCCCAGCTTCCATGAGTCCTTCCTCCAAGTGTGTAATTTTTAATAACCTAACCTCTTTCCTTTGTATCTGTATCAGCAGAATGGCAGCTACTTCCTAGATTTACTGTCTCTGTTATTGCAGTTCCCTCTTACCTTCTAAGTTCTCTAATATTTGTCTACGCAACTCTCTAAATTAAATCCTTGCTATTAAACTAGCATTGTTCCAATATTTCACAAACTCTCCAAGAGAATAGAAAAAGAAGGAACATTTACCAACTTGTTTTATGAGGCTAATATTAACCTTCACATCAACACCAAATGAGAACAGTATGAAAAAGAAAATTACAGGTCAATTGTGCTCAAGGCAAAAGTGCAAAAATTCTAAACATTAAAAAACTCTTCTAAATATTATAAAAACCAACAATATATAAAAAATGATAGTTTAAATTTTACATCAGAAAATTAACATAATTTAGCACATTAAGACATTAAAGGAAAAAAACCATACAATCACTTTAATAAATGCAGAAACACTTGATAAACTGCAACATTTTTCATGATTTTAAAGAAAAATTTTAGCAAACTAGGAATAGATAGGAATTTTCTTAATATGTTAAAGAGCATCCATAAACAAGCTGCAATAAATATCTCACTTAGTGATGAAACAGTGAAAACTTCCCCTTTATATTGAAAGCAAGAAAATGTTGACCCCTATTATCATTTCTATTCAACATTGTACTGGCAATCTTAGCCAATAGCATAAAGCAAGGGAAAGACATGTAAAGATTATAAAAGAAGAAATAAAACTGCCCTTAGTCACAGATAATATAATTATGTATATAGAATATCCAGGATTATGTACAGATAAATTATTAGAGTCAATGAGAACATTAAGTAATGTTGCTGAGTATAAAATCAATGTATAAAAGTCAATTTCCTTTCTGCTGCTAACAAAAAGGAGTTAGAAAGTCAAAGTTTAAACAAGTGTCATTTACAATCAAGAAATATCAAGTACCTAGAATTAAATCTAATTAAAAATGTGCAATACTTAACAGAAAAAATGCTACTTAATGTAACTACAAAATGTAGTAAGAGCAATTAGGAAAAATCTAAATAAATGGAGAGGTGGTCTATTCAAAATAAAATATATTTTCAATACAATACCAATCAAAATCCTAATATAATTTTTGTGGAACTTGACAATCTGATTCTTGAAAGTATTCGGACAAGCAAGGGCCATGGATAATCATAATACTCTTAAAGAATGTAAACCAGATGGGAGGACTTGCTGTTAATATCAGGACTTCTTATAAAGCCACAGTAATTAAGGTGATATGGTATAGATACAAGAATATAAACGTAAAAGAGAAAAAGAAGACAAAAAGTGAAGATAGTTTAAGGAGCCTCTGGGACTTCAGATATACCAACATTAACATCATACATGTTCTGTAAGAAGAAAGAAAGCAAGGAATTGAAAACCTGTGTAAAAAGTAATGATGGAAAATGTCCCTAACCTGGTGAAGGAAATAGACATACATGTCCAGGAAACACAGAGAGTCCCAAACAAGATGAATCTAAAGATGCCCACACCAAGACACATCATAATTAAAACAGCAAAAGTTAAAGACAAAAAGAGAATCTTAAAACTAGCAAGAGAAAAGCAGTTAGTTATCTACAAGGGAGCTTGAGTAAGACCATCAGCTGATTTCTCATCAAGAACTTTTCAGGCCAGAAAAGGGATTGGCAAGAAAAATTCAAAGTGATGAAAAGCAAGGACCTACAACTAAGATTATTTTACCCAGAAAGCTATCATTTAGAATTAAAGGACAGAAAGAGTTTCCCATACAAGGAAAAGCTAAAGTATTATATGAAATGTTAAAGGGCCTTCTTTAAGAAGAAGGAAAAATAAGATAAAAAATATGAATAATTAAATGGTAATAAATATATATATCAACAACTACTTTATGTTATCCTTTTGTATTGAACTTATTGGGGAGACATTGGTTAATAAAATTATATAAGTTTCAGGTGTGTAATTCTATAATACATCATGTATATGTGGTACTATATGTTCACTACCCCAAGTCAAGTCTCCATCTACCACCATTTATTCCCCCCACATTCTCTTCTACCTCTCCCCCTTTTTCCCTCTGGTAATCACCATATTGTTATCTGCATCTATCAGTTTTGTTGCTTTTTTCCCTAAATAGCTTCACATTTTTCACCCAGCCCCACAACCCACCTCCCCTCTGACTGTATTCCACATGTAAGTGAAATTATATGGTATTCGTCTTTGTCTGACTACTTTCACTTAGCATAATACCTTCTAGGTCCATCCATGATATCACAAATGATAAGATTTTATCTTTTTATAGTTGAGTAATTCTCCATTTATAGATGTACCACCACTTTTTTTATCCACTCATCTACCGATGGGTACTTGAGTTGCTTCCATATGTTGACTATTGTAAATAGTGCTGCAATGAACATAAGGGTGCATATATTCTTTTGAATTAGTGTTTTGGGTTTCTTTGGATATAATCCCTAAGTGGAATTGCTGAGTCATAAAGCAGTTTCATTTTTAATTTTTTGAGGTAACTCCATACTGCTTTCCACAATGGCTGCACCAGTATGGATTCCTACAGTGCACGGGGTTCCTCTTTTCTGCACATCTTTGCCATTACTTATTGTTTGTTGCTTTATTGATGATAGCCATTATGAGAGGTGTGAGGTGATATCTCTTGTGGTTTTAACTTGCATTTCTCTGATGATTAGGGGCATTGAACATCTTTTCATTTGACTATTGGCCATCTGTATGTCTTCTTTGGAGAAGTGTCTATTAAGGTCCATTGCTCAATTTTTAATTGGATTGTTTGTTTTTTTAGTGTTGAGTTTTATAAGTTCTTCATGTATTTTTTAATGTATTTTGGATATTAATCCCCTACAAGATGTATTATATGATTGGAGAATATGTTCTCCCATTCAGTGGGCTGTCTTTTCATTTTATTGATGGTTTCCTTTGCTGTACAAAAACTTTTTAGTTTGATGTAGTCCCATTTGTTTATTTTTTTCTTCTGTTTCCCTTGCCCAAAGCAATATATCAGAAAAAAGTAATGCTGCAAGAAATGTCTGAGATTTTACTGCCTATGTTTTCTTCTAGGATTTTTATGAACAATTACTTTAAATGCAGTCAATTAAGTGCTCCAGTCAAAAGACATATGGAGGACAAAGACATAAATGGATAACAAAACAAGACCCTTACATATGCTTCCTACAAGAGACTCACTTCAGATCGTAAGACACACATAGAGTGAAAATAAAGGGATGGAAAAAGATATCTCATGAAAACAGAAACAACAAGCCAGGTAGCAATACTTACACCAGACAAAATAGACTTTAAAACAAAAGCTATAGAATAAGAGACAAATAATGACCCAGCAATTCCACCTCAGGGTATTTATCCAAAGAAACCCAAAACACTAAATAAAAAAGACACATACACCCACATGTTCACTGTAACATTGTTTACAATAGCCAAGATATGGAAGCAATGTATGTATTCATCTATAAATGAGTGGATAGAGAAGTGGTGCATATATACAATGGAATATGACTCAGCCATAAAACATGAATGAAATCTTGCCATCTGCAATAACATGGATGGACCTAGAGGGTATTATGCTGAGTAAAATGAGTCAGGCAGAGGAAAACAAATGTCATATGATTTCACTTATATGTAGAATCTAAAAACCAAAATAAACAGACAAACAGTAGATTCCTGGAAGTCTTGAACAGACTGCCTAAGGTCAGACAGGAACAACATCTGAAATCATCAGAGGCAGATCCAGAAAGTAGAAACAGCGGTCTCCTACCATTGAAGTTCACACCACAAAGTCAGGAAATCAAGACTGATAGATCAATTTAAGAAGCAGAAGCAAAAAAGAAGAGTCTCACAAAGAATGGGAAGACAAAGAAATAACCCCCAGTTGAAGGGAAAGGAGGAATCCCCACAAAGAGAACTAAAGGAAATAGAGGCAAGTAAACTATCAGATACTGAGTTCAAAACAACGGGTCTAAGGAAGCTCAATGAGTTCAGTGAGCTCAGAGAGAATTGCAAGAAACTGTAGAGAAACTACGAGGAACTTACTGCAAACTATATGAGCATGAAAAAGGACATAGGAACTGTCAATAAGAGACAAGAGGAAATGAAGAATACAATTTCTGAATTGAAGAACACAGTAGAAGGAATCAAAGGCAGGCTAGATGAAGCTGAGGGCCGAGTCAGCGAGCTGGAGGACAAGGTAGAAAAAAGCTCCCAGAAAGAGCAAGAAAATGAAAAAGGACTCAAAAAGAATGAAGAGGCATTTAGGAAATGCAGGACAACCTGAAACATAATAATATCTGTATAATAGGGACTCCAGAAGGAGAAGAGGATGAGGAAGGGATAGAGAACCTGTTTGAAAAAGTAATGATGGAAAACTTCCCTAATTGGAGGAGAGAAAAAGTCACACAAGTCCAGGAAGCACAGAGGGTCCCACTCAAGAGGAACCCAATGAGGCCCACTCCAAGATACGTCATCATGAAAATGGAAAATATCAAAGACAGAGAATCCTAAAGGCCACAAGGGAGAAAGAGGTAGTAACGTATAAGGGAGCCCTGGTACGGCTAGCAGCTGACTTCTCAACAGAAACACTACAAGCCTGAGGGAATGGCAAGAAATATTCCAAGTCATGAAAAGCAAAGGCCTGCAACCAAGACTGCTCTACCCAGCAAGGCTCTCAATTAAAATGGAAGGTGAAATCAGGAGTTTCCCAGACAAGAGAAGGCTAAAAGAATACACCTCCACCAAACCAGCACTGCAAAATATGCTAAAGGGACTGCTTTAAGAAGATGAAGAGACTGTGAATACCCAGTTCCTTTCACAGTCACCAATACTTGATACTACCAATATTTTTAATAGTTATTAACCTGATTGTGACAATGATGTGTTATTTTAGTTGTTCCTTTATTATTTGTTGAAACTAAACCTGTTTCTGTATATTTCTTGCCTATGTCTATTATTTTTAAAAAGCTATAAATGACTTTTTGGTATTCTTTATCCATTTATCGATTAAAGGTTTGTAGAAATTGTTTCCCTAAACAATAAAACCAACTATTAACCCTTTTTTAGATGTGTGGCAAATACTTTCCCATTCTATTACTTGTTCTTTAACTTTTTTTATGTATATTACTGTGTAGTCTTAAATGTTTAATATAGTCATATGGTCAATATTTTGCTTTATCACTTCTGGGTTTGAATATGTTACTTCAGGGTAAGAAAAATATTATTTTGTATTTTCTCCTAAAACTCCTTAGATTCTACTTATTGATTTTTAACTCGCTTGTATATTTCTTGTATAATGTGTAAAATAGGGCTGTATGTTTGTCTTATTTCAAGTAACAGTGGTCCATGCACCTTATTTGTTGAATAAGCCTTATTTTCCCCATTGATTTGAAATATTAATTTAATAATATATTACATTGTTAGATAGATATATACATTTGTTTCTAGATTGCTTACTATATTTCATTGATCTACTTGATTATTTCTGTGCTGGTGTCATGTTTTTGTAATTGCTGAGACTATAATGGTTTTAAATATTTTAATATTTTATAATTAACTTTGACATTTAAAAAAATAAAATCAATCTGCATTTAAGAAAGAAAGAGAGAGAGATGGAACTCCTACCTTTTGCAACAACATGGATGGAATTGGAGAATATTATGCTAAGTGAAATAAGCTAGTTGGTGAAAGACAAATACCATATGATCTCATCTATAAGTGGAATCCATTCAACAAAATAAACTAACGAACAAAATAAACCAGAGTCATGGAAACGTGGAGGAGACTGGAAGTGACCAGAGGGGATGGGGAAAGAGGACAACGGTGGAAAGAAGAGGAAGGGACTAGACAAAGAACATGTATGAATGACCCATGGACATGGACAGCAGAGTGAGAATTGACTGTCGGAGTGGGGGCTGGGGGTGGGATGGGTGGAGGGGGGTAAAGGGGGAAAAATTGAGACAACTGTAATAGAATAAACATGACTGAAAAATTTAAAAAATAAAAATAAAACCAAAATGAACAGACAAGCAGAACAGAAACAGACTTACAGATACAGAGAACATTTTGATAGTTGCCTGATGGGAAAGGGTTGAGGGAAAATGGTTCAAAAACATGAAATGATTAAGAAGTACAAATCGATAATTACAGAACAGTCTTGGGGGTATGAAGGACAGCATTGGGAATAAATAATGTCTTTAGGTCCTTTATTTACAGTGACTGAGATTCTTTCTCTAGATACAGCTCTCTCAGTTTTATTCAGCTGAATGAATAATATTATAATAACTACATATGGTGTCAGATGGTTTCTAGATTTATCAGGGTGATCACTTCTTAAGTTTTATAATGTCTATTTATTGGGTTTTACACCTGAAACTAATATAATATTGTGTGTCAACTGTAATTTAAAAACGAAAAATTATTTGAAGTAAAACAAAAAAACGATATTACCACAACTACCTCGGCCTTCAGCAACCACTAACCTGATCTGTTAACAGTCAAGACTGTGGAGGCAAGACCCTCCACTAGACTTGCTGAAGGCTCAAATGATAGTTAAGATTTTTTATCAATAAAGTATTTTTAATTAACATAAAGTATATACAAATATATCAGTAAAATATATAGAAAGCCCAGAAACAGGCATTTGATTATGACATATGAATACTTGATTTATGAAAAAGATGGGAGTTTGGAGCATTGGAAAAAAGGTGGGCTTTTCAAATATGATGCTGGAAAACTGGACAATTAGTGAACTGGAAAATATGTCTGAAAGATAAATCCAAGATGTAGAAAAGAGAGATAAAGATATGAAAATATAAAAGAACACATGAAAAATACAATGAGAATGACTAACATAAATCTAATTAGAGTTCTAGAAGGAGAAAGTGGAGATAAAGAAAGGCAATATTTAAAGAAATAATGGAAATTTTTCAATTTCCAAAATTGAAAAATATGAATCCACAGATTCATGGTATACAACATATCCAAAGCAGAATAAATAAAGTTTCATCCTGAAACTAAAGAACAATATAAAAAATGAAAATATCATGAGAGTAGTTTGAGAGAAGGCAGGGAACACCTACAAAGGAATGGCATGATGAGAATAGACCTCCTAGCAAAACCACAGAAAAGCTAGTGGACAGTGGAATAACTTATTTGAAATGTTGAGAGAATGTCAGTGTTAACCTAGAATTGCGTATCCAGCCAAATTATCACTCAAAAGTAAAAATGAAAATAAAACCATTTGAAGAAAAACAAAACCAGTAACTTCTACCACCAAGAGAATTCCTCTAAAGGAACTTCCCAAAGATGTACTTTAAGGAAGAGAAAAAGATACAGAGGATGGTCTGAAATTCAAGAGGGAATAGTGAGCAAGTAAAATGGTAGACACATATGTACAATAAATCCAAAGAAATAATACTCTTTGTAAAACAATAATAGTGTGTCATATAGGGCATTAAAGAAGACAGAACTGGAATATTATACAATAATAATGCATAGGGAATCTCCCTGAATATACTTAGTAAGTACAGGGGGTAATGGTGACTGCAGTGTAGAGGTCCGGTAGACAGCAGCTTTGCCAAGTAATTAAAGTCAACATCACTAGTACATTATGTACTCCCAGATAAGAAGGACTGAAGAAGTCATATCACTTCTGTGATTCTCTCCAAAAATACATAATCTCAGTCTAATCAGAAAAAAAAACAGTAGAAAAATTCAAATTGAGGACATTCTGCAAAATAACTAACTCCTTAAAATGTTGAGGTCATAAAAAACAAGGAAAGACTCAGAAACTGTCACAGACTGAAGGAGACTAAGGAGACATGACAATTAAATTTAATTTGGGATCTCAGATTTGATCCTGGAACAGAAAAAAAGATAGTGTAAAAGCATTAATTCCAAATAAAATCTGTTTTATAGTTAGTCCTATACCAATGTAAATATTTTTGTTTTGATAATTGTACTATGATTATGAAAAATATTTATATTAGGGGAAGCTGGGTGAAGGGTAAAAGGGAATTCTTACTAGTGTAACTTTTTTAGAAATCTGAAATTACTTTAAAATAAAATAACAATACCTCAGCTAAATGGAGTTATTCAGCCCGAGCTGGTGTGGCTCAGTGGACTGAGTGCCGGCCTACAAACCAAAGGGTCACCGGTTTGATTCCCAGTCAGAGCACAGGCCTGGGTTGCAGGCCAGGTCCCCATAGAGGGGAGTGGGAAAAACAACCACACATAGATGTTTCTCTTCCTCCCTTTCCTCCTCCCTCCTCCTCTCTAAAAATAAATCAATAAAATCTTTTTTTTAAATGGATTTGTTCAGCATTAAGACTGTTAGATATGCTTGATAAAATTTGATAATGTTATTAAAAGAACAAAAATAGAGGGAATAAATTCAACTGTTAGAAAAACTCTAACTAAGGGGAAAACACAAAAGGAGAACAATAGCAAAATTCAGTCAGATTTTTTTAAAAAGCAATAAAAGAGAAGAAAAGGAGAAATTAGAAAAATTTTAAATAAGATAAAAACAAGTCCAAATAGATTGATAATAAAAATAAATGTGAATAGACTAAATGACCAATTTAAAGTCAGCTTTGTAATAAACAAGACCAAACCTAAGTGCTGTTTTTGAAAAATGACTCACAGAAAGGTTGTAATTAAATGGATGGAATCCATGCAGATATAGACATTGATTAATGACAGCTTAGTGCTAACATCACTAGGGAAAGGATGATTTTGACTGGGTCAATTGGGACTCCATATAGAAATAAAAAGATATTTGACCCTATTATGCCATCCACAAAAATCAATCTTAGATTGGCTATAGATTTAAATGTGAAAAGTAAAATAGTAAGACTCCAAGTAGATGTTACAAGTAGATGCACATGACATTAGGATAGAGAATGAAAGAATTAAAAAAAATTTTTTGTTATGCTGTCTGTATTCAGATCATTTTTTAAAAATTTCAATTACAGTTGACATGAGAATGAATTCTTAAGTGGACCTATAAAGTACTGTTTGTAATAATAACAGATTGGAAAAAACATAAATGTCCAGGATTGGAGACATGTTGAATAAATTATGTTATATCGATGCATAGACCTAGCTTCAACAGAACCTTAACCACACCAGGCTGGACTGGGGTTTAATAAATACACTTTGGATTTTGCTTTAACTTGATGTTAAAAGTTATTAAGATAATCTGTGTACAAATGATCTGCACTCAAAAAGTTTCTCAAAATATGTGGCTTTAACTATAATTTTAACTATGACTTAATCAAAGTATTTAGGTTTATAATTTTCCATTTCTGCAGTGTGTTTTGTCATATTTTAATTTTAGTGCCTTGTTTAAGAAATTCTTCTATATTTACTTCTGTATTAATCAGGGTCCCACATGAAAGATGTGATCCACTCAAACTGAGTAATTTAAGGAAAGTTTAACAAAGAGCTTATTTACAAAGGTGGAGATAGAATATAGAGAAACCACAGAGGGTAGTGTTGTATTCTAGTGCTAGTAACAATAAGCCCCATTGTTGCTCCTGAGCCTACAGGAGAGAAAGAGAGAACACAGACAGTGCACTGTGGACAAAGGCCACCTGACAAGAACTGGGCCATTGGATTTATTCGCCTGTCTCCCTTACTGTGGCATTACTGCAGTCATGCCACAGTAAGGGAGACAGGAATAAATTCTTAATCTCACTCCCATCTCTTCTTATCTTTTGCTGTAGATCCCCATTTGCTGAAAAAATGGAAGCCAGAAAGCATAAGACACATGATACAGTCCATGCAGTTTAGCCCCCTGGGGCACAAAGTGGAATCAGAGGGTGGAGATTACAAAAATGGCTAAAAAATTTTCACATTTTTGTATATGCCCCAAGAGACTGAGTCTATTTCTCCACCTCTTGAGTCTCAGCCCACATGACTGACTTTGGCCAATGAGGCATTAGCAAACACGACACTTGCAGAGTTTTGAGAGACGCTTAAGACATGGGAGCTTATGAAACTGCCAGTCTCTGAGACCCTCTATTATCTGTGCTAGGTGAAGAAGTCTGAGGTAGCCTGCTGGATGAGAAACATTTGACTAGTTTCTTCAGCCTTCAGCCAGGCATCACTCAGAAGCAGAGTGACCTAGCTGACTGGCAGGTGATCACAGATGCATGGGTGAGAACTGCCTAGCTGAGCCAGTCTCAAATGGCTAAACCACAAAATTATGAGTTCAATTAATTGTTATGCAGCAGACACTAATTGATATAAGGGGCAAATGGAAGATATCCAGCAAAAACTCTAAAACATTTTATGCTTTGCCTTTCATAGTTAGTTCATACAGAAATCATTGTGTGTATGCTACTACGTAGGGATCTAATTTTAATTTTTTCTTCTGTCTAGTCAGTTGTTTCTGGCAATTTATTGAATACTAATTCTTTTCTTCACTGATTTCTAATTCTACCTCAATAATACATCATATATGTGTGGAGCTGTTTCTGGACTTTCAATTCTATTCCTTTTATCTGTTTGTCCAAATTTGAATCGTTACCACGGTTTAATGATTGTAACTTTATAATAAACCTTGATATCTGGTAGAAAAAGTCCCCACACCTTATCCTTTTTCTTTAAAACTATGGTGGTTATTCTCAATCCTTTACATAGCTAGATCAATTTCAGAATTAGAGTTTTAAGTTCCACAAAATACCTTGATTGTATTTCAATAAGAATTTAATTAAATTTGTAAATTAATTGGAAAAGGAGTGATATATTTCTATCATCTTTTTTAATATATATTTTATTGATTATGCTATTACAGTTGCCCCATTTTTTTCTTCCCTTTACTCCTCTCCACCCTGCATTGCTCCCCACTCAGCACTCCCGCATCATTAGTTCATGTCCATGGGTCATATAAGTTCTTTGGTTTTTCTATTTCCTATACAATTCTTAACCTCCCCTGCCTATTTGTACCTACTATTTATGCTGCTTTTTCCCTGTACCTTTCCCCCCATTCTTTCCCCTCCCCCTCCCTACTGATCTCCATTTCTATGATTCCGTTCCTATTTTACTTGTTTGCTTAGTTTGTTTTTGTTTTTAGGTTCAGTTGTTGATAGTTGTGAGTTTGTTGTCACTTTACTCTTCATAGTCTTTGATATTCTTTTTCTTAGTTAAGTCCCTTTAATATTTCATATAATAAGGGCTTGATGATGATGAACTCCTTTAACTTTACCTTCTTTGGGAAGCACTTTGCCCTTCCGTTCTAAATGATAGTTTTGTTGGATGGAGTAATCTTGGATGTAGGTCCTTGCCGATATCCGTAGGTCAGCTGATAGTAGTATGAGAACTCCTTTGTAGGTTGACTGTCTCCTTTTCTCTTGCTGCTTTTAAGAGTCTCTCCTTATCTTTAATCTCAGTTAATCCAATTATGATGTGCCTTGGTGTGTGCTTCCAACTTCTTTGGGACTCTCTGAGCTTCCTGGATCTCCTGGAAGTCTATTTCCTTGGCCAGATTGGGGAAGTTCTCCTTCATTATTTGTTCAAATAAGTTTCAATTTCTTGCTCTTCCTTTTCTCCTTCTGGCACCCCTATGATTCGGATGTGGGAATGTTTAAAGTTGTCCCAGAGGTTCCTAAACCTCTCCTCATTTCTTTGAATTCTTGTTTCTTCATTCTGTTCTGGTTGAATGTTTACCTCCTCCTTCTGCTCCAAATTGTTGATTTGAGTCCCAGTTTCCTTCCCTGCACTGTTGGTTCCCTGTATATTTTTCTTTATTTCACTTAGCATAGCCTTCACTTTTTCCTCCATGTTGTGACCATACTCAATCAATTCAGCGAGCATCCAGATTAGCAGTGTTTTGAACTGTGCATCTGATAGGTTGGCTATCTGTTCATCGCTTAGTTCTATTTTTGGAGCTTTGGAGCTTTGGTCTGTTCTTTCACTTGGGCCATATTTCTTTGTCTCCGCGGGCCTGTTACACTGGGAGGGGCGGAGCCTTAGGTATTCGCTGGCGGGGGGGGGGGGGGCGGGGGGGTGGGCGGGGGGGGGGTGCAGGGAGCCGGGGACAACCCAGGTCGCTGAGTTGTCATGCTGTCCATGGGGGAGGGGTCCAAGAGGGAACAATGTTGCTTGCTCTGCTCTTGGCTGGCTTTCAGTCACTTCTCCTGCTACCCACAAGCAAATTGAGCCCTTCTGGTGCTGATTCCTGGGTGGATGGGTTTGTGTACATTCTAGGTCTCCCCAATGGGTCTCTCCAACAGACTTTCCTGTGAGGCTGGGAGTCTATCCTGCCACTGCAACCCCCAGAGGTTTTTACCTCCTGAGGTTTTGAGGCTTTCTTTTCTCACACTGGAACCCTGGATTGTGCGGTCTGTCTCGCTCCCTAGCTGTTCCTCCCGGTTTATCTGCAGGCAAATGTGGGACTGCCTGGTCCGCCAGTCGCCGCCTCGCCTGCCCAGGCCTCCAGTCAGTCACCACTTTGCCATGCATCCCCTGTGCCCAGGCTGCCCATCTCCGCCACTACTACAGGTCTGGATGAATGTTTCTTCTTTAGCTCCTTGGTTGTCAGACTTTCATACAGTTTGATTTTCTGGCAGTCCTGGTGATATTTTGTTTTTAAATTTCTTGTCCTTCTTTTGATTGTGCAAGGAGGCAAAGTGTATCTACCTGTGCCTCCATCTGGGCCGGAAGTATATCAGGTCTTCTTATGTAATGACACGATATGTTTCCGTTGCTATTAGGCATATCTATTTTCTATGCCTTTCTCTGGTTTTAAAAATATTTGGTATATTGGAACACTACTAATTTTTGTATGTTGATCTTATGTCCAGCAATCTGACTAGGCTCTCTTGTTAGTTCTAATAACTTTAATATTCTAATAATAATCTAATATTTTTTCAGATTTCCTATAACGACAGTATTGTAAATATTGGCAGTTTTTGTTTCTTCTCATCCAATTCTCTGATTCTTATCTTACTGTATTTGTTAAGACCTTCAGTTCAATGTAGAATAGGAAGGATGATAGTAGCTATCTTTGCCTTATTTCTTTAATCTGCTAATATAAATATTATTTTAATACATTTTCTTTATTGAACATTGGCGTTTCTTGGATAAATCAAACTTAGTCATGATATATTACTTTTTAATTCACTTCTAAATTGCTCAGAAGTTTATGCCTATGACTATTAGTACTGCTGATAACTGTCCTTCTGTACTGTTCTTATCCAGTTTTGCTGTCAAGGTTGTACTACCCTCATGAGCTGGGTAACTCACCCTAATTATCTGTTATAGTAGTAATCTGTTCCCTGAAGGTTCTGTAAAACTTGATTTTTGAAATCTTATTAGTTTGACCTAATGGTTACTGCTTTGTCCAAGCTTTATTTAATTCTTGAGATGTGTGAGGAAGTAACTGCTTTCTCCTGGCTCCATGATTCCATACAGAAGTAACTATGTGTGTGTAATGCCTTTGGCCTTGAGCCTCATCTTCACCATACTTCCTCTACAGAGACTTAGATGACTGATTTCAGCTCTCTCTGGGCTCTTTCCTTCAGGGTTTTTTTTTTTTTTTTTTTTTTTTGGTTGCAAGCTTTGTGTTCTAGTCAGCTGTCCTTCATAGAGGTATTGTCCTTCAAAGATGTTTGCATACCTCTTTGGGGAACCAAGGTTTTTCCAACTGTGTGATGACAAAGTAATAATGTCAAATTCAGGGGCAAGTAACTACAAGTCCACTTAGCTGTATATCAAATTTACTTTCTCAAAATTGTTTAATCAGTAATAAATATGATATCCTCATTCCCTCTGCCTGATTATATTTAATGATAAAGAGTTTGAGATGGGGCCTGGCTGGTGTGGCTCAGTGGACTGAGTGCTGGCCTCCAAAACAAGAGGTCACTGGTTCGATTCCCAGTCTATGGTACATGGCTGGGTTGTGAACCAGGTCCCCAGTGGGGGGCGTGCAAGAAGAAACCACACATTGATGTTTTTCTCCCTCTCTTCCTCCCTCCTTCCTCCTCTCTCTAAAAAATAAATAAAATCTTTTTTAAAAAGTTTGGAAGGGGAAGGAAGTATGTTATTCTTTAACCACTTCTCAAATTGCACCATCTGGGGTGTAGGCTGCATACTTTGAAAAATAAATACAATTGGGAAAATTAAGACTCTGGGGTGGCAAGTGTTCAGGATTTATGGCCTTAGAGTTTTGATCTTGGCATTTTGTAGCAGCCTAGATTGTGTAGTTTTGTAAGGATGGCATCTTGGGGTGGCATTAGCCCTTGGACTTTAGTAAGGATGACATACATAGAATTGTGATCTTGATTGGTCACCACTATTTATGGTAGTTTTATCCCCAGGTGTTTGGTGTTTTTCTGCAAAAGGGTTGTTTTGGTTTTATTTTTTAATAGTGGTAAAATAGACATAAATTTATTATTTTAACTAGTTTAGTATTAAGTTAGTAATATTAATACATTCACATTGTTTTTTTTTAACAAAAGGGCTGTTTTTTAAAAAAAAGCAAAATTATTAAACAAGAGCTGCTCTGGTCTCCATGTGTGGGAATGCCTACAGATTGGCCATGAATACTACAGCCAACTTGGACTGGTATTCTAGGAGAGAATGAGCCAGAGATGAGATTTCCTGTTCCACTGACCCAAATTAGGTCATGTACCCAACCCTGAACTGATGACTGTGGCCTGGAGCCAGAGTAATACTGTTGTTTTAGATACTGCCACATGGCTCACTCCTAGAGCCAGGGGTAGCATACTCCTCTCCCAAATCATGGGGAGATAAATTAGATATATAGATGATAGATAATAGATAGATAGATAGACAGATAGATAACAGGGAGACAGAGCAACCCAAAGCTAGAACAGATGCTAAAGTAGCAACTCCGTCCCCGATAGCCACTTCTTAGAGATACCTAGTGATTATCATGTATATACTTTTTTTTTTTTTTACAAAATTGAGACCTTACTATGTAGCATCATTGTCCAATACAGTAGCTACTAGTCACACATGACTGTTTCAACTTAAATTAAGTTACAATTTAACTCAATCACAGTAGCCACATTTCAAGTACTTAATAGCCATGCATGGCTGGTAGCTACCTTGTTGGATGATTTCCATCATCACGGGATAGACATCAGAATTAACACATGATTTGAAATCAAATATCTGAAAAGCTTATCTTTCATGCCTGCAATGTATTCCATTGAAGGATGTACCAACAATTATTTAACCATTCCCATGTGAACATTTTTAAACTGATACATTTAGTTAAATATCATTCTAAACATGTGTGCAAGAAAATCTTTCTCGTCTCATCCTCACAAGCACCGAAGGTCTCATTTGAAAGCAAATATTGCAAAAATATTGAAATAGATCCCAACTGTTTTATAAATATTAGTAAAGTTGAACAATGACCCAATGAAATTTGTTACATATCTGAAAGACATGAACATTCAGGGACGGTTTTTTACTGTACAGCAGCATCAACAAATCGTTTCCTGGAGTGCCGAGAAAAGGCCACTCAACAGAGGCTAATGCAACACGTGGGACAGGATGCACACACGTGAGAGATGGTAATCCTCGGGCGTGAAGAAAGGGAAGGACAGGGAGTGCTGCAGGTGATGAGGCGAAATGAGAGAAAGAGAAAACCTGGGGTTGGTTTAGAAGGTTGCTGAAGTAAGTCACAGCCCTTCCAGGTAGCTGGAGCTTCCCGCAGCGCGCAGCGAAGGCTCCGGGGCCCGGCGCTGACGCGGCCGCCAGAGTGTGCCGGCGTCTCGACGGAGCTGCGCCTCTGCTCGTTTGTGAGCTGGCTCCGGGTCACACTAGAACACTGCGGGGCAGGCCAGGACCTCTACCAATTCCCCAGCAGGGGAGAGGACGCGCGCCTGGGACCTTGGCTTGCACATTGGACTCTCCCGGGGAGACTGAGGTTCTGATTTAATTGGTCTGGGGTGGCCCGGGCATCTGATTCTAATGAGCAGCCAGAACGGAGAGCCACCGGCCTGGGCCCTGGTCCTCGAAGGTTCTCACCACGCTAATAATCCACACGAGTCCGACTTCGTAGATAGTAGCTCTATGAGGTGCTTCTACCGCGCTTTGTCTTCACAACTGGGTGAACAGCAGGCAATACAGGCGCACTGAAAATGCCGCTTAGTGACGTGAAGGACCCAGCTTGTAGCTGTTTGACCAAACCACCTCATGGAGTCCGACCTCTTTTCGTCTCGGGTACCCCTAGACCATTCTCCAGGCCAAGCCGGGCTCCAAACCATGAACCGAGCTGAAGGCGAGCGATCAGAACCCAAGAATAACACGGCACGCTCACCTGATAGCCCCATTGCTTAAAGGAATCCCCGAGACCACACTGATTTGGAGACTTGGAGGCGATCTGCCTTTCCAGTTACCAGGGAGAGTATTGGGGGATGAGTGTGGGCAGGAGAGATGGCTGAGCTTTCAGAAAGTTCCTGAGGTGACTGTCGCCTCCCTTCTCCCATCATCTAAACAGCAGGACAGGTCAAGTTACAAGACTAACGTCTTAACCTAATATAACCAAAACACCGTATTTATGAGAAAAACAGGAAGTATTTGTAGAAATATGAGTAAAAAATTGAAGAAAGAGACATAAAGAGCTTTTTAAAAAGGGGAACAGAAAACTTAAAAAGGATCCTGTTTGGTTCCCTGGCCTGGTGGCCGCCACCTTGGTGAACAGTCACAGCCCTCCTGGTTATCAGGGTGGTTAGCCCGCCGCTTTACCCAATCCTCTTCCACAGCCTTGCAACTATTATCAAATTGTGTCAGTGTATGGACCTTCCAATCACTTCCATTTCTGCCAAATTCCAATTTGGAATTTAAAGTCGAATAATGAATTCGATTGCCTTTCTAGAATAGATGAAAAGCAGTGAGGCTCCCTTTTATGTAATAATTCTGTGTGTGTAGCTTTTATAGTATGCCATTTTGTGGACTGGAATGCAGGGTGCCACCTGCCTAATGACTTCCCTGGTGACTGCTTGGCAATACATGCATATAATTTGCTGGTGTTCCAGAAGCCTGTGTTGGTTTTTTAAAAATTGAGATATAGTTTCCATATAACATCAGGTTAGTTTTTGGTGTACAAAATACTGATGTGATATTTGTACATTTTGCAAAGCGATCACCACAAAATATAGTTAACATCTGTCACCATACATAGTTACAATTTTTTCCTTGTGATGAGAACTTATAAGATCTAATCTTTTAACAACTTTGTGTATCACATTTTTTTTATCCATTTGTCTATTGGTGGACACTTAGGTTTCTTCTGTGTCTTGGCAATTGTAAATAATGCTGCAATAACTATATGGGTGCATGTAACTTTTTAAGTTACTGTTTTTGTTTCTTTCAGATAAATACCCAGAAATGAAATAGCTGGATCATATAGTAGTTCTATTTGTAATTTTTTGAGGAAACTCCATACTGCTCTCCATAGTGGCTGTACCAGTTTACATTTCCACCAACAATGCACGAAGTTTCCCTTTTCTCTACATCCTCGTCAGTTATTATTTATCTTTGATAGTAGTAATTTTAACAGGTGTGAGATGATATCTCATTGTGGTTTTTGTTTGCATTTCCTTTATTAGTGATGTTGGGCACCTTTTCATGTACCTGTTAGCTATCTGTATGTCTTTGGAAAAATGTCTATTCAGATCCTCTGCCCATTTTTTAATCAGATTTTTTTTTCCAATTGAGTTGTACAAATTCTTTATATATTTTGGTTATTAGCTTCTTATCAGACTTGTAAATATTATCTCCCACTCAGTAAGTTGTTGAGGTTGCCTTTTCATTTTCTTGATTATTTCCTTTGCTGTGAAGAAACTTTTTAGTTTGATGTAGTCTCACTTGTTTATTTTTGTTTTTGGTGTCAAATCCAAAAGATCATCACCAAGATTGATGTCAAGGAACTTGCCCCCTATTTTCCACTTAGAATTTCTAGGGTTTCAGGTCTTACCTTCATGTCTTTAATTCATTTGAGTTCACTTTTGTGTATGATGTTAGATAGTTGTTCAGTTTCATTCTTTTGTAGGTAGGTGGCTGTCCAGTTTTCCCAATACCATTTATGGAAGACACTGTCCTTCCATTGTATATTGTTTGCTCCTTTATCATAAATTAATTGACCATATGTGTGGGGGTTTATTTCTGGGAAGTCTATTCTATTCCATTGATCTATGTGTCTAGTTTTGTGCCAATAGCATACTGTTGGAAATACAGATAATTTGGTCATGTTCTAGAAGTCTGGGGGAGGGGTGGTGGTGTTGAGGGCATTAAAAGCTGCTGCTTAGTAAATTTGATCTTCATTATTCAACATAACATAGAGGTGAAAAAAAGCTTAATTTCAACATGGCAATTTATATTAACATTGGTCCTTGGAATATAGGTAATTTCCTTTTTTTGGTTTCACCAACAGAAATTTATTTTCTCACAATTTAGACAGTTTCCCTATCTCCTCCCACCTTTCTTCTAGAGTTTAAATACTAAGCTTCTGATTTGTGATTTAAACTCCACATTAGATAGAAGTAGATGGGGATTATCCTTACCTAAGAATTGTCTCAAATTTTATTCTTAATTTGAACATAAGTTCCAAAAACATTTTGTCCTGGTATCTTCTATAATAGTGTTTATCTGATCCATCTTGGAAAATTTCTGTTTCTGTATCTTTCCTCATTTATACAATATTAGGAGTATGAAATATTTTAACATTCACTTCATGACTGATAACTGCAAAAGAGGCAAAACAGCTATTAACTTTATATATAGCATTTAGTAAAAGCCCTATTTTAAAACTGTAATACGACATAAAATATGTGATCTGTGAACATCCATATATTTTATTTTTTTATTATTATTTTATATCCTCACTTGAGGACATGCTTATTGATTTTAGAGAGAGGGGAAAGGAAGGGAGGGGGGGAGAGAGAGAGAGAAACATCAATGTGAGATACATCGATCCATTGCCTCTTGTACACATCCCTGTTGAGGAATCTAACCTGCAACCTAGGCATATGCCCTGGCGGAGAATTGAACCTGTGACCTTTCAGTTTACAGGATGATGCTACAACCAACTGAGCCACACTGGCCAAGGCCACCCACATATTTTTAAATAGTAAATAGCTTAACAGGTAAGCCAAAGTTCAAATAAAATTCATTAAAATCCAACTTTTGGGGGGGAGTTTTGTTACCAAAGCATATTTTATCCTATCATGACTATAATACAAGGTATATGTGCTTTATTTAATTTTCAGGTTTTTTAATTAAATTTATGGAGGTGACATTTGTTAATAAGATCATATAGTTTTCAAGTGTACATTTCTTTTTAAAAAAAAATGTTTTATTTATTCATTTTTAGAGAGAGGGGAAGAGAGGGAGAAAAACATAAGTGTGTGACAGATACATGGATCTGTTGCCTTTCACCCATCCCCAGTTGGGTACTTGGGCCACAACCCAGACTGGGAATTAAACCAGTGACCTTTTGGCTTGCAGGCCAGACACTCAGTCCACTGAGTCACACCAGTCAGGGCTCAAGTGTATATTTCTATGATACATGATCTGTGTATTGTGTTGTATGCCCACCATTGACAGTTAAATCCAACTTTAACTATATACATTTAATTATTTTTGAGTGAAATGGCTGAAATAAATAAAATATTCAGGCTGGCTTTTCTTCTTCCTGGTGGTTATGTGTATAAATCTAAATTCAATATTAATTGAAAACAAACAACCCAGAAAGGAAAAATGGGGTACATTTAACTTCAGCAAAAATTGTTTACATGTTTTTCTATCTGCAGGTGACTTACCATTTTAGATTCATTCTCTTTCACTACCCTACTACTCTACTGGTATGTATTCAGTAAACACAAATAAAAAGTATTATCAGCATCTGTAAAATATAACTGGGAAGGCATGTTATTAAAGCATTATATGGCATATTCCAAAAGTCAACAAATGATTTGCTACTACTGGTTCTGGATTCTTGTTTTATTTGCTCATATAATTGAGTCGGTGGCATAATTCTGTAATAAGCAAAGCATATAGTATGCTCTGGGGGAGACTTATTTTAAAAACAATTGCCTTGGATATGTATTACTTTTAACTGACAATTTCATTCCATTTTTATGGTAATGTTAGAAAAAATCTTTCCCCCATTGAATTGCAGCACATACAGTATATTCCCTAGGCAAGTGGAGAAATTTTACCAAACTCAGGAAATAGGAAGGTGGGGGGACAGTGGGCTCATCCTTGGACTGTCTTCAAGTGGGATCATTATTAGAGCAAAGGGAGCAAATATTTTCTGGACTTGTTTATCAGAGGATTAAACTAATTTTCAGTACTACAAAATAATATATTCTCATACGTTGTCTCAGCACTGTGCCATCATTAATTTTTATTAACGTACTTAATGGAGTGTTGTTATTCCATGTAACTTTAACTAATGTAATACAATTGTTTTCTATTTTTGTTAGCAAAGATTTATATTTCCTCATTGTTAAAATTGTCTGCATTTCCAAACATATAACCTTTCTGTAATCTTGACCACACACTTTAGGTACTTACTTATATTTCCATTCAATCTTTACAAATTTTTGGTAAATTTTTAACACTTGTATAGCAAGTTGTGATTCTTAAACATACTCTTAAAATTTACATATAATAAAACTTTCCTTTTTTTGATGTACAGTATTGTGAGATTTAACAAATACACTATTTTCCGTCAAAATCAGGATATAGAACAGTTTTTTCACTCTCCTAAATTTCTTTAAGCTTCTCCTTTATATTCCCACATACCCTCACCCCCATTCTTAAACTCTTATAATCACTATTTGCTTTCTGTCTCCATAGTTTTGCCGAATGCCATCTAAATGGAAAGGGAATACTATGGTATGTAACCTTTTGAGCCTGGCTTTTTTTCAGTTAATATAATGCATTTGAAATTTATTCATATTGTTCATCAGTAGCTTATTGTTTTTGTTGTTGCTGCTGATTAGAATTCTATTGTATGGATGTATCTTAGTTCGTTTATTCACTCACCCCTGAAGGATACTTGGGTTGTAGAAAATGTATCCTATAAATATTTGCAGGCAAATTTTTGTATGAACAGAAGTTTTTGTCTTTTGGATATATACCTAGGAGTGGAATTATTGGATCCTGAAGTAGGTGTATATTTAATTTATAAGAAACTACCAAATTCTTTTCCAAAATGGTTGTGCCACTTTGCATTACTACTAGCCATGTATGAGTTCCAGTTGTTCTAAATTCTGATTCTTTTGTTTTCCTTTTTACTATGTATATTTAAAAGGCATTTTATTGTTTAAAATATGTTATGTATTTATAGAGAGAGGGGAAGGCAGGGAGAAAGGGAGAGAAACATCAATGTGAGAGAGAAACATCAATTGGTTGTCTCTAAGTGCCTTGATGGGGGACTGAACCCACAACCCAGGCATGTGTCCTGACTGGGAATCGAATTCGTGACCTTTTGCTTTGGGGGATAATGGTCAACGAACTAAGCCACGCCAGTCAGGGCTAAAAGGCATTTTAAACACCTATCTCTCATGATAGCTGCTTTTAAAATCTCCATAAATGAATGTTCTCTCTGCCACAAAAATATGTTTTTCTCTAGTGATATTTAAGATCTTTTCATTTAATTTTTGCCCATATGAAATGTATTCAATACACAGTGTACAGAATGATGCTGAGCTATTCTTTTTCTGTACTGATATCCACTTACCTACCAAGATGATGGTGATTGCTCTACCTTTGCCCATTTCTCAAATGCTCACATTCTTTGCTTGCTTCATACTCTGCTTTCTTCCTGTGTTACTTTAAATCTGTTCCTGGAGTTTCAATTGTCATCTTCGGCAGAGCATTCAGAGCTCAGGCCTGAGACATCTCCACTTTCATGTCCTTTAGGTACCAGGAACTCAACACTTCTTTCTTCAAATCCTCCTCATGCATTCCTATCTTAGGCAGTGTATGGTGCCATTTTCCCAGTTTCCCAGGACAGAAAGAGGGGAATTGTTTGTAATTCTTTTCTCTTCCTTATTTCTCATATCCAAAGGTCACTGGGTTTTGTCAAAACGTTAGTCTATTTCCATTGTCTTATGCCTTCTTACTCAAACCCCTTCCAGCCCTTCTGTGCACTAGCCCAAAATAATCTTTCAACACACGTCTGAGCTAGTGAAGTCCCAAAGACTCCAGTTCTCTCTCCTTTACCTGACTAATGTCTGAATTCAAAAGCCAAACTGCCAGACTTTGAATTCTGACTCTACTTATTGATTTGACCATAAACAAGTAACATAACCTCTCCAAACACCACTGTATCCAAAGTTATGAAATATAAGAAAAATGAAAAGATTAACATCACTGTGTTAGGACGTTTGGCTCCTTAGCTTTTTAAAAGGTAGAAAACAAATATCTTGTTATGTTTTATTACAACCATACATCAAGTTTCTGATTCACTTATACTCTGGAGACAGGCCCAGATATGAATCTCAGTTCTACCACTTATTAACTACATTCTCTTTGGCAAGTAACTTAATTGTTTCATCTGTATAATGGGAATAATAGTATCTGCCTCATAGTGATTGTTGTGAGAATTAAATCAATTAATATATCTACAAGTACTTCAAACAATGCCAGGCACCCAGTAAGCACTGTTTTAAGTATTAGCTATGATTATTACTTAACTAATAGGGAAGTAAGTCCCTGATTTCCCACCCATCCTTGGAGACATTGCAATGAATCCTGAACAACCAGCACTTCCTTCATAGAAATTAGCAGAAGGCTTGAAATTACTTTTCTCATCCATATCTTAAAATATCTGAAAGGTATTTCTTTGCCTCAAGCACTCTGATCACTAAGAATTCCCAGGATTTATCCATCCTTTTCCTTTAGAGCCTTTTTAGTCTGCATCTGCTTCTCTAGATACGAGACATGACCTAGAGGCATTCTGACTTTGTGTACAAATGTTAAAATGAGAATCATACCATCACAAATGGATGTTTTGAGAAAGTATTTTTTTTTTTTGCATGCACTAAAACCAATTTAATCGCTTTTTTATCTAACTCACTCGAGGACATTTTTCATTGCTTACCTGATAACATTTTTTCATTGCTCTTAGAGAGTAAGGAGAGAAACATTAATTGGTTGCCTCTCACGCACACCCAGACCAGGGAATGCGTGTACAACCTAGGTATGTGTCGTGACTGGAAATGAATCTGCAACTCTTCAGTTACAGGATGACATTCCAACCAACTGAGCCACATCAGCCAGGGCCCAATTTAACTTTTTATCAGTTTTATATAGTACAGCAAAAACAATTTCCATTTTTTTTCTATTTTCACTTTACTGAAATCATTCTCATTAGTTTTTTTCTATTTTTCTATTAAATTATAAAGCAAGGAATTGGTTCATCATTTTTTGCATGTATCAAATTCTTCGAATTACAGTTTTTGCCACTGAGTTCCTCATGATCAAATTAAAATATAAATTTTTTTGTAGATCAATGAAATGAGCATTCTAGAAACAAACGTATATATCTAACAATGTAATATATGATTAAGTTGATACTTCAAATCAATGGTGAAAATAAGGCTTATTCAACAAATAAGGTGCATGGGCCACTATTACTTGAAATAAAACAAACACAGAGCCCCATTTCACCCATTATACAAGAAATATTCAGGTGAGTTAAAAATCAGTATGTAAAATCTAAGGAGTTTCAGGAGAAAATACAAAATAATATTTTTCTTACCCTGAAGTAACATATTAAAACCCAGAAGTGATGAAGTAAAATATGGACAATATGACTATATTAAGACTACACAGTAATATATATTAAAAAAAAGTTAAAGGACAAGTAATAGAATAGGAAACTATTTGCCACACATCTAAAAAAGGGTTAATAGTTTTTTTCTTTTTTAGGGAAAAAATTCTACAAGCATTTAATCAAAAAATGGATTAAAAATACCAAAAAGTCATTTATAGCTTTTTGAAAATAATAGACATAGGCAAGAAATATACAGAAACAGGTTTAGTTTCAACAAATAATAAAGGAACAACTAAAATAACACATCATTGTCACAATCAGGTTAATAACTATTAAAAATATTGGTAGTATCAAGTATTGGTGACTGTGAAAGGAACTGGGTATTCACAGTCTCTTCATCTTCTTAAAGCAGTCCCTTTAGCATATTTTGCAGTGCTGGTTTGGTGGAGGTGTATTCTTTTAGCCTTCTCTTGTCTGGGAAACTCCTGATTTCACCTTCCATTTTAATTGAGAGCCTTGCTGGGTAGAGCAGTCTTGGTTGCAGGCCTTTGCTTTTCATGACTTGGAATATTTCTTGCCATTCCCTCAGGCTTGTAGTGTTTCTGTTGAGAAGTCAGCTGCTAGCCGTACCAGGGCTCCCTTATACGTTACTACCTCTTTCTCCCTTGTGGCCTTTAGGATTCTCTGTCTTTGATATTTTCCATTTTCATGATGACGTATCTTGGAGTGGGCCTCATTGGGTTCCTCTTGAGTGGGACCCTCCGTGCTTCCTGGACTTGTGTGACTTTTTCTCTCCTCCAATTAGGGAAGTTTTCCATCATTACTTTTTCAAACAGGTTCTCTATCCCTTCCTCATCCTCTTCTCCTTTTGGAGTCCCTATTATACAGATATTATTATGTTTCAGGTTGTCCTGCATTTCCTAAATGCCTCTTCATTCTTTTTGAGACCTTTTTCATTTTCTTGCTCTTTCTGGGAGCTTTTTTCTACCTTGTCCTCCAGCTCGCTGACTCGGCCCTCAGCTTCATCTAGCCTGCCTTTGATTCCTTCTACTGTGTTCTTCAATTCAGAAATTGTATTCTTCATTTCCTCTTGTCTCTTATTGACAGTTCCTATGTCCTTTTTCATGCTCATATAGTTTGCAGTAAGTTCCTCGTAGTTTCTCTATAGTTTCTTGCAATTCTCTCTGAGCTCACTGAGCTCATTGAGCTTCCTTAGACCCGTTGTTTTGAACTCAGTATCTGATAGTTTACTTGCCTCTATTTCCTTTAGTTCTCTTTGTGGGGATTCCTCCTTTCCCTTCAACTGGGGGTTATTTCTTTTTCTTCCCATTCTTTGTGAGACTCTTCTTTTTTGCTTCTGCTTCTTAAATTGATCTATCAGTCTTGATTTCCTGACTTTGTGGTGTGAACTTCAATGGTAGGACACCGCTGTTTTTACTTTCTGGATCTGCCTCTGATGATGTCAGATGTTGTTCCTGTCTGACCTTAGGCAGTCTATACTGTCTGTGGCTGTCTTCAGCTGTTAATCTAGTCACTCTTCACTCAGTAGGCCCGCTTAGCTCAGGGCGGGGCAGAGTCCCTCCTGGGGGCGGAGCTATTGGGTCTTCTCTCGCTTCTGCTGCTCAGGGAGTGGTCTGCCTGAGCAAGATGGCTGCTGCTGTATGGGGGATGAGTCAGCACTGGGAACCCGGCCAGCTACTCTCTCCGTTCTCCCACCAAAGCCTCCTTCCTCAGTCTCTCCTCAGGCGTCTCTAGCCCTCTCTGCCCCCACCTTTGCCGGACACCAGGGTAAGTGGCTGCAAATAAAAATTTATACGTTGGCCCTTTAAACGGCCCTTTGCATTTCCAGCTGCCTGTCTCTGGCAGACAGCAACCCTGCTGCTTTTCGCAACTGGTTGTTATCTGTGTTCTTTTTGGGCTCTGGTGCTGTAGACTGGAGATCCCTGCTTATGGTTTAGACCCTGCTCTTCTCAGGGGGATCCAACTGGCCGTTTCAATATCCTTCTGGTGCTGCCGCCCATGGGTGCCCACCCGCCTTCTTAAGTCTATACTGTACTCGTTACCAGTTAGGTTGTGCTAAAGCTGATTCTTTTGTTTGTCCGAGGTAATAAGGCTCCTCTCTCGCTATTGTTCAGTTGTTTGTTCCACGTGATTTCTCCACAATTTAGTTGTAATTCCAGATTGGTTCTGTGAGGTCAGTGTGACTTCCACTCACTCCTCCGCCATCTTGATTCTTTCTAAAATCTAAATTTTATTGACGAAATTCTATTAAATTTGGTTACGACCTTGTGGGAGTTCGTTAAATATTTCTATCAAGTCTAATTTTTCTAGGGTCAATTTTGGCAACTTTTAATCTTATAAGATGTGATTCTTCAGTAAGTTTTTCTCTAATACATTTATCATGTGCAGTATTAACTGTTTTGTTTTACTTCTACAATGGGATGAAAATGAATTTATTTGTTGTGATTTGTAAAAATTTGTTTAAATTCACTTCTTTGTTAAATATGAGAACATTGTAATCCCTCATCAGGTCTCCAGGACCATCCTTGGGATCAAAACATCTCACCTATTTCTCTTCTCCCTGTTGTCCTCACACCACTCAGTCCTGCTTAATCAGATGTCAGTTCAAGCAGCACCTGCTCGGGGAAGCCTCTCCTGATCTGTAAGACTAGATCAAGTTTCCCTTTTTTTATGGTTAGATAGTACATTTAATTTTTTTTTATCACACTTGTTAGAGTTTATACATATATGTTTTCATGAGTATTATCTCCTTCATTAAACTTTCCTCACTGATAGTAAGGACTTTGTTTTCCTTACTACTGGATCCTTGACGCATAAAAAACACTCAAATTTATCAAAAGAATGATGAAAAGGAAAATGGCGTCTTTTATCCTCAGTGCACATATAATGCCTGACCTATCCTAGGCACACATTAAAAGCTGTTTGCATTTCCTTCTTATTATTTTTGGTTTGTTATAGTCCAACAGGTAATGAATTTTTTCTCATTACTCATTTTTAAAATTGACTTTTTAATACTATATATTTCATAGCCACGCTACTCTAATAGTCTCCTCTTCCCTACTCTACAGGGAAGGGAAACTGTACAACTCCAAAAGGGTACACTGTATTCTACAGAGCAGGGAGTTGTTTAATGTAGTATCATTGCATCCTCACCACACTCTGAATGGAAAAGCATCCAGCTAACTCCTGGTTAAAACTGATTATAACAGCATTTCTAAATCGTAAGACATACATCAAAATCCCATGCGATACTTCTAATAAAAATGTTTTGGCTCCGACCTAAAATTATTAAGTCATAAAGTATTCAAACTCCCCATGTGACTACAGAGCCAGGATTGGAAAACACTGGGTAGGAAGGAACATAGGGTGAGTGGGGGAGAAGTGGTTAGACATTAATCTGGATAGGGAGTGTGTTACAGAGTATAAAAGGCCCTGTATTCAATAATAAGGAACTGGAGTTTAACTCAACATAGAGTGAGGAGGGTTTTCAAAGGGTATGAAATGATCAGATTTCTGGGAAAGGTTAGGTTGACACCAGTGTGACATCTAGATAGGTGGGCAGGGTGTAGAGCCTGCGTTAGGGGAGGGAACTCCAACGAGCCTAGGAATAGATGGTGAGGAGTTGAACTGGGGTGGTTGGCATGCAAGCAGGGAGGAAGGGAATGAGAAAGGACTGACAAGACATTGAACTCAATAAATGGAATGTGTAGGGTGATTAAAGGAGAAGCTGAAGACTACCCCCAAGATTTCCAGGCTAAGCAACTGGATGCAATTTGATAAAGCCATTAACCAATCAGAGGATAAAAATGTAGAAACATAATGGAACAAGGAGACAAAACAGTTCTGTTTCCAGCTATGATGAAACTGAATTTCCTTGTGTAGGCCATTTAGGTGCAGCTGGAATAGCAGGAAATTGGAAACTCAGATCTAGAGTTCAGAAGAGAGGCTGATGTAGGGGGCCGCTTTGAGTGATATTGGGAACTGTAGTCCCACGCAAGCTGGGGCCTAGGAAAGGAAACTTAAGTCTTGGCTGGAGTGCTGGTAATGCTGGAGGCAGGCAAGACCAGATAATGACTTCCAGGGCCCCCAGGGGAAATCAGATTTAGAAGTAAATTACATTCCTTGAAGCATGCTTTGTTTCTCCCTCAAACTGTTAATCTTATACCAGATAACCAGCTCAAGGCTGGGAAAGAAATTTACAAAAATCCCAGACCCTGCCCCAAATCCCACCTGGTACCATGTTTGCTCAACCAAGACCCAAAGCAGTTCAGTGTGTTCCTGCCACTGTCATCTTTAAATATCTATTCTCTGTAAGCTTAAATTGCTGATGTAATTAGATTACCTATACATTCCTGCTGCCTGTCCGCTCCCCCCTACCCCCTCTCAATAAAAGCCATTGAGCACAGGGGCTGGGGGCATTCTCTCTCTAGAGGGAATCACTTTCCCCTTTCCTTGACAGACAATTGATGTCTGGAACAACTTGTTACTTCATCTGTGGCAAACAGGAGGACTCTGTGGGATGGAGTCCCTCACAGATTGAGGCTGAAGCTTTATATTTGTGAGTCAACAGAGTTTTTGTTGAGAGTTGAGACCCTTGGAATGGATGAAATTGAACCAGGGAATTGTCTATGTAGAATCAAAAGTGCTTAGCACAGCCCTGACCACTGTGGCTAAGTTGGCTAAGCATTGTCTGCCAAGGCAAAATGTCACTGGTTCAATTCCTGATCATGGCACATGCCTGGGTTGTAGGTTCGTCCCCACTAGGGGTGTATGAGAGGCAACCAGTCAATGTTTCTCTCTTTTTCTCTCCCTTCCCCTCTTTCCAAAAATAAATCAATAAAATCTTTTAAAAAAATGCTTAGCACAGAATCAAATCAGGCTTTATCATTAAACTTAATTAACCACATAATATTAATTTTAATAAGGTTCAGATAGAGCACCATTAAAAATAAACAAGTTAATGTGCAGAGTAAATGAAATATATATAAATCCTGCAATCTGCAGGATAACTTTAAATATGACTATGTATCTCTGTAGAACACATCAGTCTATTAGCTTGGAAAGACTAGTTTGTAAGCTTATTAAATAGCAGATTAATTAAGTTAGCTCCTCCTCTGTGGTATCAGTACTTCCTAAATGAAGCAACTGAATATTTTATGATATTATTAGTCAACCCATAAAAATACATGTGCTTAATAATGTAACTGAATATCTAGAGATTGTCATTTAATCTGTGTATCTATGTACATATGTGCTTGTATACCAGGCAATTTTGTATAATTTACTTAACTTTAATAATCTAAATTCATATTTGGGTATGGAATTATTTCAACCAAAAACCAAAAAGTAAGAAAAGATTCCCAGGCCCTACTATTTCCATAGTGTAATGGATTCATTTAGAGTGAGTCTCTGAAATTCTTATTTTTAAGGAGGTACCCAGGTAATTATGATGCAGGGGGTTCAAGAAGCCAGTCAGTGAAATACAAATACCATATGATCTCACTTATATATGTAGAATCTAATGAACAGAATAAACTGATGCACAAAATAGAAACAGAGGCATGGATACATGGAAGAGACTGACTGATGTCAGAGAGGAGAGGAGGAGACTGGATGAAAGAAGGCAAAGGGATTACCCAAAAAACATATATGCATGACCCCTGGACACAGACAACAGTGTGGTGATGGCCTAAGGGAAGGGGTGGGGTTGAGGGCTGGATGTAGGTGGGCAAAGGAGGAAAATGGAGACATCTGTAATACTGTAAACAATAAAAACAAAGTTAAAAAAAGGAATTATAAACCTTCCTAGATCCATTTTAACCAAGTCTTTAAAAAACATGCTGAGAAATGTTCAGATTAAAGGAAAATGTTTTAAATAAGAGTTATTTACAGCTTACATAGAAAATACATCTTTATTAAAAGCATGTTGACTTTCAAGTATGTTTTGAAATGACACATAATATGTATTTTAATTTCATCACATTCCACTCTACATTCTTTATACCATTTACCAAAAATAACTTTTATAAAGCTTACTATTTTGTCTAACACTATACACACTATCAATCTACACTTTTTGTGGGCATTTCTTTGAAAAATTAGAATAGCTTATAAGGATATCATATAAAAGTAATTGGTATATTACACACCAAACTGAAGTACAGATTCTGTACAATGTAACAGCATACATATATATAGGTGTATATATATATATTACAAAAGACTGCCTTGTTAAAAATGACAGTTTAAGAAACCTTTCATGGAAAAAAGTCTCTATCACAAAATGTGGTGGCCTAAGTATCAGTTGCTTTCCTCTCACGAATTTCTTTCTGGAGGCATCAGCTGCCCATTCAGCTTCATTAGCAGTTTTACCACGAGGCCAGCCTACAAAGTCAAACATGTTGACAATAAGTATAAAACATGTTAGATGAGTAAACGACTACATGACAGTGGGCAGTTTTCTAGCTATTTGAAAAGGAACCTTATCAGGAGGCAGCTTGTCAAGACGAGTATTTACTCAGGCTTTTGAAGGGATTTCAGAAACTAGTAGCTCAGACAGGATACTGGTCAAGAACAGGGAAGGACGGACCACCTAACATCTTGATAGAGAGATAGGCAATACTGACCAGACTTTGTTTGCTTAGGAAAGGCCTTCTTTTTTCCCTTGGTCTTAAATATTTTAATTTCATGTCATATTAGCAGTTTTCCTTGAAGATGGGTTATTTTATAAAAAATAATTTTACTAATGTAGTAGTTCATTATTAGAAATCCAGAATAATTGATAGGTGCTTACCTGTTTTGTGTGTACTATGAAACTCATTTTATTTTCCATGCTATGGATCTGAAAACATGTATCAGCATCTCCCAATTGCCACATAAAACAGCCATACTTAAGACTGATGAGTAAAGCCTACAATGTAATTAAAAATTGTTGTATTTAAATATATATTAAAAACACCAATCTTCTCTTACTATCTATACTTATATAGTCAGATCTATTGTTAGAATAAAACACAAAGAAAGTACCACACTAATTTCATACAGCTGGCAGTGCAGTGCTACATACATGGTATACTCTCAGGATAGTGTCCTAAGCAATATCCTTTTCATCTGAGAAAAAATTTTAAAGATGCCCATTCTGTGGTACTGATGTGTATGTATTACACACGCATGAATATTATTAAGCCATGAGAAATAAGGAAATCCTGTCACTTGCAACCACATGGATGGACCTTGAGGGCATTACATTAATTGAAATACGTCAGACAGAGAAAGACAAATGCTGTATGTTTTGGCTTCTAAAAAAGCCAAACTCATAGAAACAGTCAGTAAAATGGTGGTTATCAAGGGCTGGTGAGTGGGTAAAATCCAAGGGGTGTTGGTAACAGAATACAAACTTTCAGTTAAAAGATGAGAAAGTTCTGGGGACTTAATGTACAGCATGGTGACTATAGTAAATGATACTGTACTTATATACTTGAAAGTTGCTAACTGACCTTAAATATTCTCACCACAAAAAGAAATGGTAATTATATGATGTGATGCAGGTGTTAGCTAATGCTATGGTCGTAATCATTTTGCAGTATGTTAGTATATCAAATCAACATGTTGTATGCCTTAAACTTACACAATATTATCTGTCAATTATATCTCACTTAAAACTGAGGAATAAAAAAGATGCCCATTATATCAGTGACTTTAAAGGAGATGAAATGTGCAAGTACTTACTTTTTGTATGTTAAATTGCCTGTTTTGAAGATTACTTATTTGAAATTTGTTTTAATCGAGGCAAGAAATAGCTTACTTTTTTTACATTTTTAAATTTTTTTAATTTATAAATGTTTATTCTATTATACTTGTCTCTATTTTTACCCGTTTACCCACCTCCACCCATCCCACCCCACCCTCTGCTTCCACAGTCAATTCCCAATCTGTTGTCCATGTCTGTGAGTCATTCATACATGTTTTTTGTCTAGTCCCTTCCCCTTCTTTCCACCATTGTCCTCTTTCTCCATCCCCTCTGGTCACTTTCAGTCTGCTCCATGTTTCCATGCCTGTGGTTTATTTTGTTTGGTAGTTTATTTTGTTGAAGAGTCCACTGATAGGTGAGGTCATATGACATTTGCCTTTCATCAACTGGCTTATTTCATTTAGCTTAATATTCTCCAGCTCCATCCATGTTGTTGCAAAAGGTAGGGAGTTCCATCTCTCTCTTTCATTCTTTTCATTCTTTCTTTCTTTCTTTCTTAAATGCTTATTGATTTTATTTATTTTTTAAATGTCAAAGTTAATTATAAAATATTAAAAAAATTTAGAACCATTATAAAGTCTCAGGAATTAAACCAACGTGACACCAGAACAGAAATAATCAACTAGTTCAATTAAGTATAATGCACATTCTAGAGACAAACGTATATATTGGTCTAACAATATAATATATGATTAAGTTGATACTTCAAATCAATGGTGAAAATAAGGCTTATTCAACAAATAAGGTGCATGGGCCACTATTACTTGAAATAAAACAAACACAGAGCCCCATTTCACCCATTATACAAGAAATATTCAGGTGAGTTAAAAATCAGTATGTAAAATCTAAGGAGTTTCAGGAGAAAATACAAAATAATATTTTTCTTACCCTGAAGTAACATATTAAAACCCAGAAGTGATGAAGTAAAATATGGACAATATGACTATATTAAACATTTAAGACTACACAGTAATATATATTAAAAAAAAGTTAAAGGACAAGTAATAGAATAGGAAACTATTTGCCACACATCTAAAAAAGGGTTAATAGTTTTTTTCTTTTTTAGGGAAAAAATTCTACAAGCATTTAATCAAAAAATGGATTAAAAATACCAAAGGTTTTTTTTTTTTTTTAAAAAAAAAAAGTCATTTATAGCTTTTTGAAAATAATAGACATAGGCAAGAAATATACAGAAACAGGTTTAGTTTCAACAAATAATAAAGGAACAACTAAAATAACACATCATTGTCACAATCAGGTTAATAACTATTAAAAATATTGGTAGTATCAAGTATTGGTGACTGTGAAAGGAACTGGGTATTCACAGTCTCTTCATCTTCTTAAAGCAGTCCCTTTAGCATATTTTGCAGTGCTGGTTTGGTGGAGGTGTATTCTTTTAGCCTTCTCTTGTCTGGGAAACTCCTGATTTCACCTTCCATTTTAATTGAGAGCCTTGCTGGGTAGAGCAGTCTTGGTTGCAGGCCTTTGCTTTTCATGACTTGGAATATTTCTTGCCATTCCCTCAGGCTTGTAGTGTTTCTGTTGAGAAGTCAGCTGCTAGCCGTACCAGGGCTCCCTTATACGTTACTACCTCTTTCTCCCTTGTGGCCTTTAGGATTCTCTGTCTTTGATATTTTCCATTTTCATGATGACGTATCTTGGAGTGGGCCTCATTGGGTTCCTCTTGAGTGGGACCCTCTGTGCTTCCTGGACTTGTGTGACTTTTTCTCTCCTCCAATTAGGGAAGTTTTCCATCATTACTTTTTCAAACAGGTTCTCTATCCCTTCCTCATCCTCTTCTCCTTTTGGAGTCCCTATTATACAGATATTATTATGTTTCAGGTTGTCCTGCATTTCCTAAATGCCTCTTCATTCTTTTTGAGTCCTTTTTCATTTTCTTGCTCTTTCTGGGAGCTTTTTTCTACCTTGTCCTCCAGCTCGCTGACTCGGCCCTCAGCTTCATCTAGCCTGCCTTTGATTCCTTCTACTGTGTTCTTCAATTCAGAAATTGTATTCTTCATTTCCTCTTGTCTCTTATTGACAGTTCCTATGTCCTTTTTCATGCTCATATAGTTTGCAGTAAGTTCCTCGTAGTTTCTCTATAGTTTCTTGCAATTCTCTCTGAGCTCACTGAACTCATTGAGCTTCCTTAGACCCGTTGTTTTGAACTCAGTATCTGATAGTTTACTTGCCTCTATTTCCTTTAGTTCTGCTTTGTGGGGATTCCTCCTTTCCCTTCAACTGGGGGTTATTTCTTTGTCTTCCCATTCTTTGTGAGACTCTTCTTTTTTGCTTCTGCTTCTTAAATTGATCTATCAGTCTTGATTTCCTGACTTTGTGGTGTGAACTTCAATGGTAGGACACCGCTGTTTTTACTTTCTGGATCTGCCTCTGATGATGTCAGATGTTGTTCCTGTCTGACCTTAGGCAGTCTGTTTGAGACTTCCGGGAATCTACTGTTTGTGGCTTTCTCCTTCAGCTGTTAATCCATTCACTCTGCACTCAGCAGGCCACCTTAGACAGCTCAGGGCGGGGCAGAGTCCCTTCTGGGGGTGGGGTTATTGGGTCCTCTTGTGCTGCTGCCTTCTGGGGGAGGAGTCTGCACTGGGATCCCACTGGCTACTCTCTCCGTTCTCCCCCCAAAACCTCCATCCCCAGTCTCTCCTCAAATTTCTCCAGACTCCTCTGTGCCTCCTTTAGCCAGGGATCTACCGTCTGTGGGTGCCACTCTGCACTCAGAAGGCGGCTTAGACCAGAAATAGCTTATTAATATAACCTCAAAACAGTTCAATATAAGAAAAAAAAATACAACTGTGGTTACCAGCTCAATTATATGGAAGTCAAATTATCAACAAAATTACTGAGACCATATGTTAAAAATAAAGGTTTTGTTGTTAAAACACAATGTACAGGGAAAAAGGAATTCTTGAACCACAATAATAAAAACAGCTAAATGGTTGAAGAGCCAAAGTCCATATTATGGTTTTGACAGATCTATCTGCTCTGGAAGGAAAAAGTAGCTCTCATTAGGAGGTAAAACCTAAAAAGGGCAAGGTGCTTAGTGAGGGAAATGAAACAGCACAAGAGAAATGGCAGATATAGTTTAGAGCAGAAAAGGGAAAACTGTATAAGTCAGAAGGGCCACAGAGCTGACCAGGACAGACAGGAGAAATCATGATGTTGACAAAGAATGACATTATATGCATATTTAATTAAGCACTTTTATTTCAGAGAAGGATTATCGTCAAAAGAAACTGACATCAGCAAAGGGCATCTATTGCCAGGGTATGGCAGTAGTCCTATTAAGGTTGAAGATATATCAAGTACAGTTCGATTAATGAAAACTGCAATGCTTTCACTATAGTAAAACAATGAGCCACAACAGTGTCTTTATCTATTTAGTGTCTATGTTTTATGTAAGTAGAACAGACAAGTCTCTGATGAGCATATGAAATTGGCTGGGTTATATTATCTGATTGGGCAACTTTTGTTATTTCAAAAAGAAACAAAATATGTAAGGTAGAAATAATTTTTTCCTGTAACGAAAACATTTTTTTGGTATGTTGTTTTATTTTTTTCCATCACCATTAATCCCCCTTATACCCTCTTCCACTTCCACCCACCTCCCTCCTCCCATAACTTCCACACTGTTGAAAAGGTAGAAATAACTGACATTAAAAAAAAGCCTACAGAGTATTCCATGGCTGGCTGTTCCTGAGAAATAATCTTTGAAACTACTGTATCTAATGTAGAGTTTTCAATGCAAATGAAAGTATTTTTAAAGATAAACATGTTTATTTAAGTAAGCTTGTGAAATTCAATCTTAGTAGATGTTGGTGAACCTAAGACAACTGAGGACAAGCTGATTGCTCCCACCTGTGATAATTATAAAATATAATCACATAGACCTTTTATAAGTGCTATAAATTTAACAGTGGTTCAGAGCACCAAGATAACGATTAGGTGGACAAAAAACATCATTATGCTTGGGTTCAATCATCTTTTTATATTTCCAAGCACAGCATTTCTATTTACATTTCTAGAAACTGAACATCTTATCCTGGAAAAGCAGACTGCTAACTAATAATAGTTATCATTCTCTTCCTGACACTCTCACTCAACCCCAAGGCCAGAATATTATTTATAATATGAAATGGTGTAAGATTTTGCTGAACCATCATTTGAATACCAAAAGTCAAACATAAAATACAGTATGGAGAAAAGGCTCAGCATTATACCCACAGCAACACCATCCAGTTCAATGAAGAAGGATTTGTAGAAATTGGTATAAAATGCTCTGAAAAATTTCTTAAGTGGTGAGGGGAATTTCTCCTTCATTTTCTTTAACAACATAAATAGAAAAGTGGTTATAAGCTAATAAGAAGCTATTTTGTGTGAATAAAATAGTTTAAATAAGCAAACGGCCCAAAAATAAGCTGACATCAAAGATTTAAAAATTTATGCTACGTGAAATAGGTCAAAGAAAGACAACTATCACATGATTTCACTCATATGTAGAATCTAAAAAACAAAACAAAACAGGAACAAACTCATAGATACAGAGAACAAATGGATGGTCACCAGATAGGAAGCTCACTGGAATGGTGGTTGAAGAGGTAAAAGGGAAGAGGTAAAATGACCAGATATAAACAGTCACAGGGATGTAAAGTACAGCATAGAGAATATAGTCAATAATATTGTAATAACTGTAGATCATGTCAGATGGGTATGAGAATTACTGGGTTCATCACTTCATAAAGTATATAAATGGCTAATCACTTTTCACACCTGAAACTAATATAATACTGTATGTCAACTCTAACTGAAAAATAAATTTTAATAGACCTGGCCACATCTATTCTAGAGAAATTTAAACCAACAATATTAGATTTTTTTTAGCTTCCTGTACAAACTAGAAAGCTGATTATCCTGTGAAATGTGTTAAATATGCTAAAAATAACTGATAACCCCATATTTTATACTGTAGTGGCTTTCACTGGAAAAAGGAGCACAAAACAGTAGCAAACTGAGGTATTCCAGTGGATATTCATATTCCTTCCCGCACTTCATCCTGTCCCTTAAAAGGTTTTTGAAACTAATTCTAATTTTCAAAGGAAGCTTCTGTGTCAGAAGTATATTTTTCTTCTTCAAATATTTTTCACTTAAATCTAATTGGTTTTTAAAATATGTAATATAATCATAGTCAATACCACAGACTGAAAAGTTTCCTTCCTACTCTTGTTCCCTGTTATCTGTTTCTCTTCTCTACAGGCCTCAAGAGACTTTTTTATGCTTAACAAATAACATGTATTTATGTAAATATAGTGTTCATTTCCCCCATTAAAAAAATTGAGCTATAATTGACATATATAAATTTCAGGGGTACAACATAATGATTTGATATTTGTGTATACATATACTGCAAAATGATCAATCACCACAGTAAGTCTAATTTAACATCTGTCATACAGTTGAAAAAATTTTTTTCTTGTGTTGACGACTTTTAAAGATCTACTCTCTTAGCAACTTTCACATATGCAGTGCAGTATTATAATCATAGTCACCGTGCTGTACATCACACCCCCATGACTTACTTATTTTACAATGGTAAATTTGTAACTTTTGACCCATTCTGTCCATCCCCAAACCGCCTCCCATGCTGGCAACCATCAATCTGTTTTCTGTATCTATGAGCCTGTTTTTTTCCCCTAATATTGCACGTATAACTGAGATCATGTTATTTATCTTTCTTAGAAGTCTAATTTATATAGCTTAACATTATGCCCTCAATGCACACCCATGTTGCTACAATTAGCAAGATTTCATTTTTTAATGGCTGAATAATATTCTATTGTGTGTGTATCACATCTTCTTTATCATTCATTCATCACTGGACACTTAAGTTGTTTCCATATCTTGGCTATTGTAAGTAATGTTACATTGAACATGATGGTGTATACATCTTTGAGTTAGTGTTTTGGTTTTGTTTGGCTAAATACCCACTTCCCCCATTTTTACACAAAGGGCGGCATATTACATATGGTTCAGTGCTTTGCTTTTTCATTAAATATATCTTGGAGATTATTCTACACAAAAATATTTGTCAGTCTTTTGTATTGGCACAAGGTATTTCAATGTAGAAATGTACTACAACTAACATATTAACCCCTATTGATAATCATTTAGTTTCACGCACACCCATTATTTGCTATTAAAAACGAAACTGCCATAAACAGACTTAAATATATGCCATTTCTAGATTCTTCAGGTAGACTGGTACTGTTATTTTACATATACAATGTGACTGGTCAAAACAGCTGAAAATCTACCTTAGTTTCCATGTTGAGGAGATGAAGTCCTTTTATGTTCACTCCTACATACACAGGGATGACTTTATGATTGCTGGGGCTTGCTTTTGTAAATATCTGTCCTGTGAAAAAAGCTGCTCCATATGTAGGAATTTCCCAACAATTCTGTAAAAACATGCGCTGAAGGTGATGCATTTCTTTACTGACACCCTCACTTGTACTAAGATTCTAAAACCAAATAAAGTAAAATAAAGAGATATGAAAGGAGAACGCACCTTTGATAATCCAAATAGGTCAAATGAACAGTTTCTGAAATCAAGGCTGCCCCCAAAGAATAAAATTGTGTGACATTATTCCAGGAGCAATTTTTCTTTTGAGATGTTATATTTAAAAAAAAAAGAAATAAATATCAAGGCCTAAAAATATTTTTTGTCTATTCCAACAGGTTTTTTTAAATGCCTCATGGACAGAGATATTATTTAATGTGTTTTAAAAATCACTAATCCTTACCACAGTATCCAGCATAAAGAAGGTATTTACTAAAAGAGTCTACATTATTAAAAATAAAAATATCCTCCTTTGAGTTTTAGACATGTGAACCAGAAGATCCATTTTTAATTTCAGGACTATATATTTCATATACCATTTTTAAAGCATATTAATACTAACAAAAATTCAACTATATTATAAAATGTCTTTTTAGTTCTATTAAATAGCTTACCTTGTATTCATGAAGTATTCGGTTTGTCCAGTGAGGTGCCTTATTTTTCAATTTGGTAATAGGTACAATGGATTTTAGATTTTCTTCACTGTAAGCAAATATGCCAACATCTCTTAAATAAATTATCTTTAGTAGCTAAAGTAATATAATCATTTAGACATAAAATGTTTTAAGTAACTTTATTTTTGAGCTAAAAAATACTATGCTATGAAATATCAGAGAGCTCTAACAAATTTTTAAACAAAAGCCACAACCTTAATTAACATTGCTCAATTTAGAGAAATGTTTCTTCTTTCAATAACCTCAAAATATTTTTGAAAACTGAAAACCACAGTAAACAAACTTTAGATGTTTTCTCTCAGCAGGAAACATGAACCTAGTTCTTGTGGTGCAATTCTTAAATGCATCTGCCTTCTGTCATTTTTCTACTACTCATTTAAGTTTTAGTGAACTTGTTTAAACATATAGTAAAGAAAGATAAATTTAGAAAGTATAAGGGTTATCAAACTATGGTGAAATATAAGAAAATTAACTTCAGAGAAGAGTATAACTTAAAGAATGCTTTACCAATATTTTTAATTTTTTTTCCTTCTTGTCATTCCACAGCTTGTATTCTAGTTGTCCCTTGGAATCCGAGAGGGATTGGTTCCAGGACTCCTGAGGATGCTCAGTCCCTTAGTCAGCCCTCTGTATTCATGGGTTCAATCTGTGGTTGGTTGAATCTGCAAATGTGGAACCCATGGATACAGAGGACTGACTGTATTTCATTCCAAACTAATGTATAAATATTTCTAAACTTTCTTGGTTAAACTGAATCTCAAGCACAGCACAAGACCACAAATTATATGAAATACTTACTTTAGGAAACCTTGCTTGTGTTTCTTACTCTCATAATTTCCGTAAACTATTTGCAACAACAGACTTGCCAATGTTATTAGTTTGGCATCAGGAGCTGTGTAAAATCCCTTCAATAAATTGTATCTGGCTTCATCAAAGAGAATAAGAATAGCTAGTGGGTCTTCAATCTTAAAAAAAATATATATAATTTGGTTATTAAGCTACAATTTCCTGTTACAAATATAGAACTTGTCATTATCTAATATGGAAAAGCAAATATTACATATTTATATATAAATTAAGCTGTTACTGCTTAAGGGCAGGGGTTTGAAAAACTTTTTCTATTAAGAGCCAGATGGGAATAGTTTAAACTTTGTGAGCCATAGAATTTCTTGAAATTACTCAACTCTGCTATTGTTAGTGCGAAAACACAATATATCAACAAATGGGTGTGGTGGTATTCTAATAACACTTTATACATGAATACTGAAATTTTAATTTCATAAAATTTTCACATGACATGACCAACATTAATGGATTACAGAATATACAAAAATAAGCAGCAGCTCAGATATGACAATAGACCATAATTTGCTAACCTCTTATTTACAATCCAGTAAAATTTTCATCAGTTTATGGATATGGATAACTTCTTGCACAAGTTTATATTCTTTATATTCCTCAAACATTTTACTATTATCTATGCTTCATAAAATAGTAGTGAACCTCAAAGAAGGTGAAAGGGAGTGTGTTAATTCCCAGAAGGGTATGTGTAGTTTTAAAAAGTTTATTTTAAGACAAACATGTTTTATTTGACTAAAAATACTTTGCACTTTCAAGTAACACTAAAGGAGAATATATGTCTTTAGATTTTAAAAACTTTAAAGTTTCATTTTATCTGATAGGATTAACAAAGACTTAGAAATGCTAGCCTAGAGAATATAGAGTAGTTTTACTCAGAAATAATCACCAATTACAGAGTTTCTGAATGAACATTTAAAATATTTCCAAATATAACTCACAATGATCCAAATTCCTTAAGGTAAAGATTATTTTTGTCATTACTAATTAAAATAATATCTTACAATATTCCATAATGTAAAAAACAGAATATATGGAAAAAAATGGAGGAAATTGTTCTAGACTACAAGAAACTAAAGAAATAAATGCGAAGCATGAACCTTGGACCAGATCCTACATATGGGAGTTATAAAAGACTTTGAAGCAACTGCGAGAAACCTGAATATGGATCTAAAATTAGATGTTACTATGGAAATATTAATTTTGTTAGGTTGTAAATGGTATTGTAGTATATAGGTATGTCCTTAGGAGATGCATGTTGAAATATGCAGGGATGAACTGTCATAATGCCTGCAACTCACTTTTAAATGGTTCACAGAGAAAAGAGAATAGATGAAGGAAATGTAGCAAAACAGTAACCATCAGTGATTTAATAAATGGTATATGGTATAAATTTTATTACTTTTTCAACTTTTCTATAAGTTTTTAATGTCTCAAAATAAAATGTTGGAAAAAAGATTGAAACATTTTTCTAATAAAAATTGACTTAGTGAATTTGAAGTGTTTCAGTTGATTTATAATTCCTAATAGTATTTTCAGCAAGTGTTAGTCAACAATTGTTCTTTTTAAATGAAATCAGGCTATTTTCATTCTAAAGGAATGATACTAACCAGTGTCATCCTTCTATTTTTCAGATGGTACAAATAGGAATTTCTTAATTACATAATGAGTAAAAGAATAAAACTACTTTACCAGATGATCATGGTATTCTGATCTATCTTAAGTACTTATTAAGCCTTTTTTCCCCCCCACTTGAGCCCACTTTATCTACAACACAATTATGCAATTTATCATCTGGGTATTATCATTATTGCTCCTGTTCTCTACCAGCCAAATAAATAAAATCTCTTTTACTTTATTTACTTTTAGAGAGAGAAGGGAGGAGAAAGGAAGGGACAGAAACATCAATGTGACAGAGAAGCATTGATCAGTTGCCTCTTGCACCTCCCCAACTGGGCACTTGGCCTGCAACCCAGGCATGTGCTCTAACCGGAAACAGAACTGGCAACCTTTCTGTTCTCAGGCTGGCACTCAATCCCCTGAGCCACACTAGTCAGGGCATCTACTAGCCAACTTTAAAAATATTACTTAGGTGGAGAAAGAACATAGACTGAGTATACCTAAATTATTTATAAATTTAATGAATCTAATATATTTTTAAATACTGTGTTAATAAACGTAACAAAAAATTTTCCATTTTAATCGTTTTTAAGCATACAATTCACTGGCATTTATTACATTCACAATGTTGAGCAACCATCGCCGGCTACTATTTTCACAACTTTTTTATCACCCAAACAGTTTCTGTAACCATTAAGCAGTAACTCCTTATTATCCTCCTGCCACTCACCTGTACCAAACACTAATCAACTGTTTCTCAATTTGCCCGTTCTAGATATGTAATATAAGTAGGATTATACGATATTTTTTGTGTCTGGCTTATTTCATTAAGCATAGTGTTTTCAAGGTTCATCAGTGTTACGGTATGTCTAGGTAAGAACTTCATTCCATTTTATGGCTAATATTTCATTTTGTGTGTGTGTGTGTTGTTTATCCATTTATCTGTTGATCAATACTTTGTTTCCACTTTTTTGGCTGCTGTGAATAATGCTGCCATGAACAATGGCTTACAGGTATCGATTTGTTTTCAATTCTTCAGGTATATACCCCCCGTGAAATTGCTGGATTATATGGTAATTCTGTTCAGTGTTTTGAAAAACCACTAAGCTCCTTGCCATTGCAGCTACACATTTACACTGCAGTATACAAGGGTTCCAATTTCTCTGCATCCTCACCAATACTTGTCCTTTTCCTTTATACATTTTTATTATTATGGCTATTTTAATAGGTTTGAACTTATTTCTCATTTGTATATTTTCCCTGGAAACATGTTTTTCAAGTCCTTTGCCAATTTAATTGGGTTGTCTTTTTGTTGTTGAATTTTAGTTCTTTATATATTCTTTATAATAAACCCTTTTTAGATATATGATTTGCAAGTATTTCTTCCCATTCTATAGGTCTTTTCATTTGCTTAACAATGTCTTTTGATTTATAGTGTTTTTAATTTTGAAGAAGTCTAATTCATTTGTTTTTACTTTTGTTATTCATGCTTTTGTTGTCACATCTAAAACTCCATTGCCAAATTTAAGATCATGAAGACTTACCTATGTGTTTTCTTCTAAAAGCTTTATAGTTTAGAATTAAAGTTTCAAAATTGGGAAATGTGGTTCTCCAACTTTACCCTTTTTCAAGATTGTTTTGGTTATTCAAGGCCTTTTGCAGTTCCTTATGAATTTGAGGACTGCCATTTCCAGTTTTGCAAAAAAGGCCATCAGAATTTTGCTAGGGACTGCACTGTATCAGATCATTTTGCCAGTGTCATCTTAATGATATTAAATCCTCTTACCTTTGAACATGGGATGTTTCTCTAGTTACTTAAGTCTTCTTTAACTTCTTTGAGTCATGTTTTTGTAGTTTTCATTGTACAAGTCTTGCACCTCTTTTATTAAATGTATTCCTAGTTATTTTATTCTTATAATGCTTTTTTTTAATGGATTTCTTAATTTCCTTTTTTGGACTGTTTGTTGCTGGTATACAGAAACAACTGATTTTTGTACCCTACAACTTTGCTGAATCCATTTATTAGCTCTAATAGCTTTCTTGTGGATTCTTTGATATTTCCAAAATAAAGAATCATGTTATCTGTGAATAGAGATTGTTTTAGTTTTTCCTTTCCTATCTGGATGCCTTTTATTTCTTTACCTTCTTTTAGGGTTTAATTAGTCTGGCTAAAACTTCCAGTACTACGTTAAAAAGCAGTGGTGAATATAGGCATCCTTTTCTTGTTCTGATCTGAATAGGAATGCTTTCAGTCTTTCGATATTGAGTATGATGTTAGTTGTGGGTTTTTCATAAATGCCATTTAGCACACTGAGGAAGTTCCTATTTCTCATTTTCTATGTTGATTGAGATGATCATGTGTTTCCCCCCCCTTTCATTCTATTTGTAATCCTAATGTGTTTTTAATGAATAATCAAGATCTTAGTTTTTCATAAACTTCATACAAATTTTTATGTAACTTTAGCATATTTGACTAACAGGATCAAATCTACCTAAGGGGTACAATATGAGTAGTCAGGCACAAAAAATTTACCAAGTTTGGACATGGTCCCTGAAACTTTCTTGTGCTGAAATTTGCTTAACCTTGTTTGTTTAATATTTTCTTGAAAAAACAATCAGGAAAGCAATGTATATTTTTTCCCCCAGTTATAAGAACTTGGAATTCCCCTCCTATCCCCATTTTCATAGCTACCAATGTATTTAGACTATCATACCAAGTTTAGCTTGTAATATCTCCCTTAGGTTTCTTCCTTGTCCATTCACCCTTCAGATGGTATTGTATTACCTCTCCTCTAACATTTACAGTCTAATTAAAGTCCAAACATACTTGATCTTTTTTATTAAATATGAATTGCAATTCCCCGTTTTTAGTATCTCTATAGTTCTGTTTGCGTTGAGAACAGCTACTTACTGTCAAGAACAGTTTTTTACATTCCCTTTGCAAATATAATCTTCTCCACTGAGAGTGTTCTTTTCTGTTCTCCCCAACATCAAGGTACCTCTTTGCTCCTTTGAAATTTGAACAACTGATTAGCCCTTTATTAAGTTTATCTTTGACACTATATTTCCTAAGTATTCCGAAAAAATTTTTTGTTGTATAATCTGTCTTCCATCTGGTTGCTAATTCTCTTTAGGATAGATTCTCTTATTTCTTTGCATTCTATGACAACGAAAATAAAAACAACAAAACCATCCAAGGGTTTTGTAAAGCAGTCTGACTCAAACTCTACCACTTACCAAAGGGTTGTGAGGATTGAACAGAAAAACAGAAGTAAACTCCACCAGTACAGAAAGAGCACAACTTCTGCCTCTAATGCCTACTATAAGAACTCAATAAATTCTGTACATTTAAATGACTGTTAATAAGGTTTCCAAGCAAACCTTTTTTTCAACTTCCAAAGGAAGTCTCACATCTCTTCTTAGGAAAAGTTGTGGTGTTTCCCTTTGGGGATCCAAATTAGTCAATTCAGCAAGTATCTCTGGCCAGTCCCGAACATGTTGCAAGGGTTTGTGATAAGGTTTGAGTTGAAGGCCTGAAAAACATCAGTCCTTTTGTAGATGATAATGTAAAAACAAATCAATTATTTCAATGCATAGAAACTTTATATTAAATTTTCTACACATAAGTACCAAATATGCACAAATTAAGTCTAAATCAACACTGACATTATCAATATCACCACCTAACTTGAGGTTAATTGCTTTTTTAAAAAAGATTTTATTTATTTTTAGAGAGAGGGCAAAGGGAGGGCCAGAGGGAGAAAATTATTGATGTGTGAGAGAAACATCAATTGGTTGCCTCTTGCATGCTTCAACCAGGGATTGGGCCACAACCCAGGCATTTGCACTGACTGAGCACTGAACTGGTAACCTTTCATTTTGCAGGACACTCAGGGAGCTGAGCCATGCTAGTCAGGGTGAGGTTAATTGCTGTTGTTCTTAAGAACACAAGAATTATGAGAATGATTCTTAAAGGAAATAAAATTAAATCTATTTAAGATCCTTAATTCCATGAGAGCCTATTTAATTATGATAGTCAGTAGTATTTGGTTTAAAAAAATACAATTAAACCATTAGATAACCAATCACAATAACCTAAATTAAATCCTTTATGTATATACAATACTTTGAGACACAAATCTATAGTGAAATTAGATTGACATTAAATAAAAAAGATCTGAAAGAATATTAATATAAAGAAAAACTTTTGTATTATTTTGAGCACTGAAAATGAAGGGAAGTTGGGTGAGCACCATGTTTAATGGGATTCAAATCAAATTCCATTGCCAGAGAAGAAATGTTTTGGTTTTTACCACTTAAAATATTGTTTGAATGAATTTGGGGGTGGGGGGGTGGGGAGTGGGCCCAGAGACTTACCTGTTTCAAGAGTTTGAGCACTAATAATTTAGGTAAAAGAGAACATTGTTATCATTTCAAAATTTAAGTAATAAATTGATGCTATACTGAAATTTACCAAGCCACTCTCAAAAAATATAATAAAGTTTACACAACAAAACAACAACTAACTTACTGAGGTTTTCTGAACAGATCCAAATAGTGAAATATTGCTGTGTTTCTTGAGAGAGACGCATTCCTTCCATTATCTGCTGTACTGTGGTATTATTTCCATGCTTCAGTTCAACAGAACGGTATGATCCATCCATTCTGTATATTCGAACTTTTTCATACTAGAACAAATAATTTAAAAAAAACTATGCAACCTAGTTACAAATTGTACAATGCAGTCCAACAAAATGCTTTAATTTCAACTTAATCTCCTTAATGTAGATTTCTAACATGGAAAATATCAGAAAAACTGCTTCAAATGGGAATCTTCTGGCAATATTTTTTAAAAATTTTACTTCCATTATTCATATTTTCTAAGATGCTTTCCTCTGGCTATTCCATGGTCAAGTAAGTTTGAGGAATTAAGGTAAATGACTTTTTAAAATTTTCAACTTCAAAAGCTTCAGAGAGGATATTTTAAAGTCCTTATGTACAAAGTAAATTATCAAATGGGGGATGTACACTGGTTAACTAAATCTGGTTGGTGTTAGTCAAGGACCTCATGAGTCTAAGTGGGCCACAAATTATACTACAGGAATGTGTATCAGAAATAATTTGTTCTAAGAGGACTCTGTGATAGAAGACTGCAGGCAGAAGTTATGAGCAATGGACTTTGAGCCAATTCCTTTCCTCCAGTTCAGAAAATCCCTGAGACAAATGATATTCTCAATACATTTTTGTTGTTATGAGAAGTAAATGATACCGCCAAACAACTTTCAGGCCAGTTCATTTTGGATAAAACTACTTAATTCCTTTTATCTTATACACTTTAATATAAAAATCATGCCAAGGAACAAAAGTGTTTTAACTACATATACAATTAGAAAATAAATTGCAATGAAATATAAGGGTGCCTATGTTATACTTCACTTATCTATTATACTACTTATTTTCATGTGCTCATGGAATAGTGTTTTGACAATGTGTGTGTATAGTTAGCTTTAAAGTAAGACTATAAATTCCTTATCACTTCCAACATTTCATGGTGTTAAATTCACAGAAATATTCAACAAAGACTTATTGTCTAGCTCAGTGATTTTCAACCTTTCTCATCTTATGGCACACATAAACTAATTACTAAAATTCTGTGGTACACCAAAAATATACGTGATATTTTTTGCCAATATGACAAAAAAAAATGTATAATTTTGATTCATTCACATCGGATGGCTACTGTTGTATTGGCTGTTGTCATTTTTTTATTTGACAGTCTAAGGGAAAAGAGGTCAGTGCCCCTGACTAAATAGTCAGATACTGCATGTTTAACAATTATTGCAGTCCCACAGTAAGCCACATCCCACTGGTTTGAGAATTGCTGGTCTAGTTGGTGGGAATGTCTGGGAAGACTCAGACATACAGGTTACATCTGTTGGTATCAAACTTTTATCCTGTATTTGTTGGTATGAATCCTTTTATCTAGTTTTCATACTGTCTTTCAACTGATGATGTATTTATCATCACTGTAACTTTTAGGATTGAGCTTTTTCTAGTGTTAATTCTTTTCTACCTTAATGTCACTACTAATTATTTTGGACATAATTAGATGGAAAGGCCATGGTGAAGATGTAGAAAAAGCTAGGAACTCTCCCATTTTAACCCATTCACTTTCTTGAGGAGGAAAATGAATCTGTAATAGATAAGAAACTTGCTGAAACTAAATTAATGAACAATTTTTAATGTTTTTACAAATATAAAATAGTGCTGAGAAGGCCCAAGAGACATATGTCTACAAGAATAGATTACAATTTGTAATTAGCATACCAAGTAGAGATTATACTTGAAATTAGATTAATTTTAAGTGATTAAAAGATTTATTTATGCAAGTTTCATTCTGCTATGCAAGAAGAAATGTCCAAGTGTTTTGGATGGTAACAAATTTAATACTAATGAAGTCTAACCATGAGGTTTTATAAAAGCAGTAAAGAAAGCCAGCCAGCCTTTCATCCTTCCACTCCTGCCAAAGATCCTCAAACTACTTAGCAAGTTGAGTAGGATGCATGGCTCTAGTATGAAGATAATTCTTACTGGTTTGTTAATGGCTTCCTTCAACAATTTTGCAGTTTCTTCCCAATTATTTTGTTTGTTTTCTTCACAAATATTTAAAGGGGATTTTCCTTGTTGGTCTGTTATATGCTAGAAATGTGGGAAAAAAGTGGAAAAAGAAAAAAGGCATGATAATTATATGGCAATCTAAGGGAAAATATCATTCAATCAATTAAAGTTTGATTACAAAAATAGACTCTTCTCAAGTAGTAAGTAAATATTAACCATACTTAGTACATGCTATACTTAAACATGAATTTCTAAGTATGAAATACTTTAAGCACTAATCAATGTGATTGTTTTTGAAAAGTTCTGATTATAAATACAATGAAGGTTTTGTTAAAATTATTAATTTTCCCTTCACAAATACAAATTCATTGAAAGTGTGTAGAAAATCTTTTTCACTCTCAAGTACATTTTCGAGGAAATACAATATAAAAAGAACAGAGGATGCATTTTATGTGCATTCTGGAGATGGACAGCGGTGATGCCTGCACAGTAATATAAATGTACTTAATGCCACTTAACTGTACACCTAAAAATGGCTTACATGGTAAATTTTATGCAAGGCGTATTTTACCACAACAGAAATGTGTATGCACAAAAGCAAAGTTTATATGTAATACTTATTCTATATAGTTAGTGCAACTTTTATTTTTCAGCTACCTCTCAAGTATCCCATTAAACATTTTAGTGTCATTCACTGCTTCTTATTCACTTGTTATTTACTGCTTGAACATTAAAAAAAAATAACTTACTCTGTCAACTTCGGGATGATTTAAGAGGATCTGTACTATTTCAGCATGTCCTCCTCCAGCAGCAAAATGAAGAGGAGAACTAAGATGTCCATTTAAAAGGTTTGGATTGCATTTTCCTTTCTCCAGCAATATGCGAGTAGCCTCAACTTTTCCAAGCCTACAAAAAAAAACCCCCAAAAAAACCTAAAACAGTCATCTCAGATGTTTTAAAACTACAAATTTTAGAGGACACCTCAAAGAAATCTAAATTTTTCTAGGCAGAGAGCAAGGAATTAACACATTGACAAATGTTGACTTCCAGTCAAGATGGAGGTATATGTAGACAAACTTCATCTCCTCATGCAACCATAAAAAGGATTACAACCAGATCTCAGAAACAAATAACATCCAGAACCATCAGAAAATCGAGTTGAATGGTGGAAGTCTGACAACCAAGGATTTAAAGAAGCCACATTCATCCAGATGGGTAGGAAGAGGGAAGGAGGGGAGGAGTTGTAGAGATGGGCCAGAGAGGCGGTGTGGTGTGGACAAGTGGTGACAGTGGTAGAGGTGGACTGTCTCACATTCATGTGTGGTGGACAAAAATTGGGAGGGATACCCTGGAAGCAAGTGATCCCAGCCCCTGGCCAGACCACACAGACAAAGGTTCCAGCACTAGGGGGATAAACTCCCATTACTTCTGGCTGTAAAAACCAGTAGGGGTTGGGGTGGTAGAAGAAACTGTCAGATTCTCTTCCCTTAAAGGGTTCACATGGATTTAGAATGCATGCAAACCCTAGGGCAGCAGCTGTAGGGGCACCAATTACATACAAGAAGGGGATAAAGTGACTGGAAACGGGGCAAGCGCTGGGCAAACCTCCAGAGGCCAGGCAGCAGTGTTGTCCCCTCTCTGGGATCCATCCCCACCACAAGTGGAGCCATGGAGCAGTGAAGCAGGATGCTCTGCCATGGCAATTAAGTAAGGCTCCGTCCCCAACAATTTATTTACAGGTGTCTTTGCTACACAGGCCACACTACTAAGACAGGAAGTAAAAGCAGCTCTACCTAACACACAAAAACAAACACAGGTAGGCTGCCAAATCGAGGAAACAAAGAAATATGGGCTAAATGGAAGACCAGAGCAAAACCCCAGAAAAAGAACTAAATGAAATGGAGATAGCCAACCTATAAGATGCAGAGTTCAAAACACTGGTGAAGGATGCTCAGAGAACTCACTGAGTATGGCAAAAAAAATAAAGAAATGAAGGTACACAATGTGAAATCAAGAAAAATATACAGGTAACCAATAGTGAAGGAAAGGAAGCTAGGATTGAAGTCAACGATTTGGAACAAAAGGAAGAAATAAATATTCAACCATAAAAGAAATAAGAATTCAAAAAAATCAGGAGAGGCTTAGGAACCTCTGGGACAACTTAAAACATTCCAACATCCAAATCATATGGGCACCAGAAGCAGATGAGGAAGAACAATAAATTGAAAGCTTATTTGAAAAAATAATGAAAGAAAATTTCCTTAATTTGGTGAAGGGAATAGACATACAAGTCCAGCAAACACAGACAGTCCCAAACAAGTTGGACACAGAGAGGACCACACCAAGATACATCATAATTAAAATGCCAAAATTTAAATATAAAGAGAGAATCTTAAAAGCAGCAAGAGAAGAGCGGAGAGTTACCTAAGAAGAAGCACCCATAGTTACCTAAGAAGAAGCACCCATAAGACTATCAGCTGATTTTTCAAAAGAAACTTTGCAGGCAAGAAGGGGTTGGCAAGAAGCATTCAAAGTGATGAACAGCAAAGACCTATATCCAAGATTACTTATCAAGCAAAGTTATCATTTAGAATGGAAGGGCAGACAGAGGGCTTCCCAGACAAGGTAATGCTAAAGGAATTCATCATCACCAAGCTCTCATTATGTGAAATGTTAAAGAAACTTACTTAAGAAAAAAAGATCAAACCTATGAACATTAAAATGACAACAAACTCACAACTATAAATAACTGAATCTAAAAACCAAAAACACACACAAACTAAGCAAAAAACCAGAAGAGGAATAGAGTCATAGGTATGGAGATCGTTTGGAGGGTTCTCAGCTGGGAGGAGGGAGGGGGAGAATGGGGGAAATGGTGCAGGAATTAGGAAGCATAACTAGTAGGAACAAAATAGAGAGGGGAATTTAAGAGTAATATAGGAAATGGAGAAGCCAAAGAATTTACACACATGACCCATGCATGGGAACTAAGAGGGGGTGATTGCTGGAGGGAAGGGGTTACTGGGTGGAGCGGGGCACAGCTGGCAAAATTGGGACAACTGTAACAACATAATCAATAAAATATACTGGAAAAAAATAATAATCACCACCCAAAATTGTTACAAAGGTCCCTTCAAAGATGGATTTACATACATTATCATTAACAACAAAACTTACTCTATGTGTATATTGTGCCTTGAAATATTAGTTATTGATAGTAAAGAGTCATCAAAATTTTTTAAAAAAGATTGACAAAATTTTCAGTGCCTAGGGATTGATTTATGAATTATTGTTTCAATTCAACTGTGTTTATTTCTAATCAACTTGGAGAAAATAGAACCTAAATACAAAATAGAACAAAGTATAAAAATAAATTAGATAAAAGTTTTAGTCAAAAATGTGTTCAGAATCAAGGAAAAAACTCATAAACTTATGCTTTTCACAAAGTCCTGTCATTTAAAAAATAGGCCCAAAGACATAATTCTGTATGTAGCTATTACATTTGGTAATGTGTGACACACAAACATGTCTAATATACATTATCTCTGCTATGATAGAGGAGTACAATGTAATCAGAAAGTAAGACGAAAACATGGGATAGTCATATAATGCTCAAAAAAAATTTTTTTTTTACATTAACAGTTTAGGATACCAACCAACAAAATAAGGTACTATATACTTGTCAAATCAATAGAGTATATAATTAATGCTTTAAAGATGTTGGGAAAAGATTACTTTAGTCTAAAATGGTCCTATGAAGAGTTTTGATAGATGAACAATATGAACTGGATATTAAATAGGAAAGAATTGAAGAGAGGTAAATAGATCTTAGGTAGTGGGAAAAGGAATAAGCAGGACCCAGAAAAGTACAAAGCATGAGCCAGGAAAATGAATGAAACCTTTCTGAGAGAAAATTTAGAGAAAGATTATCACCTTAGAACAATGAAATGCATCTTGAAATACATTCTTTCAGGACAGGAAAAAAATGCTAAGGGACCAATCCAGTAAGTTATAACAAAAGTAATTAATGTAAACATATATTTTGTATGATGCTTTAAAATTTTCAACTTTCTGATATAATTATAATTACTTAATCTTCACAGCAACTTACAAGGCAAGCAAAGTTATTTTGCTTGATCAGAAGAGAAAAATGAAGCTTGAACCAATTAAGTAATTTGCCTAAGGCCTTATGGTTACCAGCCAGAGTTAAAATTCAGTTTTTGAAACTTAGTATAGCAATTTCCACAGTAGTACACATGCTTGGGTAACAAAACAGAGACCAGCATTTCAGTAATAAGGATGATGTAATAATAATAGCTTGCATTTATACTTGACCTTCATTATAGCTCCCTTATGCTCTTTTAACTCTCACTTGTTCTCAGAATGAAAGACTGTTTAACAGTATTAAATACTGTAGAGTAGGGAAAGGGATTAAAATATAGAAAAGGTTAAGAAGGTTCATAAATAGTGTGGTGGTACCTCACTCACCTTTGAAGTCTGGCTATAAAAGGAAGGAAAGAAACATGATAGTGTCCAGAAGAAACAGCAGGTTCTTTTTAAGGGGGAAGAGAGCCATATATATTTGAAGGCAAGAAGAAAGAAAGTACAGAATAGGAGAAAGTAAATTTAATGAGGAACAAGAAGGATTTTTACTTGTATATCCTATGATACAGGAGAGAGATGGGAACAAAACTGATTAGTGGTAGAGAAGGAGGACATTTTTAATCCTTAAATTTTCTTTGAAAATAGGAATAAAACTATCCAATGAGAGTAAAGAAAGCAAGCAGTGGGAGTTCAGGAGCTTAAGAGTAGAAAGGTTTACAATCACTTGTTGGGGAGGACTAAAAGGCTGACATGGTGAACGAGACATAGAGGATAAACAGCTAAGTTACAGTGAAGGCCCAAATGAAACTGATGGAGTAATCTGTAGGGAGCAAAATCACTATAGTTCTAAAACACCTGCTATCAATGATATGAAGCCTAAAAGTACTATCAGAAAGAAAAGAAAATGATTTGAGAGAGGTAAGAGAACATGGGATGTCAGTGAGACATTTACTGAGTGTCTAAAAAGTTACCAATATGGGGAGAAAGCCAACTTGAATAACTTTGGAAAATGGGGATTGTAGAAAAAATTTTAGGTACATGGTCACCAATATGAGAAATTTAAAAGCTTGGGGCAATCCTAAGGATGATTTAATTAAGTGGTTTTCAAAGAGTGATCGGGGAACCCATGAGGATCCCTAAAATCTTTTCAAGGTGTTCTCTGAGTCAAACATATTTTCATAATAATAATACTAGGATGTTATTTGCCCCTTTCACTCTCATTTTCTCCTAAGTGTATTAGAAGCTACATGACATGTTACATTGCAACTAATTTAAGGTAGAATCAGATGTGAAAATCCAGCTATCTTCTATTTAGCTGGAGATTTGCAATAATGTAAAAACAATGCAATTCTCATTAATTTTTGTAATTTTGGGAAGTATATTTCCTAAAATTTGTTATTTATGTTAATAGCTGTTTATTGTTATTTTAAATAAATACTTCAAATATTTTGCAGTTTTATCTTCTAATATGATAAATAATACCAGATATAATTCACATAAAAAAAAGCTCTTTGGGATCCTGTGATTTTTAAGCATGACAAGGGACTCTGACACCAAGGTTTGAGAACCACTGATCTAATAAAAACTCTCATTTCAAAGATGAGAAAAGAGACCAAGAGGGGTGAAATATCTTGTCTAAACTTATAAATATAGGCCCCAATTCCTAATCTCTTGATGAAATAGTATTCTCCTCCTCAATCCTTGTACCAATTAGTTTATAAGAGTACATTTCCAAGATAAAGTCATTAAGTTCTTTACTAAATAGTTGAATCAGTCTTCATTCAAATTCACATCAATAAAATAGTCTATCTGATTTAAAGTTTAGCAAGGTGACCCATGCCTCTTGGTGTATTAAACTTAGTTATTATTTCCCAGCTGACACAAACTTAATTTTATCAAAGGATAAAACTCTTTTCCTTGGTGTATTGCAGTAATAAGGTTTTCCAAGTAAAAACACTGAAGATAACTGAATTTTAGATTTACACATCAAAATCTTTAAATTTTTACAATACTTTAATAGTAACAGCCAACATTTATTGCTTACTATATCCCAGACATTCTCAAAATATTTATTTGCATTTTCTTCTTTAACCTTAAGAAAGGTACTATGGTTAAGCCCATCTTGTATATAAAGAAACAGATCGTTAGAGATTTTTAAGTAACTTGCTAAAGGTCATACTTTTAGGAACTAAGAGTTGGGACTGAAACCTAGGGACAATCCAAAGCACATTAAATCTATACCATACTTCTGTTTTTATGTAATAGGTAGTGGAAGATACTACCATTCTTTTATTAGAGGAGAAAATAACTCCAGGCCTGCACCCCCCACAAAGGGCAACAATATAGCCTAATATAAATTTGGATTTCCTAAAGTGAAATCCACCACCTGTCTTCCCCAGTTTCACAGTGTACTTTCTCGGTGATTGAACTATATTCTCCACCTCTTTTTGTTTAGTTCCAGGTAAAGCATGTGGGTTTTTTTTTAGTAGTGTGGCTGCTAGCAGTATTTACTAGTAATTTGAAGAAACAACTGTAAGTTTAGTTAAGGAAGATTTAGGGTAACTCCAAACCTGATATAAAAAGTCTCTGTAATGGGCCCTGGCTGGTGTGGCTCAGCAGCTAGAGCACTGGCCTGCGAACCAGGAGGCCACTGGTTCGGTTCCCAGTCAGGGCACATGCCCAGGTTGCGGGCCAGGTCCCCAGTGTCGGGGCACTCAAGACGCAACCACACATTGCTGTTTCTCTCCCTCTCATTCTCCCTCCCTAAAAATAAAATAAAATAAATAAATAAAATATTTTAAAAAATTGTCTGTAATGGGCAAACAAGAAAACATTTATAGAATAAAGAAGTGTCTTTTTAAGAGAAAAAAAATTAAAAGCATATTTACTGAATAAAGAGGCATATTTCTAAGGAAACAGCATATTTTTAAGGAATAAAAGATGTATATTTAAAGCAACTATATTTAGCTTCTTGATCACAAATACTGGAATTAGTGAAACCAAAAGAATTTGAGCTGAAAAGAACTGTAGAAATGATCTAATTAATGCGTTTTACATAGAGATTAAAAATAACAGAGAGGCAAAGAAGTGAAGTACCTTGCTCAATGTCATGCAACTAAGAAGTGTGGACATTTAACAAGCAGTAAATAATACAGGCACTTCTTAAATGAGCCAAAGAAATTCACTTTAACCAGTAAGTCAAAAGTTACCTTTCCATAAGAAATAATGATAAATAACTTCATTACATCCTCTCTAAATGATGGGCTATAGCAAATGATTAACTACTGCTATGAATACAAATTTAAGAACTTAGCCCAACCGAGGGGAAAAGTTACCATCATGTGAGGAGAGTAGGTGAGCAAGAACTACAATGGGCAACTAGTGGAAAGAGCTAAACCTCAATCCTGTGAGCTAATCCCGCTCATCCTTTTAAAAAAAAAAAAAAAAAGGAAGGCTTTGATTCTAATTAGAGCTTCTGAGGGTTTCCCCGCAAAGAACTAAAAGGATATTTTTCTAATATGAGGTCCAATCATAAGTAGTTAACACATGTAAATTTTATAGTAAGGATAAGTAAACATAACTCCAATAAAAAAACAATAAAAACTGCTAGGATAAATAGGGACCTTGTGCTGCGCAATGACACTTGCTGGTCGTTAGTTATCCTCTGGCATGACCTGGTTAATGCCTGAGAATACAAACACACTTCTCCCATGAGGCAGACCTGGCAATTCTGAATGGACGCACATATATGGTAATTGAAGATCTCAATAGAAAGCTTGTAAGGCAAACATGGTAGGAAAAAAGTGGCTGGAATGAGAATAATTTTGAAAAGGAACGTTAACATTTATAACTAAGAATTCATTCTTTAAAAAGGAAAATAATAAGTAATATGTTTACCAGCATGCATAATGAATGGGTGCCCAGTGGTCATTATCTAATTGGTTGACTGAAAATTTTTCATTGAGAAGACGGGTTAATAATTCTGAATCTCCTTCACAGGCACTTCGATGGAGAGGAAAATCATCTACCCATGGTCGTTCCCTGTTCAAAAAAACAAACTGAAAGCTATATATCACCGAGCAGTTACAAACTACGTCACTTATGCAATGGCTATATTACATATTAAGTGCATATATCATTTTAAGCAATATTATAATGGTAGAATGTAAGTTTTTTAAAAAGCAATGTGGAGTAAAACCAAAACAGTACTTGTCTTCTGTGACACTGCTCATGCTTCTCTGCCATTTTTCCTGTTTGGGAATTTGAATTTTTGAGTAGTCTGGAGCTCCTAGGCCAAAGTATGGATTAATTACCACTTTATCAACCTAGAAAGGAAAAACAAAACAAAAAAACCCAAAAAAGCCCTTAAGAGTTTTAGATATTTAACTTTAATACATATATAGAGCTAAGTATGGATGTCACCTTAATGGTTACAATAGTAATAGATGCATTTACCTCAGAAAAAAAAATTTACATTTGAGATGAAATGTGTTTTGAAATCAGAGCCAAAATATATTCAGTTCTTACCCGATTTGTGTATTGAAGATCTGATCCAAATAAAGGGTTGTAAATACAGGTATCTGCTTTCTCTAGGGCTAACATTTTACTCTTTATTTCTAGTGCACTATAGCCCATATGTAGTGAGTTTTCTGTCTGACCTAATTCAGTAGCATATGCAGGATTTATGACATTAGTTTTTATTCGCTCAAGAGGAGATGGTCGGAATAAAGCTGGAATAAAGTGAGATTGTGCATGACGTTCATCTAACCACCTAGCAAAATAGAAAAAAGAAATAGAAATATTTATTCAAAAGTGAAGATAAAAGTAGAATACTATCCAATTCTAATATGTGATACTTTCTCATATTGACATTTATAATTTTAATTAATGTTGGTAAAGTACTTCATTTACTATTAATAAAAGTTTTGTTAATGGACACCGCAAAATACTTTTAAAAATGCATATACCACTATAATAAAAAAACCAGTTTCAAAAAATGCAATGCATTTTTAAAATTTAAACCACTGAGATGTAGATACATTAGCCCTGTTGTTACAGAAAGACAAAGTCATGGGCATGATAGGTTAAAAGACTTGTTCACTGATGAGAGTAACTCAATATTAAATCTAGTTTCATAAAAACTTACCGTTTCTTTAAAATTGAAACCACACTGAGGTATCACTGCATATCTGTTAAAATAACTATTATGTATGTCCATTGCAGCATTATTTACAATCGCCAAGACAGGGAAGCAGTGCAATTGTCCACCAGTAGATGAGTGGACAAAATAACTATGGTATATTCACACAATGGAATACTACTTGTCCGTAAAAAAAGAAGAAAATTTTACCCTTTGCAACAGCATGGACAGACCTGGAGAATATTATGCTAAGTGAAATAAGCCAGTCAGAGACAAATACCTTTTATTTCATTTATATGTGGTATCTAATGAAGAAACTGAACTAACAAGCAAAATAGAGACAGGTTCATAGATAGAGAGCAGGCTGACAGCTCCTGGTGTTGGTGGGGAGGGCAATGGGGCGGGGGAAGGGATTGAAAAAATAGGAAAAAGGACTCATTGGACATGGACAACAGTGTGGTGACTGTCAGGAGGTATAAAGGGGGTTAAATGGTAATGGGGAAAAAAGACAATAAAAAAAGCATAAAAATAAAAAAAAAGAATGGAGGGGAAAAAAAGACAAGAAATAAAAAGTATTAATAGGATGTGGGGGAAAGGAAACCCTCAGGCACTGTTGGTGGGAATGTAAATTGGTGCAGCCACTATGGAAAACAGTATGAGAGTTCCTTAAGAAAATGAACAGTAGAATTACCATATGATCCAGTAATTCTTCTTTTGTGTATCTACCCAAAAAATATGAAAGCACTAATTGGTAAAGATATATGTAGTACCCCCATATTCATTTGCAGCTTTATTTACAATAGCCCAAGACATGGCAACAACCTAAGTGTCCACCAACAGATGACTGGATAAAGATGATGTGAAATATATACACACAACAGAATACTATTCAGCAATGGGAAAAAAAAACCCCAATGAAATTCTACTTATTTCTTACTTATCCAAGGCTATTAACATCCTTGCTGTAAGAGTAGCAAAGTGAGCGCTGGACTCACTACAGACTCGCATGATATCTTGTAAGCAGTAAAAAATAGGGCATCCTGGAGTATATGCATATTTAGTATTATCTGGAAAAGAAAAATAAAAGAATTATGCCATCATATACCATCACATAAAAGGTGTATAGCTCCATGTTTATTTAAAAGTTATAGTATACTGAGGGGGAAAAAAACTGTTAGGTATAGATTATTTTAGATTTGTAATTAGAAGACTTGTATTCAAGTGATGGCCAGCTCCATGTGCCCTTATCCACTTGGGTGAATTCAGTATTTAGAATCTTGGAGAATTGAAATTATTTCCTCTTTCTCAGTGTTATAATACTTTGATTTGTAAGATTTCTAATACCATTTAAAATAGTGCCACTGCTGTTGGGACAATATTTTAGAACTATTACCGGACACTTTCTTGTCCCAAACACAAGAGTGGTCCTGATCATAATATCTTAATTTTCAAAAATACGTAAATATCTATTTCCATGCTAGCTATTGTATATATCCTTTGAAAAATCCCTTAGTTTAACCTGACAACTTTTTAGTTTCAATTATGACTTCCCACAGAAACAAAATTATCATTCAGTCCAGAAGTCTGATTATTACTTTGAAATCAAAACATCTTTGTTTAAATAACAAATTTCCCATCTCCTAGTAACAACATATATTTCACAAGTGTTATAGCAGTAACTATGAATGCAAATTTCTAAATTCCACAATAGATTTTTTTAAAAAGATTGATTTATTTATTTTTAGAGAGCAGGCCAAGGAGGGAGAGAGGGACAGAAACATGGATGTGAGAGAGAAACATGTGCCCGCAACAGGAATGAATCATTGATGCTTTGCCTTGCAGGACCATATCCATTTGAGCTGCACTGGTCAGGGCTCACAATAGATTTTAACTTAGCATCTAAGGCACAAAATGATTCATAAGATAAAACTTGAACTTTACCTTTGACGACTGATGGAACAATATACAATGCTGCTTCTCTGCCTATCTTCTCCCCATCCAGAGGAAATTTCTTCAGTAGTACCACTCGTTTTCCTAATAATTTTTTTAAGTCAGTAAAAATTTAAAAGAAGGCTTTTACATTTTCTAAATTACATTGAGAATTAGAATTTTTTTAAAAAGGCAGTGAGAGGAATTAAAATATTATTGTCTATTTTATTATATGCCCTAATAAAAACTAGTAATTCTGATAATACTCATTTTGTGTACAATTAACCAGTGGATTCACAGTCCTGGTCTTGACTCAGAAGAGAAGCTTCCTGTGAATAGCAAGAAAAACTGTTCTGCTAAGGGCTGACAGACCTGCTGAACAGCGAGGCATCCTGAAGGATCAAGATGCATATGATTCCTTAATCAGCAGGGATGCAGATCTTCATATTTTTACTACATTCTAAGCTGGCTAAGTTAGGTGGTATATAAATTGCAAAATCTTATAGTTTAGCACCTCTTCACTTAATCTACAATCTCCACCCTAAATTTCCAATTTTTAATAAAATCTGATTGGATTATAAACTATTGCTTTGAATTGTAACCAACACTCTTAGTCTGTTTTTCCTGATCTGGCAGCAAGGACAACATAAATAATAACCGAGAAGTCTTGTACTCTAAAACATCTCATGTTCTAGACACCTTTGCCACAATTTTTATGAACCCTTCCAATCTCTCCACCCCAAGAAATAGAATCTTGTTCCTCACCCTGGCTGGATGTCTTCCATGGACAGGTAGATAATTTAAGAGTTCAAGTAGCTTCATTTATTCACAAAATACTGGAATCAGTATATGGATTATTATGGCTCATTATTACAGCCCCCAATTATTTTATAAAATGGATTCTTATACAAAATAGAAACATTAGATACAGAATAACATTCTATTAAATTTCAGAAGCAATATTTCTTTTGTTGGGCTTGAGGTTTTGCCTTACTTAATCTTTCCTGCCTTGCTGCTTCCCCAAATCAAGTTCTGCTCCATTGTTCAACTGCCTACTATGCCAATTATAGCTGTTAGTATGAGATCTATTGTGGGGGGAAAAAATAAAAGCTGACTACGGGTTAGGAAATGAAGGTTCTAGTCTTAACTCCTTCACTAATGGAAATATTATTTTAGCAGGTGACAACCTATGTGTTTTAATAGATATGAAAATGACCATACACCAACTCATAGGACCAATTTAACAATTTCATGAACAAGTTTTGGCAGTGTTTTGTAAATTATAAAAATCACTGCACAAAAAGGTAAGGCATAACTGCTATTGTAAAACCATTTGTGGTTTTCATGTGATACTTCTATAAGGAATCATATTAATCTATAAAAATATTTCACACATTTAGGAAATGTCAATTGATTAAGACAGTCAGAATATGGTTTGGCTCATAAATATAATTGTTTAGTTAAGTAAAACTTCTATATTTTAACTTCTCTTATTAAGTGCTACTTGAAAAAATATTAGTATGTTTTACTAAGTATACATGGCATAACTATGCTAGACATGTTTCAGGGTGCCTGTCCACTCATAACTTCTAGGAGAAATGACCCAGCCCTCTGGGCCAGGGGACATCTTTGTCTACACTGACACCACTTCCATCCCTTGTTTGGGTGAATGGACTGAGTGGTAGAGTTTGGCTAATTTGTAACACATTATGACTCTCAGCTCAAATATATGATTTGGGTTAATTGGACTTTTGTTTCAGGAATTTGATCTCAGAATAGATCCTGGTAATTTTAACAGTTTAGCAACAGTAAAACAAGTCTGGATGAAAACACTAGAAAAGTTTAAGACTAAGGAAGAAAAGGCTGACAAATTTGTGGCATCCAAAGATAGACTTTTGCATGCCTTTATCACCCACAAGGTTAGTCCCCTTTTTAGATAAGATCAATCTCTAGATCATATCTGATAATTAGAGAAAGGAGATGTTGTTTGTGCGACTCAAAATATATATCAAAGATCTGTAACTTTATGCAGGTACTGATAATCTTGTGTTACAATGCTTAGAATCCCAAACCACAAAACCTCTCTAGGCCGTACTGGAAAGGTAAAATATAGTGAATGCTACTTCCAAAAGTTATGAAAAGTAAGCTTACAGTTAGCTATCTCTGGTGAATAAATATCCAAAATAACTAGTAAATCAAACCACAGGATTCAGCCTTATCTCTGCAACAAAAATAGTCTCTGTACTACTAAAACAGATGAGTTAGACAACTAATCCCTATAAAGATGAACAAACAAAAAATGCCAAATAAACTTGAAAGAGGTATGCTTTAACCTCATTAACAACTGTTCCAACTGCTTTGACTGGAATTACCTTTACCTTTTTACTGTAATGCCTAAATCTTGCACAATTTATAATTTCTGCAATTTCTAACTGCTGTCTGCTTCTTGTGAGGTTATGGCCTGTGAAAACTTCTCAATAATTTTTAATCAGTTTCATAGACTATACATTATCCAACATTTTAAATGGGGCCTTAATTTCAGGGTAAATATTCTTCTGTAATTCAGTTTGGTTCTTTGAATAGGGTTTTCTACTTGTGACAAATGGGAAGAAAACCTCTGCTACCTGGTAACTTACAGGACTTTTTTTTTAAAGATTTTATTAAATTTTAGACAGATGGGGAAGGAAGGAGAAACAGGTGGAAAGAAACATCAATGTGTGGTTGCCTCTAGCGCACCCCCTTCTGAGGACCTGGTTCACAACCAGGCATGTGCACTGATGGGGGAATGAAACTGGCGACCTTTTGGTTCGCAGGCCAGCACTCAATCCACTGACCCATACCAGCCAGCGCTAGGACTCTTTCTAATCCATGAATCTTAACTTTTACTTAGTTATGAAGAGAGCTTTACAGTTTTCTTTGTTCTGGAGTAGAGAAATAAAAATAGCAGTTCAAAGATACCTAGGAAACTATACTTCTGGAAAAAGTAGTTTGAACTTTTAGTTTTCATGTGACCCCTTGGATTTCCTGTCTCTACTGAGTAACTCGTTAACACTCATTAAATGTTTCTCAACTTAAAAAAACTGAGGTTACTTTTTCTTTACTCCAGTTACTTCTTCAAGGGGGCTAGGGTGTACCTCAAAAAAATTTGAGTCTTTTTCAAGTTTTTTTAAATAGAAAGGAACATAAAAAGAAATTGATCTTAATATATATATTTTAAATGTCTTTCTCCACAAGCATTTAAAGTAAATGTGTGAAAAGAAGGAAAGAAGGGAGGGAAGGAGGAAGGGAGAGGAGGATAGAGGAGGGAGGGAGGAAAGAAGGAAGGGAGGAAAGAAAGAAAAGAAAGGAAAAGAAAAGAGAGGGGGAAAAAAAAAAAAGAAAGTTTCCTACCTCTGATACCCTGGTTTGCAGGAGAAATTGGTTTGGTGGTTTCTACTACATAATCCAATATGCCTTGTGTTACTTCACTGTTGCCTTGAAGTTTAGTTTCCAACAAAACTTTCTTTCTCTTTTTTTTCTGTCTTTCAATGGGAACTTCATGCAATAAAATCTTAGATAAGAAAAATAATATTGAAAAAGTTTAAATTAAATTTATTTGCTCTAGAATAAGCCAGCAGTCTTTCTTAATCATAGATACATATTAAAATAACCTGGGAAGCTTTTAAAATAATATCAATGCCCAGCTTCATCTCTGACCTATTAAATCAGAATGTTTGGGGAGTGGGGTCCTGGTACTGGAAGTTTTCAAATTCCCCAGGTGATTCAACAGTGCACCCAGGACTGAGAACGAGGATGCCAGAGCACTGCTAAAGCAGGAGCCACCTGACAACCCCTGCAATCTCCTTTACTAGACTTCAGATAACTAACCCCCAAAAAGTAATTTAAGCAACATGTTACAGAAATAAGGTTAGAAGTATTTTATGAGGTTTGGAATCTGTTGCATAAAAAAGATAATTCTGTTTTTGTTCTCCCTTTTCCAATCACATTTACTAATATATGTAATACAGGGTGGGGCACAAGTAGGTTTATAGTTGTGAGAACACCAAACATAATTTATTCTTGTATTATTATTAATTATTGTATTATTTTATATACAAATTGTAAACCTACTTGTGCCCCACCCTGTATAATTGAAAACTATAGAAAAATAACATGATCTCCTAGAAGTTAAAGGTAAAAAAAAATATTTTTTAGCAAATTGTTAAAAATAGTTCCTTGGGAAAATAACCAAGAACAATGCATAGATTGTAATTTTGAATAAGATGACTTTTGCGATTTTTTTTTTTTTACTTTTGAGAACCATTCCAAAAATTGTACTAAAAACAAAATCTATAAATTACAAGGAAAACTCAAATATTTTTTAATATCTAATAACTTATATGTATCAGTGAATAGAAAAATGGTCAAAAGTATACAGCAAAAAAAGAGTGATAGGTAAAGATCTAAGGTTTCAATTCTAGCTTGTCAAGATCTAGGTTGTCAAGAAGAATTTATAGGATATGGTAAGACTATATGTAAATGAAAATGGTAATAGAGACTGACATTCAGTAGTAGCAAGTCAAATGTTAATAAATTGTTCTTACTTCATATGATTTAGCCTTATATTCCCGGGAGTTTAGACTGGCAGTATTCTTTGGACGAATAACAGCAACATATACATCTTCTATGTTTTCTGGATTTCCCATTGCTCTATAAAACAAAGAAATGCCTTGAAAGATTAAATTAGAGGATACATAATCACTTTGTAACACAACTAAATAAGATATTGTTTTTCCTAAATATATATACTACCTAAAAGGCAAGCTAGAGATGACTGGGTTATATATCTTACAACTGAACTATTCAAAACCATGGCTTATAATTTAAGACTTCCTTATAATCCTTTTTCCCTTTTCTATTAAAAGTAAAAAAAAAATTAATGAGGAGGATACATACTTTCAGAAGTCTTAACTGCATAGAAATCTGTTTTCTGCATCTAAAAAAGTGATACAATTATAAAAAAGTCTTATAAATACTAAGTAAATACTGACTTGAAATAGTGACTCAGAATATTAAACACTTACTGTTCATAAGTCACACAAATAAATGTTATATTGTTAATAGTTTGGAAGTTGGAAATAGGTAGCTGCCGTTGACATTTTCTTCAAAACCTTCAGAGAGAACTTTGATAATTGACATTTGGATAAGCTAACATATAGTTTATAATTTCCTTGGAGGTGCCTATTACAGTTGAAAACATTTGGATAGTTGATGAAAGCTTTCTGACAAAGACATAAGAATATTTTCCACTTTCATTATAATTCCCTAAATAATACAACTATTTTCTTTCAAATATATATGTATACATCTCCACTGAGCAATTTCCAACAAGTAACTGAATTTCAAGCACTCTCTTGGTTGTTTAATAATTCTATTTCTTTAAGTGCTATTATTCATTTTTTTCATGGCTAGACTAAAACGCTTCCCTTCCTTTACATACCAGCAAATTTCTAAAAGAACATCAAACAAGAAGTTTCCCGTCCATGTTGAGATTAACCTTTTTCGATTTTTAAAAAAAGATTATTAGGCATTAAAATGATCTGTTCATATTTACTGAATTCTTTATTGCTCCAAATGTCATAGAGTCAGAGGGAAAAAAAGAAAAGATTATTTTCAAGAACTTTTTTTGAGTGTCATTGAAGATGAGATAGGGGAATTTTTATTCTGTTTTTTTCAACTGAAGTTTAATCAACTCATTTTGGTACCTTTAATGCACCTCCCTAAAAGTTTAAGGAAAACTTCCTTAAAAAAAAAAATCTTGTAAAATCCAGTAGCTTTTGTCATTTTAAGTAAATATTAGCCTAAAATTAGAGCAACCATTAAAATTATTGCACAAAAAATTTAATATTATTTAAATAATTAAATAATTTATTTTAAACTATAAAAATTTTCACTGATTTAGATCCAGTGAAACTACAGATACTTCACCAGAAAAACTACAGTAAAACATTAGAATTGAGACATTCATTTTGAAGACCTTTCATTCATTCTCATACAATTTTTTTTCAGTTCAGTTCCCATAAAACCCACCTCATACAACAAAGCTTCCTATACTATGTGAGAAAGATAGTCCTTTTACTTCTCAGAATTTCTGTTTAGCAATTACTTATTACCTCAGATTAACAAAGACTTCAAGATAATAAAATCTCACAAATTATGAATTGTATGGGTGCCTCCTTGAAGATTGCAAGTCCGCACAAGAAAGACATTGTATAAAACATATGACACAATTACAGAAACCTTTTTATTCCCCCTATTAAGCACCTAAAAGAGAAATCAAGCAATTCTGTTTTCTAAACACAACTTAAAGCAAATCAATTCCTGTGCTGGTCAATTCATATTTAAACAATAAAAATTTCATGTAAAATGCTTTATCAATCTCATCACTTCTCCAAAAGATAAACGTGATATAATAAAAAACATAACCATGAGAGTTACAGTCTTTTGTTTTTACATCATTTAATGCTAACATACCGCCAAAAGATTCTAAAAATTTATTTCTAAGAAATGTTCATACTGGAATATTTGAAATATACATACTTCCATTGACATGAAAAAAGGAAACATAAGGCTTAAGTTAGGAAATAAATAAAAGCTACTAATATATGAAGGCAGAACTGCTAGGGTAGAAGAAATACATGTAAAGGAATTGGGAGAGTAACTTTAAAAATAATAGAGGTATAACTAGAGTTTGCAATATGCTTAGACTGAGTTTTAATAAGGGTTCAAGTTACTAAGTATAGGAAATATGTAGCATTTTGTTATACGGTTCATTTTATTCTGGAAAATGCTCAAGCATAAATGATGATATGCTGCCTAAGTAATGAGACCTTACAAATATGTAGAAATGGTTCTCAATTGGGGAACGACCCATCAGTGCCCTCCTGTTAACATCCTCTACTGGGAAAAGACATGCATGCTCAAAGAACTGCCACCAGAAAGGTACCTAATTGGGATCATTTGAAAGTATGTAGGGGCATTTCTAGTTATCACCATGACTGGGAGAGGGGAGGCATACAAATGCCATTTAGTGCCCAATGGGAGCAGGGCGGGCGGGGGGCAGTGGTTAACATCTGTTTACTATGGTAGACAGTCCTGTTTAACAGAATGCCAATGTCTTTAGTAAGAAACATCTGCGATATAGAGTACAGATGTACAAACTTAAAAAGACTTTTGAATCGAGGAAAAGATTCAGCGTGTGAATACCTGGATCATAAATTTAGTTATCAGAAGTTGAAGTCAAAAGGATGATTTACCAGTTTGCGAAGTACATGCTAATGGAAATTACCAACAATGAGAAAGTTCATAAATAAAAAAATATGGAACATTATCTTAGGACTCTGTAAGATGTTCCTGAGACCCCCCCAAAAACCCACCAAGCCCCCCCCACACACAACACCCTTCCTCCATCCTTACTTAAGCAATGTTTCTCAACCTTTTAAAACCCACACCAACTTTAATCAAAACCCAAAAAACCATACTGTCCATAGTTGAAAATCACTAATAAAATGCATTTTTTATCCCCCTAGCCATTTTTTATCAAGTTGTCTCTAAGTTTTTTTTATTGCTTTCAATGTCTAAACATAACATTTAATATGCTTTTAAAATAATATAAAGCTAACATCTATAATACTTATAATGTAATAATGTGCTAGACACTGTGCTAAGTGCTTTCCATATATTAACTTATTTTATACCCCCCCAAGCCTGATGATGTAGGGATTATTATTATCCCCAATTTACAGAAGAAAAATTAAGATGAAGTGACTAAGTTACTTGCCCCTGGTCCCATTCTGCTGAAACAAATCCACTATTTTAAGACATTATGTATATCATTAAAAAGAAGAGATGGAAACTAAATACCAGTAAGAATTCCCCTACAGGGATTTTTGACCATAAAAACCTCATTCTTTTGCTTATATTGGTTTATGGCAATAAAAAGAGAGGAAGTAATAATAAAGTAGAATCGAAAATACCTATTAGTGCTTCTTCTACCCCAGCCTGCTTTCTCCTTGTCCCTTCAACCAATTCTACCAGTCACCACTTATCACCAAGCGTCACCAATAATTTTGAAACTCTTTATATTAAGTGACACTCTACTCTGAAATTTACGATATTTAATAATCTTCAAATAGCTTTTGAAGGCAATTATACTAAATTTGGTTAACAGAGAAGGAACTAAGTAATAGTTGAAATTGGGAACGAAGTGAATTTCTACGGTGAAGACCAAGTACATTTAATGAGGTTATTTGGACAAGCATGATTTCATCCCTAATATGCCTAAATATGCTATTGTATATATTAGTTGTTAGTGTAGTTCTATAACCCAGTTCTAAGGGGAAAAATCGTACATTAACATGGGGTTAAGAGAAAAAGATCATGGAATGAATTGTTTTGCATTGCTATAAAACATTTCTGAGTTTTCGACATTTCTCCTAAATTAGATGAGGACAGCAAAGCAGTTAAAAGACCAGATGAAGGGAGAAACCGGGAAGACACAAAAGCACTCTAAAAGTGAGATGGGAATAGAAGTGAGATACTGAGTTGGGGCAGTTAAAGACTTCTGGCGAACCTAAAAGCAACGTGGGGAAAAAAGCAAACAAAACAAAACAAAAAGCCTTTAAAGATGGAGATGGATGTAGCCAGGGGAAGTGAGCTAAAATGACATTGAGAATTGCTTTCCCTAAAATGACAAAAATAGACACATTGCCCAGGATGTTTTTCCTCCCCCACCCATCAACATGCATTACCAGGGAAGGATGTGCACGCCTCTTTGCTCAGAGAGCTGCCACCCAAAAAGTGCCGTTGGCTTCTTTGTAACTACTTGTAAGAAATAAAGTCCTTGCCTGGAGAAACTAGATGTGGAGATAGTCCAGCCTCCCACCTGTTTTCTCACTGGAGTCTGATCTTGCTGCTCCTCGTCTCACCCACGCAGGCACCAAGCACCTCTCAGGGCACTACATTCAACTCACTGGGTGGGACAGTCACCTGCGGGCGGGAGACTGTCACCGCTTTTTCATTCCTCCTTTCCTTTTTAGCAGCCGCCGAGACTAACTTCCTGTAACAAGGAAACCCTGATCTCCACCCGAATTTGCCGGACGCGTTCGGCCGCGCTCCCTACGCCGCACCTCTAGAGCTCAGGTGTCTGGACTTGGAGAACCTCTTGCCCACGGGCTCTTTATTGTCCTCCCATCTCTTCGCAGCTCAGCACCATCTACCCCTCATCTTCTCCTAAAACTAGGGGATTCCAGATTTTCTAAGGCCTTAGTTTTCCAGCCCGCTGCTACCGGGGCGGGCGAGGAAATCGCTTCCGGGTTCACATCCCGGGTAGCCTCGCGGTTGGCTGCAAAAGAGCTTCCGGGTCAGCAGCAGCGCTGCTGCCGTTTCTGCTACTGCTCGCTGGGGCTACGGGCTGTCTGGGGCTGGCGGCGGGTGACTCGGGGACTGAGGTGTTGGCGAGGGCGCGCGGCTGAGCAGGAGGCGGGGTAGGGGAGGAGCGGACAGGGGCTGTGCGTGCGCGCACACGAGGCTAGAGCATGAGCTGGACTTGACGGCGAGGCAGAGGCAAGAGCCACCGCCCCCTCTTCCCCTCCCCCGAGTGGGGCTGCGCAGCGGGCAGGAGAGGGATGGGGGGCGCCTGCTGACTCTGACCTCGCTGCGGGCGCTTCTGGCTCACGCAGCGTGCCCACGGGTCTCCAGTGCTCACCCTCGGCCCTAAAAGCCTACGCCCGGCGGGCGCACCCGGGCCGGCGAGTAGGGGGCGCCCGCCCGGGTGGGTGGGGCGGAGGGGAGTGTGTGTACCTGAGGTCACCAGCTCTTCCGGAGAGGCAGGGGCGGCCACGGCGGTGCCAGAACTGCAGAGCTGCGGGGTCCCTCCGACCCTTTACCCTCAGCCTGGGAAGTAACCGTAAGTCTCAGCTTCTTGGTACCGGTCTGTGTGAGGTGATTTCAACCCATTTCGGGCTGCCTAATTTACGCCCTCCGCGGTCTCATACAAATTTGCGTGCCTGCTCTTGTGGAGGATTGTCTGTCTCTCTGTCCCCATTCCTGAACAGGCACTGTCCTCTGTCTTCCCCAATGGGGCTTTTCTCCCAGTGAAATTGCAAGTCTCTGAGTCTCTGTGGCGCGTCCCATCCTCCCCATTCTGGATGCATCTCCTTGTCACTGTCCTTAAAGAATCTATACCCTCCCTCTTCCGGTACCCCAGACCTCACTGCCTCCCCCGCCCATCCCTTGAGATGTGGAAAGCCACGGGATCTCGGGATCTCGAGGGCTAGAGAGTCTTGAGCCGATGGATGAAAGTGCTCTGCAGGGCAGTGATGGGTGGGGTAGGTGTAGATGGCTCTTATGAACCTTTATTTTTGCATCTTCTGCCACCAAAACAAAAGAATGGGCCTCTCCGTTGGACCTTCATTCCTGCCCTTCGTAACTGTGTATAAGCTATTTTCTATACGTTACTCTTTGAGTCGCAGGAAATTGGGACTAGAACTGTAATTAAGCATCTCCTGAGGACGCTTTGAAAATTAGTCCCACAAACTCTATTCACCCGGAATGGCATATTGAAAAATCTTGTATTGAAATGAAGACCTATTCCGTAAGAGGTTTAGTAGTGAAAGCAAAAGTCTTATGTTTCAAATGTGGTTTGGATTTACATTTAGTTCTTAATTTACAAAGTGTATAATGTGAAAAATCTTTGTATTGTAAGGTTTTGTTTTGTTAGTGATTAAAAAAACAAATGATTTTTAAAGATTGTATGAGATTATATTTGGTAAGGTATTATTTGAAATCCTTAATTCCAGAGAGACTTTTTTTTAAAACTCGTTTGGATCATCACGTACAGATGTTGCACACCTTGGTTTCTATGTTTGACCTTCCTACTTCTTAGTTAAAAAAAAAAAAAATTAACTGTATTTGCAGATTTTGGACTAGGCAGTTTTTCTCATTAAAATTTGGTTTGCTTTTTAAACTGCCACTACAGAAAGTAGATTTAAAAATAATTTTAATGTTGTCAGTGACTGGACAATAGCTCTTACAGGCCTTTGTGCATTTGATTACTTTTCAATGCACTATAAGAAGCATTGAATAATTTAAGAATTGATCATTGATATTCTTAAATTGATAATTTAAGCATAATTTTACTCTGTGTCCCAGGTTCTTTGTTATTACTCTGTACACTGTTCTGTAGTGTCAACTGTTACCATTGGATTTTTTTTTCCTGAAAACATTTGTCATTTTGTTAAAGGTAGATGTGTTAAAGGATTTTTTGTTTATTTTCAAAACCTCCTTCAAGCAGTTGATTTGGGACTGTTATTTGATTTGTAACTTGTTACTGTTCACGGATTCTAGTTTGAAGTAGGCTCAGGAGATGTAGCTCCAGCTGTCTCTCTGGAAATTACCTGGTTGACTAGTGTCAGAAGCCAAACGCTCTATAGAGTTGAGTGTATTATTAGTGAGGTGATGGGCAAAAACTTGAAAAGGTTTTTCTAAAAAATTCTACTGATCCCTGTTATTCTTGGAGGTAGGGTATGGAAGATAGGACTGTATTTTCATATTGCACTTCTGTTGAACTGTGAATTTGGAGTCTTTGTTACAAGGGACCCCTGAAAACAGACTGTGCTTAAGTGTGAGCTCTAACAGGTGACTGCTGAGACATGGAAGCTTTGTTAGATACTCTTTTGTATTTCTATACTACTGCCCAATTTTGAGAGAGATCATTTTCTTTTTTTCCTCTTCTCTGGGGTGTGCACTTGAACTTCTGAAAGGGAAATACGTGCGTTTACAACTTGTAAGTGTAAACTAATTTTCATGTATAAATAAATTAAGAAATATAAATTAAATTTATCTGATTCTCCTTGAATGGAAGTTAGATTCCTCAATGCTTTTGGTACATTCTCCACCTTTGAGGGTGCACACAACAGTTTTTTAAAACAAAATTTTAAAATACTTCTCTCTAACATTTAGACTTATATGTGACACATTTGCCAAAACAGATTTGAGAGTGGCACAGTCATTAAAAAGACCACTCTGAGGTGAGTTTTTATTGCATCATTCTATAAATGCTTAGGAATTATGTTTTCTTTCTCAAAGTGACTTGCTTGGAGCATAGTAATTTTTGGACTCAGTTTATTTTTCAGACAACCTTAGACTACCTCGTTTTGTTTCTTTTCTAGATAACTTATTTTCTTATTTCATTTCAATGAACATTTATTGACTACCTACTATGCGTGCCAGGCACTATATTAGATTCTGGGACTACAAGGATAAATAAGTTAAGATTGCTTTCCTCGTTGAATTTGCTAAGTCACGATATTTAACTGTTATTCTGTCCATCTGCCTCTACAGATTTCTCTAATACATTCTAAAGTCACTTGACTGTTTTTCAGGGTTTCACACCCTTTCTATAAGAATAAGCACTATAAATGCTATTTATTGAGTACTTAATTCTTGCTAGCCACCATGCTAAGTGCTTTATATACATTATTACATTTAATTCTTTTTTCAGTTTATATTTTATTGTATTTTTTCTATTACCATTTATCCCCTTATACCTTCCTCTACCTCCACCCACTCCCCAGCTCCTCTGCAATCACACTGTTGTTCATATGTCCATGAGTTCTTTTTCGCTTTTGCTTGATCCCTCCACTCCCAGAGCTCATTGAATTCTTAGAACAGTACTAAGAAGTATTTGTTTATTTAAAAAGCATACAAATTCTGATTTATACTAATGCTGAATGTTGTTTTATATCTAATGTGCTAGAAAAGACTTGAACTTACTATTTGTCCTTAAGGGGAAGGAGTTGTAATATAGTTAAACAACAGTTTTAAATTCTCTAATAATACTTTAAATTGAAGGATTCTAATTTCATAAGGTATTAGTACCTTTTGTTTTCTAAAGCAGATGAGTTGTTATCAAAAGGTAATTGTCAGTTGTTTAAAACTGTTGAAAAGACACTTCCGAAGTTTATTATGGTTAACTGTAACAGGTCTTCAGGCATATGTAACTTTTTTTACTAGTTCAACAATGGGACCCATGGCCTGTAATGTATTAAAAAATGTGTGTATTCTCCAGGAAGGACAGAGCGTTGAGACATGAAATCTCTTCAGCTTTAAACCATTTTTTAGCTTAATTTTGACAACTATTTAAATGCCTTGGAGAGTTTTTGTTTCTGTAATGACAATATATTCCTTCAGATTTAAATCTGATCTTACTCATCTATTAATAGGATACATGCTTTATCAGGAATTTGATATGTTTCAATCTAATCATTTTCAGACCCTCTCACATTTATTAAAAGATGTTCTTCCACTGTTAACTCTAACCAAAAGTCTTCTGTATTATAAAATTTTTATTTTATTATTATTATTTTTTACCCCAAACTGTCAACAATTTGCCATTTTTTAGGCTAAGACCTTTTGTTACTGATCACATACTTTCTGTTTTTAGGACTATAAGGCAGATAATTATTCCTCATCTTAGGTTCCTAACAATGGTCATCTTTGATATTTTTTATGCTGAGTCTGACATACATATTTTAACATGACATTGACAGTTTCTATTTTCCATTGTTACAGGATCCTTGATAATCAGGTCATTGTATTTTTCTGATTGGAACAATATTGGGTGTAGAATCCCTGTTCAAGGACAGAACAATGACTAAACTATAAATATGTTAGATGCTGGGACCACAAAGATGAATGAGTCAAGATTCCATTCCTCATTGAACTGTAAAATGCCTGTTTAAAGTCCATGAAGACAAAGGAAGGTTCATTTGAGAACATAGAAATACTCTTTTCTAATTATGCATAAAAACATTGTCCTTGTTAATGTGTCCCCTCAGAGTATTGTAAAGGAAGGAAGGTAAATAAATAAAGGCACGGTTTTCATGCTATGTTGCGGCCTCAGACAGTAGCTGATTATCATTTGTTCTAGCATTAGCTAATCTATATTACATATTTATTTCATATTTTAAAATTATTTTTAAATAATTTCAAACTTACAGAAAAGATTCCAGAACAGTACAAAGTACCCTTTCACTCACATTCCACCAGTGTTAATTTTTTACTGCATTTCTCCCGTCACCTGCCCTCTCTTTCTGTCTCCATACACGTATCACACACTTGTTATCATAGTGTTTTTCTGAACCTTTTAGAGCAAGCTGCAGATACGTGCAATCACCCATAAACCCTGCAGTGTCTATATCTCAGAAACAAGGTACTTGCTGACATACCGAGCCTATAGCTCTCCAAATCAGAAAATGAGCATTGGTCCAACATTGTTGTCTGGTCCAAAGAGCCTATTCATGTTTCATCAACTATCCCAACCATACCTCTTTTCTGATACAGGATCCTATCTAGGCATTGGTGTTGTATTTATTGTAATGTCTCTTCAGACTTCTTCAGCTGTTTTTTTCTTTTGACAGTTTTAGAAGGTACAGGCCCTACGTTTTATAGAATGACCCTCAGCCTAGGTCCATGTGATACTTCCTCATGACTCCAATCAGGTCATGCATTCCTGGTAGGAATACCACAGCAATGGGACTGTGCCCTTCTCAGTGCAGAGGCATGTGCAGTGTCAAACCACACCACTGTAACACTGTGTTTGTATTGGTGTGCTTTTATATTTGATCAGTATTTGTGGAGAGGTGTTCCAACATTATGCCAGCATCCTGTTTCTCTCACTAGCCTTAGTGTGGGTGTCATTGATGATTCCTACTCTACTTAACCACTTTTATGATAATTGCCAAATAATATTTCCCTATTTGTTTTATTCTTTTACATGCATTGGCATTTTTGTGTATGTAAGGTAGACCTTTCTCCTCCATTTATTTATTCATTTATTAAGTCAGTAAAGATTCACGGTTTTCCATTCTATTTAGTGTGTTCTGATTAATTACTGTTATTATTTATTTTGCTGTTTAAATTGTCCCTGATTTAGCCAGTGGAAGCCTCTGCAAGCTGGCTCCTATGCCTATTTATCATGTGCCCATCCCATTCATTCTGCATTTCTGGCAGAACATACTGTTCCTGGTTCATCTTGTACTTTGCCTGGTCTAGTCCTAGAATCAGCCATTTCGCCAAGGAGCCCTGTTTGGTTGTTGTTGATTTTTTATAAAAGATGGTATTTAAGAACAAATATTTAGGGGCTTAGTGTGCTCATTGCTACTGGGGTGTTACTGCATATAGGAACTAGGAAATATATGAGCATGTGAGTATGGTTTATATACGCACACATATGTATATATAATATACACACGTGCATCCAAAATTATTTCTATACCTGTGCCTATAGATATTATAAACCAGAAAGTTATGTTCTTGTACTTCCAGTTCCAGTCCGGTTTCCCAGAGTTCTTTCTAGCCTTTCTTCTTTCCATGTTTATAAATGTCTTCTCTGGCAGTGAGAAACTTGGCTTCACATTGAGCTCAATATGGTTATTAGCTGTTTTACCTGTTCAGTGTGTTATCGTTCTCCCTGCCATGTAGACCACCCTGCATCTCCCTCCACCACCCTGCATCATGGACTGCTGGGTCTGCTGGCTGTGACTCCTTGTGGGTTTGCAACTCCTCACAGGGTCCGCAACTCTGTGCAACTCCTTATCCCCACATAGCACTCCATTATTTTCCGCTGTCGACCAGTAGGCTTACACCTCTGCTTGCCTCCTAATGTGCCCGCAGTGCCCTGCATCCTCAACCAGCATGCTGACTAGTTTGCATGGCTCAGTATTTCATTTTTAACTATACTACCAAGGATTTTCAAATATACATATATGTAATAAAATACATACATGCTTTCACTGCACACAAATGATAACATACTAATAGTAAAGATTCTAGTTTGTTAACCATTATATTCCATTGTGTGTGTGTACATCCAGACGCACACACCCGCACCTCTACCGACCATAAATTCCTCTCATCTTGGTATGTATGCATTCCCTTTTCCAATGTAACTTTGATGCTTCACCTATCTAGAGGTGGAATTTATTTCTCCACCTCTTGAGACATGGCCGGCTTTATGATTTGCTCTGACCATTAAATATGGTGGAAATGATGTATGAGTTCTGGAGCTTAGTCCTTAAGAGGCCTGCAAGGAATGCTTTCCTATAGCTGCCATGTAGGGAAGCTGGTCTAGTCTATGAGAGGGCAAGAGGTCTTTTGGAAGAGAACCAAGATGCCCCAGTTGACAGTCAACATCAACTAGCAGACATGAAAGTGAGCTGTCTTGGACCTGCTCGCTCAGCTCACTGTTTAGCTGAACGTTCCTGCAGAGGAACCACTCAGCCAACCTACAGAATTGTGAGAGAGAACATTGTTTTGAGGTACTAAGTTTGGGGTGGTTTGTTCTGTAGCCATGCGTATTTGAAACCATATTTGTGTTCATCTTGGACATTTGTTTGCCTCTACCTTCTATTATGAAAAGATTGGAGTGAATATCTTATACATAATATATACCATTTTAATTTTAATAAATAATGCCAGATTATTTTCCAGAAATGTTGACACAATTCTTGCTATCTTAATGCCTGAGAGTAAATTTTCTCCTATAAGCTCATTATCACTGATGCTTTTCTTTGACAATGAGTATAAAAACATTTCTTAGGTACTTAATTCTGCATTTCCTTAACTACATGTGAAGCTGAGAGCATCTCTTGATATATTTGTTGATCTTTTTATTTTTCAGTTCTCTGAATTGGTTATTCATACCTTCACTCATTTTTTCCTATTGTTTTTTCTGTATCAATTTGTTGCTTCCCCTTGATATATTATAGATACAATTCTTTAGCTTTGTTTGCAAATTTGTTTTGTCAATCTGTCTTTTGTGGTTTTTTGTCTTAGTTTGTAGTATTGCTTACCTTTTTTTTTTTTTTTTTTGGTATTTCATATAATCATTAATGTCTCTCTCTATATAGCTTCTGATGAGAAATCTCTCTCCTACATTTTACTAACTTTTTCATAATTTTTCTTCTAACTTTGTATTTCATATCAGTTAGAAAAGATGATTTTAAAAGAGTGGTAGAAACAAATTAGGTGGTTCCTTTATCTTAAGTAATGAGAAATTAACGGTAGGCTGTTCTGCCCTGGTATAGCGGCTCCATGGTGCTATCAGGAATGCAGACTCATTTGTCTTTCTGTTTAGTCATCATAGCAGGTATTTGTCACCTTTTGGTCCCAGGATGGCATTCCAGGGTGAGCAGCAGCTTCTATTTCTTCTTTCATTATCCATGGCTCTGCTTGTTTTAACTGGGGATAAAATCCAGTTTGGTGACTATAAGCTCTGGGGATGGGGCCAAGACAAAGCAGGTCCCAAATAATAGAACGTTCTTGTGAAATATCTTTTCTGTTCTTTGAAAAAAATAATGCTGATTTTGCTTTCTGTGCCATAATAAATGTGTGTGCAAATTAAGGCCCAAGAATCTTTTTCTTTAACCTGTTGGGTAGCCATGGTTTTTTCCCCAAAGTTATTTATAAGTAAACAAGGAAATAAACATGATTATATTCTCAAAATTAAAACTAATGTTATTGAAGATCATTACATTATTTTCATTATTTTATCATTATTTTCAATAAGTAATATTACATGCATTTTATGTGCCAGTATAAAACTGAATATTGTGTGATCCTTGTCCTCAAGAAGTTTACCAGATAATTGGGGAAGTAGAAAAAACATTTCATTACAGTATTGTAGTTACTGAGTGTATTATCAAGTTAAGGAGGCAGGACATATAACTGCTAATTGAGGGTGGGTGAACTATGATCAGGAAACTTGATAGAAAAATGGCTTCTAAGTTGGGTGACTAGTAGGAATTAGCCTATTTGGGAGGATCTTGTAGGGAGAAATGGGAAGAACATTACAGGACCTATAGCAGTTTAGAGGTGGGTCTTAGTTATTAGAGACAGGCAGAGAGAAATTCTGGCCTTGGCAGGGACTTTTCCTTAAGTCCTTAAGATCTGGGAACCTTGGGAAGGTTTTAAAATGGAATTGGACAAGATCAGATTTGATAAAGTTACTAAGCTAGTTGAAGTGGGGCGGGTGGATGCTTTTGGGAGTGAGATCTGGAAGGAGGGGCACCTATTAGGTAGGAAGTTTATCTGCTGTATTAAAATCTAGTCCGTATTAGTTAAGTGAGTATTCATAGAGTACTATGTGAATATAATGGTGGGGGGGATACAGAAATGTATAAAATAGTTCCTGTTCTCAAGGAGTAGCTAAAGACTAGGTATGAGCAATATGAGGCAGTATACTTACGGCTTCTATGCTATAAAATGAGGGCAAGTAAGGACTAGAATTAAAACTGGAACCTAGAAGAAGATATCCAGGGCTCCAAAGCACATATTCTTTCCATGTGTACTGTGCTGCCTTACACAGCGCGCACTTAGTAATTATCAGTATGTTGTTTGTCAGTTACCTCAGAACCCTTGTGAAATAAGATTAGAGTACTATTAAAAGGTTTTCAGGTTGGGACACAAAGTATCAAAGAAGCTCCAGGCTTTCTCCAGAGAGTCTATCTGTTGGATGGAGTATAACCAGGAAGATAAATGTTGTTCAGGAAAATTGCCACATATCTGGATGAAGTAGTTGTAAAGAGTCTTGAGATTAGTTTCTGGGAAATTTATTATTGAACTTACGGGACTGTGGAGGACAAGACTCTGACATAGCGTGCTCTGTCACTGCATAGCTGAAAAGCAAGCATTCTTATTAATGTTAAGGATCTTTTTTCCATTTTTAATCTATTAAACTAGCAATATTGACTCAAAGATAGCTAGAGATAATAATTTAATCCTTTGGTGTCTCTCTAATTTTACAAGCATGTGCTTGCTGTGTGATCTCTCCAGGGCTCTCAACTCTTAAGTGTTAACACTTGGATAAATAATCTTTTTAGGGTTCTTCTTGCTCTGAAATGTGACTTGACATGACATCCACAGAATTACTTAAAAAGTTAGGACATGATATTCTAATTGGAAAAACATTACCTTTCCTGTAGAAGAGGGAGAACTGGAAGGAGGGATCAAGGTTGGGCTGATACCTTGGTATTACAGAATGAAGAGAAACAAGGAAATTCATGGGGAGGAGGTTTAAAAACAATTGGAATGTGGTTTAAATGTTAGATGCATATGGCAATTGAAAGTGAAAAGTTTCCAATGATCAAGGATTTTATAGCCTAATAGCCTTTTTCATCTGACATTCCTTGAAAAAACTGAGCCTTAATGTTCCAAGCTATAACTTCTCAAAGTTTGGCATCTGTCAGAATTACTGGGAGGGATTATTATTCATGCACAATTACTGGGCTCCATCCCGAGAGTTTCTGATTCAGTAAGGCTGGGGTGGGACCTGAGAGTTTTTGTTTTGTTTTATTTTTAAAATTTGTTTATTGATTTTAGAGAGAGAGGAAGGGGGGCAAGAGAAAGAGAAACATTGAGGTAAGAGAAAAATATCAATTGGTTGCCTCCCATACGTGCCCCAACAAGGGATTGAACCTGCAACCTAAGTATGTGCCATGACTGGTAATTTAACTGCAGCCTTTTGGTATGTAGATCAACACTCCAACTAACTGAGCCACACTGGCAGGGCAAGAGTTTTCATTTCTAACAAGTTCCTGGATGCTTCTGGGGTTGCTGGCATCTATTGTATGGAATTAATTTATTTCTTTTATGCCTCTGGAATGGTACTTGTTGTATACAAGCATTGGGAAAATTGAAAAAATAGTTCTTCAGATCATTTTTGTGTGCTCAGAGTTTTTTAGATGAGAGGCTCTGATGGGGGAAATAATAAAATTAATCTGTAATTCCAAACCTTATCTTATGAAAGAGGGTAAAAACAATGTTGCGTGGATGTAGAAAGATTAATCTACCAGTCAGGTGCAGGATGGATTGGAGTGGGGAAAAACAGGGTTTAGATCCATTTACTCAGGAGCTTCTCTCATCTACTTTCTATCTCTAGAATATGTTTTAAAAGAGACGGCTGTTCATTTGGAATTTTGTGCTCTTAAACATAGTTAACATCTAGCACACATCAAGAACCAGTCGTAAACATAGCATGTACCATAATGTCAGCATGCTAGTTTGTAAACTCAGTGTCATTTTCATGATTGTCTCATGACCTTCCTTTCTCATACCTTTTATCCTTGGTGTGGTTTGTATATACTTCTCTCTTGCCAATTGGATTTCTGGTTTCTAATTTTTTTATCCTATTTAACATACACACACACACACATATATACACACACTAAATAATTTGTAATTCAGTATCTAAATTAGATAGGAGAAAAATAATAGCATTTTAAAATTGGAAAAACTTGTGGAAAATATCACTGACTTTATATTTTTATATTAAATTGCTTTTAGAAAAAGTACACACTCTAAATATTGCCAACTTCCAAGTTATATCTCCAGCCCACACCTTTATCCTCAGCTTCAGATTTGTATATTCTTTGGGCTACCTAACATTTAGTAGGCCTTTCAAATGAATCATGTTCAAAAATAAGACTATCTCCCCCTTCCCACTCACACCTCACCTCCTGTAATCTTCCCCTTTCAGCGATGGTAACTCCATCCTTCCAGCTATGTGGCCCAAGAATCTGAGAGTCATTCTTTTTCCTTTTCTTTCAGTGCCTGCTTCTAAGATGTCAGCAAATTCTGTCAGTTCTTACCTTGAGAGTTCATCCAGAATCTGATCACATAGTCACCATCTCCATTGCAAGCTCCTAGGTCCAAGCTAACATCATCTTTTACTTGGATTAGTGCTGCCATTCCCTAAATAGTCTCCCTGCTTCTAGCCTTGCTGTCACCCTCATTAGTCTTCTTCTCATTAGACAGGCAGCCAGGGTGATCCTGTTAAATATAAGTTAGGTCATTTCATTTCTTTGCTAAAAACCTTCTTGTGGCTTCTCTTTTCACCCAGAATAAAAGCCTGGTGATTTACAATGACCCTTCAAGACCCTAAACCATCCACCTGCCCCCATTATGTACTTCTCTTTACTTAAGATACTACTTTCTTTCCTCACTTTATAGTACAGTCACACGGCCTCCTTTCTGTTTCTTGAATACATAGGGCATGCTCCTTTTTCCTGGCTGTTTCCTCTGCCTGGAATACTCTCATTCCTAGATATTATATGCCTCACTACTTCCTTTACTCAAATGTCACTTTCCTTCATTCTTTTAAAAATTATAACATCTCCTTTATGGCTTTATTATTTTTTTAATTTCATTTATTTATTTTTAGAGAGAGGGGAAGGAGGGAGAAAGAGAGAAACATTGATATGTGAGAGAAACATTGACTGGTTGCCTCCTGCCTTGCCCCCAACTAGGGACCTGGCCCTCAACTCAGGCTTGTGCCCGTACTGGGAATTGAACCAGCAACCCTTTGGTTCATATGCCAACACTAAATCCATTGAGCCACACCAGCCAGGGCAATTATTATTTTTTAAGTACCAATTTACACTGTTGAATACAGAGTGTAAACCCCATGGGAACAGCAATTTTAGTTTATTTTGTCCCTGCTGTATTTCCTTACACCTAGAATAATACCTGTCACATGGTAGGAACTTAATATTTGTTGCACAAACTTATTTTTTTATGTGCCTAGAAAAGTAATATGTCTTGGCTCTGAGAAACGCACCTGACAGTCATGTGCTTCGAGCATAGGCTACCTACCAGTCATTGACTTCCAGCTCTTATTCTGCTTCTCCCCTTTCTAAAAACATATTCTATGCCTATATTTTTAACTTGAAATTACTGTTTGATTTTTTAAAAGATTTTATTTATTTTTAGAGGAGAAGGGAGGGAGAGAAACACCAATGTGTGGTTGCCTCTCACGTGCCCCCAACTAGGGACCCAACCCGCAACCCAGGCATGTGCCCCAACTGGGAATTGATCTGGCAATTCTTTGGTTCACAGGCCAGCGCTCAATCCACTGAGCCACACCAGCTAGGGCTGTTTGACTGATATTTTTTGGAACATACTTCCCCTGTCATAAATTCTAGTTCCTAACTTCATGTATTATTTTGGGAAATAATTAAACATCCTTTAATCTTCTGTAAAATATGTGAGTTATTAATTGTTGTCATTAAATGTGGCATTTCCTAACAGTCACAGTAATATTTTGGTATGCATCTTGCTTTTAGATGACTCTCTATCAATATCTATAACTTGATACCATAGCTGCTTTTATATTCTCTAAGAAAGGTCAGTATCAGTTTCCCCTATAACAACCTCGATGTAGAGTTCTTGGCCTTGTTTTGTTTTTTGAGAGTTTTGAGGGTTTTAGTGTTTTTGGGTAGTCAGTGCTTAATAACTTAATTGGAGCACTTAGGTCCCACATAGGTACCTTGCGCTCTTTCTCTTTTTCCTTTTCTTTTGGCCCAAGAAGAATTGAGTTTTATATACTTGTTGTGGAAGTCATATGCTTTAAATTTTTCATTTCAGCAATTGTGCCAAATTGTCGGATCATGTTTTGAATCATGTCCTAGCTTTTTAATGTGAGTCACTATAACGCTTATGTTTATCCTGTTGCCATTTTTTCAGGAAGCATAAGTGGCTCAAATTTCAATCCTTCCTATATTTTTTAGATGTTATTATATTTCTCCGCCTTCATTACTTCATTAAGGTATATGAAATATAAAATGAATTTGAAAACATTAAGTCAAGCACACAGGATTCAGTTTCTTGTTTCCAAAGTTGGAAAGTTTCCATTTTCAGACTGGGTCTATTATGGCTTGGATAACAGACAATAGACCTGAGGACGCCTTTAACCTTACTTGTATTTTGTTGCTATGGCAGTGGAATGTACTTAATGCTAAGATTCACTGTCAATAACTTAAGATATATAAAATATAGATGAATTCTTTCTTCATATGCAAACCAGAACTTGAATGTCAATGTGTATAGTAATAGGGGCTTTGCTGAGGAAATAGATAAATACATGGTTTACCGCATCCTGTGGAGACAAAAAGCACAGATTCAAAAATATATACGTTAACCCATAATAGTGGGTAAATTGGAATCAACTTATGCAAAGCAATAAAGGACTAAATTATTTGTATGTGAGACTTTGATAGTATTAAAATGATGTATTCAAGGGATATTTAATCAAGTGGGAAAATTCTCATGATAAAAGTTGAGTACAAAAGAAAAATTCCAACTTTGTTACACAGCATGGTCCGGTTCTGCACGTAAAAGAAGGCTTCATACATATTGAAAGAAAATATGCCAATATGTTAACAGTGATTATTCCAGGGTTGAAGATTATAGTGACCTTTTTGTTTTATTCTTTATACTCTCCTATATATTTCCCAATTTTATATTTTCTGTATATAATTTTATTAAGTATTTTTTAAAAGGATAACTATATGATTCTAGGCAAGTTAGTAATAATGATGTTGGCTACACTATATTGAGTTCTTACTGTTTAGCAAGCATTGAATGCACTTTTATGTATTTTTCCACCCTTATAATATCCCAGCAATGTACACTTAATTATCTACTTGTGCACAATGGGAGAAAAATCCCAAAATTTATAAACGTCTTTTAAGCTAATAAACGTTCAAGCCAGGATTCAAACAGAAGTTTGTCCTCAGAATTTTCTGAATATACCATAAGGCCTTTCCAAAAATAGTTAAATCCCCAAAGCCTGTGTTTCTTTACTGTAAAATATAGGTGGGATCATTGTACAGATTAAATGACAGAAAGTACACAAACCACACGACTACATTTTTTCTGTTAGCATCTCCTTACATCTGTGTAAGGAGATGCTCCTTAACATCTCCAGATCTAAGCTTCTGGCCTTTTTTACAGTCCATTTCTGCACCTGTGTTGCACTGTTGTTAAATATTGTTATTAACAACATCATCTGAAATTTAACTCTGTAATATTAAACCTGTAAATTGCATTTTTTCAAGGAAGAGAAAAGTATTTCATGGATGGGAATTGTATTATTTATAGCTTATGCTTCAATAGTACAATTTGGCGGTCATTGATGAAAGTTTCATTCTCATGAGGATCAGTGATACTTTGTGCAAAGGGGTAAAACTTAATGTTTCTCACCTTCCTTAAAAGATGTTTAAGAAACCTGATATTTTGTTTAAGCTCAGAAGGACTTGTATTCCTTCCCTGAATTCTGAACAAATTAAGGTCAAAACAGTAAGCATATCCAGTTTTTTCTCTCCTGACTTGCTAATATCCCTAGAGTAGATGAAGGTCAGGAATAAGATGCCCACTGGGCTCCTTGCAAATGGAAGAAAGCATTTGAAATGAGGAAGAAGTGTTACTCTCAACACCTTTTCCAAGTTTTTTACTTGTATTTAGAAGTTAGTGTAAAAAGGCTGTTGAAATGCCTAAGTATGATGAATTGAGTCCTGTCTGATAGCTATTTTTATAGTCCACAAAATACATAGATAATAAATTGCTTACTCTGATATATTCAGAGTTACGCTGCTTTTTATGGATATAATAAACACCTCCAAGAAAATTCAGGGCAAATGTGATTTTAAGTATTATTATATTTGGGCTTTGTATTTTTCTACTTGAGTATCTTAACTCCTATTTATGGAAAATATAAAGAAGTATAGAATTACCTACTCACAAGTTTACATTTTGAGTGGATTTTAGAAGCCATTCCTATCCTGGCTAGTGTGGCTCCATTGGTTGGAGCATCATCCCATAAACTGAAAAGGCTGTGGGTTCAGTTCCTGGTGGGGGCACATACCTGGGTTTGTTCCCCAGAAAAGGTGTGTACGGGAAGCAGCTAATCTATGTTTCTCTCTTTCTCCCTTCCTCTCTCTCTAATAGCAATGGGGAAAAAAATGCCCTCGGGTGAGGGAAAAAAAACATGGCTTTAGACAATGATCGTATAGATTTTTTGTATGTTTTAGCTACTGCATAGTATTCTATTGAATGATTAACCACCATTTTATCTGTTCTACTGATGAATAGCGAAATTATTCAACCAGTTTCAAGATAACGGTTTTCCTAGAAGAGGGAAGGAGGGAAAAGACTGTGGCAGAGGGAAAATGTAATTATGTGTGTTATCTTTAGAAAATGTAGAGATTTGAAACAGTTTTGGGGGAAAAGACAGTAACATTGTGGATGTGAAGTAAACTGATATTAACAGAGTCTTGTTTGAGATATTTTTGCTTTCCCTACAATCATGAAGCTGTTCTCCCATGTTTTTCTTCTGAAAGCACTATTGTTTTGCTTTTCACATTTAGATCTGTAATTCATCTGGAATTTGACTTTTGTGTGGGGTTTTATGTAGGGTTCAAGAATTTTTTTTTCCCCCAGAGTGGATACAATTGACCAAGCATTTATTGAAAAGGCCATCCTTTAAGGGAGGAGATATTTTAATGGAAAATAATAGAACATGTTTGCATGCTGATAAGTAATCTAGGCCTAAATTATTCTCTAGACTTTGGGGAACTGATGGCACAGGAAGGAATAAGGTAAATGAAAGAACATAGATTTTGAAAAGGAAGGAAAGGTTTTTTGAAAATAAGGAATCCATAGCATAAGTAGAACATTTGCTTTTGCATTGAAATGAATGCCCTTTCCTTCTGTAACAGGAAGAAAATAATAATGAATGTAAATGCAGAACAGTTTATAGGATTGACTATGAGAAGATGAAGAAATTTCCTCTGTATGCGTCTGCTTTGTTCATGAGTTAAGAGTGGGGCCCAAGAGGGTAGGTCTATGAGGGAAGAGTTGTAGAGGATTGAGGAGAAATGAGAAAGTATGAAAGCCCAGTTCATTCTTGTTCTTTCTTTCTCATACCTTCAAATTCTGTGTGAGAGAGAATCTGACTGCTTAAGTTAGTGACCAATACAAAGCTTTCTCTCTCAGGTAAACTATTGAACCAGACCTTGTAATAGGCTACAGCTATTGGCTTGCCTGGAAGGTTCACTTTGGATCAGATGTCTGGCCTTAACTTAGTTGAGGTATCTATGGGCCAGTTGCAATGCGAGAAAATGCATACTATAAAACATGGTGACTTACATGTCTGTCTTCGTACAGAAGGAAACACTTCTTTCTTGGTCCCTCCACGAAAGTCCTAGAATTAAGTCAATGGTCCAGTTTGGATGATATGAACCAGTGACTGTGGTTAGGGTAATAGAAAACACTAAATAGCCAGATTTGAGCCATATGCTCACCCCTGGAGTGGAGCCAGCCTTATTTAAACCATGTCCTGATTGTGGTGGAAGGGTGTTTCTCCAGAAAAATTGGATTGCTCTTACTAGAAAGGTTGGAACAGCTTCCAGGTAAATAAAAATATACTGGAATATAATGGATGAAAGCATTTGTAGGCCTTTGGTCTTTAAAGGAGTAAGACTGTCTCTATGTAAAATAAGTATGATATAAAATCAGTGAATTAAAAACTGAAGCAGTCATGCTGTAAGGCTTTAATCTTTTATAATTTGTCTTGACTGTTAGTGTCCCTTGACTTAATAGCAGTGTCACCACCATGGACTGTGGGTGTTTCCTTTCAGATTACATCTCTTCCTTTATCGTACATTAAATTTTTGTTTGGTATGTTTTGTTCAACGGATTTAAGGGAGAATAAATACCTTTCATTTTTAGAACAGCTTGTGGTAGGATGTTTGGGAAGGGCATTTACTCTAAAGTATAAATTATTCATCACAGGAAGATGCTTTTGCAGACATGACAACAGACCACACACAGTGTTTGTTAGAGTTTTCTTAATGCTTGACATTATGCACAAAGAACATTAGAAATTGTATCTTTCATATTCTAATACAATTTAAAGTATTACACAGTTCTTGTAGGACAGGTTCACTTCTGAAATCTCTAATAGCATGTTTTTTAGATTGAATCAGTGGGATAGCATTGAGGGACAGGAAAATACTAAAATGTCCCCAGATTCTAAACTAGTTTCCTTAGGTTGAGGGCCATAGTTACCTAGCAGTAGAAGAGTTTGGCTAACATCAGATGAACCTATGATTCTGAAATGAATTTTCATTTAGAAAAAAGTAGGATCTGATAGAAAAATGTCTTTTTGTTGTGGTTTATTCTTTAAGTAATAGAAGTGAAATGGAACTACATAGAAAAGTATCTTTGTGTTGTGCTTTCCTTGATGCACAGTGATTGTTCAGTAACAGAATCTGAATAGTTGAAGAACAGGTAAAGATATGATTTTGGGGGGAAGTTGTGTAATGAAAATTCTTTTCCTGTTATTTGTAGGCACCTGTAGCCCTAATATAAACAAGAATTATTCTGACTTCTACATAAACCCAAGGCAACTTGGTTCATTGATAACTTCCAACGTGTTAGTTAGCATCACCCAGTATATAGTTAAGTATATTGGTGACATCAGCATAGTATTCTCTTCCTTCTCACAGTTGAAAGCATTTGACTACCTTTCTTGCCAGCCATTCACAATACAGTTTCCTGTCATTTTTAAGTATTTCACTGTAAATAGTGTGCCAAAAAGATACTTGAGGAACATCTGTGCATGGCAGAGAGAGGCTGACACAAATAAACAGGGGATACCTAGATAATTTTTTGATAAACAGGGAGCAGAGGAAGTATTTTTCAATTTAATTTTTAAATTATTTAGTCATATTGACTTTTCTTGGTATACAGTTCTTTGAATGTTATTACACTATAAATTGGTATATGATCATCATCATAATCAGAATACAGAACAGTTCTGTCACTACAAAAAACCCCATTGCCCTATCCCTTGGTAGTTATACCCTATTCTACCCCTAACCCTTGGCAGTAACTGATCTGTTCACCACTATAGTTTTGTCTTTTTGAAGATGTAGTATAAATGGAATCATACAGCGTGTAAAACTTTGAGACTGGCTTTTTTATTCAGCATAATGCCTTTTAGGTTCATCCATGTTGTGGTCTTTCCATTGTTGGATATGTGATTTGTGAATATTTTCCCCAAGTTTGTAGTTTGTCTTTTCAGTCCCCTAACAACAGTGTCTTCTGCAGTATAAAGGTTTGTAATTTTAATAAAGTCTAATTTATCAAATTCTTTCTTTTGTAGATCATATTTTTAATGTTATGTTAAGAACTCTGCCTGATTCCAAGTCATGAAGATTTTCTCCTATGTTTTCTGAAAGTTTTAAGTTTTACTTTTAGATCTGTAAACCATTTTTAGTTAATTTTGTATAAGTTGTACTCGCCCCTTAGGTCATGGTTAATTTCTTTTTTTAAATGTATTTTATTGATACGTTATTACAGTTGTGCCAGTTTTTCCCCCTTTGCCACCCTCCACCTGTTACGCCCACTCCCTCTGGCAGTCCTCCACCCCCTTTAGTTCATGTCCGTGGGTCATGCAAGTGAGTTCTTTGGCTACTCCATTTCCTACACTATTCTTAACATTCCCCTCTCTATTCTGTACCTACCAGTATGCTTCTTAATCCCTGCACCTTTTCCCCCTTCTCCCCTTTCCCCCCTTCCAACTGATAACCCTTCAGATGACCTCCATATCTTTGATTCTCTTTTTTGTTCTGCCTGTTTGCTTAATTTGTTTTTTAGATTCAGTTATTGATAGTCATGAATTTATTGCGATTTTAATATTCATAGTTTTGATCTTCTTTTTCCTAAATAAGTCCCTTTAATATTTCATATAATAATGCCTTCATGATGATGAACTCCTTTAGCTCTGTCTTGTCTGGAAAGCACTTTATTTATCTTTCAATTTTAAATGATTGCTTTGCTGGATAGAGTAATCTAGATTGTAGGCCCTTGCAAAGTATTCATCACTTTGAATACTTCTTGCCAGTCTGTTTTAGCCTGCAATGTTTCTTTTGAGAAATCAGCTGATAATTGTATAGGAACTCCTTTGTAGGTAACTCTACTTTCTCTTGCTGCTTTTAAGATTTTCTCTTTATCTTTAACCTTTGGCATTTTGATTATGATGTGTCTTGGTGTGGGCCTCTTTCTGTCCATCTTGTCTGGGACTCTCTGTGCTTCCTGAACTTGCATGTGTATTTCCTTCACCAAATCAGGGAAGTTTTCTTTCATTATTTCTTCAAATAACTTTTAATTTCTTGATCTTTCTCATCTCCTTCTGGAACCACGGCAATTTGAATGTCGGTACATTTGAAGTTGTCCCAGAGGCTCCTTAGCCTATCCTTATCTTTTTTGGATTATTTTTTCTTCTTGCCGTTCTGATTGGATGTTTTTTTTTCTCCCTTGTGTTCCAAATCGTTGATTTGATTCTCAGCTTCATTTGCTCCACTTTTGATTCCTTGTAACTTTTTCTTTTAATTTCACTTAATGTAACCTTCATTTCTCCCTGAATCTTTTTTTGTGCTGTTGGAGTACCCAGTGAGTTCCTTGAGAATCCTAATAACCAGTGTTTTGATCTCTGCATCTGATAGATTGCTTATCTCAATTTTGTTTAGTTCTTTTTCCGGAGTTTTGTTCTGTGTTCTACTTGGGCCATATTTTTTATCTTACCATTTTGGTTAACTCCCTATGTTTGTTTCTGTGTGTTAGGTAGAGCTACTTTGACTCCCTGTCTTAGTAGCGTGGCCTATTGTAGAAAAGCGCATCCATAAGTTGTAGGGGGCAGAGACTTACGTAATCACCGGGGCTTGGCCGGGGAGGGGGCACAACCTGTGACGTCGCTTTGTGGCTCTGTGTGGGAGAAGGCTCAGGAAAGGGACAGTGGCTGCTGCCTGGCCTCTGGAGTTTTGTCTGTGAGGAAGCTGTCTCCCGGCATTTGTCCTGATGTCACACACTTCAGGTTCTCCCCATATGCCACTGGTGCCCTTCTAGCTGCTCCCTCAGTGCTGGAGCCCAGAGGGAGTGAGTCTATATAAGTCCTAAGTCCACTGCAGGCCCTTTAGAAGGAGATGCCTAAGAATCCCTATCCCAATGCCCACTGGTTTTTACAGCCAGTGGACCTACCTTCCTGTCACTGTAACCCTGGGCTGGGTGGTCTTGTGTGAGGCTAGGATCCCTCATTCCCAAGGTATCCTTCCCGATTTTTATCTACCACACATGGGTGTGGAAACTGACTGTTCTGTGTCTGTGCTCCTCCTACTTGTCTGAATGAATGTGACTTCTTTTTCTTTGGTATTTGGACTTCCATATAGCTCGATTTTATGATGATTCTCGTTGATAGTTGTTTTGTAATTTAGTTGTAGTTTTCACTGTGGTTGTGTGAGGAGACAAGCTGTATGCTTCCATCTTGACTGGAAGTCAGCGTGACTGTCTCACAGACTTTTTTCTTTTTTTAATTTTTTATTGTCAACACTGTTACAGATATCTCCCATTTTACTCCCCTTGCCCACCTCCACCCAGCTCCCCTATTTATTTGTTTCAGCGTCTTTATACCATAATACAGATATTTCTCAAGGGTCTTTCCTTTTCCTTCCCTCCCCTCCCGTCCCCTCTCCTCTCTCTTTGCATGTGGATAACTAGTTGTCCCAAAACCGGTTAAAAAAAACCCTCTCTATTGAATTGCTTCACTAACTTTGTAAAAAATGAACTGACCATATTTGTATGGGTTTGTTTCTGGACTTTGTTTTTTATTGCATGAATCTGTGTGTCTCTCTCTTTCTTAATACCATACTGTCTTAATTATTGTTGTGCTAGAGTAAGTCTTAAGATCAATTAGTGTTTTTTTCCAATTTTATTCTTTAAAAAATTTTTAATTATTACAGTTTCTTTGCCTTTACATTTACAGTAGTACCATGGTACTCATCGTTAATTCATTCCAGAACTCATGATGAGTGCCAGAAACAACGAGCACTGAATGATGAAGCATTTTCTCTTGTGGGGCAGTATCATGACTTATACAAGTTCTAGCAAGTGTGACGAGTCCCAAGCAAGCACCGAATGCTGACACATTATTTTTGTCATCAAAATATGACGAGTACAGTGTTTGATGAGTTCTGAAGCTGACAAGTATCGAGGTATGACTGTAAATTTTAGAATCAGCTTGTCTATATTTAAAAGGCCTCCTAGGATTTTGATTGTAATTGCATTAACCCTGTAGATCAATTTGAGGAGAATAGACATCTGTAACTATGTCAAGTCTACAAAAGTTTTTAAAAGATCTCTGTCTTCACAGAGATGACATGTTGTATCCATGGTCCAAAAATAAGGATACTATAGACAAAGGAGCAACCAGGTGATAAGAAAGAGCTATGGAAATTAACATATAATAACTGAAATTTAAGTCAATACAATAGTCCTGGCTGGTGTGGCTCAGTGGATGGAGCACCAGCCTGCAAACCAAAAGGTCGCCGATTCTATTCCCAGTCAGGGGACATGCCTGGGTTGCGGGCTGTGTCCCGAGTTGGGGGTCTGTGAGAGGCAACCGATCGATGTCTCTCTCACATATCAATGCTTCTGTCCCTCTTTCTCCCTCCCTTCCCCTCTCTCTAAAAATAAAATCTTAAAATAAATAAATTTAGTACTTTAGATGGAAGATAAACTTAAGAAAATCTTCCTGAAAGTTGAACAAAAAGGAAAAGAGATAAAATGGCTTCTGGTCAAGATGGTGGCGTAGACATAATGGTTCGCCTCTTCACACAACCACAACAAAATTACATCTAAAATATAGAATAGCCATCGCTCAGAACCATCAGAAATCGAGATGAATGGAAGTCTGAAAACTATGGAATTAAAGAAACCACATCCATCCAGACTGGTAGGAGGGGCACAGACACAGAATGGGCTGGTCCCACACCCACGTATGGTGAATAAAAATTTGGGAGGGATATCAAGGAGTCCCATCCCACACCAGTTTCCCAGGCCAGGGTTCCAGTGCCAGGAAGATAAGTCCCCAAAATTTCTGGCTGCAAAAAAGCAGCAGGGATTTAGTTGGTTCTGGTGCCCCAAGAAGTTCCTCTTAAGGAACCCACACATGGACTCACCTACTCAGACTCACTCCCTTGGCTCCAGTGGCTTGAGGGGCACCAGTGGGATACAGAGGAAGGCTGAGGTGTCTGGCCTCAAGGCAAACAGAGGCCACTGTCCCTTTTCTGGGCCCTCCCCGCTCAGAGCCCATGCAGGCTGCTTTTCCATATGAATGGCTGGTCTTGGAACATATTTCACAACTTCCTAAATCCTCTCAAACTAGCAGCAGCTGCCCTCAGTGAGCCCCAGGCCCTGAACTAGCTGCCTAGATTCACAGCTTGGCTTCACCTGGAAATCTCCAAGTGTAGCACAAGTAGCAGCCATCTCAGATTGCTTTATAACTCAGGCAGTGTGGCCCTGTGCAAAACACAGGTCAGGGCAGATCTTGGCCTGCACCACATGGGAAACCGCAGGGCCAACTCACCCAGTGGACAGCCACAGACCAGGTTGGAGTACTACTACCCTGCCCCTGCACAGCTGATCCTCCATGGAGGGCAGAGGTTGGTGGTAAGTGGTCACAGCCAACCATTGCAGCTGACTGGAGTCCATGGTAGATCTTTCTCATTGATCTTCCAACAGCAACCAAGGCTAACTACAAGAGGAGGGTGTACCTCTAATACCCAGCTTGGGTGATGGGGAAGCCGTGCCACTGGATCCTGCAGGACACCTACTACATTAGGCCACACTGCCAAGATATGGAGTCAGAGCATCTCTACCTGATACATAGAAACAAACACAGGGAGGCTGCCAAAATGAGGAGACAAAAAGCATGACCCAAATGTAAGAACAGATCAAAATTCCTGAAAAAGAACTAAACAAAATGGAAACAAGCAATCTCTCAGATGCAGAGTTCAAAGCACTGGTTATAAGGATGCTCAAGGAAATTAGTGAGTACCTCAATAGCATAACAAAGATACAGTCAGAAACAAAAGATAGACTAATTGAAATAAAGAACAATTTACAGGGAAACAACAGTAGAGTGAGTGAAGCTGAGAACCAAATCAATGATTTGGAACATAAGGAAGCAAAAAACCATGCAGAACGTTAAGAAGAAGAAAAGAATACAAATAAACAAGGATAGTGTAGGCAAGCTGTGGAACAACTTTAAGCAATCCAACATTCAGATCATAGGTGTGCCAGAAGGAGAAGAGAAAGAGGAAGAAATTGGAGATCTATTTGACAAAATAATGAAAGAAAATTTGCCTAATTTAGTGAAGGAAATAGACATGCAAGTCCAAGAAGCACAGAGTCCCAAATAAGATGGAAGCAAAGAGGCCCACACCAAGACAAATGCCAAAGGTTAAAGATAAAGAGATGGCTGGGGGTGGGAGGGTGTGAGAGAATGGATGAAGAGGTGAGGGGATTAAGAAGTACAGTAGGTAGTTACAGAATAGCCATGGGGGTGTAAAGTACAGTTTAGGAAGCTAAAGAATTTAACATTTGTGACTGGCGGACATGAACAGGGGTGGGGGATTGCCTGAGGCAATCAGTGCTAGGTGGAGGGGTGCAAAGAAGGAATAATCAGGACAACTAATAGTATAATCAATAAAATATTTTTTAAAAGAGGGAAGAAGGAAAAAAGAACATGAGAGAAAGATTAAAACATTAAAGTATATAGTTAGGAGATCTATTATTAAATAATAAGCGTTTCAGAAAGTGAGAACAGAGAAATTAAGAGGCAAAGATGGTAAAGAATTTGTGCTAAAATTGAATGGAGGAGATAAATGTCCATTTTGGAAAAGTGAATTAAAAACACACATCGACACGCACAACTTTATAGAGACAGAAAGTAGAATGGAAGTTGCTAGGGGCTGTGGGGAGGGAGAAATGTGGAATTACTATTTAGAGGGTACAGATTCTCAGTTTAGGAAAACGAAAATTTGGAGACACGTGTTGGTGATGGTTGCACAATATGAATGTATTTAATGTCATTGAATTGTACACCTAAAAACAGGTAAAATGGCAAGTTTTATGTTATGTCAAAATTTTATATTAAGATCAAAATTTTATATTAAGAATAAGAGAGGAGACAACCACAGACGAAAGATTTCAAAAAGTTTTGAGCCCTGGCTGGTACAGATCAGTGGATTGAGCACTGGCCTGCAAACTGAAAGGTCGCTGGTTTGATTTGCGGTCAGGACATAGTCCTGGGTTGCGGGCCAGGTCCTTGGTTGGGGGCATGTGAGAGGCAGTGGATCCATGTTTCTCTCGCACATTGTTATTTCTCTCCTTTTTCTCCTTCCCTTCACTCTCTATAAAAATAAATAAATAAAATCTTTTTTTAAAAAGTTTCAAAAGCTAGAATGCACACACACACAAGGCAACTGCACAACTAAACAAAGTTCAAACCTAATTCTGCAATTGTTAAAGGAAAAAGAAAAGCAGGCTGATAAGTGCTGAAGAGCACCAAAATAATAATAATAATAATAATAATCCCCACAAAGGACTTGTGGGCACTGGTAACTCTGAATGAAGAAGTATGAGATGTGGCTAAAAAAAGCAGAGATTGACAATTTTTATGAGGAGTAAATTTAGCCAGATCTTCTGCCCCATTCTGTGCAGCTGAGCTATTCTGTTCTGGAAGAAGAGAGGAGGTATTAGCTGGACAAAATGTGCCATAAGCACAGGGACGGACAGTTCAGGTGAGGCACCATTCTGAAATGAGATTAGGTTGAAGTGTACAAACTAAATGACAAGAGCTCCCCCTGCTTCCTTCGTTCATTTAGTATAATAATAAACCTAAATGTTCTGCAGTTGGGGTCCACAGTGAAACCACTCAGCCAGTTTCATACTATAATGGACTCTGCTTGTTGTCAAGCTGTATAATTACATATAATGCCAAAACAGGCATTGGTGTACAAGTATCTCTATGTACCTCTCAAGACTTATTCTAGGACGGTAACAATTTTTTTAAGCTACAACCCACAGTAAGAAGTAATTTTATATATCATAACCTGGTATACACACGCTTGCATGCTCCATGTATGTGTGGGGGTGTGTGTGTGTATTTACAGGCCACTAAAGTAGGATTGTGGCCCTGGCCAGGTGGCTAAGGTGGTTGGAGCTTCATCTCGTACACCAAAAGCTTGATTTCGATCCCCAGTCAGGACACATACCTGTTGCAGATTTGATCCCCAGTTGAGGTGCATGTGGAAGGCGAATGATCAGTTTTTCTCTCTCTCTCTCCCCCTCCCTTTCTTTAAAATTAATGATAAAAAATATCCTCAGGTGAGGATTAAAAAAAAAAGGATTGTGACATCAGAGGTTAATTAGTCACTCATCCTCCCAACCCTGTTGACATTCCAGTAGCTTATTTGACCGTGGGTTTAGATTGATTTATTCTGTGAGTTCTCTGTAAATTATAGAAATCTCATTTAAAATTATTCAGATTCCTTAACTTCGTGGACATAAAAAGCTAATACAGATTTGCCCTGTTTTAAATTTTAGTGTATGCCTGATGTATTTCCTTATCTTTTTGTTTGCTTTCTTTTAATGCCTGGGTGTATTGGTTTAGTTTAAGTAACTTTAGTTTCCAGGACTATTCAAAAATCCATTGGAAGGAGGTAACGATAAGACACTACTCGGAAATTGTCTTACAGCTTGGGTTAGGACAGTCATTCATCACTTATCTAGTGGTCAGATTTCAAGCTCTTTCAACCATCCTAAAGTTATGAACCATTAGCAAGCAGGAAAAAGTTTCTGGAAAGAGAAAAATGGGAACGTACACATACTTATTAAATGCCTTCTAATGGAAGAGTTAAGGAAACAAATGTAGAGGGAATAGCACAAAGATTAGGATTCAAGTATTGATTTTTAAAGGTTTTTTTTTAGAGCTTTTTTAGGTTTACAGCAGAATTGAGAGGAAAGGACAGGGATTACCATATGTCACTTTCCTCCACACATATGCATGGCCTCTCGTCAGCATATCTCACCAGAGTGGTATATTGTTACAGTTCATATTTACACATCATTAATGCACATTAACACATCATAATTCCTAAAAATCCATAGTTGACCTTAGGGTTCATTTACATTTCGTGTTGTATATTTTATCAGTTTGGACAAATGTACAGTGATACATATCCATCATGATAATGTCATACAGAGTATTTTCGGTGCCCTAAGTAACCCTGTGTGCTATACCTGTTCATCCCTCCCTCCTCCTAACCCCTGGCAACCATTGATCTTTTTACTGCCTCCATATAGTTTTCCATTTTCCAGAATGTTATATAGTTGCAGTCTTATAGTCTATAGCCTTTTCAGATTGATTTATTTCACTTAGTAATGTGCACTTGTTTCCTCCGTGTATTTTCATAGCTTTATAGCTCATTTCTTTTTAGTACTGAATAGTATCACAGTGTCTAGATATACCACAGTTGATTTATCCATTCACCTATGAAGGGCATCTTACTTGCTCCCAAGTTTTGGCGCTGAAGAATAAAGCTGCTATAAACATCTGTGTGCAGGTTTTTGTGTGAGCGTAAGTTTTTAACTCCTTTGTGTAAATACCAAGGAGCACAGTTACTATCTGAATATGTGGTATGGTAAGAATATGTGTAGTTTTGTAAGAAACCACCAAACTACCTTCCACAGTGACTGTACAGTTTTGCATTCCCAAGAGCAATGAATGAGAATTCCTGTTACTTCAAACCCTTACCAGAATTTGGTGGTGTCAGTGTTCCAGATTTTGCCATTTTAATAGGCATTTAGTGGTATCTTGTTTTACATTAAATTTCCCTCATGACATAAAAATTATAATATTTTTCTAAAAATATATTTTTTATATATTAAAGAGAGAGATCAGTGTGAGAGAAACATTGATCATTTGCCTCCTGTACGCTCCACAACTGGGTACCAATCAAGGACCAAAACCCACAACCTAGGTAAGTGCCCATGAAGCTGCGACCTTTTGGTGTGCAGGACAGTACTTCAACCAACTGAGCCACACTGGCCACGACTAGAGTATCTTTTAATGTACGTATCTGTCACCTGGGTATCTTCTTTGGTGAGGTGACTGTTAAGGTCTTTGGTCCATTTTTTAAGTCAGGTTGCTTTCTTATTGTTCAGCTTTAAGAGTTCTTTATATGTTTTTGTTAAAAGCCCTCGATCTGATGTATCTTGCAAATATTTTCTTCCAGTCCATGGCTTGTCACCTCATTTTCTTGCCATAGTTTTTCAGAGAGAAGTTTTTAATTTTAAGGAAATTTAGTTTATTATTTCTATCATGAATTATACCTTTTGTTTTGTATTTTAAAAAGTCATCATCCCATTCAAGATCACCTAGGTTTCCTCCATTATCCTCTAGTAGTTTTATAGTTTTGCATTTCAGTTTTAGGACTCTGACCCATTTTAAATTAATTTTTTTTTCACCACCAAATTCTTTTTATTTTTAATTTTGTTTTTCAGTTACACTTTACATTCAATATAATTTTGTATTAGTTTCGGGTATACAGCATAGTGGTTAGATAATCATATACCTTAAAACAGTGATCCCCCCATATTTCAAGTATCCACTTGGCATCCTAAACACTTATTACATTGTTATTGACTGTATTTTCTATGTTGTACATTACATCCCATGACTATTTTTGTAACTACCAATGTGTACTTCTTAATCCCTTCACCTTCCACCTAGCTGCCTCTCCTCTGGAAACCATTATTCTGTTCTTTGTATCTGTGAATCTGTTTCTATTTGTTTGTTTGTCTACTGTGTTCTTTGGAGTCCACATATGGCGGGGGGCACAAAAAACCCTGAATTTATTTATAAAAAATTGTGTGTGTATTCTTACATGTTTAAACTTCTGTCACCTTCAAAGTACTCTCCATATGAGGCAGTACATTTATTGAGACTTCTTCCCAGTGCCCCAAACAGTTTTTGAACTCATCAATTTTAATGCCTTTTAGTGCTTCTGCTGTTTTTTGTTTCACCTCACCCACATCAACAAAATGTTGAGGACTATTTTCATCTGGGGAAACAAAAAGTCATTTGGGGCGAGATGAGGTAAATATGGTGAGGCATGGGGGTCATGTCACTTTTGGTCAAAAACTGCTGAACACTCAACACAGTATGGGCAGGAGTGCTCATAGATCACCCCTCGTGAAATGGGCAAATGCATTGAAAGAGTCTTAAACAAAAATTCACTGAAGCTGAACACAGCCTCTCACAACAATGCCAGCTCCCACACTGATACAGACGGGTTCCTAGAACACTTGCCTAGTGGGGGAAGCCTGTACTACAGGGAGCCCGCCTTCCGAAAATAATTCCGGTTTTTTGAGGATTCCCCCCACCCCATGTTAGTGAAATCATATGATATTTGTCTTTCTCTGACTTAATTCACTTTCCATGATAACTTCTAGGTACATTCATGTTGTTGAAAATAGTAAGATTAGTCTTTTTTATGGCTGAGTAATATTCCTATGTATATATGTATACCACAGCTTTTTTTATCCATTTGTCTATTGATGACCACTTGGTATTTTGATAGGAATTGCATTGAATCTATAGCTTGCTGTGGATAGTATGGATGTTTTACAATGTTAATTCTTCCTAGCCATGAGCACAGTGTGTGCTTCCACTTATTTGTACGTTACTCAGTGTCATTTTTCAGTGTCTTACAATTTCCTAAGTATGTCTTTTACTTCTTAGGTTAAATTTATTCCTAGGTATTTTAGGGGTTGGTTGGTTGGTTTGTTTTTTGAGACAATTGTAAATGTGATTGTTTTCTTAGTTTCTCTTTTGGATAGATCATTATTGGTATGTAAAAATGCAACTGATTTCTGAATATTTTGTGTCCTGCTACTTTATTGAATTCATTTATCAGTTCATTTAAACTTTAAATGAATTAATTTATAGTCCTTTGGTAGAATCTTTAGAGGGCTCTTTAGATACAGTATCCTGTCATCTGCAAAAGAATGGCAGTTTTACTTCTTCCTTTCTAATTTGGATGCCTTTTATTTCTTCTTCTTGTCTGATTGCTGTGGCTAGGACTTCCAGTATTATCTTGAATAAAAGTGGCAAAAGTGGATATCCCTGTCTTGTTTCTGATATTAAGGGGAAGGCTTTTAGTGTTTGCTCATTGAGTATCACGTTAGTTGTGGATTTGTCATATATGGTCTTTGTTACGCTAAGGTATGTTCCCTCCTTTTCCATTTTGCTGAGGGTTTTTAGCAAATGGCTACTGGCTTTTGTCAAATGATTTTTTTGCATCTATTGATATGGTCATATGATGTTTATCCTTGATTTTGATTATGTAATATATCACATTAATTGATATGTGGATACTGTACCATCCTTGCATCCCAGGAATAAACCCCACTTGATCACAGTGAATGATCTTTTTAATGTATTGCAGGATCTAGTTTACTAATATTTTGTTGAGGAATTTTGCATCTATGTTCATCAAGGAAACTGGCTTATAATTTCCTTTCTTTGTAATGCCTTTATCTGGTTTTCTGATCAGGATAATGCTGGTCTTATAAAATGAGCTTAGGGAGTTCTCCCTCTTGAGTTTTTTGGAATGGTTTGAGAAGGATACATATTAGTTCTTCTTTGAATGTTTGGTTGAATTCATCTGTGTAGCCATCTGGTATTGGACTTTTGTTTTTTGGGAATTTTGTGATTATTGTTTGAATATCATTGGTGTAATTAGTATGTGCAGATTTTCTGTCCTATGCTCATTCAGTCTTGGAAGACTGTATGTTTCTGGGAATCTGTCCGTCTCTTCCAGACTGTCCAATTTGTTGGCATATAATTGTTTGTAGTATTTTCTTTTAATTCTTTTTTTTTCCTATGTTGTTAGTCGTTACTTTTCCTCTTTTATTTCTGATTTTATTTATTTGGGTTCTCTTTTTCTCTGATGAGTCTTGTTAGGGGTTTATCAATCTTGCTTTCTTTTCAAAGAACTAGTTCTTTTTTTCAATTGTACTTTTTTCCATTACCTCAAAGAACTAGCTCTTGGTTTCGTTAATCTTTTCTATCTTTTTAGACTCTATTTTGTTTATTTCTGCTCTGATCTTTATTATTTCCTTTCTTCTACTGACTTTGAGCTTTGTTTGTTTCTAGTTCTTTTAGGTGTAAGGTTAGATTGTTTATTTGATATTGTGTGTTTTATTTTTAAGATTTTATTTATTTTTAGAGAAGGGGAAGGGAAGGAGAAAGAGAGGGTGAGAAACATTAATGTGTGACCACCTCTTGTGTGTCCCACACTGGGGACCCAGCCTGCAACCCAGGCATGTGACCTGACTGGGAATCAAACTGGAGACCCCTTGGTTCACAGGCCCACACTCAATCCATTGAATCACACCAGCCAGGGCTGACATTGTGTTGTTTCTTAAGGAAGGCATGTATTGCTCTGATTTTCACTCTTAGTACTGCTTTCAGTGTGTCCCATAGATTGGGGTTGGTTGTGTTTTCATTTTTATTTGTCTCAAGGTATTTTTTTGTTTCTTCCTTGATCTCATTGTTAACCTATTCCCTATTTAGTAACATGTTATTTGCCTCCATGTGTTTGTGTGTTTTTTTATTTTTTTCTCTTAATTGAGTTTTAATTTTATACCATTATGGTTGGAGAAGATGCTTCATATGATTTTAATCTTCTTAAATTTATGGAGATTGTTTTGTGGCCTAATACGTGACCTATGCTGGAAAATGTTCCATGTGCGCTTGGAAAAAATGTATATTCTGCTTTGGGATAGAATGCCCTGAAAATATTAATTAAATCCATGCGGTCTCAATCTGTCTGTCATTTAAGGCTGCTGTTTCCTTGTTGGCTATCTCTCTGGAACATCTATCCATTGATGACAATGAGGTGTTAGAGTCCCCTGATATGACTGTATAACTGTCTCTCCCCTTATGTCCACCAGTATTTGCTTTATATATTTAGGTGCGCCTATGTTGGGTACATGTATATTTACAAGGGTTACATCCTCTTGTTGGATTCCTCTTTATCATTATGTGATGTCCTTTGTCTCTTATTACAGTCTTGTTTTAAAGTCATTTTTGTCTTTCTAAGTATGCTTTTTTTTTTTGCATTTGCATGAAATATCTTTTTTTATTCCTTTACTTTCAGCTTCTGTGTGTGTCTTTCCATTTGAGATGAGTCTCATATAGAGAGCATATGTACGGGTCTTGTTTTCTTTTTTTAAAGATTTTATTTATTTTTAGAGAGAGGAGAAGGGAGGGAGAAAGAGAGGGCAAGAAACATCAATGTGCATGAGAAACATTGATCAGTTGCCTCTTGCATGCCCCCAACTGGTGACCTGACCTGCAACCCAGGAATGTGCCCTGACTGGGAATCTATCTGGCGACTTTTTGGTTTGCAGGCCTGTCCTCAATCCACTGAGCCACACCAGCTAGAGCTTATTTTCTTATTCAGGTAACCTATTTCTTTGATTGGAGCATTTAAGCTATTTACATTTAAAGTAATTATTATTATATATGTATTTGTTGCCATTTTATGATTTATATTTATGTTCTATTTTTCTTCTTAAAGGAATCCCTTTCACATTCCATGTTGGTGATGAATTCCTTTAGCTTTTTCTTATGGGAAGCTCTTTTTTTTTTTTTTTTGCCCCTCCTTTAATTTTAAATGATAGCCCTGCCAGGTTTATCATTGGTGGTAGGTCCTTGCTTTTTATCACTTTGATTATTTCATGCCAATCCCTTCTGTCCTGAGAAGTTTCTTTTGAGAAGTTAGCTGACAGCCTTATGGGAGCTCCGTTGTAGGTAACTATGTTTCTGTTGCTGCTTTTAAGATTCTCTCTGTCTTTAATTATTGGCATTTTAATTATGACGTGTCTTGGTGTGTGCCTTTGGGTTCTTCTTGTTTGGGACTCTGCACTTTTTGGAGTTGTGTGTCTTTTTCCTTCACCAGGTCAGGGAAGGTTTAAGTCATTATGTCTCTAAATAGGTTCTCAATCCCTAGTTCCTTGTCTTCTCCTTCTGGTACCCTTGTGATGCAGATATTGTTACCCTTGATGTTGTCCCAAAGGTCCCTTAAACTACTTTAAATAAAAAATTTTTTTCTGCACTGATTGTTTTCTGCTACCTTGTTTTCCAAAATGTTGATTCAAGTACTCTGCTTTATCTAATCTGCTGTTTATTTTTTCTAGTGTATTCTTTATTTCAGATACTGTATTCTTCATTTCTGACTGGTTCTTTTTTTATTGCTTTCATGTCATTTTTGTGCTTATGATCTCTTTGTTGAAGTTCTCATAGAATTCATCCATTCTTTCCCCAAGTTCCTTGAGCATCTTTATAACCATTGTTTTTAACTCTATGCCTTGGACATAGTATACCCCCATTTCATTTAGTTCTTTTTATGGAGATTTCTGCTGTTGTTTCATTTGGGGCATGTTTCATTTGGGGCCTATTTTGGCTGCCCCTGTGTTTGTTTCTGTGTATTAGGTAGATCTGCTATGACTCCCAGTGTTTGTAGGGTGGCCCTCAGTAGTGGTTGTATTGTTGGGCTCAGTCTCACCAATCTGCCTGATCACCTGAGCTGAGTGCTCAGTGAGTATCCCTTGTATAGTTTATGTGAGCCCTCCTGTTGTAGTTGAGTCTCAATTGCTGTTGGCCTGTCTGTGGGTGGGGTTGACCCTCAGCCTGGCTGAATGTGAGGATTGATCCCAACCACATTACATGAGCTGCTGTGTAGGGGTTGATCCCAAAGTAAAATTCTCAGCAGGGTCTGGTACCTGCCAAGACATTCCTTTATGTCTGCCACTTGTCTGTGGAGCTGATCTGTTATGTTCTGATGTGGTCTGAAGTCAGCCACAGGTGTATTTGTTCTGGGACCTCTTGGCAGGGACTTTGATGCAGGTCAATGTTAGATGCTTCCTGTAACAGGCCCTGGGATACTTGCTAGGAACTATGAGGCCGTACAGGGTTGTTAGCTGCCTATGCTGGGCCTGGGTACCTGTGGGAGGGGCCAAGATTTGGACTGAGGCCAGTTACCACCAGTACCCAAGGCATCCTGAGATTCACTGCCACCTCCTGCTGTTTCTTAGACTCAATCACTGTAAGAGCTTCTGGCAGTATGTGAATTACATGAGGTGGGTTTTCAGTGAGTCACCAAGTAGTGGTGAGTGGTGTTCACTAGGTTAATAGACATTCAAACTTGTTGCCAGTATTGGGTGTGAGGCCACTCAACAAGAGTCTCAGGGTACAACAAGGCCAGCTGCCACCTGCCTGGATCCCATAAGCCTTTGCCGTGGGCCGGCATCTCAGGGTATCATCATGGTGGTGCTAGTAGAGTTCAAGCTAAGATTAAGATTTGGTCTTTTGGAGGGAGGGCTCTTCACAGGAATGGTGGCTTCTCTTGGACATGCAGGGGAAAATGGCCCTTGTTCTAAAGCTGCGCAGCTAAGTCTCTCCCTGTGTGTGTCTGGCACCCTCTTATTTTGCCTGGATTTTCTCAAAATATTTTCAAGAAAGCTGTAACATGGGCCCAGGAAGGCCTCCACCGGATCCCTCCACAGGATGGCCCCTCAGGGTGTCCGCAGGATGGAGCTAGTGCATCTCCCCAGGGTAATGCTATGTACAAGGGTGCACTCCAGCCAGGAAAGACGGTGTCTAAGTGCTGTGTGGGAGAGGGACTCAACCCAGGGACTTTGGCAGCCATTCCTCTAGCCCTGTCCTGGTTGCTACACAACCCATTCTCTCCCTGTATGACTCCAGTCCCCTCTGAGTACCCTCCTCCAGACACTAGGGTAAGTGCCTGCAAGTGATTTTTGTCCACTGGTCCTTTAAAGGGATGCCTGGATTTCCAGCCATCTCCTGTCTCACTTGGGCAGACAGAATCCCCACTGAATTCACAGCCACATGGTATGTGGGCTCCTCTTCCAAGCACTGATGCTCTGGGCTGGGGAGCCCAGCCTGGAATTGAGACCTCTTGCTCCTCAGGAGGACATTTGCAGTTGAGGTACTCCTGTAGATTCTCAGCTGCTGCATGTGGGATCTAGGCTGGCCCTTTGTACGTGTCCACCTTTTCTACCAGTTTCAGTGTGGCGTCTCCTGTAAATCCTTGGTTATAAGACTTCTGTTCAGCTAGTTTTCAGTTGGTTATTGGGGTTAATTGTTATTTAGTTGTAATTCTGGTTTGGTCCTGGGAGGAGGTGAGTTTGTCTTCCACCTACTTCACCGCCATCTTATCCTTGTGATCTGACCCATTTTGTGTTAATTTTTGTGAAGGGTATAAGATCTTTCCCTTCTCCTTCTCCTTCCTCCTCTTCCCCTTCCCCTTATTCTCGCGTGTGGATGATCAGTCATTTCAGTACCATTTCTTGAAGAGACTGTCTTCACTGCACTGTATTGTCTTTGTTCCTTTGTCAAAGATCAGTTGATTATATTTAGGTTGGTCTTATTTCACAGCTCTCTATTTTGTTCTGTTAATGGATTGTTATAGCTTTACAGTATGTCAGAAGTCAGATAGTATTAGTCCTTTAACATTTTTCTTTCAGTATTATGTTGACTATTCTGGATTTTTAACCTCTTCATATAAACTTTAGAATCAGTTTATCAATATTCCCAAAATAACATTCTGGGGTTTTGTTTGGGATTGCATTGCATCTATAGATCAGTTTGGGAGGAATTTACATCTTGACAGTATTGAGTCTTCCTGTCCATGAATATAGAAGATTTAACCATCTTTCTAGTTTTTCCTTCACTTTATTCATTAGAGCCTTGTATTTTTCCTCATACAAATTTTGTTCACATTTTGTTAGATTTATACCTAAGTATTCTATTCTTTGAATGGTTATGTAAATGCTATTGTGTTTTTAATTCAATTTTTTTTTGTTCCTTGCTGGTATATAAGAAGGCGATTTACATTTATATGTTAACCTTGTATTTTGCAAGTTTGTGTTTTGGTTCATTCTTTTGGATTTTCTGAACAGATAGATGATCATGTTATCTGTGAACAAAGGCAGTTTTATTTCTTCCTTATTTTGTATACTGTTTATTTCCTTTACTTGTCTCACTGCATTAGTTAGTACCTCCATTATGATATTGAAAAGGAGTAGTGAGAAAAGGAGTAGGTTATCCTTGCATTGTACCTGTTTTTAGTAGGAAAGCTTTAAGTATCGATATCTTACCATTACGATGTTAGGTGTAGGTTCTTCTGTACATGTTCTTGTTCAAGTTGAGATAGTTCCCCTCTATTCCTATTTAATCGAAAATTGCTACTACCATGAATGGGTGTTGGATTTTGTCAAATGCTTTTTCCACATCTATTAATATGATCGTGTGATTTTTTTTTTTTGGTCCATTGATGTAATTATTTACATTAATTGGTTTTCAAATATTGACGGTTTTAAATCAGTTTTCTAATACAAGGTAAGTATGCCAGGAGTCCCCAGTATTAGCACCCAGTGTTGGTGATTTGCTGGAAGGACTCACAGGACTAAGTTGGACTCATAGCTAAGAGTTATTACGGCAGAGGGATATGAAGCAAAATCAGCAAAGGGAAAAGGTGCATGCTGAAAAGCCCAGAGGAATCTAGGAGAAAGCTTCCAAGAATTCCTCTTTTCATGGAGTCAAACAGGCTGTGTCTAATTCCTCCATTCATCAAGTTATGACAACATTTGTGAAATGTCTGGTAAGCACGTTCACTGGAGACTCACTGCCCAAGGTTTTATTGAAGCCTGGTTGTAGGTACCTTCTGCTTAACATGTACCAAAATTCCAGACTTCTAGAAGAAATGGAAGTGTTTAGGATATACCACATTGTTTGTACAAACAACTTAGGCACATTGAATGACTCCTTTCGGGTAGGGCAGTGATTTTCAACCAGTGTGCCATGTGCCACAAGATTTTTAAAACATGCAGTACCTGACTATTTAGTCAGGGGAACTGATCTTTTTTCCCTTTGAGTGCTAAAAAAAGTGACAACAGCCAGCACAACAGTTAGTTATCCAGTGTGAATGAATCAAAATTACACCTTTTTTTTTGGTGTGCCACAGAATTTTAGTAATTAGTTTATGTGTGTCATAAGGTGGAAAAGTTTGGAAATTGCTGAGTTAGAGAATGGTGAGAACCCTCCTTAAATCCAAGTGTCTAGGTTACCAGCCAGCCAGTCAGTACAAGCAGGCCTTTCCAAGGATAGCCATCTCAAGCCAGCTATGTTAGCTCTTTCTGTTCCCTTAGTACTTGGCTGACACATCTTGATAGCTGTGCCTTCTAGAGCCTAAACCTTTAGATGGTTAAATTTCATTAATCATAAAAATCTATCTTAGCCAAGTGGCTTCCTCCTTAAGTTTTTGTATCTAAGTAGCCCAAGTCATGAATACAGACATAGCACAAATCAGACTTATAAGTTGAATGTGACTTGAAGGCCTTTTAGGACTGAATCAGTCCTAATAGTGTACACACAAAAAAAGTACAATTCCAGAGGCCACACACAATACCCCTGGAAACAAAGAATTCACAATTGTTGGGATATCCCAAACAGGTCATATGTTATTAGTAGAGGTTAACAAAGCTCACAGTGTGACTTCTTACTGTGGGAGTCTTTGGGTTCCCAGTCCAGTCCAATTAGCTCAGTCCAGTATTTGGTTTCAGAACTGCCTGAAGGCACAGTTCCAAACAGATTTGCTTGTCCAGTGACATCAGTTCATCCACCTCATAAATATGAATGACATCTAGAGATGTTCTGCGTGGAAAGTGCAGGAACTAGGCTGTCTTCTAGTCTGGTTGTCAGGTGTGATGATAGCTCAGCAGTCAATGTGAATTCAAAATGTCACAGCCACTTGGAAAGTCAGCATTGCGAGGTCCTTTAAGAAGAAGAGAACTTTTGAGAATAATTCTGAAAAACAGAAATCATTAATACCTTTTACCATGCCTCTCAAGGTGCCAGGTGTTTGTTTTGTCTATTGTTACGAAATAAGTGTGTCCCATATAACAATCATAACTTTACATTTTTCAGTCATCCCCTGTTTTCACTCAGACCTTTTATCCACAAAGATTGGGTGCAAGAGACACAAAAGCGTTTTCAGGAAAAAATTTATATAATTTGACCAGAAAGACACATTATGTTCAGGAATTGATCAGGATTAAATCCTAACTATTCAAAAATTTTCAAAATGGGGTTCACATAATGTCCCCTCTTTTTATTTTTTGTCCTGACCAGTTATTTAGTGAGCAGCCTAGAAAAAGTCTATCCCCTTTTTTGGACAGCTATATTTAGTAATTACTGTATTTTGCCATGTATAATGTACTCCCTTGTATAATGCACACGCATGCTTTTGTGCTCATTGTACACAGGATTATTACACCCATGGCATGTAACCATTATACCCACATATAATGTGCATCCTTATTTCTCCCTCAAAAATTTGGGTGAAAAAGTACACATTATACCCAGCAAAATATAGTAAAATACCTCACTAAGGTGTGTCTATCAGAAGAAAGTTGAGGGAAGGAGAGCCAGGCTATCAGTCCATTGTTGTAAATTATAACTAATCTGGAAACCTGAACACAAGTCAACAACAGTGAGCCATCCCCCCAAAGGGAGGCCAGAATTCAATCTGTCAGGAGTGGAGTGGGTGGATGGGGTCACACTCCTTGTTCTGTGCTCTCCTCCAGCTTGCAGCTTTTGTCAGGAATCACATGTTAGGAATGCAATTAGCTCCTGCATCAGAAATATAGAACTGATCAGTGGCCTAATTTTAGATGGTCCCATCAGAGAGGAAATAGTTTCTTGTGGACATATGGATGTGACCCAGACAATCTAGTCAGCAGCATACAGTGATGTTTTCATAGTTTAAGGCTCCACAAAAGAGGATCCTAAATCTGCAGTATTCCCAGAGTCTTAAGTTTTGTTTATTGAGCCTCTACCTGCTTTCATTTCAGCAGGGCATGTACTGAGGCTGAAATAGCCATGTCAGGTAGCTTCATGTTTTAGCATAGAGTCAGGCCGAGGCAATTAAGAACTGTGAATTTAGAATTTTAACAAACCTAGCAGTTAGTCTTTTGCAAATCTGAGACTCTAGCCAGGCAGCTGCGTTCCAAATTCAAGTAACAGCAGGGCTTTCTTAGCCCTTTTATCTTGTCAATCTTAGAGTCCAAAATTGACCCATTCGAAAATATACATATCAGGCTGAAGAATTATCTGCCTCTAAGGATCAGAAAGTTGATTTCATAAGAGCTCATTAGCAGCTAAAAACTGCTTTTTTAAGACTCTAAAAGCCTATCTACATCTAGAGATTGCTTCTCTTTTTATGTTTCCTTTTCTGCAGAGGCTTCAATAGCCAAAAATCATCACTTACGGAGACTTACTCTGATATTCAAGGAATTTAAATTCCATCTGTTCACCAGCAGCAAAAACCAAGGAAGTTTTGTCCCATTACCATTTTTTTTCTTTGCTGATTTTTTCTGATTGGGATGTTCCCTTTAGAACTTGTAAAATTATAAGCATGGAATATTTTATATTAGTTTTCTCATAATATCCAGGTACAATAGCCACAAAATATAAAAAAGCATTTTGTAAAATTTTTCTTTTCTTTTCCCTCATTGCAAATTTATTTAAATATTCCTAGAAGTAAATTTATCATTTACATGGTTAACATTACACTGTGCGCGCGCCTAGGGTATATCCTGGCTGTAATGCAAGAGGTTTGGGTTGCTGCTGCAGCAGATGCTAGGTTAAAGGTGTTGGAGTTTATCCCTCTCCATTATTTTTCCCCTTCTGGGTTAATCTGAAGCTTTGCTCCAACCTAAGCAACTAATTTTTTTCCCCTCTCACTTGTAGGGAGAGCACAGTGCAAACTTTGAATATTTTTGGCTCACCCAAACCTCACATTTGGGAATGTTTGGGCCCTTTATCCTCCACCCTTCAGAAAAGAATGAAAACCAAAGGTTTTCATCACCTGGGGTGTAATTCTCCTCCTTCCCCCATTTTGGTCAGTACAGGAAAAGCAGCCAGAGGATCAACAAACTGACTCTCCTGGGGATAGGTCTACCAGTTTCAAATTTCATAGACAACCTTATCTCTCATAACTGAAATCAGCTCACCTGTTTGTATCATGTTATGGATAACTTCCTAGCTACCCAGGCACCAAAAACTCATTTTTCCTTACTCCTTTATTCTTTCATTTCTCAAACAATGCTTTTCTATATTTTAGTGAGTCCACAGTCATCTAACAAGGTAGACTGGTGGGTCCCACATTCATGTGCAGATAAACCAGGAGGAACAGCTGGGAAGCAAGACAGATCGCGCAATCCAGGGTTCCAAAATGGGGAGTTAAAGCCTCAAAACCTCTGGCTGTAAAAACCTGTGGGGGTTGCAGCAGCAGAAGCTCCTGGTTTCACAGGAGAACCTGCTGGAGGGACCCATGGGGTCCTAGAATGTACACAAACCCACCTACCTGGGAATCAGCACTAGAAGGGCCCAGTTCACTTGTGGGTAGCAGGGAAAGTGACTGAACGCGGGGTGAGAACCAAGCAAGCAGTAATGTTCCCTCTCTCACCCGTCCTCCACATACAGGGCCACAACAGAGCAAAATGCCTTGCCCTGCCCTAGTGAATACCTAAGGCTCTGCCCCTTCCAACATACAAGTATTCTGAACAAAGAAACATGGCCCAAATGAAAGAACAGATTAAAACTCCAGAAATAGAACTAACCGATTAGGAGATAGCTAACCTGTCAGATGTAGAGTTCAAAACCTTGGTAATCAGGGTGCTCACAGAAATGATTGCATATGGATGCAAAATAGAGGAAGAAATGAAGGCTATACAAAGGGAAGTAAAGAAGGAAGCCAACAGTGAAGGGAAGGAAACCAGGACTCAAATCAACAATTTGGAGCAGAAGGAAGAGACAGGAATTCAAAAAACATGAGAGTCTGCTTAGGAACCTCTGGGATAGCTTTAAATGCCCCAACATCTGAACCATAGGGGTGCCAGAAGGAAAAGAGGAAGAGCAAGAAATTGAAAGCTTGTTTGAAAAAATAATGGAGAACTTCCCCAATCTGGCAAAGGAAATAGACTTCCCGGAAGTCCAGGAAGCTCAGAGTCACAAAGAAGTTGGACCCAAGGAAGCACACGCCAAGGCACATCATAATTACATTACCTAAGATTAAAGATAAGGAGGGAATCTTAAAAGCACCAAGAGAAAAGGAGACAGTTACCTGCAAAGGAGTTCCCGTAAAACTGTCAGTTGATTTCTCAAAAGAAACCATACAGGCAAGAAGGGGCTGGCAAGATGTATTCAAAGTCATGAAACACAAGAACCTGCATCCAAGATTACTCTATCCAGCAAAGCTATCGTTTAGAATGGAAAGGCAGATAAAGTGCTTCCCAGATAAGGTCAAGTTAAAGGAGTTCATCATCACTAAGCCCTTATATGAAATGGTAAAGGGACTTATCTAAGAAAAAGAAGAAGGTCAAAACTATGAAAGTAAAGTGACAACAAACCCACAACTATCAGCGACTGAACCTAAGAAAAACAAAAAACAAAAAAGTAAACAACTAGAACAGGAATAGAATCACAAAAATGGAGATCATATGATGGGTTATCAGTGGGGAGGGGGAAGAGAAGGAAAGGGTGCATGGAATAAGAAGCATAATTGGTAGGTACAAAATAGACAGGGGAAGGTTAAGAATAGTGTAGGAAATGGAGAAGCCAAGGGATTTATATGTACAACCCATGGACATGAACTAAGGAGGAGTGATGCTGGAAGGAGGATGGGTGCAGGGTGGAGGGAGATAAAGGGGAGGAAAAAAACTAGGACAACCCTAATAGCATAATCAATGAAGTACACTTAAAAAGTCAAGCATTTAATACTGCTTACACCCAGTAAAAATTAATTACTACTTTGCAAACAGTATTTGATTACAAATATCCAAACTCCCATAAATAGTATGAAATTTTTGTCTTTTTTTTTTAACTGGACATAGGAGGTGTCTCCAGAAAAAGTCCAACCGTTTTTAACATAATGAGGACAGTTTGGGCAAACCAATTTAATTTGGCAGTCAAGGAGGGTGGACTGGAATGCACATATGTGAACAATGACGACTTCACTGTGGTAGTCAGTGGGTGTGGTAGACACTGTTGAGTAAGCATGTGTACTGTGTCACAGTTGCATTCAGAATGACTGAGCGAGTTGAGCAATGAATCTGCATCAAGTTTTACGTTAAGCTTGAACATTCCTCCGCAGAAACTATTCAGCTGATTCAGAAGGCTGCAGCTGTAGGCAACTGGTAATTGGCTGCTTCATCTTGACAGTGTACTCGTTCTTGCATCACATCTCGTGCTATTTTTTGGTGAAACATCAAATCACCCAGGTGACTCAGCCCCCTTGCAGCCCAGATTTGGCACCCTGTGATTTCTGGCTTTTCCCAAAACTAAAATCACCTTTCTTGAAAAGGAAGAGATATCAGCCTATTGATGAGATACAGGAAAATAAAGTTGGGGCAGCTGATGGTGATTGGGACAGGGTGCCTACTTTGAAGGAGACTGCTGCGTCATTGTCCTACGTAAAGTGTTTCTTTTATCTTGTGTCTTCTCCAATTAATGACACTATTTTTCACATTACAGGCTGGATACTTTCTGGACAGACCTTGTACAGTTGATTTAAGTTTAGGGAACCTCAGTTTGAGTATAAAGGTTTGCTTTTCAGGTAATAAGTAATTTTGTATTTTTCTAAATCACATCAACTTCGAGACTTTGGCTTCCTAATACCAAGATATAAGACTACCAATTTAACAATTTCACGTATATGAAGTAAGAATACATTATTCAAAAATTATGAGAGCAAATACTGCTGAATAGCTAGAGATGCCAAAGTTTATGAAATTAAGTTATTTGCTGACAGCCCTGTAGCATTACAATCTGAAATGTTTGTTTTTCAGCACTATGAAATTCTTTGTTCAAAATACAAAAAATAGTTGTGAGGGATGAGTTAAAGTATAACACATAACATTTTGAGTAGTTGAAAAGTCAAATATGTGAAAGCTGAATATTGCCTAAGAAAAATTTTAGTTATCTGAAAAACTGTGCAGAGAATTCTGTGTTTTGTGATCATTGTAGATAATTATGTTTTGGTAGGAAATAGAAAAGAAAGAGTGATGCTACACACAGTAGTTGTATCCAAGTCTGTACTCTTTTCCACTTGTAGACTTCATGCTAGCTATTTTCAGTGTTCATTTGCCAGTTTGAAAAACAGAAGCTTTTCATTTCTCCTTTTTCTAACTGTTGCATCTCCTTTTCCACACTGTGAAAGCCATATTGATTTAAGAGGTATCTAAGAGCAGCCACAACATATATATATGATTATCTCCTTTTTCTTAGTTGCTGAGAAAACTCAGGCAGCCAAACTACCACTGTAGAGTTTTTTAGTACTGTCATAATGACTTTTTGTTTGTGTAGCCATTTTATTTCGAATTCTGCCATATTAAGATATTATTATAAGAGTGGTTAATTCTCACTTTGTAATGCATATTACAGGGAAGATGCTTTCTTTGTTAAAAGATTTTTCTCAGCTTATATCATTGCCATAGCATTCTGTAATACTCATAAATTTTCCGGTAAACTGTGGGTATTGATGAACTTCCAGGAAGCCACCAACCAAGAGTAAAACCACTTTTGACTTTGACTTAATATGCAGTTAGGCAGGCTAAACCCCAAATCTCTTAAACCATACTTAATTTTTAGCAACTTTTTAGACTAAGATCTCTTGCTTTCTGCTAAAGATGTATATGTATTTGTTCCATGTATGAGTACTCCTAATCTGAGAATCTATGTACTGCTCTTGGTTTTATACTAAATTCTATATCCCTTCACTTAGTAATTTTAAGTATAATTACATAGGAGAGACTTAATATTGACAGTGACCTAAAAACATAATGAAAAGGCAGTTAACCTTCGTTCAGAGATAGTTGGAAAAATAGACTTTTTTTTTTAATTGCCAAAGGTCAGACACCTAAATGACACTCAGCTCGTCTCGACTACAAGTTTTATATTAGTCCTGAGCTGGAACATAGAGTTGGCAACATTTTTCTTAAGATTTTACTGTTTTTTAAAAAGAGTGAGTATTGAATTATTTAAAGGCAGCAACTGACTCTTTATCAATGACTTGCAGATCCTGATAGGGAAAGGAAGGTAAAATTTATTGAGTATTTACTATGTGCCAGGCACTGTATTACCTACCTTACCTAGGTAATCATGGCAAATACTGCATGTTAGGTGGCCTTATCATCATTTTATAGATGAAGAAATTGAGATTCAGAGAAGTTAGGTGATCTGTGCTAGAACTAGGAAGTAGTAAATGTGGGATTCCCAATTATTCTAAGCTGTGCTCCTTCCATCAAATCCAGGGATTGGCAGACTGCAGCCTATGGGCCAAATACCCCTGTCTATTTTTGTAAATGAAGTATGAACACTACTATACCTGTTCTATTACATACTGCATATGACTTTCAAGCCACAATAGAGTTGACTATAGTCATTTGTTGCTTAACAACAAGGGCACGTCCTCAGGGATGCCACTTGAGTCATTGTGCAAGCATCATAGAGTGCAGTTACTCAAACCTGGATGGTGTAGCTTACTACACACCTAGGCTATATGGCAGTTTTTTGCTCCTAGGCTACAAACCAATATGGCATGTTGCTGTCGTGAATACTATGGGCAGTTGTAACACATTGTGTTTATGTATCTGAACATAGAAAAGATACAGTAAAAATCAGGTATAAAAAGTGGTACACCTGCATAGGACACTTACCATGGATGGGAGCTTGCAGGACTGAAAGTTGCTCTGGGTGAGTCAGTAGTTAATGGTGAGTGAATATGAAGGCCTAGGATATTAGTATATAGTACTGTGGACTTTATAAACAGATATACTTAGGCTACACTAAATTTATATAAAATAAGTTAGTAATAAATTAACGTACTGTAACTTTTTTACTTTATAAACAATTTTAAGTTTTTCTACTTTTTGTAGTAACTTAAAAATATAAGCACATTGTACAAAATATATTCTTTGTATCTTTGCTCTGTAAGCCTTACCTATTTTTCAGATTTTGTTTTTTGTTTTTCTTTTTGCTTTATAAACACTTATGTTAAAAATGTAGACACAAACACACACAATTAACTAAGCCTATACCAGGCCAGGATCTTCAGTATCACTGTTTTCCCACCTCCACATTTTGTGTTTTCACTGGCAGGCCTTCAGGGATAGTAGCATGCATTGAACTATCATCTTTCATGATAACAATGCCTTCTTCTGGAATACATGCTGAAGAACCTAAGAATCTCCTCAAGGAAGCATCATTCTTTTCAGAAATGTGTTCCCTGTGGTTTCCTTGGGTTTTGTTTTTTTTTTTTAAATCACAGGTTTGGTTGTAAGCAGATAATGCGCCGTGAATATTCCTCTCTGTTAATGAAAACCCTTCTGTGTTGTCCATGTTTGCAGACTTTTTAAGGAGCTTGTTGAGGTCTGTAAAACCTTCTGCTAAACCTATCAATGTGATTTCTCTTGGGGTTCTTTTTCTCCTTAGGCAGTTTCCTTTCCTCTTATCTTTTCTTCAGATACCTACTTTTGTTCCAGTTCCAGGAACTCATTAGTCAATTTCTCAGGAACCCTCTCCAGGAAATCCTCAATGTCACCCTCATCCGCACCCACGTTAAAGCTGTTTGCCATCTCAACCACAGCCTTATATGCTTTTTGCAACCTTTGCACTATAAAATCACAATAGCCATGACGTCAGTAGACGGTAAGAACTTTTCAGCTCTGTTATAAACTTATGGGACCACTGTCACATATGCAGTTCATCATTGACCAAAATACTGTTATGTAGTGCATGACTGCATTTTATTCTTTTTAATGGAATTATAAATGGGATTGTTTTCCCAAGTTCTCTTTCTGATTGTTTTTAGTGTACAGAAGTGCAACAAATTTCTGCACATTGATCTTGTATCCTACAACTTTACTGAATTCACTTATTAGTTCTAACAGTTTTTTGGTGGAGTCTGTAGGGTTTTCTATATATAATTTGTCATCTGCAATTAGTGACAGTTTGACAGTTCTAGTTAGTTTTAGTTCTTTCCCAATTTGGATTTTTTTCCCCCAGTTGCTTTGGCTAGGACTTCCAAAACCATGTTGAATAAAATTGGCAACAGTGGGCATCCCTTTCTTGTTCCTGATCTTAAAGGAAAAGCTTTCAGCTTTTCACTATTGAGTATGATGTTAGCTATGGAGCTGTCAGATACAGCCTTTATGGAAGGAAAATTTTCCTGTTGAGGTTTGTTCCCTCTATATCCACTTTGTTGAGAGTTTTTAGTATAAATGGATGTTGAATTTTGTCAAATACTTTTTCTGCATCTGTTGAAATGACATGACTTTTATTCTTCATTTTATTAATGTTGTGTAGCACACTGATTGATATGTGGGTGTTGAGCCATCTTTGCATCCATGAAATAAATTCCACTTCATCATGGTGTATGGTCCTTTTAATGTATTATTGAATTTGGTTTGCTACTTGTTTGGTTTTTGATAAGGGTGCTAGGCAATTCAGTAGAGATACTCTGTTCATCAAACGGTGCCAGAAACTATTGGCTGTCTCTACATAAAAATATAATGAATCTAATTCCATACCTTATGTAGACATTAACTCAAATTGGATCACAGATTTAAATGCAAAATGTAAAACTAAAAATCTTCTGGAGAAAGATTAAGGAGAAAATCCCTGTGATCTGGGTTAGGCAAAGAGTTTGACATACAACTCTGTCCATAAAAGGGGGAAAAATGATAAATTTAATTTTATCAAATTTAAAACTTTTGGTCTGTGAACAACACTGTTAAGAGAATGAAAAGAGAAGGAAGTTATAAATTAAAATATTTGTAAATTACATTTGTAACAAAGAACTTTTACAGAATACACAAAGAACTCATAATCGGTGGTAGTCTATCTTAAAAATGGACATGAGCTCTAAACAAACACTTTACAAATCAAGAAATACTCATGGCAAATAAGTATATGAAAGCATGCTCAATGTCAGTAGTCATTAGGGGAATGGAAACTGATACCATTGTGAGGTACCACCACACACACACACACACACACACACACACACACACACACCCACACCCCCCCCATATATCCAATAGAATGGCTGCCAAAAAAAGAAACAATAGAAACCTGATGATTCCAAACACACACACACACACACACACACACACACACACACACACACACACCCCACCCCCCCCCCATCCAATAGAATGGCTGCCAAAAAAAGAAACAATAGAAACCTGATGATTCCAAATACTGACCAAGATAATGATTTTTTTTATAAAGTTAAACAACCTACCACATATCCCAGTAATTCCACTCTTGGATGTTTATTAAAGGGAAATTAAAACATTTAAGTTGCCCAAACCTAGAAACAACCAGCACATCCTGCAATATGCAAGTGTTAAACAAACAGTTGTACATCCACACAATAGACTACTACTCAGCAATAAAGAGGATTGAACTATTAATTTATCCATCAACATGGATAAAAATATTAAGTGTATTTTTCTAAAAATACTAAAGCTTGAAAAAGATCTAGCTCAAAAATCTGTAATGGCTTCCTAGTGCAAACAGAATAAAATCAGTCTTAGAATATTTATCTCTCCACTCTCACTGCAATATAAACACCATAGATGTATTGACTTCTACCTGTTGACTTATATTTCCTAGCTGAAGAAAGTCGATATTAATACTTGCGGTTTACAGGTGAGTAAATAACTGAAAGAGGTTAAGTTAGAAAGTTGGTAAAATAGAAACAGAATTTGAGCACAGGTCTTTCTGACTCGTACTCCCTGTTCCTTGCTGTCACAGCTCTTGCCAGTACCTTTGGTTTACCGTAGTTTCATAGCCACTCCGTGGTCCTTAATTTAACTCTGACCTGTATGTTATAATAAACTGGGTAGATTTTAAAATTCTCACTCTGGCCTTGTCCTTCCTAGACCAATTGAAATCACCTCCCCTGTTGACTGTTTTGTTTTTTTTTCCCTCCCCTTTATCTCCCTCCACCCTGCACCCATCCTCCTTCCAGCATCACTCCTCCTTAGTTCATGTCCATGGGTTGTACATATAAATCCCTTGGCTTCTCCATTTCCTACACTATTCTTAACCTTCCCCTGTCTATTTTGTACCTACCAATTATGCTTCTTATTTCATGCACCCTTTCCTTCCCTTCCCCCTCCCCACTGATAACCCATCATATGATCTCCATTTTTGTGATTCTATTCCTGTTCTAGTTGTTTACTTTTTTGTTTTTTGTTTTTCTTAGGTTCAGTCGCTGATAGTTGTGGGTTTGTTGTCACTTTACTTTCATAGTTTTGACCTTCTTCTTTTTCTTAGATAAGTCCCTTTACCATTTCATATAAGGGCTTAGTGATGATGAACTCCTTTAACTTGACCTTATCTGGGAAGCACTTTATCTGCCTTTCCATTCTAAACGATAGCTTTGCTGGATAGAGTAATCTTGGATGCAGGTTCTTGTGTTTCATGACTTTGAATACATCTTGCCAGCCCCTTCTTGCCTGTATGGTTTCTTTTGAGAAATCAACTGACAGTTTTACGGGAACTCCTTTGCAGGTAACTGTCTCCTTTTCTCTTGGTGCTTTTAAGATTCCCTCCTTATCTTTAATCTTAGGTAATGTAATTATGATGTGCCTTGGCGTGTGCTTCCTTGGGTCCAACTTCTTTGTGACTCTGAGCTTCCTGGACTTCCGGGAAGTCTATTTCCTTTGCCAGATTGGGGAAGTTCTCCATTATTTTTTCAAACAAGCTTTCAATTTCTTGCTCTTCCTCTTTTCCTTCTGGCACCCCTATGGTTCAGATGTTGGGGCATTTAAAGCTATCCCAGAGGTTCCTCAGCCTCTCCTCATTTTTCTGAATTCTTGTTTCTTCATTCTATTCTGGTTGAATGTTTACCTCTTCCTTCTCCAAATTGTTGATTTGAGTCCTGGTTTCCCTCCCTTCACTCTTGGTTCCCTGTACATTTTTCTTTATTTCACTTAGCGTAGCCTTCAGTTTTTCCTCCATTTTGCAACCATGCTCAGCCATTTCTTTGAGCATCTTGAATACCATTGTTTTGAACTGTGCATCTGATAGGTTGGCTATCTCTTTGTGGCTTAGTTGTATTTTTGGAGCTTTGATCTGTTCTTTCACTTGGGCCATATTTCTTTGTCTCAGTGTGCCTGTTTCATTGTAAGGGGTGGAGCCTTAGGTATTTGCGAGAGTGCGGCAACACACATCTCTGCATTGTGGCCCTGTATGTGGGGGAGGGGTCAGAAAGGGAACAGTGCCACTTGCTTGGCTCTCAGCCAGCTTTTAGTCACTTCGCCCACTACCCACAAGCAAATTGGGCCCTTCTGGTGCTAATTCCTGGGTGGGTGGGTTTGTGTATGTTCTAAGACCCTATGGGTCTCTCCAGCAAACTCTCCTGTGAGTCTGGGAGTTTCTCCTGCCACTGCAACCCCCACAGGTTTTTATAGCCAGAGATTTAGAGGCTTTCTTTTCCCATGCTGGAACCCGGGGTCGTGCGATCTGTTTCGCTCCCCAGCTGGTCCTCCCAGTTTATCTGCAGGCAAACGTGGGCATGTCAGCTGCTGTCCCGCCTGCCCAGTCCTTCAACCACTGCCTTGTTGCACGTCTTCACCGCACAAGCTGCCCGTCTCCACCCCTCCTACCAGTCTGGATGAGTGTTTCTTCTTTAACTCCTTGGTTGTCAGACTTGCACACAGTTCCATTTTCTGGCAGTTCCGGTTGTTTTCTGTTTTTTGTTTTTAAAGTGGTTGTTGTCCTTCTGTTGGTTGTGCAAGGAGGCAAAGTGTATCTACCTACGCCTCCATCTTGGCCAGAAGTAGTCCCCCAGTGATTCTAATGCATGGTGATCAAAGAAAATTACTACGTGTTAATAAACGCTTATTGACACTCTATTAATAAATGAACAGAGTTGATAGTTTAAAATATAATTTGCCCATGTGGTTTCTGTCTGCTGTAGTGTATTGACTTTCATGGCCTTTTTCCTTCTATCTTTCTTTCTTTATTTATTTTACCTTACCCCTTAACAGTTTTCTTAGTCTTTTTTTTGTAAACAATCCTCTTCTCTTCATTGAGTATTACTGCATTGAAAATTTCAGCATTTCTTTGGATGTAGAGCTTTCTGGAATTTTCTTCCTTGAGAAACATCTCTGATTTCTACAGGGAGCTGGAGTTGAATGAACTTCCTACTTGTTTCTGTTTTGGCTAAAGAGAAATTTAGCTGTAGATTTAAAATTGCTATTCTTATCAATTGTTCTTATCTGCAGAAAGTTCTAGAAGGATGACGTGTGTGTGTGTGTGTGTGTGTGTGTGTGTGTGTGTGTGTGTGTGTGACATTGACTTCTCTTCCATGTAAATGAAGAAGAATGAGAGTCATTTATTTCATTTAGGTCAACAACCTCAACCCAGAATTATGACTTTAAAATATTTACCTTTGTAGCCCTGGTCGAGTGGCTTAGTTGTCTGGAGTGTCGCCCCATACACCAAAAGGTTGCAGGTTCAATTCTGGGTCAGGGCACATACCTAGGTTGCAGGTTTGATCCTTGGTCCAGGTCACATACAGGAGGCAACTGATCGGTGTTTCTATCTCTGTCTCTCCCCTCACCCCAACCACCTGCCAAAATCAATGAACATATCCTCAGGTGAGAATCAAAAAAATTAATTTACCTTTGTGGAAAGAGATAAATTAGGCGTTACTTATTTCTTAAGCATTTCATCTTCTATAAAAGATTTCTTGATGTAGTTTATTAATTTAAGTGCACTTGTTGTTGCACCTGATTATTAACCTATCCATGAGGAAGTTGAGAGACAAAGATTCAGAGCAAGAGTTATAAGCCCTTCACAATAAAAAGTTAGTCAAAAATTAGGGAAAACTCTGGTGTTCATTGACAGGGTATACTTTTCTTACTTTTTCTATTAAATACTTATTAAGTGCTGTACTTTACTAGTAAGTAATGAAATTTCAGCTAGATTTTCCTGTATAACAAAAGCCCAAAATTTTTACCTCTTTCATAATCCATCACTTGCTTCTTAAAGCTCTATATACAGTATGTTGGAGTTGGAGAACTAGTACTTAAGGATTTGATTCAAAAACAAAGAGGGAAGTCATCTCAGGCTGTGCTAGCTGTAGCTATGAAAAAGTGAAAGGACACATCTTGCAAGTTTTTAGGCAAGACTTGTCTGAATAAATCTGAGGGGGGAATGGAGCTATGACTGCTTTAAATGATGTATTTCCTGGTGAGTTTCAGGTTCATTGAACTCATTTTAAAAGTGAAACATACCTGAAAATAACTGAGAGCCACAAAAAGGTGTCCAGAGTCTAGCATGCTTTCACCATGACTAATAGTAATATTTAAATGGACATTTTAGAGTGCTATTGATTTTTTAAAAGTATCTTGTTATGTTAAATAAGTATCCCCAAGATATCATTGCTTTTAAAGGGTTTGTTTTTTTAAATCACATCTTGGATAGAAATTACTGTCTTTTAAAACATTTCTCTAATTATGTAAATCAGAGAACATGTGTTATTTATTAGTCTAATCTAAAACTGAAAATGTCCATAATTTGAGCTACAATCTGTCAGGGAAGAAAGATAAGACCAAACAACTGAAAGTTTCCAAATCCTTAGGAAAGATCCTTTAGAACCCACATGATAATATTCTTTTATTTGGTTACAGATAAAAATATACAAGAAACTGAATGGAGTTCTGTTAAGAATAATAAAGTCTTAAAGTGCCTACAACAGTACAGCAGAACATACCTTACTGAAGATAAAGACATGGCTTCTAGATTCTATGAAAAATAAAAGAAAAAGAAAGTAACATTCAGGCTGTTGCTGAAAAATCCCAGAAGTGGCTGTAGTATATTGTGTTATCAAAGCATAGATTGTGGGAGGGGGGAATTTGCTCCTCATTCAAGATGAGATGATTAAGGAATACTTTAGGCTAAAGGTTCAGCAACTCTCTAAAAAGTTAAATAAAAATTTTAAAATTATGTAGTGTCCAATTTATATATGCATACAAACACATATTTACATACATCATAAATGCAGCAGTTGTTTGTCAAAATGCTAACAGTGGTTATCTTCCAGTAAATAGGCCTTAAGTATTTTTGTCCTCTTTTCTTTACTCATATTTTCAAAAAAATTTTTGCATATGTATTTGAATATTTAAAGTAAAAAAATCAGTGACAAAGAACCCTTAAAAGACCCAAATGTTGACCTCATTAAGTATAGCTATGTGTCAGAAAATGTACTGCTATACTAATTAGGTATACCTATCTCTAAAATAGATTCAGCAGATGTCTTAATCCTGCCTACTCACCTTGATCTTCATACTCATAATAACATTTATCTAGAGGGATTCAGGAGCTTTTTTTATACAGTGGTGTGTGCACATTGAACTCACCCATGGAGCTTAAATACCGATGCCTGGGAGCCACACACTAGACACTCTCATTTAATGGGTCTGGGATGTAGCTCGGCTGGTAGAACTCTGAAGCTGTCCACGTTATTCAGTGTATAGCCCAAGTTGAGAGCCTCTGTTCTATAGGAAACTTAAAAAAAAGAAAAACTTATTTGTTTTTCAATCCTTTAATTTGTATTCTGTTGAAACTGTTACTACCTGTACAGAGCTTGTGTTGAACAAGTATGCATTCTTTTCCACTTTTCTTAAAGCTATGCTTTAATGTCCAGCCTGCCAATGAGTTAATTGGGTAACATGATAGACTCCTGTATTCTGCTTCTAAGTTTTTCTCCCTCTAGTCTGTCTTCTACTCTGTAACAATAGTTCATTTGCTAAAGCATAAAAATAATTACATCATTGTCCTTCATAAAAGGCTTCATATTCATTTACAGGTTAAAGTAAAAGTTTCTTAGTCTGGACTAAGTTTACTTTTCAGTTTACTTTTTGTTAGTCCAGCACTAGAAACCCTGAACTCCGTGCTTACCTCCTCGAATAAGCCTTTTGTTTCATACCTGCCTTTGTATATGCTGTTTCCTTTATCACTTATTTTGATCATAATTCAAGAGTAGATTCAGAACCATCTCTGGGAATGGAACAGAACTAGCATATATTGAGTATACTAGTCAAGGACTGTGGTAGGTACTTTATGATAAAGTAGCTCTTATAATCTTCACGGCCATCCTTAAGAAGTTGTCATTTTCCTTTACTGTACAGTTAGGAACCTGAGGCTTTTAGAGGGTAAATAACTTGCTCAAAATTGCACAGCTAGGGTAGGTAAATATGAGATTTTGAACTCCAAGTCCAGTAATTGTTTCCATGTCCTTCTTCCCCTACCCACACTCACATTGCATCAGTAGTTAATGCTCATATGACCATTGTCATAACCTCTTTCTAAACATAGTATGCCTAAGTATTTGATGTTTTCAGCTTTGTTTTAAATTCTTTATAGTAAAAGGAAATAGTTTTTTTTAGATTTTATTTATTTTTAGAGAGAGGGGAAGGGAGGAAGAGAGACATCATTGTGGGGTTGCCTCTTGCACACCCACTACCAGGGACTCGGCCCGCAACCCAGGCCTGTGCCCTGACTAGTAATCGAATAGGTGACCCTTTGGTTCGCAGGCTGGCGCTCAATCCTCTGAGCCACACCAGCCAGTGCGAAGGAAATAAATTTAATGGTTTAAAGGTAGACTGATGTTTCCATTGTTCTGTGTATAATCAGTTTTATTAGTTTGTTGTAACGATCTCATTAATCAGGGAATTGTGTAGTCCTCTAATGTTTACATTTATGAAGTCCTTTCTCTGATGTCCTTATTAAGTACTGAGCAGTTTCACTTTTTCTTTACCATAATTTAACATCTATTCTGGAGTCTTTATATGAGCAAATTCTACATTTTTCACTCTCTTACAAATTGGCTGGGGCAGATTTATACATAGTTTATACAGAGATTTAAGTGTATTCTACCATAAAATTGAGGTGAGTTCATTTCCTGCCCATGTGAAAAGGAAAATTAAAACTTTTTCTCTACACATATGTAAATTACTTTTATAATACAAAGTGCAACCTGCAAAACCTTAACAGTCTCTATACAGAAAAGTCAGTTTAACAAGAAGTTAATTTGGACAGTGTTTAAAAATTTGAGATTTTTTTTTTGCTATTAAGATAAATTTAGTAAAATATAATATGATTTGTCACTTTACATCCTCTTTCTATATTTTATTAGTGTTCCTAATTGTGAGTTTCTAGGATACCGCTTCATAATTACTGGTTCCCAGTCTAATTTGATCATTTTTTCCTTTAATAGAATGTGAAGCATGTTACAGAAGCATTCAAGAAGTGGCTGAAGGGGGGAGGAAAAAAGTGCCACTGCCTGTCAGAAAAAAACAAAACAAAACATGGGAAATACAACCACGAAATTCCGTAAAGCACTCATCAATGGTGATGAAAACCTGGCCTGCCAAATATATGAAAACAACCCTCAGCTAAAAGAATCTCTTGATCCAAATACATCTTATGGGGAACCCTACCAGCACAATACTCCTTTACACTATGCTGCTAGACATGGAATGAATAGGATATTAGGGTAAGTATTACTGTAAAACAATTGATAACAAATTAGTGAAAGGGGGAAGAAACCCTGATCTTTGAAAATATACACACATATATGTGCATGTTATATGGTATTATAGTGAATTAAACTTTCTAAAACTGAATATGTCTAAATTGTTAAGTATGACTTTTTAAAATTATGCCTAAATTGATTAAAAGTTTTAATAGTAAGGTTCATTCACATATTCTTGTTGCTATAAATACATTTTGCTACTCAGTATGCTTCATAGTATGAATTCTTGACAATAACTTAATGTTTAATTTACAACAATTTTGATTCTAGAAAGGTACTTGTCAGCTAATACCATATGAACGTATTCATACATGGAATCTAAAGAACAAAATAAACTGATGAACAAAATAGAAACAGAGGCATGGACACATGAAACAGAAAGACAGCTGTCAGAGGGGTGGTAGCAGATAGAGACAGGATGAAAGAAGGTGAAGGGATCAGCCAAAGAACATATATGCATAACCCATAGACACAGACAACAGTGTGATGATGGCCAGAGGGAATGGGGGGCAGGGACAGTGTGTAGGTGGGCGAAGGCAGGGAAAATGGGGACATATGTAATAGTGTCAACAATAAAAATGAAGAAAAAAGAAGAAAAGCACTTATCAGCTATCAACAAATTGCAGGGAATGGTGCCTACAGCAAAGTTCAAAACTCTGATTCACTAGTTTAAGTTGCAAAACAGATACCTTTGCCTTATCTAGTCATGATCAGATTTGAGTTTCCTTTCTTTTCATGGGATTTAGTTACTTGAGAAGACTTTTCTAAAAGCAAAACATTTCCTTAAAATTCAAAAAATACTAGGAAACTTAAAAATCTCTCCAAGCATTAGTGACAGCAGATGTATTTATTTGAGGATTCTTACCTAATTATAAAGGAATTAAATTTGGTATTTGTAATTTATAAAATGAAAGAAGCAGAGGATAGAAAGTAGTTCCGAAACCAATTTAGTTTTTCTTAGGAGTAGATTATGTGGCTCTGGAAGTTTGATGCTAGAACTGAAAGATACTTCTTTTCTTACCCATTGAAATATAATTCTTAAACCTATATTCAAAGCTTTTTAGAACTTGACAAAAACTTTCAATTTGTTAAAATTTCTTTTTCTACAAACTGTTGTTCAAATTAAGCTGCTGTTTTTAGTACCTCTGAAACATGCCATGTATGTTTTGTCTGCCATGTTTATGCTGCTCTCTCTGCCCGAATACCCCTATCCCCACTCCTCTCAGCTTTCTCTTTTTTTATCTGAATCTACCTTTCCTTCAAGGACCCGGGCAGGCTTTATCTATCTTCTTACCCTGTCACAACTTCAGTCTTTATTTTTAAGAACTTCTATGGCTCTTTTTCGTTTGTTTGTATTATTTGTTTGACATACATCATCTCATTGTGTTACTGAACAATAAAGGGGATTTGGCTGCCTAACACCACAAAAGGCAAACTCTAGAGGCAGAAGCTGGTAAGGAGAGAAGGGGGTTTTTATTCAGCTGCTGAATGATGTGGTATAATGGAAGACTCCCCATCTCAAAGCTCATTTCCTCCACAAAACCCAGCCATCCTCAGCAAGACCAAAACAAAAGGCAGTGCCCTGAGTTCCTGCTTCATTTTAAAGTACCATGCTTTGGAGACCAAGGCCGCTGTTAAGTGGTTATACATGTAGCTTAGCTTGTTCCCAGCTGCTGTTCAGCTTCAGTCTCCCTCTTGGAGGCTGGGTCTAGAGCTCGGCTGCCATTGGCCATGTGGCTTTCAGGGCTGCAAGGTCCCATGCTCCCAGGCTGAAGGGCACACAAACTTACCGGTGAATGCTCCATCAATTCAGCGAGAGCGAGAGAGAGAGAGAGAGAGAGAGAGAGAGAGAGAGAGAGAATGAATTCCTCCTGGAGGCCATGAGCCACATGACTTGTAAGGTCACATGGCACATGAAGAGGACAGGCCAATGCCCGGTCCTAGTGCAGGTCTCAAGCAGTGAGCAGTAAGCAAGAGCCAGTTTCTATGTTCCCTTGGGTTTATGTTAGTTTCAGGTGTGGGATGGACGACATGCTTTCTCAGAATGACCAATTAACTTCCTAAACTTTTGCACACTTTGGGTGGATCTACCTCCCAATAGTCCCCTTTTTTCCCCCAAGCTAGACCTGCAGGCCTCTTTGGTCCAGCCCCTCCTCTGCCACAATTTTAACTTCTTTTTTGCATGTGCCTGTCTTCCCCTGGTCCCACCCCCAGTCTGGTACCAGAAGGGAGTAGGAGAGCTATTCCTCTATCCAGTTATCTCTCTAGCCTTGTGTGATCAGTGTAAAAACTTCCCCTGCTTGCCATCATGGCTGACAGGGAGACTCCCATGGCACTCTGTCAACTCCCTGCCTGCCATGCCCTAGTCACCATATAAAGCGAGTTGCCCACACGTGGAACCTACCTGCAGAGAGCAACCACCTGAGTGGAGGGACCCTAGAAAACCCTGGACAGCATCTCTGGCAGCATGGAGTGTGACCTCAGTGGTATGAGCAGTGCATCTGCAGCTAGGAGCAGGACCTCCACCCTGGGGCACAGCGTCCACCAAGCATGCTGTCAGGTAACTGGGCAACATGGAAGCATAACTCTGTCCTTCCCATGGCCCCAGTCAGTTCATGAAGGTATTGTCCAGCTGCGCACGACACTCTTAGTGCTGTGACCTCTGACTTCTGCCCCCAAGGGGCATGGCTTGGTGCACAAGCAGGTCCCAGGTTCCATTCCAATTACCCAGCTGCATATTCCCTGGCAGGCCCTCCTATTCACTGCCCACAGCCCATTCCCAGCTATCTAGACACGTTGTCTATTGGTATAAATTTTACTTTATAATTTTGTGGGAGGGTTTTAATTTATTTTTTTATTATTGTTCAAGTACAGTTGTCTCTATTTTCCCACCACCACTTTCCTCCCCACTCACCCCTACCTCCCACCCCCAATCCTTCCCCACTTTGGCTTTGTCCTTGGGTCCTTACGCGTGTTCCTTGACGATGCTTTCCCTTCTTTCTGCAGTTTTCCCCCTCCCTCCTCCCCTCTGGTCACTGTCTGTTTTTTATTTCTACATTGCTGGTTATATTTTGCTTGCTTGTTTGTTTTGCTGACTAGGTTCCACTTACAGGTGAGATCTTACAGTATTTGTATTTCGCCCATGGCTTATTTTGCTTAGCATAATGCTCTCCAGTTCCATCCATGCTGTCACAAAGGGTAGTAGCTCTTTCTTTCTTTCTGCTGCATAGTATTCCATTGTGTAAATGTACCATAGTTTTTTGATCTACTCATTTACTGTTGGGCACTTAGGTTGCTTTCAACATTTGGCTGTTGTAAATTGTGCTGCTGTGAACACTGGGGTGCGTAGGTTCTTTTGAATTGCTGTTCGGGATTCTTAGAGTATAATCCCAGCAGTGGAATTGGTGGGTCAAAAGACAGTTCCATTTTTAGCTTTTAGAGGAAGTTTCAAACTGTTTTCCACAGTGGCTGCACCAGTCTGTATTCCCACCAACAGTGTACTAGGGTTCCTTTTTCTCCACAACCTTGCAAACACTTGTTGTTTGTTGATTTGTTTATGATGGCCATTCTGACCAGTATGAAGTGGTATTTCATCGCGGTTTTAATTTGCATCTCTCTGATGGCTAGTGATGCTGAGCATCCTTTCATATATCTCTGGGCCCTCTGTATGTTCTCCTTGGAGAAGTGTCTGTTCAGGTGTTTTTCCCATTTTTTAACTAGATTGTTTGTTTGTCTTCCTGGCGTGGAGTCATGTGAGTTCTTTATATATTTTGGAGATCAAACCCTTTTCCAAGGTATCGTTGGCAAATATATTTTCCCATATGGTTGGTTCCCTTCTCATTTTGCTGATGTTTTCTTTAGCCATGCAGAAGCTTCTTATTTTGATGAAGTCCCATTTGTTTATTCTTTCCTTTATATCCCTTGCTCTGGGAGACATATTGGAGGAAATATTGCTGTGTGGAATATCTTGGAGTTTCTTTCCTATATTGTCCTCTGGGACTTCTGTGGTGTCGCAACTTACATTTAAGTCTTGTATCCATCTTGAGTTTATTTTTGTGTATGGTGTAAGTTGGTGGTCACATTTCATTATTTTGCATGTACCTGTCCAGCTGACCCAACACCATTTGTCAAAGAGGCTATTTTTGCTCCATTTTATGCTTCTGCCCCCTTTGTCGAATATTAATTGACCGTAGAAACATGTGTTTACTTCTGGGCTCTCTATTCTGTTCCATTGATCTTTGTGTTTGTTCTTATGTTTTGATTACAGTGGCCTTGTAATATAGTTTGATGTCAGGTATTGTGATCTCTCCTACTTTGTTCTTCTTTCTCAGAATTACTGCAGCTATTTGGGATCATTTATGGTTCCATATAAATTTTTGAAATGTTTATTCTATGTGAAATATGTCATTGGTATTTAATAGGGATTGCGTTGAATCTATAAATTGCTTTGGGTAGTAGGGACATTTTGATGATGTTAATTCTTCCAGTCCATGAGCACAGTATTTGCTCCCATTTATTTGTGTTTCCTTAATTTCTTTCTTCAGTGTTGTGTAATTTTCTGACTACTGGTCTTTTACCTCCTTGGTTAGGTTTATTCCAAGGTACTTTCTTTTTCTTGTTGCTATAGCAAATGGGATTTTTTTCCTGATTTCTGATTCTGATATTTCATTCTTGTACAAAAATGCCTTTGATTTCTGAATGCTGACTGTGTATCCCTCTGTGTTGCCAAATTCACTTATTAGCTTGAATAGTTTATTGGTGGAGTCTATAGGGTTTTCTGTGTACACTATCATGTCATCTGTAAACAATGACAGTTTTACTTCCTCCTTTCCAGTTTGGGTGCCTTTTATTTCTTTTTCCTGTCTGATCGCTGTGGCCAGGAATTCCAACGCTGTGTTGAATAGGAGTGGTGAAAGTGGACAACCTTGTCTTGTTCCCAATCTTAGTGGGAAAGCTCTGAGTTTTTGCCCATTGAGTATCATGTTGGCTGTAGGTTTTTCATACATGAACTTTATTATGGTGAGGTATTCCTCATTTACTCCCACTTTGCTGAGTGTTTTTATCACAAATGGATGCTGTACCTTATCAAATGCTTTTTCTGCATCTGTTGATTGGATCATGTGATTTTTGTCTTTCCTTTTTTTATGTGATGTATTACATTTATTGATTTGCGTATATTGTACTGTCCTTGCATGCCTGGGATGAATCCCACTTGCTCATGATGTATGATCTTTTTAATGTATTGCTGGCTGCGGTTTGCCAATATTTTGTTGAGTATTTTAACATCTATGTTCATCAGTGACATACCTGTAGTTTTCTTTGTTTGTTTTTTCTTTGTCTGGTTTTGGGAATAGGGTGATGCTGACCTCATAAAAAGAGTTTGAGAGTCTTCCCTCTTCTTGGATTTTTGGAATAGTCTGAGAAGATCAGGAGTTAGCTCTTCATTAAATGTTTTATAAAATTCTTCTGTGAAACCGTCCGGTCCAGGACTTTTCTGTGTTGGGAGTTTTTTGATTACTGCCTCAATTTCACCAGCAGTTATCAGTCTGTTCTGGCTTTCTGATTCTTTTTGATTTAGTTTTGGAAGATTATGTGTTTCTAGAAATTTGTCCATTTCACCCCGGTTTTCAGATTTCTTGGCATATAGTTATTTGTAATAATTTCTTACAATCCTTTGTAGTTCTCTGATATTGTTTATAATTTCTCCTCTTTCATTTTTGATATTATTTACTTGGGTCCCCTACTTTTTTTTCTTGATGAGTCTGCTTAAAGGCCTGTCGATTTTGTTTATGTTTTCAAAGAACCAGATCCTGGATTTGTTGACCCTTTGAATTGTCATTTTAGTCTCTATGTCATTCATTTCTGCTCTGATCTTAATTATTTCCTTCCATCTATTCGCTCTGGGCTCTGTTTGTTGTTGTTTCTCCAGTTCTTGTAGATGTAGGGTTAGATTGTTTATTTGGAATGTTTCTCTCTTTTTTTAGGTAGAACTGTATTGCTATGAACTTCCCTCTCAGGACTGCCTTTGCTGTATCTAATAGGTTTTGAACTGTTGTGTGTTCATTACTTTGTTTCCAGAAACTTTAATTTCCTCTTTGATCTCATTATTGACCCATTCATTGTTTAATACCATGCTATTCAGTTTCCATGAGTTTCTTCCTTGTGGTTGGTTTCTAGTTTCAGGCCCTTGTGGTCTGAGAAAATACTTGTTACGATTTCAATTTTCTTGAATTTTTTGAGGCTTGTTTTGTGTCCTGTCATGTGGTCTGTCTTTGAAAATGTTCCATATGCATTTGAAAAGAATGTATTTTGCTTCTTTGGGATGAAAGGTTTTATGTATATCAGGTAAGTGCATATGAGCTACTACGCCATTCAGTACCACAATATCCTTCCTTGTTGATATTTTGTTAGGAAAATCTATCCATTGTTGATAGTGAGGTGTTATAATCCCCTACTATTAAGTGTGTTGCTGTCTATATCTTTCTTGAAGTCCTCCAAGATTTTCCTTACATATTTGGGTGCTTCTTCTGTTGAGTGCATATAAGTTTACAATGTTTATATCTTCTTGATGGATTCTTCTCTTGAGTATTATGAAGTGTCCTTCTGTGAGTCTTTTAATGGCTTTGTTTTGAAGTCTCTTTTGTCTGATAAAAGTTTTGCTACTCCAGGGTTTTTTTCCTGTCCATTCGTTTGGATTTTTTTTTTTCCATCCCTTTATTTTCAGTCTGTGTAAGTCTTTTGTTCTGAGGTGGGTCTTTTGTAGGCAGCATATGTGCGGGTCATGTTTTCTTATCCATTCAGCTACCCTATGTCTTTTGATTGGAGCATTTAACCATTTCCATTTAAAGTAATTTTTGATAGGTCCTTATTCATTTTTTCCCTTTGTACCTGTGTTCCTCTCTCTCTCTCACTCTTTTTCTTCATCTTCTTAAGGCAGTCCCTTTAGCATATGTTGCAGTGCCAGTTTGGTGGAGGTGTATTCTTTTAGCCTTCTTTCATCTGGGACACTTCTTATTTTGCTTTCCATTTCAGTTGAGAGCCTTGATAGGTAGAGTAGTCTTGGATGCAGACCTTTCGTTTTCATTACTTGGAGTATTTGTTGCGTTCCTTTTTGACTTGTAGTGTTTCTGTTGAGAAGTCAGTTGCTAACCTTATCAGGGCTCACTTGTATGTCACTACCTCTTTCTCCCTTGCTGCCTTTAGGATTCTCCGTCTTTGCAATTTGTCATTTTAATTATGATGTGTCTTGGAGTGGGCCTCATTGGTTTCCTCTTGAATGGGACCCTCTGTGTATCCTGGACTTGCGTGACCTTTTCTCTCTTCAAATTAGGGAAGTTTTCCATCATTACTTTGCAAATAGATTTTCTATCCCTTGTTCCTCTTCTCCTTCTGGTATCCCTTTTATACAGATATTGTTATGTTTTATGTTTTCCCCCATTTTCCTTATTCCCTCTTCTTTCTTTTTTAGTCTTTTTTCATTTTCTTGCTCTTTCTGGTAGCTTTTTTCTACCTTGTCCTCCAGCTCACTGATTCAGTCCTCTGCTTCATCTAGCCTGCTTTTGATGCCTTCTACTGTGTTCTTCAATTCAGAAATTGTATTCTTCATTTCGTTTTGCCTCTTGTTGACAGTTTCTCTGTCCTTTTTCATGGTGATATAGTTTGCAGTAAGTTCCTCATAGTTTCCCTGTAGTTTTTGGTAATTATCACTGAGCTCACTGAGCTTCCTTAGAATCATTGTTTTGAACTCAGTATCTGATAGTTTACTTGCCTCTATTTCATTTAGTACTCTTTCTAAGGATTCCTCTCCTTTCTATTGGGGGTTCTTTCTTTGTCTTCCCTTCATTCGTGAGACTCTTCTTTTATGCTTCTACTTCTAAAATTGGTCTGTTTTGACTTCCTGACTTTGTGGTGTATACTTCTATGGTAGGAGACCTGTGAGATTCAGTGGTGGTCCAGTCTCCTTGATCTCCTGAACTTGATGTTCTTGAGATGCCTTCTCTGCCATTTTTGTTGACTCTCTGGAAGTAATTGTGTTTTGATTTTTGTTTGGTTATTCTTTGGTGAGTCCTTTCATACAGCTAGTTAACTCAGAGTCAGGATCACTCTGCTCACCACATCTTGTGCGTACCCTCCTATTTTCCTCTTATAAAGATTTGTGATTACATTGAGCCCACCCTGATAATCCTGGATAATTTCCCCATCACAAGAACCTTTATTTAATCTCATCTGTAAAGTCCCTTTTACCATGTAAGGTTTAACATTATTCATAGCTGCCAGGAATTAGGACATGGACCTCTTTGGAGTGGAGAAATTATTCTGCCTACCACCCTCACCTACAGTGCAGAGCTCAGTACATGTAGGATTGTTACTGAATAATGGACCCGTTGTGGGGGGCACCCAGAGAGTACTCCCGACCAATGCCTGCTTTCCCCAGGGTCCTGCTGTCCTAGGTCCTTTGCTCACACCTCTTAAAAATTATGGCTCTCGATAGCAGAGTTTAGTGAAAAGGAATGGAAGATTTATTCAAAAGTTATACAAGTTTTTAATAATGGCTAAATGTCACTGTTAAAATATCAAAATCCCTTTAAAACACAAACCGACACACACAATCCTGCTTTTCCCTCCCCACATTTTTCCTAGTCAGGCTGGTCCAGGGGTACCATCCTCCAGAAGAAAAAGAATAGAAGTCCGGGGCTCAGCTAGGCAGGGCTCTCGCGGTTCCCAGCACCATCAGCTGTGTCACCAGCTCTTAATCCAAAACTACGTGGCACTTTCTTGTGATCTCCAGCTCTTAATCCAAAACCACGTGGCACCTTCTTGTGGCCCACTAGCAATGGTTCTTTCTTTCCTGCATGGTTTCACATTTTTCTCCTGAGTCTGTGCCCTTTGCCTCTGATGCAGGCCCTGTCTTCCCCCTTGTCAGTTACATGCTGAGTTAAATGTAAAGAAGTTTATGTAAACTTTCCTGGTTAGCCTTGTTGAGATGTAAAATAACTGTCTTTGCATATGAGGTCTGAAGCTGTCTTACTGTTGTTGACTTGTAAAATGTCTCTCAATTGCCCTGCTCCTTGCCAGATATGAAGCTGGCCTGTTATTGATACACAAAGTAATTCTTAATGGCCCTGCTCCAGGTCTCCCATTCTGCTTGAGGACCCGCCTTTGCAGGGATGGGAGAATATCTTATATTTTTCTTGGACATCCCAAGTTATCAACCTCATTACAAATGCCCACTTTGCGGGGGCCCTGGCTGTGCCCTGTTACAGGATGATGTTCCATTTGGCCCTTGAGTGTGTTGCCCCAGTGGGAAGAGTTGAAGTGTGAGCAACTGACATAGTTATCATAAATAATGATAATTCATTTGTTTGTGCCTCAGAGACATCATGTCTACTTTCAGGACAATTTATTTAAGTGTAGATGCTTAAACATAATAGGGTAATTTTGGAAAACTATAGTGCTTATTACGGATCCAAAGTCCTTGTGCCTTGATGCTTTGAAAGGTCAAAGGTCAAAACTCAAACCATCAAGTTTGTAGTAAGGAAAGATTTTTGATAGAGAAGCCTACTGAGAAAATGGGAGGCCTAGTAGTTCTTCAAATCCATTTTAAGAAAGTACAGAGTTCAGGTTTCTTTTCTGTCAAGGGAAGGGAAAATGGGAGAGACCGTTTTTTTGTTTAAAAAAAAAAAATCTAGCTCCAAGCAGAATTCCTCTAATGATTAGCAGGTCTAAAGCAGGGCCTATTAGCCTGAAGACCACAGGAATAGTGCAGACCTCAACAAGACAGAGTCAGAGAAAGACTGAGCCTTTTACTCAGAAATTAGCTCTACAGGCTTGAATTATCAGAACAGAAGAGATCTAGAGTTGTAGACGTTGTCTTGGACCTTCTATTGCCTTTAGGACCTCTTAACACAGCTTTTTTCTCAAGAGATTTCCAGCTTGGCTAACGCATTCAAATTGAACAGCAGGCTAGCTTGCATCTAGCTCCTGTAAGATCAGGGGGTTTTTGTTGTCATTTTTTTTACTTTTTAATGTAACTAGGATTTAGGGTTTGGCTCTGCTTCCTTCCTGTATGATGTTCTGGACTTGAACCTAGTCCAATGCTAATGATATCAGCTCTCCACCGTAAACGTAGGCACTGTGTTCAGATATGAGACCTATGTGCTCATTTCATAGTGTACTTGTGTGTCTTTTAATAAAAGCAGAATATCTTATAACAGGTTTTTCTCAGCTCCTTTTCCAGTGTCCTATTATAGCATCTGAGTTGGCTTAACTATTGATCCTATGACCCTAGCTTGAGGATACATTAAGAGCTAGGCACAACTCTCAGGTCTTGGTTTGGCAGTAGTTATGGAAGTAACCTAGACCTATCATTGGTAAAGATTACAACTTTGGAATTACATCTTGGTTTTCTAAAACGAAGCACAATTTACTCTCCTCAAAAACGATTATAGTTTACAAATATATCTTATTATTTCAAAGGCTAACTGATGACTTTTAAGTAGAGATATTTTTCCATTTAAAAATTTAGTCCTAAACATATATATTACTTGCTGTGCCAATATTGTCACCATTCTTACTAAATAAATATGTACACAAGAGAAACAGAACAGAAAATAAAGAAAAAAAGTTGGTGTGGAATGTTCAGTAATGTACCCTAAGGAATTTATGTTAATAATGTATTAATCTATAAGTGGCTTTCTGTTTCTTTCCTTCCTCCCCCTTCCTTTTCTTGTCCTCCTTTTTTTTCTTTACTCCATCTTCCTTCCTTTGCCTTTTTACTCTTTCCTATCTCCTTTCATTAGCCAATGCTATATTCAGTTTTTTTAAATATGGTTCTAAAATGAGTTTTTTAAACTAAGAATTAGTCATTCACCCTATTGTGAAACAAGAGTTCAAAATTGTATTAGCAGTTTAGAAGTAGGTTATCATTTAAGTTTCTTATTTTCTATGTATTCTTATTTCAAAGTAGGAAATAACTGGTTTTTATCTTCCCTTTCCTTTACTATTTTAGGACTTTTCTTTTTGGTAGAGATGGAAATCCAAATAAACGGAATGTGCACAATGAAACATCTATGCATTTGTTGTGTATGGGACCTCAGATTATGATATCTGAAGGAGCCCTTCATCCTCGCCTAGCACGCCCTGCGGAAGATGATTTCAGAAGAGCAGATTGTCTGCAGATGATCTTAAGATGGAAAGGAGCAAAACTTGACCAAGGCGAATATGAGAGAGCAGCTATTGATGCTGTAGATAACAAAAAAAACACACCCCTGCACTATGCTGCTGCCTCAGGGATGAAAACCTGTGTGGAGGTAAAACTTTGTGTTTTTAATATTCTGTGTGGTAAAATTTATGTCTTGGTAATATGTAATAAATCAGTGTTCATTTTGCTTATCTTAATAGTTAATTTAACTAATCATTTTTATCCTTTTTATGGTTCTGGAAAATCAGGACTACTTTTAAATAAAGTCTTTCCCCTGTTTTAGGGAAATATTAAGAACAAACTCACAGTTAAATAGTCAACCTTGGAAATATAAAGGGATCAAGAGCCATTAAAAATTTGCTAGCATCTCTGAAGATAACAGCCATCGATTAAATACAGTCATACTGAGAGTTTAGTAGCAATATGTTCCACTTTTTGGCTGCTTTGTATTAGCCATTGTGTAAGAAAATTTATGCATATTAGCTATAACAACTCTTGGTGATGGGACCTATAGTTATAGATCTAGAATTGATCAGTTCCCTAAGCAAGGGATGAATATTAATACATTTATTGGGGTATTTTTTAAAAAGTTGATAATTTTAAAAAGTGCTTTTTTTCTGTGTAATACATATTAAAGTGTTCCTGAACGTTATATTGTACTTGAGTTTTTCTTCTATATACTTCATATATGTATATATAATATCTACCAATAGGTTTAGATAAGGTCAGTCTTATAATCTAGGATCTTAATTAAGCTAAGAAGACATTACTCTTTATAGTATCATCATCACCACATACAGCAGGTTTTTCTCAGCTATGTTTATGTCAGTTTATATGTAACTCATAGAAGCTCTTTTGTATAACTATATGAGTGGGGAGCACTATTGATTGTATCACAGAGGACCTTTCCCAAAAGGTAGACCTGTATTGAAAAAGCAAGGATTCTAATCAGATTAAACTATAAAGCTGAAAATTTAGTATTTTCTTAATGTTATTCTTGTATACATACTTTATATTTCTGAATTGATAAATATACCAAAAAAATATGAATGTCTTTCATTTTCTTACTCAGGTTAAAAGATTACAGTTATTTGTATGATTTATTTAGTGTATCTTAAGTGTCAATTATTTTCACTTCTGGAACCCTTCTGATCTTATTTTTTGTTTACTGCTATTATTTTTGATACTTGTTCATCTTTTAGAGTCTTTCATTTCATTTCTTGGGTTTGTATAACCTTTGCCCACTAGTTAGTCAATGGCAGTTATTAACTTGAAACTATTTTTTTAAGGAATGTTGTCTAACACTGATTCACAGTGTGGCGGAAGGATGTCCAAGAGTTTCAGGGAAAGGGGGACTATCGGCAGAATTCCTGAGGCTTTTACACAAGGTCTTCTATGTATTGTTTTGTGCCCATCTCCTGTGAGAGAATCCCTGCTGCCGTGACTCACCATTACTGGTGGGACTGCGTCGTATTTCGCAAGCAAGTTAAGAGTAGATAATAGCTCCTTCTTGGTGGTAGTAATAATGCTCTCCATGCTGCTTTAAAATCTTACAAAAATTCTCTATAAACATCGCTTTATTAATCATGGATTTTGAAGTATGTTTATTAAAACATCCTTATCAAATGGTTCAAAAAAATAGAGTAATGTTTTCACCAGAATTATTTTTTTCTCAATGAATGAAATCTGTGCCAGGTTTATTCTGAACTATCTGGCAGGCCTGATGATTTGCTTGATGTGAATGCATATGTATATTTTAACCATTTTCTATCAGCGTATCACATTACATAAACCACACCATTTGATGACTTTCTGTTTTTCTATACTCAAAGGAGGGAGCTCTTTGACTTAATGTAAAACATCCCCAATAAAGCTCTGTAAATACCTTGGTTATGTTTACTCTAGCTTTCATCAACAAATTTCAGCATATCATTTTACCAATACAAAATGTCTTGAATCTTTAACAGTATATACTCAGTTGTGCACTAGCCCAGCCATAGGCCCTGAATGACTTTGGTAATGCTTCCTGTTAATTAAACTAGAAGATTTTCCTAGGGAAGTATACATTGACTAATTTCCAGAGGTCTTACTGTGTTTTTAATGCTAGTGCATGAAATATATATGTTTAAGACCCTACTCTGTAACTGTCCTTTTTAGAGTATTAGTCTTTGTTTATCTTCATTTCATGTGCTGGATCTTTGATGAAGAGGAAAGGCTAAGACTTCTCCTATAAAGTTTATTCCCGTGGGTAATTTAAATGGGTTTTTTTTTCCCTTAAACTACTAACTGGTCTGCATCATTGTTTATAGTCCTATGGCCATAAGAATAGTAATTATAATAACATTTGTATAATGTTTTTCTAATTTTCATAGTCCTCATTAGTACCAAGCATGATATAAAGGGTTTAGGTTGGGTAAAACAGTGTTTTCAGGTATTTATTATTCTTTTCCTAAAGCTAAGAGTACTGGTGTCTAGTCTAGTTTTGGCTCACACTGACTCTGTATGACCTTGAGTCAGTCACTCAAGTCATTCAAACTCTTAGAGATTATCATTCCCAACCACCCAAGAGGACACTATTACAATTATCTCAAAAAACCCTTTTAGCACTAATTTTCTGTTAATCTATAATAGCAGTAAAATACATCCCGTTTCAGAGGCTAGCCTTTAAGACTAAATTGATTAATTTATTCTATGATTAAGGCCAGGCTGGGGTTTTTTAAAAACCATTAAGAGCTTATATCTATGGAAATACATCTTTTCTAGTTGTTAAAAATGTTTTTCTCTTTATTTAAGGACAGAGCTGGTAAAGTTGTCAGTTGACAATTTCATATGTGTATTTAATAATTTAAAGTTTCCTATGGCTCATTATTTAGAGCCAGAGAAATAAAATATTTACTTTCAAACATCACCTTCTCCCTATAATAATTGTGTTTCATAGTAAGCTTAAGGGACACACACACAACAAAACAGCCTTGAAACAGAACCCCTCTGGGTTCTATTGCCTGCCACTGAAAAACCGTGACTCCCAGTGCCAGAGTCTTATTTATTTATTCCAAGGTTTCACAGGTTTAGAGTAGTGGCGGAATTCTGCCATTAAATCCCACTTCCTTTAGGAAAAAACAACAACAAAACATCTGTAATCCCATAGTCCTGTACCATTTCTTGGGAAAAGAAAGGTCTGTAGCTTAGCTGGGCAGATTCCTGTCTGCATGCTGGCTTCTTCCAGTCATCCGTGCTTGGGTATGCTCCTGCTCTTAATCCAAAACCTTATGGCCCCTCCTTATGGTGGGCCAGTGGGGGATCCTTCTGCATCCTTTCAAACCACATAGGTAAGACTACTTCCAAGGCTTGTGATCAAGAGGCACTTCTCCTTACCAAGCTGCATGGTTGAAGAGCTCGCACATGGCTGAGAGAGAGAAGGTGGCTGCCCCATGCTTGGGTTTAAATCCTGCGGTGTGGGAGTAGGGAGGTATCTTCTTCCATAACCCCATTTCCGACTCCTCTCACAAAGGGTTACACTTGCAAGTACTTTGGTCTTTTCTGCCTTTCTCAGCTGCCATAGTCAGTCTGGGCAGACGTGGGTAGGCACCGCCTCCAAGACACTGGCACAGGTACAGTGACCAGGGGACTGTGGCAGGCACAGCTATTAGCATTGCTGAAACACTGGCCAAATTCTTTAGCTATCCAAAAATAACTGAGTGGCCCTGCTCTACCTCTGCTACCCGGATGCCAGGTTAGTGGGGGACTTCCCATTTTGGGGGCCTCTGACTTAGCACTGTGTTACAGCCTCTCAGTCATAGAGTTTGGGAGTCAATGGCTATATATGGGATACTGCATGGGAAGTTCCCGCCCTGAAATTTCTCTTTCTTTATTGCTTTCTACCTAGTTGACTTCATTGTATGGTTTTTTCAATATTCTGTCAGGTTCACCATTTCCAAAACTGTACTCCATCTTCTTTAGCCACTTTTTCCTTCTCTTGACTGCCTTGTTTCTATTAATGATGCTATTGTACTACCATGTCCCTTGATACCTGGGTTTACTTTGGACTGTGTTTTGTTTTGTTTTTTTATTTTAGAGGTTTTTTGGGTTTTGATTTTGTTTGTTTTTTTTGCATCGAACTCATGCCACTTGTTTGCAGAATAGAGCTCTTCTTTGTCTCTTTTAGCCAGCCCTTCTTTTTATTTCTATTCACTTTTTCTAACACCAGGTGCTTACATTGAACCTTCACTTTAGTGTATTTTTCAAAACTTCCTTAAGTAGGAAAATCTGGAGTTTCACAAATATTAATCATTCAGGATTATTTATGAGATAAAAGTAATACAAATACTAGTGGGTTGTAATAGTTTGAAAATTGGAAATGCTTATATGTTAAGCAGTTATTAAGGACAAACTATAATAAAGCCCTCCAATTCTAATTCTTTCATATTTCAAAGAATTAGAATTGGAGGGCTTTATTTTGTTTCAAGGATCAGCAAACTTTTTTTCTGTAAAAGCCCAGATAACATATATTTTAGGCAACTGCTCAGCTCTGCGCATGTAGATGAAAGAAGCCATAGACAATACATAAACAAAGGAGCACTGCAGTCTTCCAATAAAACTTTATTTATAGACTCCCACATGAATTTCTTACAATTTTCACATACTGTGAAATACTCTTTTGACTTTTTTTCAGCCATTTAATGTGTAGAAACAGCTCTTAGTGTTTGGTCTATACAGAAACAAGCAACAGGCTGGATTTGGCCCATGGGCCTTAGTTTGCAGTGGATCCCTGCATTATGCAGATAATAGAAAGAGGAAAGCAAAGGACTCTATGCTCTAGAAACTTACTTTAAATATATGAAATAACATTATCAATATGTAGCCAGTCTTATATACTTTCAGTTATACAAAGAACTTAAAATATGCCATGCAACAGATGCACAGAGCACAAAAATGGAACTCTTTTAAAACATACATCTTATAAGACTTTAATGCAATAAAAATATACTCCTTTCTTAGTTGTTTAGAGTTTCTGTTTTTCTAGTTTGCAACAGAGATGAACTTTGGAAAGGAATGATGGTTTATTAGCATGGCCCATTTAAAATCCAGTGACTTTTCTCTTTTTGGCAGACTCCCTAGAGAAGCCTAGTCTTTGGCCTCATTTTACTTATATTAGTGTTTCATCTGTTATAGTGATTCAGTAAGTGGTTGATATGACAGGGGTTGTTGTTTTTAATAGGGCTTCATTTTTTGTGGAAAGCATTTTTTAACATTGAGTATTATCTTAAGTATTTCTTGTGCATTCCTGTTCTACTTGTTTATTCACAGCTTTTTTTTAGGTGCTAAATTATTTTTTTAAATAATTTATATTAAATTTATTGGGCAACACTGGTCAGCAGGCTCATACAGGTTTCAAGTGTACATTTGCATGATACTAGATCTGTATGCTGCATTGTGTGCCTACCACCCAAAGTCAAACCATCTTCCATCACTATATATTAGGCCCCCCTCCCCGCAACTCCACCTCAGTCCTTACCCTCTGTCAGCCACCAGATGCAAAATCCTGAACAAAATACTAGCAACTCGAATACAACAATATATTTAAAAAAATGATACATCACAATCAAATGGGGTTCATTCCAGAGGCACAAAGATGGTTTAACATATGCAAATCGGTCACTGTAACACATTAACAAAACAAGAATAAAAATCATATGATCTTATCAATAGATAAAGAAAAAAGCATTTGATAAGATACAACATCCATTCATGCTTAAAACACTCAATAAAATAAGAATAGAAGGAAAGTACCTCAACATAATAAAGGCCATATATGACAAACCCTCAGCCTCACACTCAGTGATGTAAAAACTGAAAGTTTTTCCTCTAAAATCAGGAACAAGACAAGGATGCCCCCTCTCACCACTTTTTTAAAAATATCCTCACCTGAGGACATGCTTATTGACTTTATGAGATATAGGGGGAAGGGAGTTGAGACAGAGAGAGAAAACACGAGGGGGAAGCATTGATTGGTTGTCTTTTGTACACACCCCAACTGAGAACCAACCCACAACCTAGGCATGTGCCCTAACTGTGAATCAAACCCGTGAACTTTGAGTTTATGGGATGATTCTCCGACCAATTGAGCCACACCATCCAGGGCCACTCTTATCACTCTTATTCAGCATAGTCCTGGAAGTCCTAGCCAGGGCATTAAGGAAAGAGAAAGAAAGAAAAAACATCCAAACTGGAAAGGAAGAAGTAAAAGTGTCACTTTTTGCCAGTGACATGATTCTGTACATACAGCTTTAACTGTAGGTCATATCAAATAGAGGTTACTAGAAAACCAAAGATGCTAAGTCACACTTTCCTTTACAGCCACAGGACCTATTTGGCACTTTTGCAGCTATCAGAGCATTTCACACTTCATTGAAAAGCCATAAAAACCATTCACAGATCTGACTGAAGAGTTTTATCTTAATTATATTGTGTTTTTAACACCTAGAATTTTAAAACTGAAAACAATACAGAATCTGTAGTCCCAGCTCAGCAGTGGAGTAACTTTGCCTTTCTGGGCCTCAGCTTTCTAATTTTTAATTCTGAAAGATATTATCTCATAATTGCCTCTAAAATAGTATGACCACATTAATCATTTAGGCAATAACTGTGATAGGCACTGAAAGGAAGGAAACATCATTTAGTTTTACTAAACCTGGAAGATTTCATGGGGTAGCAGTAAGGTTTAAGTGGGTAGGATTTCAGTTTAAGTATTTGGAGGAGGTTACTCAAAATGGGACCCTCAGACCTGTAGCATCAGTAACTATTAGGAGCTTGTGAGAAATACAAATTGTTGAGCTCACCAGACCTCCAGATTCCAAGTCAGAATCTTCTGCAGTTGACACCAGGAATGTTTTAAGCATGTTCTCTTGATTATCCTGTTGCATGTTACATTTTGAGAAGCACTGTTCTAGGTCTCAAACATAATACAGATTGAAGTATTATTTTGTGGAGGAATGATAAGACAGATCATTTTTAAAATGTAGATAGAGTCCATAACAAGGAGAAAAAACTAAATGCCAAGGTCAAGAATTTGGGATTGACTATAGAAAATTAAGTCATTGAAAATTTTTGACTGGAGAAGTGCTATTATGAAAGAAGGTACTGTAAGGTTGGCTTAATGGTTGTGATGTAGAACAGATTTGAATGGAATAATTCTAATGCAGTATTTCTTAAGGTCTTTCTGCACAAAGAGTGCTCCTCAGACTGGTATCGGCATCAGTCATTTGGGAACTTGTTGGAAATGCAGAATCCCATGTCTCTCCCCAAACTAACTGAATCTCAATCAATAGTTTAACAAGATCCCAAGGTGATTGATATTAACATAAAAGTTTGAGAAACCCTGATTTAGAGCATAGTCTGTGGGGCACCTACAATGTAATCACTTGTGAAAAGTGCTGCACATATCTGCTCCCCACCCCAGATCTTCAGGTGTGACTGTCAAGCTACCCAGATGATCCCTACACAATCTGAAAACCTTTGTACTGGGACAGTGGTTCTAACCATGGCTGCACAAAAAAAAATCGCGTAGTGTAATGTAAACCGTACCACTCAGACCACTAAGATTGGAATTTCTCAGGGTAGATGCCCAATACTAGTATTTTAACTTCTCCAGATGATTCTAGTGTGCAGTCCAGGTTGAAAACCCGTGTACTAGAGGGAGTGATAGAAGTTAGATTATTACACTCATACTGGTCTGAACTGCTAAAAAGCCTAGACTTGCCCTAACTGGTGTGGCTCTGTGGATTGAGCACTAGCCTATGAACCAAAGGGTCGCAAGTTCGATTCCCAATGTAGGGCACATGCCTGGGTTGCAAGCCAGGTCCCCAGTAGGGGACATACAAGATGCAACCACACATTGATGTTTCTCTCCCTCTCTCTCCCTCCCTTCCCTTCTCTAAAATAAATAAATAAAATCTTAAAAAAAAAAAAAGCCTAGACTTGTGTGGTGATGCTGGAAATGGACAGAATAAGGCAGATTAAGGGACATTGTAAAGATCTGGTAGCATTTGGTGATTTGGTCAGTTGATATGAGAAAGTAAGGCAGAGAAAGGTTAAAAATGATGGAGATTTTAAAACATTTATATTAACAGTGGAGAGCTTCCTTTGGATGACATAATTTTATCTTTGACTTTTCCACATTTTCTATAATAATTTGCTATCATAATCTAATTAGAATAAACTAAGTTAAATTTATTTTTAAGTAAAATGAGCATGGTTTTGAACCTGAGACTTTGAAGCCTATGAACAAGTAAGAGATGTTTTTAAAAATGAGGTAAAGAAATTGGTTGGAAGGAAAGATGAATATATTGAGTTTTCATTTACAAGGATTGATGTTGAGGTAATAGATTATCCACTTGAGATGGTTCTCAGGCTACTGAAAATTAGGGCAGTTGGAGTAAAGAATATAGATGTAGAACTGAGTGTTATCTGCATAGAGTTGATAACTAAAAAGCAAGATAAGGTATAGATGAGAAATCCAAGGAACAGACTTTACATTGTAGATGAAATTGCATTGTTAAAGTCACAGCATCAATTTGGAGACTGCCTGTATTTAAAGGGAATGATAAGAAGTGGCCTGTAATGGAAACAGGAAAAGAAACGAGAATGAAGATAATACAGTGTCAAGGATGCCAAGGGAATCTGGGAGGCAAGGTGGGCGGACAGTCATGTGACACGCTGGAGAAAGGTAAAGGAATTAGAAGACTGGGAAAAACTGTTGACTTTGAAAGATACTAATGATTGTCAGGAATGTTGTTTTGGTGACATTGTCAGGGTAGAAGTCAGATTGCTGGGAGTAATTAAGTCATTTGCTGAGGAAGTAGAGAAACAGTGATTGTCAGTCAGTAACTGGAGAAATGTGGCTGAGCTAGAAAGGAAAGTAGCTAGAAGGGGACCCCTGAATCAGGAGCCAGTAGAAAGTCAGAGTGGAGTTGGAAGGAGTAATGGAGTGTTCAAGGTCATACAGGAAACAGAGATGATAAAATGGTAATTTTGTAACCAGAATATCTTATCTCAGGATTATATAAGCCTCATTTTACTGAGGCTTATGGTCCTCTGTAAACTGAGACTTGCAGAGGTTAACTGGTTTGTACAGAGTCACCAGTCATTTAGTTTAAGGATCAAAGGGGTGAGGAGGGATTTGTATTAAATACTAGGGGCTGCCCTACCCCTCTTCCTCTGGAATTATGAATGGAAAGGAAAGGAGAATAGATGAATATGTATTTTGAGATAGCAATAATTGGATGTTTCTTTTAAGATAGAATATTTTAGGTACCACCAAGTGTGCAAGACAGGCTAAAAACACATTTGAATAAATTATGCAGCCCTCCTTATTTAGGAGTGCAGTAAATGATACTTAGAATGCTTTGGTTGAAGCACTTAGAAGCTACCTCTTTAGAACTGGATGTAACTCCCTGTTATGTATGTAAGAGCAAAACACCTGTCTTTATGCAGCAACAATTTAACAGATAACCTCCACCTAATACATCTTTCTCTTACTGGTGTTCCCAACCTTATGCCCCAAAGGTCAGCAAACTGAAGTATTTTTAAAGGTATTCTTCCAATATTATGCAGTACCATTGTTAGCTAGCTTCTGTGCCAAAGGTAGCATACATGCTGATTATCCATGCCAAGACAAATGCCACAAATGTGGACCCTCCATTCAGTCACTGATTATGAGTCTCTTAACAGGTGCCAGTATTTCCAAACTCAAGGGGTTCACCGCTTGAGTGCTCTATTAAAAAGAGAATGTGGTTGTTACAAAGTAGTTTTTACTATTTACAACAAGTAAAGAAGATGGGATTCATATCTAAAGCTCTGCAGGAGGCTTAGCCATCACTGACATGTAATATAGTTTGGTCATTTGTATATTGATTTTGCAAGAATAGCATTTAGAACTGCCCAGACCCTTGTCCTTTTTAAAATCTTGAGATTTTTCACTCCTCATTCTTGGGGGAATAGAAACAAGTATCACGCTTCTGTAACTGCTTCCTGCTGTATATGGCTGTACCTGCTTCCTGCTGAATATCAGAGTACATCTTTGATTTAGAGGATTGAAATTCTCTGGCTGTCTGACTTCTGAAGGTCTTAGGGTCTCCTAGATTCTGGGATTCCTGAGAATGGGAGTGCATAATAGTCATCACTCATCTTCTTTTGAAGAACAGCTTGTGGTTAGATGGGTTCACAGGAGTACTATGGATCTGGTTTCATGTTCTCACTGAGCGGTATAGCAGGCCCCACTCAAGAATGATGTATCCAGGGAGTTTTATCTTGTAGTGTAAGAGAACAATGAGTTTGTTAATAAGACCAAATGAGGACCTGTCCATATTGGATTTAGGTGATCTTGCAGGGATGCTGATTTTCAGATTTTTAAGTATACCCAGTTCCCTGGATTATATGTTGGTGTTCTTTAAATCAGGTTAACATATTTATTTAGTTTTCGGTTATCTTTCCTAATTGGACAATATGTTTAACAGCCTATTCTATAAATGAGTCTGGGCATTCCAAAATTTTAGAGGAGCCCAAAAAGGGCCTATCGTATGTAAGTTCAAAAGGATTGAATTTAAGCATTCTTTTAATCCTGCTTCTGGTTAGGTGCTGCCCTGCTCCTGGTTAGGGCAATTGGTAGTAATTTAAGGCAGGACTCACGGGTTTTTTTGACATGGTTTGGTCAGGGTCTTTTTGGGTGTTTATAAATACATCATTCTGTTTTTCGTGAGGACTGTGGTCTCCATGAAGAATGTGAGACACACCTAATTTGGAGAACTTTTGCCACTCCATTTATTACAGCAGCTGTGAAAGCCCATTGTCACTCTGAAAGTTCTGGGAGGTCTAAACCTAGGTATTATTTCCTTAAGCAGTGCCTTTGCAACTTACTTGCATCTTTCACTTTAGCATGGGAATGCTTCAGCCCACCTCCTGACACTAGTAACTGTTTGAATCCCTCAGGAGCAGGGGAATTTCTATAAAGTGTGCCTGCCAGTCTTCTCCAAACAACATTCCATGGGCCCGGACTGCCTGGTACCAGAGATCTAGTATATGCATTATTCTTGGTGCACTGCACACAGCTAGCCATGACACTATTAATAATTCTGTTGCTGAACTGAAGGCGTTCACTCCTTGAGGGGCTGTATTTAAAAACAAGACATGGTTGACACAAGGTTGTTTTATTTATTTGCAGTTAATAAAGGAGACAGGAGATTCATATCCAAATCTTCTCCTCAAAGGGAGGTTTAACCATTGCTTATATACACTATTTGGTCAATTATATTTGATTTGCTCTTTGGCTGCTGTCATCCAGTTGAGTTTCTGTCAGTTCATCCTGTTTACTGCTGCATCTGCAAAATACTGTGCTGTATTTTAACATTTAGCAAAACATAACATTTAGAACTGCTCAGACCTTCAGACCTTTGTTCTGTGTACCACCAGTGAGACACAGGTCTTTGTGGTTCCCTCATTCCCAGTGCAGTAAACCTCATCTGGGGACTCTCTGTGAAGACAATTACCAGTCAAGGCAAGAAATCTCAAGAGTGACATCACATCCCCTCTTCACACGCCTGCTTTTTCTTTTTCTTTTTTTAAAAGATTTTATTTACTTATTTTTAGAGAAAGAGGAAGGGAGGGAGAAAAAGGGAGAGAAGCATCGATGTGTGAGAGATACATCGATCAGCAGCCTCTCTCATGCCCCCAGCCAGGGACCCAGTCTGAAACCCGGGCAGGCACCCCTACGGGGGAATCAAACCGGTGACTCAGACCAGCAACCTTTTGGTTTACAGGCCAGCACTCAAATCTACTGAGCCACACCAGCCAGGGCCATTTTTTTTTTAAACCTCAAAGAATGCAGTCTTCATTTTGTTACATCCTTTTAAGAAGCTTCCCCCTTATCCATACTCTGGAATGGCATAACCTCCTAAGTTTTTTTGTCTTTGCTTTTGTTAAAGACTGAGGCTTTAAGTTCAAGATAGTTTATCTTGTCCGCTAATATTTAGAATCTCTTCTTCAGTAATATTTGTTGTGAAAGTAAATCAAACTATGGCTTTGAAACCTATCCCTGTGTGTGTTTTAGAAATCACTTTCTATGACCTTGGATAAAGGACCGTAGAATAAATTCAGCCCTGTTAGTTTTGTAGCAGTCAGAAGCAAATAGTGTATTTTGTGTTTAGGTATTGGATAACCTGTGAAACAGAAAGGCTAAAAACAGTAATAGACTCTGTAATAAGTACTAGAAGTCTGTGGACTTACTACAAGTCCCCAATATTGAGTAGAATAGGTAATGTGAACATCAAATTCTATGGCCACATAGATTCTACATTAGTGTCATTGCTTCTCAAACTTTCATGTGCATAAGAATCTCCTGTAAATCAGAATCAGATTGTGATTTAGAGGCCTGAAGTGGGAGGGGGATTCAGGTGGTGATGCTGAGATGCTGCCTTCCTAACAAACTCCCATGTGATGATGTCACTGGCCCTCAGATCACCCTTGGACTAAAGAAGGTTCTGGGTGGTAAATAGCAGCTGATAGGACTTGCCCTCAGGCTCTAGTAGTTGACTCTTAACAGTGACTGCTTAGAGCCATGCTTAGCAAATTTTCTGTAAAGGGTAAATATTATAAATATGGTGGCCACAAGTTTGTTTCATATTCTTCTTGATTCGTTTGTTTGCTTGTTTTTACAACTTAAAAAAACAACAACCAGCTGTAAACCATTTTAACTCTGAAGCTTACTCTTAGCCTAGGGCAAGAAGCTGATGTCTTCTTATCCATTGAGCTTGTCAAGTTAACCAGTGACTTCCAGGTCTGGCATTGATGTAAGTCCCTAATTTTATTGGTTCCCTTAGGATGACTGTAGAGGAACCGTAAGTATTACAGTTCCAAAAGCAATAAAAGAACTTGAGAGGAAGATCTGTGTGTTTGTTGCAGAGAAGGGAGATAAAAATACTTGGAAGATATGAAAAGAAGCTACTTTCATGATTAAGTCCTATACAAAATTAAAATCTCTAAAAAGTATTATATGTAGATTATAAGAAAGAGCCTGGACAGAACTTTATGGTGGACACAGCATACATGTGACATGTTTAGCTTATATGATCAATCCATCCTAGCAATTTTCAACCAGTGTACTGCAAGACTTTTTATAACATGTAGTACCTGACTATCTTAGAGGCACTGACCTCTTTTCCCTTAAGTTGTCAAATAAGAAAATGACAACAGCCAATTTAACAATAGCCGCCTGGTATGAATGTATCAAAATTATACCTACTTTTTTTTTTTGTCAGATCAGCAAAAGATTTTTTTTTATGTGCTGTGAATTTTAGTAATTAGTTTATGTATACCTTGAAATGAAAAAGGTTGAAAATCACTGACCTAGTCTATGTGTTGGTGTAATTATCTGGTCATGGTTAAGAACTTGGTCAAACTTGTACCTGAATCCCAGTTCTACTACTTACAAGTTGGATAAATTTGGTCAGGTTACTTAACTTCTCTAAGACATCATAATATTTCTGTCACATGGTGTTGTTAATATTAAAGAATGTATATTCAAAGTGCTTATCATAGTGATGGCATTTAGAAAACATAATGTTTGTACAACATTAACACTAGTATTAGGTTTATTACCCAGTGATTAGACGTTTATATAACTTAGGAAGTGATCACTCTGATAAATGTAGTACTCATCTGACACTATACATAGTTATTACAATATTATTGACTATATTCCATATATTGTACTTTATATCCCCATATCTATTCTCTAACTACCAGGTACTTCTTATTTTACCTCAACCCACTAATTATCTGGGAATTTTCAAAGTGTTCTCTATGAGTCTGTTTCTGGTTTGTTAGTTCATTTTGTTTTTTAGATTGTACATACAAGTGAAATCATTTAGCATTTGTCTTTCTCTTTTTGACTTACTTCACTCAGAACAATACCCTCTAAGTCCATCCACATCATTGCAGATGGCAAGATTTCATTCTTCCTTATGACTGAGTCATATTCCATTGTATATATGCACTACTTTTTTATCCATTTATCTCTTGGTGGACACTTAGGTTGCTTTTATATTTTGGCTATTGTAAATAATGCTGCAGTGAACATAAGTATGTATATGTCTTTTTGATTAGGGTTTTAGGTTTCTTCCGATAAATACCTAGAAGTGAAATTCCTAGGTCCATTTTTGTCTCTTGGTATAGTCATTGTTTTAAAGTCTATTTTGCCTGGTATAGTGTTACTATCACAGCCTTTTATTTCCATTTTCATGAAATATCTTTTTCCATCCATTTACTGTCAGTCTGTGTGTGTCTTTCAATCTGAAGTGAGTCTCTTGTATACAGCACGTGAAAGTTTTGTTTTGTTATCCATTCAGCAGCAGCATGTCTTTTGATTAGAGCATTTAACTCATTTGCATTTAAAGTTAATTCTTGATAACGCTGACTGGTGTGGCTCAAGAGGTTGGTTCGATTCTTAATAAGGGCACATGCCTGGGTTGTGCGCCAAGTCTCCATTTGGGGTCGCTGAAAGATCACTGGTTCAATTCCGGGTAAGGGCACATGCCTGGGTTGCATGCCAGGTCCCCAGCTGGGGGACGTTCAAGAGGCAATCAGCCAATGTTTTTCTCACACATCGATGTTTCTCTCCCTCTTGTTCTCCCTCCCTTTCCCTCTCTCTAAAAAGAAATAAGTAAAATCTAAAAAAATAAGTTGTTGGTAGATATAAGTGGGGACCCAAAAACTGGAGTTATCTTCTATGGCGCAGACCCCTGTAGTACAGGCTTCCCCGACTAGGTGAGTGAGCTTTTTTTTTTTTTAAAGTTTTTAATGTTTTTATTTTCGATTTTTAATAAAAATTACATCTGTACTAATAAGACAATGGTATGTTTCACAATATCCATAGCTGGCTACATCTACTTTGGACCACTTTATTACATTTCCATCAGTTATAACTCTTTGTTCCTCTGGGATGTTAAGACACTGAAGTTGGCTGCGTCCCACCTCTTCCCGAGGCCCCATATGCCACAAACAATGCAGTCCTGGACAGGCAGCTGCCAAGCGAATGTTGGGCCACTTCCCCCTTTGATGCTGCTCTAGTCAGTCACCAATCTAGTTGCTCTTGGCTCTGTGGGAGGCCTTGTACTACCGAGGGATCCCAGACATCCTCAGGGCTGCCTTAATACCATTCTTTGAAGGATGAGAAGCTCCTTGGGAAGTTGTTATTTTAGCATCTACTCCTTCTACCTATTAAAATTTTTAAAAATGTTTACTATAAAACAAAATGCATGGTAGACCTTTCACAGCCTTATACATCTCATATTTACTATGTCTCTTTTTTTCTTTTTTACTTTTTTATTTATTTATTTTTTAATGTTCAAATACAGCTGTCTCCATTTTCCTGCCACCACTTTCCCCTGCCCCACCCACCCCTACATCCCACCCTCAGTCCTTCTGTACTTTGGCTTTGTCCACGGGTCCTTTAGTACGGGCTCCTCCCACTAGGTGAGTGTTCTAGGAGCCTATCTGTATCAGTGTACCAGCTGGCATTGTTGTAAGAAGCTGTGTCTGGCCTCAGTGAATTTTTTTTGGAAGACTGTTTAAACTTTTGCCCATATCATGATGGCTGATTTACAAGCACAGCTGCCCACACCGCACTGAGTGTTGAGCAGTTTTTGACCAAAAACGGCATGACCCCTGTGCCCCACCCTCCCTATTTACCTGATCTCACCCTGAGCAACTTCTTTTTGTTTCCTTGATGAAAAAAAGTCCCTAAAGGGAAATGTTTTGCCAGTGTGGAAGAGATGAAACAAAAACTGGCAGAAGCACGAAAAGACATCAAAATTGACAAGTTCAAAAACTGTTTGAACAGTGGAAAAAATGGAGACTGCGTTGAAGGTGACTGACATTTAAACATGAAAGAATAAATACATAATTTTTTATAAATATATTTGGGGAGTTTTGGGTCCCCCCCTTGCATGTATTTATTGTAATTTTATATTTTTTTTATCTTTTTTCCCCTTCTTTTTAAAGAAAACCCTTTAACGTTTCTGATAGTACTGGTTTGGTGGTGAACTCTTTTAGCTTGTTTCTTGTCTGGGAAACTCTTTATCCTTCAATTCTAAATGATAGCTTTGCTAGGTAGGGCAGTCCAGGTGGTAGGTCCTTGCTTTTCATCAATTTGGATTTTTCTTGCCGGTCCCTTCTGGCTTGAGAAATCAGCTGACAGTCTTAGGGGAGTCTGATAACTGCTTTTCTCTTGCTGTTTTTGTGATTCTCCCTTTGTCTTTAACTGTTGACATTTTATTATGTGTCATGGTGTGGCCTCTTTGAGTTCATCTTGTTTGGGACTATCTGTGCTTCCTGGACATGTATGCCTAGTTCCCTCACCAGGTTAAGAAAGTTTTCTGTTGTTATTTTCTCAAATATGGTTTCAATGTCTTGCTCTCTCTCTTCTCCTACTGGCACCCCTGTGATGCGAATATTGGTACACTTAAAGTTGTCCCAGAGGCTCCTTATATTATCCTCATTTTTTAAAAAAATTTTTTCTTTTGGCTGTTCTAATGGGATGTTTTCTACTTCCAAATCACTGATTTGATTCCCTGCTTCACCTACTCTAGTGTTTATCCCCTATAATGTAATTTTCATTTCAGTTATTATATTCTCATTTATGACTGGTTCTTTTTTGTTATGTTTCCTTTCTCTTTGTTGAAATTCTCATTAAGTTTCTCTACTTTTCCCCTAAGTTCATTAAGCATCCTTATAACCAGTGTTTTGAACTCTGCATCTTGTAGATTGCTTGTCTCCATTTTGTTCTGTTCTTTTTCTGGATTTTTAGTTCTGTTCTTTCATTTGAGACATATTTCTTTGTCTTCTCATTTTGGCTGCATCCCTGTGTTTGTTTCTATGTATTAGGTAGAGCTACTCTACTTCCTAGTCTTGGTAGAGTGACCTTTTGTAGTAGGTGTCCTGTAGGGCCGAGTGCCATGGCTTCCCCAGTCACCCAACCTGGGTCTTCCAGGTGTATCCCTCATGTGGGCTGTGTGCACTCTCCTCTTGTAGTTGAGCCTTGATTGCTGTTGGCATGTCAGTGGAGGGGCTTATCCCTAGGCAGTTCAGCAGTGAGGGCTAGCCTCGGCCACCCATGGAGGATATGCAAGGAACAACCATGGCAGAGGACTCACTTCAGCTGGGCTCAGGTAACCCACCAAGTCCACTCCTTGAGTGTGTTGCTTGTGGACATGATTGGGCTGCTTCACCGTAATCTGAAGCTGTCCTTCAGGTTCCCTGGCTTTTGGGTCTCCTGAGAGGTGCATGCCATGGTCATCTGCCACCTGTGTCCTGCCCAGGGCCACCCAGCATGAGCTACAAAGTGATCGCAGACAGCTGCTACTTGTGCTGGCCTTGGAGGTGCCCAGGAAAGGCCAAACTGTGAATCAAGGCCAGCTATTGCTAGTGCCAGGCATAGGGCCACTTAGTGAGTGGTATGGGGCCATATGCTGCTTGACAGAGATTTTAGGAAAGTTAGCTGCATGAGCCAAGGCAGGCTGTTTGTATGGAAAAGCCACTGGAAACAGCTTGGGCTGGCCCGAAATTTTGGAATGGTAGAGTTTCAGGAATCACCAGGGCAGGGAGAGCTGTGTGAGCCAAGTTGATGGAGACTCAGATATGGTGCCCACCTGAGGCTTTGTCAGGGGAGAGCTCATCAAAAGAACAACAGTCTCTGCCAGCACTTCTGTCTAGACGAAAACTGGCCCTCCAGCCCTTTTCTGGATGCCAGACAATTCAGTTCCTCCCCTATGTCCCTCGTACCTTTTGAGCTGCTGCCCCAGCTGTGCAGCTCAGAGCAAGTAAGTCCATGTGCGGGCCCTTTAAGAGGAGCACCTCGGACTCCAGCAGCCCTTTGTCTCCCTCAGCCTCAATCCCCACTGGTTTTTAGAGCCATAAATTATGGGGGCTTCTTTTCCCAGTACTGGGACCCTGGGCTTGAGGGGGTGCCTGGTGTGAGGCTGGGACCCCTTGCTCCTCACGGGGGGACCTCTGCAGCCAAGACAACCCTCCAAATTTTTATCTGCCACACATGAGTATGAGACCAGTCCATTCTGCATCTCCACCCCGCTACCAGTCTGGACATGGCTGCCGCTTTATATCGTTAATTGTAGGACTTCTGTTTAGCTAGGTTTCAGGCTGTTCTCAGTAATGGTTGTTCAGTTGTACTTTTGACATGGTTGTGGGAGGATGAGAGTATTGCACTTAATACCTACTCCACCATCTTGACCAGAGGCCTCCAATCACTTATTTTGAGGAATATTGAAAAAAGTTTTGTTTCAATGACTTCCTTATCCTAATTTCACTTCAGTGTTTGGATAATGAATGATACAAATGAAAATTTTAATCTACTATGTTAGGTCATCTGGGTATTAGTGGTTAAAGTAACAGTATCAGCGGTATCCTTCTTGTTTCAGAGGTATCCTTCTTGTTTAAGAATGATTTCTAGAAATTTATAAAAGTGAAAGCATTAGATAATTATCATTATTTATTAAATAAAACTTTAGTTTTGGATTGGACAGAATGTTTAAGAATTTCTTCTTAAAATTTAAGAAATTGGTGGTGGTGTTTCTGTTGTTACTTTTAACCGAAGGAAGTCATCTTAATACAGATAATCAAGACATGTTAATCTTAAAATGAGAAGCAACTGGTATCTCAATATTTTTTATTATCATTTCAGGAATATACTATTGCATTTTGTTGTGTTTATTACATTTTTAATAGTTTTAAATTTGAAATATGAAAATAACTATTAAAACCTATGGTTGCAAGTTTTTGAAAAAATCTTTTTTAGCTTTTGGTAAAACATGGAGGAGACTTGTTTGCTGAGAATGAGAATAAAGATACTCCTTGTGATTGTGCTGAAAAGCAACACCACAAAGATTTGGCCCTTAATCTGGAATCTCAGATGGTATTCTCACGAGACCCCGAAGCTGAAGAAATAGAAGCTGAATATGCTGCATTAGACAAACGAGAGGTAAGATTTTTTTAATTAAAAAATGATACGGATTTTAAACTTTTTTCTTCTTTATAGTCCAGTTTACGTCGTTTCTTTGCAACATGCTAAATATCCTATTATCTACATAGCTGTAAGTATAAAAATACACCTAGAAACCCTGGAAGTAGAGTCTTTCCTCTAATGTGTATGTTTACTTACATATAAATGGAGATGCTGATGTGTGATATGAATCCAAGCCTATCCTACTAAATTAAAACTCTAATCCTCCTGTTCCTCAGTCTCTCCCTATCTTCTGGATTGCTCTTATCAACAGACATGCTTGGCGACTCCTCTCTTAAAAAGCAAAAACAGCTCAATAGCCTTTCCATTGACCATTCTTCCCCTGTCCTGTCCCTGTTCCCCTTCAGTTGTAGCCCACATTTCTGATCTTCATGTGAGAAAAACAAACTTGAGAATTCTCTATGCATACCAAAATCCTCACCTTCCATTTGTTCTTCAACCCATTGCATTATGACTTTCTTCCTTTCTATGATGGAATTGAACTTGTCATGGACATTAACAGTCATGTAAGTCTCCTTTGTTTGAGTAAACATTATTTCCATTTACTGAGTTGTTCAGGCATAAACGAGGCATGCATTCTTGATTTCCCCACTTCTTATGTCCAAGTAATCTGGGAATCCTATCGATTTTCCTTCCAAAAAAAATATAACAAATCAATTTACTTCTCCAAGTTTCCACTCATACCTCCTTAGGCCCCCGCAACCCTCATTTCTCATCTGTGCTAATGTAACAGTTTTTTCTTACTGGTCTCCTTCCTTCTATTCCAGTTTCCTTAGAACCCATCTTGTACACAGAAGCCAGTGTGACAATTTTAAACTTAAGTTAGGTCATATCACTTAAATCACTTAGTAACTCTTTTTATTGTACTTAAAATCCAAACTATTTGCTCAAATATAATACCTTACATGGTCTGGCTACTAATACCTACCTCTTCACATTATCTCATACTTTTTCTCTCAGCACACTTGCTCTAATTATCATACCTAAACTACATCAAGACTTTTGTATTTTCAGTTTATGTCTCTTGGCTGGCTCAATATCACTTCTTCAGACAGGCAGTCTTTAATCATTCTTTCTAAACAAGGTTCCTCTTCTTCCATTATTCTTTACCATCATATCCTGTTCATCCTTCTTAGCACTTATCATGCACTATAATTGTTTTATTTATATATTTGCTTACTTATTTATTGCCTTTCTCTCTTGTTACATTGTCAATTCCACAAGGGCTAGAGCCATAACTGTCTTATTCAACAGACTATTTTCAGTGTCTAACACGTTGATGCACAATGGGCATCAGTAGATATTTCTTTATTTTTTTTAATTGATTTTAGAGAGAGAGAGGAAGGGAGAGAGAGAGGCCGATTTGTTGTTCCACTATTTATGCATTCATTGGTTGATTCTTGTATGTACTCTGACTCAGGATTTAACCTGCAGCTTTGGTGTATCTGGATGATGCTTTAACAGACTGAACTACCCAGCCAAGGCTAGATATCTCTTAGAGAAATTAGGAGACAATAAATTTTTTTCTCCCCAAATGATTCTGATTTGATGTTCAGTGCTAACTTGATTCTAAAAGAAATTATATAACTATTGTTTGTGTTTAATCATTTGTTTATCTTGTATTTCCCTTGAATTCGCAGCAGTTTTGAGCTACTGTATTCTCCAGAATGGGGAAAAGAACTGAGTTTCTTGAATTAAAAAATTTACATTTCTTTACATTTTGTATTTCTTTAGTTAGGTTGTTTTATAGGGATGATTATTCAGATTAAGTTCACATAGAGAGAGGCTGATGTACAAAGCACTTTCATGTGGTTGTTGAATTCACATAGTAACCTTGAAATGACAATTAGGCCGGCCGGCCTGCCTTCTTTTCCTCCCTCCCTCCCTCCCTTCCTTCCTTCCTTCCTCCTTTCCTTCTCCCTTCCTTCTCCTCCTCCTTTTCTTCTTTTATTGATTAGAGAGAGAGAAACATCAGTTTGTTCTTGCACTTATTTATACATTAATTGGTTGGTTATCATATGTGCACTGACCTGGATCAAACCCACAACATTGGCTTATCAGGACAATGCTCTAACCAACTGAGCTACCCAGACAGGGCATAACCACTTCTTGTAAGTGAGGAAGATAAACCAGAGAATAATGGAATAGCTTGTCAGGATCAAAGTGAGCTGAACCTGATTTTTATGACTTCAAAGTCTAAGCATCTCTATTTGCTGTACTACCTACATTTTGACAATGCATGATCTTTAGTCAGAAGTTGAAATTATAATCTAATAATATAATAATTTATTCAGAAGACAATAATATTCTAGAAATAATATTGATGTGATTAAACCAAAAGACATTTATGACTATATTTAAGTCTTTTTTATCAAGATACAATCTTAATTTATAATTAAATAAAATATAGTGCTACAGCCCTGACTGGTGTGCTTCAGTGGGTTGGGTGTCATCCCGCAAAGTGGAAGGTTGCTGGTTGAATTCTCAGTCAGCGCACAGGACTAAGTTGCAGGTTTGGTCCCTGGTTGAGGTGCCTATGAGAGGCAACCAATCAATGTTTCTCTTCTCTCTCTCTCCTTCCTTTCCCCTCTCTTTAAAAATAATAATAATAGCCCTGGCCGGTGTGGCTCAGTGGATTGAGTGCCAGCCTATGAACCAAAATGTCAGGGGTTTGATTCCCAGTCAGGGCATGGGCCTGGGTTGCAGGCCAGGTCCCCAGTAGGGAGTATATGAGAGGCAACCACACCTTGATGTTTCTCTCCCTCTCTTTCTCCCTCCTTTCCCATCTCTCTAAAAATAAAGTAAATAAAATCTTTAAAAAAATAATAATTGTACTTATTATCAATAGATTTAACATCTAAGTGAACATAATATAACTATAATAAACTGTGTTAAGTTAAAAAATACTTATGGAATAGTTTGGCACTAATTATATAGAAAAACTATATATTGGAAGAATACTAAAATGATAATTGTGGATATCGATGACTTTTTTACTATTATTATTTTTTCTATTTTTATGCATTTCCTAAAATTTGTAATGAATATTTATTGCTAAAAATGTAAAATAATTCTTCCTTCCTGGCTTTATTTGTCAATGGTAAGTTCCTTTTGTGTGCTACCAGACTTAAGTAAACATATATGTATATAGAATTTTTAATGCAAAAGTAAGATCATATAGTACATTTAGGTCTGCTTACATACTTTTTTCAGTTTAACAGTAGATCATGAACATCTTTCCCAAGTCAGAACATAGATCGACATATTTCTTACCTACCCATGAATATTTACATAATTTAGATATTTTTGCCATTAAAAACAAGGCTAAAGTGAGTATTTGCCTAGTTGTTACATACTTACCTTTATCCAGTTGTATCGTTACTGTGGCTAAAAACATGAATTCTGAAATCAGACTGACTGGATTCATATCCTGGCTCCACAACTTGCTGCTACGTGACCTTGACTAAGGTTACTTAATCTCTCTGCTGCTTTAGTTTCATCTTCCTTAAAATGGAAATAATATGGCCCTTGCTTCATAGGGTAGTGATCCTTAAATGAGTTAATACATTAAATGTTTAGAGTAGTGCCTGGCTCATTATGGGTGTAGTCTGATTTGTTTGCTGTTGTAATCATGATCATCATCATTTATGTACACATTTTTAAGTATGTTTTTTATAAATTTGTAGAAATTGGTTTGATGGATCATGAGATACATACATTTTAAAGTTTAATAGAAGCTGTTAAATTGTCCTAAAAGATTATTTTAATTTACTTTTCTTCCAGAAGCATTTTAGAGAATTTTTTTTGCTCACATTCTTGCTAGCATTGAATATTATCAGTGTTCTTATTTATTTTGCCAGTTTGGACAAATGAATGGTACCTGTTTGAATTTTTTATTATTATTCTGTTAATAGGTTGTTCATTTCCTTTTTTCCTGTGATTGCTTGTGTTTTCTTAATGTTTTATAAGAGAACTTTGTGTATTTTTCTATACTCTGTTTTTCACTTTTAGGGCATTCAGAAGTATAAACATTTTTTCTTTTGTTACATGCTAATATTATAATCATATGCCCCTATATTTTTTCTAGTCTTGAACCTTTGTTTTTAATCCATATTGGATTTATTTTTGTCTACTATTTCATAATGTAAAAAGTACTTCTTTCATAAATAAATACTTATACACAAATCCTAGGTTGGCCAAATAGTTCATTTGGTTTTTTCCATAAGATAGTTCTATTAATTCTTAGTTGTCTTTAACTTCATCTGAAACAATTTTGTTAGATTTCATTGTGACAACTGTCATATCAGCATGCTTTTAAAAAACTTATCAAAATTGGTGAATTTTTGTGTCACCATTTTAATTGAAGATGGAAGAAAATAAGTGACATTTTCAGCATATTATGTATGCTTTATTATTTCAAGAAAGGTAAAAATGCAGCTGAAACACAAAAAAGAGTTGTGCAGTGTAAGGAGAAGGTTCTGTGACTGATTGAACATGTCAACAGTGGTTTGTAAAGTTTTGTGTTGGAGATTTCTTCGTGGACAGTGCTCCATGGTCTCATAGACCAGTTGAAGTTGATAGTGATAAAATCGAGACATTAATTGAGAACAATCCACATTATACCATGCAGGAGAGGGAGATAGCCAACATACTCAAAATGTCCAAATCAATAAAGTTATTGGTGAAAATGAAAGATGTGCCTTTTGTTTTACAGAAAAAGTAAAACTTTTGGCCAACCCAATGTTTATAGCAACACGATTCACAATAGCCAAAAGTTGAAAATAGCCCAAATGTCTCTCAGCAGATGAATGGATAAATAAAATGTGAGATATGTACACCATGGAATAATACCGAACCATAAAAAGAACTGAAATAATAGTACATGCTACAAATATGGACCAATCTCAAAAACATAATGCTAAGTGAAAAAACCCATACACAAAAGGGCATGTATTGAATAATTCCATTTATATAAAATGTCCAGAGTTAATAAATCCATAAAAACAAAAAGTATATTAATGGTTGCCAGGGACTGGGAGAAAAAAGTAGGGAATGACTATTTTATGGGTATGAGGCTTTCTTTTGGAGTGATAAGAATGTTTTGGAACAAAGCATAGCTGGTGGTTGTACAACATTGTGACTATATTCGAGGTCACTGAACCACACCTTTAAAATGGTTAATTTTAAATTATGTGAGTTTCATAATAATTTTTAAAAACAAAAAACAATGCTTTTTTAAAAATTCATTTTTGTATTCTACCTAGGCTAGATTTTTACATGGCCTGCTATGTAATTGTATTAAGCGACATAATTAGGTACTTCTTAAAATATATGTTCCCAACATAAAAGTTTTTGATTCAGTTAATGATCTGAACAGTGTACAATATTTTATATCTCTGTAATTTCTTCTTGACACGTTGTAATTTAGTCCTTTCTTCCAGGTGATTAGTTTATAAATGGTAAAATCCAGTTCTTCATTCAGTCATTCTGCAAAACTCTGAGTGACTGCTCTGCCAGGCACTGTTTTAGGAGCTTAGAGATTTGAGGAGGAACAAAGATAAGCTCCTGCCTTCTAGGTGCTTATATGTTGTCATAGAGAGAGGCACACAAATAAGTTTAAAAATAAGTGAAAACAATTTCTAAGAATGGTTGCTGCTATAAAGAAAGAAAAACAAGGTGCTGTATTAGAATGCTGGCTGAGAGCATTGTTTTTCATTTGTTGAAACCTCAAAGAAAGAACAGAGAAACAAATGAGTATCGGGCCTCGTAGAGAACCAGCTGTGTAGAAGCGTAGAATGATTGTATTTGAGTAAATGAAGGGGAAACAGCAGCACTGTATTAAAGTGGTCTTAAGACTCCCCATTCCCCTCCCAATCTAGAACTCAGGAAGACCGAAGGCTCTTTTTCTCGTAAAAAAACCCCTATGCTGGACTTTGTTTTAGCTGAGTACCCCAGTTAGCCTAAGGTTTAACTTCGTGTGGGCAGCTTCCTTCCTCTTAGATCAAAGTACAGATCTGGAAAGCGTAGGTCTTGATCCCCAGATGGGAAGAGCCTGGGTAAGAAGCCAGGAAACTGAAAAGAAAGAAAGGGTCTGAGGATCCTAAAGACTTTTAACTATTTTTTTTCCTCTCTCCCAGGCTAAGCTTATGAATCAGCTAAAGAGAGATTGGTATTAAAAGGGATTGGAAATATCCTCTCCTTTCCCTGTGTATCTTTCTTTTAAATTATTTATAATTATTGACATATTTGGGTAAATAAATACCCGTTTTGGTTTTCCCCCCATTTTTTAACAATGAAGATGTTTTACCTATGTAATCAAAAGGAAAGCTGTTTTCACTGTGAGAAAAAATAAAAACATACTTTTTTCATTAATTCCTTTGTCATAGTCTTTTCTGTAACAGCTTTTGAAGATACTGTCACTTTTTACATGGTATCAAAGTGAAACAGTTTGTATGTTAGGCTGTTTTGCCTGTCTTTGGTGGGTATTTGGTAGCAGTAGTATGTACTGATGCAAAGGAGGCACTTTCATCCTCACTGTCTCATTTTAAATTATTTTCACTTTTCTTTCTTTAAATCAGGACTTACTACTTTGAAGGTTATTTCTGGTTTGTGTTTAATCTGAAAATAGAAGCAGTTTATCTCTGCAACAGGAAAGAGAAAGGCACCTTCATTTGAATCCTTCCTGCAAAAGAAAGGGCTAGTGCCCACTTGGGACTAAGCAATGTATTGAAATGCTTCACAAGACCTAATTATAGTTCTATTACAGAGATTCAGAGTGATTATCTTATGTGTTCATGAAGGCAGCATGTCTTTCTCCTTCAAGAACTATTTTTCTTTCACTCTAACCTATATAAGTTTAAAACTGAATTTTAAAGAAACTTAATCTATACAGATTGTTTTATATTATCCCTTTGTTAATATTTCTAAAATTAAATCTTCTTTTGCTCAACATAAATGTGGTAGAATGATGGCCTTTCTGAAAAAAGAATATTTACAAAACAATACCAGGAAATACACATTTGCCATCACTAGAAATATCAAGAAATATTCACCCTCATTGTTGATTTGGGAGAGGTGCCTGGAATCTCAAGTCTGAATTTGGAACTCATTTTCTAGCAGCAATGTTGTACATAGTATATAATGTCTATACTAGAGTGAATACAACAAATTTAACCATAAAAGGGCCTGTTATGTTTTTACAGGGGAAAATGTAGTTCATGAATTAGTTTAAAAGCAAACTGTACATGATGATTTGGGGGCTTTTCAAATGATAGTTTGGATGTAATTGCAACTTTTTCTTTTGTTGTTAATGGTACCCCTATATAGAATCATTTAGATTACTTTTTTTTCCTAGTTAAGTTCATATGACATCCATGTATGTAGAGGTTTATGGCAGTATAGCTGAACATATACAAGGTCCAATAGGCTGTTAATGTAGTGTCATATAAAATGTGTTTTGCATTGGTTTTCACTATCATTTTTGAAAGGAAAAGCATTGCAGACTGATTGTGGGCAGTGTGACTGTTGGAAGCTCGTTAAAGTCTCCAGTGATTTTTCTTTTACTCTTTAATTAATTATTTTCCTGCAAAACATGATCTGTATAAAAAGAAGCAGAATGAAGAATTTAAAAGTTTATTATTCTACCACTTACAAATAATCCTTTTAACATTGTTCAGGATTGCTTTTCATTTTTCATCACTGGAATGATATTTTATATCTTGTAGGGTTTCTTTTCCCTTAACATTTCTTGATATTCACAAACTCATCGTGGGAATCATTTTAAATGACTGCTAACTATTCTAACTTGTAGATGTCCTGTGACTCCTTTATTGTATATTTGGGTTACTTGCGTTTTGTCACTTTTATAGCAAACATTGCAAATGACCAATTTTGCCCACATTTATGATTATACTTTAGGATAGATACCTACAAGTAAAATTATTGGGTCAAAAGATGAATGTTTTAAAGACTCATGATACATGCTTGGTTGTTACATGATGTACCAATTTTTATTTTTACCTACAGTGTATTGAAGAGCTGTCTCACTGCAACCTTACCAATATTGAGTATTGTCTGTCTGTCTGTCTGTCTCTTTTTTAGCCTTGGCCACTTTGCTACATTTTAAAAATAATATAATTTTTGTTTAAATATTGGCAGATATTTATGCAGTCAAGTCTGTTACTCTTTTCTGTCATTAATATTGCTTATATATGTGTTCCTGCCAGAAGACATCTAAGGAACAAGAAACTTATTGTGTCAACTGAGAAATCATTCCTGATGAATAGTCCCAATCACACATGGTTAGCTAAGAATTGATTAAATGGTTTCCATGATACAAAAAAAAAACAAAGTAAGAAAAGATAAAATCTAATTCTAAAATATCTGTAAGTCAACTGCAATGGATGAGGTTTGCTAATCACCCAGAGGTCTGTGGAAATGGTGATAGTTATTCTGATTCTGATAGATACTTGGGAATTTCTACCACTTTTGAAGCTGTGGCCTTTGGTTCTATGTGTACTGCATGCAGTGGGCTTAAGTGCTCAAAGGATTGAAATAGATATGTGTATAAATATTAATAATGAAAATAATACTGAATAAAAAAAAAGAAAAGCAGATTGCCTAGTGACATGTGTATTATGATAAATTGCCATAATATTATGAGAGCTATAAATCAGATTCATGGTAGTGATTGCCAACAGCAAGGATGAGGAAGGTTAGGGAAATGTAATGGGGAAACATGTCACAGATTATGAGGTTTTTGCTTCTTTTGTTTCATTTTGTTTTTAAAAGGACTAGAAACAAGTAAGGCAAAAGTGTTTTATCAATCATTGTTTCTGAGTGGTGAGACACATGATTTTATTCTTTATATGTTTTCTGTTAAAAGCAAAGAAAAAAAGATAAAGGATAACAAAAGAATGAAAAACCTGAGGTGATATATTATCTATCATATTATCTATATGAAAACTAAATAGCATTGATGAACACTTGAATAAACATATTGAAAATAATTTGTTTATTTGTAAGAAGTCTGAATAGTATGACATAGTTATTTCTCTCCAAGTTAATTACCATATTTTGCCATGTATAATGCTCATTTTTTTGCCCAAATTTTTGAGGGAAAAATAAGGATGTTCATTATACATGGGTAATACTAATTCTGTATTTATATAAATGTTTTTAATTCTTTTATTTATGCTTGTGCATTAAAAGTGTAAATTCAGAAAGCAATAACGATATCCATATGGAAAATAATACCCTGGAATATGGCCATCAGTTTTGTTTCTGAAAATAAACAAACAAACAAATAATTGAATTAAAAAATTAAACAAAAGATTTTTTTCCTGAAAGTTTGGGCCAAAAACATGGGTGCACATTATACATGGCAAACTACAGTAATAGATAATATATAATTCCACCAGCAGTCTAAACAGGATCTTAATAAGTGTAAATGTTTGGTGGTTCAATGATTAAAACTGCCTAAATGAACCCACATATATTCACATACAATTGATTTGCAAAAAGATTGGGTAAACATACTTGAGATCTTTAATCATGATTATTGCTCAGTGGTGGGATTATAGGGTTATTGCTTTTTTTTTTATTACCCAAATTTTCAAAACTGTAAAGTAAGATGGTTTTGTCATTATAGTATGGTACTTTTATTTTAATATATGCTAACATCCGCTTTCCAGTTTAAAAAAGACTTGTGAAAGAGTAGTTTGAAGTCCATGATAGTGAAACATACTTTTGAATATCAATAACCAAACTGAAGCTGAAAGATCAAATAAATGGTAATCTTATATTTGTTTATAGGCATTTAGAACTCCCCAAAAGTATAATAGCCGATTTAACTTTGTTTTTCTTCTTCTTTTGAAAGCCATATGAAGGATTAAGGCCTCAGGATCTTCGTAGACTGAAGGATATGCTTATTGTGGAAACAGCAGACATGCTTCAGGCTCCACTATTTACTGCTGAAGCTTTACTTCGAGCTCATGGTAATAAGACACATCATGCTTCTAATTACATAGGTCTTTTGAAACTTTTCAGAGTTAAAAAACGGCTATTTTATTATTTTAATCCAGAACAAAGTAGTTTGTTATAAACAAGTCTGAGCTGTTTTGGGGGCAGTTTACTGTACAGTACTCAGTATCTTCATAACATTTTGTAATTTGAAGTAAAAACTGGCTTTAAATCATAGAGGAGAAATAGGAACTTTCTATTTAAAAATCAAGCTACCAAATCAACTTGTAAATTGTCTGATTTTAGAAATGTGTCTGCTTTGAAAGAGAGTTGGAACCCATAGTCCTAGTCCTGGTTTTAACATTTTTACTAAAGTCAATTAAATACCTAACAATTGTGTTATTAGTATTATCAATTTATTTTATGTAAAAGCTGTTTCTCACCATGAAACGCACAAAGCAAAATTGTTGAGTCAACACAGGAATATACTATCACACTTAAGGTTGGTTGGTTTGTCTGTTTTGACAGACATTACTCAATTTAGGAGAAGTCCTCAGCTTGTTATAAGTTCTGACACTTAGACATCCTGGAAGTTGTCACATGTGGAGATGGATCCTTTAGTGGCATACTTGATATTTGACATTTTGGCCTGTTTCAAAGACAGTTTTTTTCTGATTTAAAAATTATTCTTAAAAAGAGAAAGGTTCAGCCATTTTTGAGGCTTACCTGTCTATTTTAACTATAAATCTTTATCAAATCTATACTAAAATGGAATGTCAACTGCCAAAATTTTTCATGTGATCACGACTAGAAGAAAATTTAAAAGTCATATTTCATCATCTGTTGATCACCACTGTGAATAATTTGGTATACAATCCTCCAGAATTGCTACCTTTAATATTGTTATTTCTTGGGGTTCTGTACTTGACGTTCTTTTCACTTTCTATACCAGTGACTCAAATCTTAGTGAAATAGGAATTGCCTGGGAAACTAACCAGAGATTCCTAAGATTAATCCCAGAGAGTCTAAGTTATTAGGAGAGAATAAGGCATAAGAATGTGTTGTAAACGAGCCTACTGAGTGAATGCTCTCTGAGAAACATAGTTGTGCGCATTTATCTAATTAAACCAATGGTTTCAAACACTACCTGAACAATAAAGAGTACACCTACAACCTGACTTTAATAGGGTGTTTAAGGCTGTATTTCTAAATGCCTGTTTAACATTTTATCCTCAATCTAAGGATGTGTATGCCTGAACTCATCATTTCTCCTGCTGTCTTCATACATGGGCACCAAAACTCATCAAATTGCCCTAGCTGGAAAGTCATACTTGACTCCTCCATTTCCATTGCATTTGGCCTAGTCTTCTATTTCTCTTCCTAAGTATCTCTCATCCTCCTCCCACCTTCCCTAGTTATTCCTGTTCCTATGCCCCCAACCTAAATTCAGGCTTTTATTATTTTTCATTTAACTGTAGTCTCCCAAGTTAGTCTCCCAGTAGTCTCCCAGTGTTTCCTTTCCTCTTTCACTCTTATTAATTTTTCTTACTACCATTAGACTTTTTTTTTTAACGCAAATTTTAGCATCTCACTCCCTGCTGAAAAACCCTTCACTGGTTCTCCACAGACTTAAAATCGCCCAAACTCTCTAGCAGACCTTCATGACCCAGGCTTCTTTACCTGGCTGCCAGTCTACTCATTTCTTTATTTACCCACTCTTAACTTGTCTTTAGAAATCACCTCTTCCAGGAAACTGTTTCTGTTTATTTATTTCCAAGTCTGCATTGAGGCCCTTCCTGTCTATTCCCATTATATCCCATGCATATATGAGTCATACACTTAGAATATAATATTGTGATAGTCTATTTGCTTTTCCTTTCTGTTAACCTAGGAGCTCTTAGAGGGCAACTTTTATTTATTTACTTTTTTTGTTTCTATAATATCTGACATATATTGTCTTCAGAAATAGTAACAAGGAATAGATAATAAATGTGAAATATTACTTACATATTTTTCAAAAAGTCATCTTTTTGTTACAAAATTACATTTCTCTATTGCCATCTTTATAAAGTTGAAGTAAATCCTTTGGAGAAAACTTTAGACCTGGGTCAAAAATAAACTTTAGAAATTCAGGATAGCTTTTAAAATAATAAAATTTAAAGATAAAATACTTTCTTCTTAGCCAGTAAGAATGCTTAATAGTCATTATATTTAAACCTATAAGAAAAATACAGAATACCTTAAACTGTATTTCTTTAGGGTAAGTTTCACAGCACCACAAGGTATATCCTTGAGCTTTAAAAATACAAAGAGCACATTTAAAAACAATACAGAGTTGGCAGAAAAGTAGAAGCTGTCCATCAGTGGGGCGCGGTGACTTGCCAGTTGTATTAGCTAGGGTAGGCTAACTGAAAGGAAAGTGTAAGTTCAAACGCAGTAAACAGTTATTAATCATGAAATAGTCCAAAGTGTTTCTATTTATGGTTAGGAGTGGGACAAGGACTATGTTCCACACATTTATTCAAGGACCCTAACTGATTGAAACTCTGAATCTTACACAAAGTGAGTTTCTGAGAGTTACCCCCTGGGGACCTACTTCCATTCCAGCCAGCCAGTCAGAAAGGGGAAAGTGCATGGAGAAATAACTGTGGGAAATTTTTGAGCCACTTTTGTATGTGGCATACAACACTCCCAAACATATTCCATTAACCACAATTCAAGCGTATAGCCACACTTAATGGCAAGCAGCAGTTCTACACTGTAGCATTTTTAGGTGCTATAGCCATTTCTGCCACAGGTATCTACTTTCAGCTAGATTACAATATATCATAACTCTGATACAATATTATAGAATCTAAGGTTAACTTACCAGTAATTTTATTGTAATTAAAAGAAACATTTTTATCTCTATTTGTTTACACATTCTGTGATCAACTATTATTAAATGATTTAATGCCATTTTTACTCATGATATTTCTCTTAAGTGACTTCTTTCACATAATAGGGGCCAATTCAAATAGAGTGATATCTAATTGACTTTTCCTACTTAGCGTTTATCTATTCTGTGATAACTTTTTGGATAACTTAAGAGTTCTATATTTCATTTCCCTCTTAAGGTATACAGTAGAGGCTAATGCAGGTTTCAAATGGACATCTCCTATATTGTTTATGTAATTATCAGTGACATTTGATAATTAAGATGTACTGAGGTAAATGATGTTAGTGAATAAAATGACAGTGTACAGAGCTATAATTTACACTAATTGCTTTCAATACCAGGACAGGCTCTGTTTTGGAGCTATTAAACTGAACTGTTTGACAGATACATAGATTGTATCCTTGGTAACATTCATTCAGCTTTAAACAGGAAAAATTAGATTTGAGGATTATATTATCTGTTGTCAAATTTAGTCCCAAAGTAATGAAGTTGATGTTCATTAAGCAGAAGACAAAAATGTTTGGCAGTATTTGCTAAGTAGTAATTGAATTTTAAAGGAGAGGGAATCTGTTAAGAATACAAAGTCATTCTCTGAGCATTTCCTCAGTAAAAAAGTAACTTATGCAATTGAATACTACCCAATGAGAAAATAGGTAAAATTTTAAAAATCTGAGACCAAGGCTAATTTTGCTTGTGCTTAAAGTAAACATATTAAAGAATTTTTTTAAGCTCTGTTGGAGGCTCATCATCTTTTATAGACAATTAAACATTAGTAGTCCGTATCTTCTCACTCTTCCCTCTCCTTCCAAAATGGCATCTTCTCGCAGGGCTTCTATAGCTATAGATTTCTCCCTCTGAACTAGACCTTTTTAATGCAAGCCATACCCTCATGTATAACTGCCTACTTAAAAGCATGGAAGAAGATTTGGCTTTGGGTGGTGGGCACAAATTGCAAGATGATGTGTCATAGAATCGTACACTTGAACGATTTTATTAACCAATGTCACCCCAATAAATTTCATTTTAAATAAATAAATAAAAACACATCTAGGATATCTCAAAAGCACCTTAAACTCATCATGTCTAAAACTAAAAATCATGCTTTTCCACCTCTACCTGATTCTCTAGTGTTTCCTATGTACATAGATGGCAACACCAACCAACCAACCAACCAACCAACCAACTGGGTAACTCTGGGACATTAACTTTGACATTTCCTCTCCTTTAGACCCTATATCTTATTTTTCACAAAATTGTCAGTTTCACCTCTCAAATTGTAAATGTCTCCCTTTCTCTTCATCCACACTACAACCAACCTCCTAGCCCTAGCTGTCATCACCTTTCACTTGTACTGCCCAGTTGCCTGCTCTCTGGTCAACCTTCCATCCACTCTTGCCCTGTCCAGTTTCTTCATTTGTTTGTTTGTTTTCCATACCATAGTCAGACTGATCTTTTCAAATGCAATGTGAAAGCCTCCTCTTCCTAACCCCGTGCCCACCTTTTCACTGACCTCCTGTCACTCCTAAGCTAATAGTAGCAGTGATATTAAAGTCCTGCATGGCCTAGCCCCTGTTCCTTCAGCCCCATCTCACACACTGCTTCCATTCTGGTCTCCATGCCCCAACTACATTGATCTTTTTAATTTCATGAGAATGCCTCCTTCCCTCCTGCCATAAGGTTTTGGACATGCTGTGTACCACCTTTGTAGAATGTCTTGCCCTCTCCCTTTTACATAGTTAAGTCCTTCAGATGTCTGCTCCAGGCCATTTTCCCAGAGTCACCTTCTCTGACCTCCCTGACTGGGATTCTCTACCTCTTTCTTCATGTTGCTTCTGACATTATGATTGTTTTTTTAAGTGCATTGAATTTACTTAATGTGTTTCTTCTTACTAGAGTATAAGTTCCATGAAGGCAGGAATTGTGCCTCATTTTTCCTTCCATTGTATTCCTACTGCCTGACACAATGCGTGGCACATAAAAGATATTCAGTAAGGACTTGCTAAATGAATGATGTGTTGGAATCCAAACAGAAATTTTGCTGAAAGTATTTGTAGTAGACAAGACTAAAATTTAGCATATTTAATATCTCTATATATGAATTATAATATATTTTTTTAACTCCTTTATTAAAGTGACATTTAAAGGTGACATAATGGAGCCCTGGACAGGTAGTTCAGTTGGTTAGACTGTCATCCTGATACACCAAGGTTGCAGTTTGATCACTGTCAGGGCACATACAAGAATCAACCAATGAATGCATCAATAAGTGGAACCACACATCAGTGTTTCTCTCTTCCTCCCTTTCTCACTCCCGTCCTCCCTTCCTCACTCTCTCTAACATCACTAAATTTTTTAAAAGACATAATAGCCCTGGCTGATGTGGCTCAGTGGATTGAGTGCTGGCCTGCAAACCGAAAGGTCACTGGTTCAGTTCCTGGTAAGGGCACATGCCTGGGTTGTGGGCCTGGTCCCCAGTTGGGAGTGTGCAAGAGGCAACCAATCTCTTACACATTGATGTTTCCCTACCTCTCTTTCTCTCTCTCTTCCCCTCTCACTAAAAGTAAATAAATAAAACCTTTAAATTTTTAATAAAAGTGACATTATAGAGACTTTCTGAAAACCATATTTTTTAAAAAGATTTTTTAAATTTATTTTTAAAGGGAAGGAGGGAGAAAGAGAGGGAGAGAAACATCAATGTGAGAGCGAAACATCCTTTGGTTGTCTCTCATATGCACCCCAGCTGGGGACCAAATGTGCAACCTAGGCATGTGCCCTGACCAGGAATCGAACCAATGACCTTTCATTCTGCAGGTTGATGCCCAACCAACTAAGCCACACCAGTCAAGGCATTAATTACACTCTTCTAAGAAAAGTAGTTTTAACTTTTTAAGTAACAACCTATCAAAACCCTGAGGTCCATTTAGCAACATTTCCTGGAACGTACTCACGCAGTTTTTTTCAGTTGTTGGATTCTTCTTACTCTTTGTAATCTAATCTCTCTTTCCAGTCTTACTGTCCCTCCCCCCAGACCATGTGATATATTGTAACTTTACAGAATTGCTTATGTCTGTCCATTATACTTCTGTGCATATACAGTTTACGTAGGCGGAAATATTTTCCCTCTATTGTCATTGCATGTCTGAGTCATAATTATCCTGTTTAAACCATCAAATAGGTTGACTTTAACATGACTGAAAAAAATCTGGAATAGAAAATTTCCACTGCTGCTATTATTTGAACTGTAAAATTGTATAGAATGAGCCAATGGTTTATAATTGACTCTATACTGCTATTGATCCTCCACTTTATTGTTCTACACTTTGGAGACACAGAAATTGGTTTCAAATCCTTCATTTTCTGTGTGAACCTAAATAGGTTATATAATTTCCCCAAGTGTTGGTTTCTTTGCCTAAATAATGATTGAAAAATTTTTGGGAGGAATACATGAAATAATGTGCATAAAACACCTAGCAAGACAATTGGATATATAAGTTTATAAAAGGTTAGGATTTCATGGCTCTGGACTTTATAATAACATGCTTCACTTGGCTATTTTAAAATGTTGATAATAAGATAATCTTTTTTAGTTAAGTCAGATTGGAGCTCACTTAATACAGAATTTATACCTAATTCACTGAAATTTTATTTATAACTGTGGTCCCTTCAGAAGTTCATTCAGCTTTTAAGCTGTTTATTAAATGATTTTTAGGACTTATTGGCATTTTGAGATGTTTATAGTGACCTGTGCAATCATTTTACCACTTGACACCAGTGAGGATAATTGCAAAATTACATACTTTTCTTGAAAGAGTAAAACAGCTCCCTCAAACCTATGCCAACAAGAATTTAGTAAATTCTGAATGTAAGCCACCTCTTTTTATTAGTAGTAGAGGTGACTGGAAATTTTGACAATATTGTTCAACACATGGTTGTAATCCATGGTAGATTATAAACATTTAAATTCTGTTTAAAAATATTACTGGTTATAACATACCTGATTGTTCATTTGCAATTACTACTTTATATAAATAATTTTCCTTTTTTGAATGACCTATATCTCTCTAATTTATCCTCACTTTCTTTTGTTATTACGAAGCTCTTAAAATGCCATATATTCTGTTTTTTTGAGAGGTATTCATTCCATTTTTCTTAAAGACTGGGACAGGGAGAAATTACTTGAAGCTTGGATGTCCAACCCAGAGAACTGCTGCCAACGATCAGGTGTTCAAATGCCAACTCCACCGCCAAGTGGGTATAATGCCTGGGACACGCTCCCTTCGCCAAGGACTCCAAGAACTACACGCTCTTCTGTCACCTCTCCAGATGAAATAAGTCTATCTCCTGGGGATTTGGACACCAGTTTGGTATGATTTGGTATTCAGTGTACTTTCCATAGTTTTGTATTTAACTCTTTTAATTATTTAAAATTGTTTCATAGACCCTCTAGTCATATTCTTGTAATTGAACCCTATACCTTTCTTAAAGGGTTCCATTACTTCACTCATGCTTTGGTAAATATTTGTTATCACAGGATATTTTTGTGATCTTGGAATTACAGATTGAAAAACAAAGGTTTTCTTTTTTCATTTCAAAACATAAAACATAAAAGTGTTTATGAAAACCGCCTACTATATTTCTCCTTAAAACTCTAGCTGCTTGGAGTTTTTAAACACCATGCTGAAATATTAAAAGTTGATATTGTGATAGACACTTTAAACCAAGAATACGAAAACCTATTTTATATTTTCTTCAAGACATTTATACCACTTAGATAATTATGTATTTGTTTTAGTAAAGCTTCTGGAGTTTGTCATCTAGATACATAGTATTTCCATAGTAAATGTTACTGAGAAACAGTACTGCCTTCGTCTGCATTTTTAATTGGCATAACATTGGTGTACTATTACAGGAAATTTCAATGTTTGTTGAATGATTCGGCCACTGAAAATATGTGATAAAAGTACTGCAGATTTTATCTAGGCCTTCTTTGAAAACAGATTCCTACCTACCTTTGTAATTTGCATCTGTAACATTATAAAGTTTGCTTCTAGTAAGTCATTGGTTAGAAGATACATAGTTTTATAGCTGAGTTCCCTGGGTAGAAATCCTTAAATTGCTGCTCTGAATATACTGAGTTGCCATATTGAAAAAACAATCACTCTGTTTTTATAAATTTTCAGCGGTGAGTATAGGGTGAAGGACATGATACTGAAGTGGTTATTTTGAAATAGGCAATTTGATCTTGACCTAAATAGATTGTAATGATTTGTTTTTTGTTACTTCCTTTTCCAAATACATAGTCAGTTGCTGATTAATTTAATATATAAATTTGAAATGTAAGAGTTTAACTTTTGTATTGAAACATTTAAATTTCACAATCATTTAGAATGAAATAGCCGTATTTGTCATTCAGTCAAAAGTAGATACACTAAATTTAACTCACCCTTACGACTTTGAAACACTTTTTATACTTACTAGACTATTTTTACCTTAAATTAATGAATAAATTAATGTATTACTCTTTCTCCAACATATGACTTTGTTTAAATCATTACTCTTCTTCATTTCCAGTGTGACATTTGTATGTGCAGTATTTCTGTATTTGAAGACCCAGTGGACATGCCCTGTGGCCATGACTTTTGTAGAGGGTGTTGGGAATCGTGAGTATATATGCAGCTTAGTATTTCTTACTGCATGATAACACTGTTACTTGGTAATAAAATTCTTTGCTTTCAATATTTAATGATATAGATTACAGAGCTATGCTGAAATATACTTTACTAAAAAAGAATTTTATTTTTCTTATTTTAACATTTTCCCATCATTAATTCAGTAAAATTATTTAATGTAGTAATTTGTGTTATTTAGCTTGATGTAAGGTAGTTTATGGAACAAAGCAGGTATATGTAAAAACATTTTCTTAGTATCTTAATTTATATTACATATAAAATTCAAGCCTACACCTAATATATCCCAAGAATTTTTAAGCATCTATTTTTATGCTTTCTTTGAATTTTTTGTAACTAGCAAATGGCCTTGAAAATCTGTAAGAGTATGGATGTTTAAGATTCCTTTTTAATCAGTTCAAATTTTGATGTTTGTCGAATGATTCAGCCAGTCAAAATATGTGATAAAAGTACTCCAGATTTTATCTGGGCTTTTTTATCTAGTTACATGTTTCTGCTAGGCATGGTTGAGTATATATTACAAATGGAAAATTTATTTTGCTTCTCATGTTTATTTTTCTTTCCATTATCTTGCCAAGATTTATGCTTTCTCACATCCATTAACTTTGCTCTAATGTTGCCCTTCTTAAAAGAGATTTATGAACAAAATGAAGAAGATCACTATAATGAGCAATACAATATCATGTTTTCTCTTGAGAGACAAATCTGCTGATTGATGACCTAAGAGAATCATGTCATTAGTTTTTAAGGAAATCTGAAAAATTGAAAGTTTTCAAACTTCTTTTTTATGGAGTGCTGAGTATCAAGTTCAGGGAGTTGGGGAAATACCTCATTGGGTGAGAGAGCAGGAACATAAGCAAATGAAACAACTTCTTTGAGGTGTAACTGGCATACAGTAAAACCACATATTTAAAATAAATAATATGATTAGCTTTGGCATATGTATATACCCATGAAGCCATTACCACAAGATAATGGCTATATCCATCACCTCCAAAAGTTTACTCATTTCTCCTTGAAATTCCTCCAGCCCTTCTTTTTCTTCCTCCCTCCTTCCTCTCCCACCACCACCCTCTCCCTCCAATCTGTAGGTAACACCGATTGCTCTTCTGTCACTCTAGTTTCACTTTGAGTACATTTTCTTACTCTTTTCTCCAAACCAGGGTATGAGGCAAGATTTCATTTAGAGGGGAAAAATTAGTGCTTTAAAGACAAGACTAAATAAAAATATCTGATTGTTTATTTTAAAACATAGGCTGCACTCTACTCAGAGTCTAATTATGTAAGATCCAATCAGTATAGTTGATTCAGGTAAATTAATTGTCAAGGGTCAGAGTTCACAATCCAAAGTGAGCTATTAACTGTATTGTATTAGGAAGTATTAGCTGGGTTCTACCAGGCTTGCTGTTGTTGGCCTTGGCTTTTATATGAAGGCTCAGACACACACCTCTACCCCTGCCAGGGATTTACTTGAATTTTTTTCAACTTCCTTGACCTTTCTTACCTAACTCCTGTCATAGAAACCATCTGCCATAGTCATCACAGACTAGCCTGGAGAGGTTAATGATAAGATTTAAATTTAGAACATCTAATTATTGTTTTCCATGGTACCTTATCAGCCTACCTAGAATTCTCCTATGCACTCCTGCCAGGTAGTTCTTGCCAAATCAAGCACCAGTAAAACAAGTTTCAGGTTGGGTGATTCATATGTTGATACAGTCATTTTTAAATTAATTGTAGTCTTTTCCTATCTCATAGGCATACAGAAAAGACACCCCTCTGTCCAAGAAGCAAGGTCCTTAGATAACTTGAAAACCCCTCCATTTATCTTGCACTTCCCTACCCCCTTACCTCATCAGTCCAACCAGATGCTTTGGAGTATCTATGCCAAGAAATTTAATGAAAGGGAAATTATTGTTTTCTACCCAGCCTAGAATATTCTTCCTGCTACATATTAGTTGTTGATTTAGCTAAGTGGCAACCTCCCTGTGCCTCCATTTTGTAATCTATAAAATGATGGTACTAGTAAGTACTTAATAGATTATTGTCATTTTATTGTTAAATGGCTTAATATATGTAAAATGCTTAGAACAGGGGCACTCAATAAATGCTAGTTATTAATCATCCTTAATATGATAATAAGCAGAGAAACCTATCTATGATATAATCTATGAAGCTGACCTACAAGATAAAAGTATAAGTAAAGTTTGCCCTAGATTTTTCTCTTTTACTAACATTCATTAACTCCATATTCTGCTTATATATTTAGTGGAAGTTGTATTTGGATGAGGATTCAGGGCATGGCTCACAGAGAAATTCTATCTGCAGTGAGGTCTTCTCAGTTCTGTAGGTTAATTCCCCAGAGGTAATGAAACCTGCTCTGATGCATTCAGAATAAATAAAATTTAAAACATCTTCACATAGCAACTATATCTAAGCAAGTTGTGCATCCTAACAGGGGACTACAGCCATGTGCCACATAAGAATGTTTTGATCGATGAAGAACCACATATTCAATATATGAAAATGGTCCCATAACATTATAATGGATTTTAAGAAAAAGTTTGTTTGCAATGTTGGAAGGAAAGACTGAACCCAACTACAATGCCAAATTTTCTGCTACCTCTGAGTGGTTTAAATAGATGAGGAGATGTAGCATGCTGTCCACCTACGCGCGCACGCACACGCACACACACACACACACACACATGCACACACAAACTAATTTCCCCTTCCTCCATTTCTCTCTCTCTCTTTCCTCCCAGTCCTTTTCCTCCCTCTCCTCCCTCTCTCCCTTCCCTCTCCTTCCTCTCCCTCTTACTGTTTCCCATCCCAAGCTTTATCTCTCTGGGTCTCTTTGGATCTCTGCTCTTCCTTTCTCTCTCCCCCTCTCCCTTCTCCTTATATCTACTCTCTCTCCAAAGGCGTTTCCCTCCACAGCCCGCCCCCACCCCTCATTGCGTGTGCACACAAGTACACGCACTTTAACTTTTGTACCATATTTTTACTGTACCTTTTCTATTTTTAGATATATAAATATTTACCATTACATTACAATTGCTTGTAATATTCAGTACTACTTGCTGCACAGGCTTGTAGCCTAGGAGCAATAGACTCTTACCATGTAGCCTAAGTGTGTAGTGGACTATACCATCTAAGTTTATGTAAGTGCACTCTATAATATTCACACAAGAATGAAGTCACCTAATGACACATTTTTCAGACTCTATCCCTCCTTGTTAAGCTATACATGATTGTATAAGGTAAATTATGTCCAACTTTCCAGGGAATCTATTCATAACTAAAATGAAGAGATTCCTCTCATGTGAAAAGGGAACTCTACAATTAGCAATTTTCTTTTAGTCTCAAGATCCCTTTACACTCTTAAAAATTGTTGAGGACTTGAAAGAGCTCTTTGTATGGGTGATATCTATCTATATATGCTATATTAAAAAACACGGAAAATTAGTATTTTTATTCATTTTAAAATAATAATAAACCCATTGTCTGTTAACATAAATAACATTTACTAAGAACAGTAACTGCTTCTATTAATAAATCAAAAAGGTGGTATTGTTCTCCCTTTTTGCAAATGTCTTTAATGTCTAGCTTAATAGAAGACAGCTGTATTCTCATTATACAGTATTGCTTTGGTCAAACATGGATATGCAGATGAAAATTAGAGAAATATTCAGATAAGTGTGGATACTCTTTACATCAAAATCCAACAAGTGGTAGTTTCTTAATGGTTAATTGCAGCGTTAAATCTAAAACCACATCAATAGACCTTTTTATACTTTTACATTAAAATCCATTGGTCTGCGTTGTACTTTGAATAGCTCTTTTACTCTTGCATGATTTTATGACATCATTTGGAAAATGTTGATTCACTGGATTATTCAGATCTTCCAGTGTTAACATATTTCACACTATACACAAATATAGTAAAAAAGTCACATTAGGTGATACCAGTCTCATCAGAACAGTCTCTAAATATTGGAAAGCTGTCAAGCTCACAATAGCAAATAAGAATTTTTTTCTAATTCTAAGTTTTATTTGAAGGCTTGAATTTTACTATTGTCAACAAATAACCTCAGTTTTTTTCTTTGACATGCCAGGTTTATTTATTCACTTTCAAAAGTAGTCTACCATATAACCAAGTCTGAAAAATCATTGTTTGTAGTCACTCTTTCAAAAGAAAATAGTGTTCTATGATAAAAGCAGGTGGGTCTGCATGTAACTTGACAAATTCTAAGGGCTTTCCTTCAGACAGCCCTCAGGCTTTGGTATGCAGGAGAAGCTCGCTATGCTTACTTCCTGTTTGTTTGCACGGAATACTCAAGATATGTGTACTCATGGGCTAAGATTTAATAAAATTAAATAATCAATAAATGTTGTTAGTACATCAATAATGAATAACTTTTATTGCTCTGACAAGGGCATTCTTAAAGGAAATGGGCATGGTTTGTTTGTTGGTTTGTTTTTTACTTGTGAGTATGGAGCAGTGAAGAATACAAAGTCTCCTGGTATAGTTTCAGTGTCACCACCATGATTCATGCTAACGCATCAGCAGGTTCTGTTTTTAATTCTCACCTGCAGATATGTTTATTGATTCTCTTATTTTTAGAAAGAGAGAGATGTGAGGGGTGGGGTGATAAACATTAATTAGTTGCCTCCTGTATGCACCTCAACCAAGGATGGAACCCGCAATCTCTTGGTGTACGGGATGACGCTCCAACCAACTATGGAGAGAACAATACCACTTTTTTGTTTTATTAATAGAAGCAGTTACTGTTCTTAGGGTGGCACCAGCAGTTTTAACCAAAAGTAAATGGTGTCTTAATATCATTTTGAAAATAATGTATGATCTTATTAACCAATGTCACCCCAATAAATTTAATTTTTTAAAAATCTTGTAGAAAGAGAAGGGGTGGGGGAAGAGAGGAAATAGTTTTGACCTCATAAACCCCCTAGAAAGTCTCAGGAACCGGCATAGGCCCACGTATCACACTTTGAGAATGGACATGCTGTAGCATTTGCCCTGAATTCTTTATCCAACCTTCTGCCGAATTGTTTTTCCTGACACAGAGTAATACAAATAATTTTTAACTGGTAACTAAGGTGTAGATGTCCTTCTATTGGAATATGTCAGAGTTTTGTGGAGCCTGTGTAGTTTTAAAACATTGAAAATAGTGGGGAAGAGTTTAAGCATGTTGAAATTAAAATGCCTGTGGGATATTTGAACAATAATGTGTGTAATTAAGATCTATAACTAACAAGGGAGATCTGGGCTTTAACTTTCAGAATCATTAACATATAGGTGGTAGTTTATGTTAGGGGTACTTAAATCATCCAAGAAGATTGTATGGAATAGGAAGGGAAGAGTTATGATGTAAAAACTCTAGAGAACAATAAAATATAAGTGACCAGGAGAGTAAAAGGCAGTAGTAAAAGAGATGGACAAGGAGCAACCAGAGGTAAGAAGAATGCCAGGGGAAAGGTTTAGAAGTTCTGGGAGCCAGAGAGAATCTGAAAGAAGGAACTATTCACCAGAGTCAAATGCTCTAGAGAAGTTAAAGCAAAATAAAAGCTGAGAAGTCTTGACCAGTTTGGCCTAAAGGGGGAGTTGTTTTTGATAGAGGAAGCGGGGCGGGGGAGAGAGAGAGAGAGAAACATCAACTTGTTGTTCCATTCATTTATACATTCATTGGTTGCTTCTTGTATGTGCTCTGACCAGAGATTGAGCTTGCAACCTTGGAATAATGGGACAACGCTGTAGTCAACTGAGCTGCCTGGCCGGGCCTACTAATTGGTAGTCTTGATGGCAGTGTTGAGATCTAGCCATTCAGTGAAGAGGTGATAGAAGCCAGCGGGTTTAGAAGTGAATGGGGTAGACTTGAGGAAGGAATGACAAATCATTATGAACTGTTTTGATGTGAAAGGAAAGCGCACCTAAATAGGGTTGGTCATTTGGTTGAGAAAAGTTTTCAGGATGGGAAAAACTTGAGCATGTTCATTGTGCCAAGGGTAATAGATGTTGGGGGGCGGGGTGGGGGAGAAGAATAACAATAAAACCTTTGCTAAAATATATAAATTTTTATTTCATGCAAGCCACCATGCAGATCAAATGTTTTATGTTATTTACATAATCAGTATAATAACCCCCAAAAGTGCATATTATTATTTCCATTTTACAGATAGTAAAAGTAAGGTACAGAACAGTTAAAATAACTTAAGATCATACAACTTGTGAGTGGCAGGCCTGGAATTCTCTAACTCAAAATCCTGTTCTTAACCATTTAATTCACCTCAGACTAGTTTCTGTCCATTTTCCAGGATGGCTTTTTTTTACCTCAACTAGTTTGCCTGCAGTAGGACATGAAGCTCATTTTATTATTTGTCTTCACAAAATATAAGCAGAAAACCTTTTCTTCAAAAGGCATGCTATATTTCAGTGCCACCCCAAATTTTCTTGAATTATGCATGGTTTAATTCTGTATGATTGTTCCCTTTTATTTAAAAAGGCATAGAATATTGAGAATTGAAGATGACCTTTCTAAACCAGTCATTTCTGAATTTTTAATGTTAAATAAATTGTTTCAAATTTTTAAAGATGAAGCAGAACAAGAATATGTAAAAATATATAAAACATACAAATTTGTGTGTATATATTGATATATGTATGAGTGGCTGGTCACTTAGTAAGTGTTCAATGTGAATTATATGAATCAGTCAGTGTATTACAGTTAATATTCTGCATCTGGTTCATTGGTGTTATTTTAATTATATTCTAACAAGATTAAGCATAAAGAAAAAAATCTTAGACGTAAACAAATGACATCTTTGCCTATTTTTTAATTGATAATTTTAACAGATTTTTGAATCTGAAAATTCAAGAAGGTGAAGCTCACAACATTTTCTGCCCTGCATATGATTGCTTCCAACTTGTACCTGTGGATATCATAGAAAGTGTAGTTTCTAAGGAGATGGACAAACGATACCTACAGTTTGATATTAAGGTATGCTGGCAATTATCTGTCCAATATCCGTCATTTTAATTTTATGAAACCTATAACAACAGATTTTATTTAATATATTTGTTTTATTTTTCACAAGAAGAATTGAATAATGGAAATGCAATTTTCTTTTGTCTCAGAAAAATTTCATAAATGAATGGTAGCATTAGAGTTTCAAGCTAAAGCATTATTTTATAATCATGAAAGAAGTAAAAGTGAATAGCTAAAGTAGCAGTTTACCAAAAGAAATAAAACTGTTGCTCAGAACTGTGTACTGATTTGCCTACTGTACTTTTAAAACTGATTGATCAAAATAATGTTCAAAGTAGATAGTACTAATTTAAGCTTTCCAAAAGACACTGTACTTTACATTCCTAAATATAAATATTTAGAAATAAAGATCATCAACTAAGAAATGTATGGGGTTTTCTTTCAGTTTCAATTAATAATTTCATATAATGAATTATATTGTTTATTACCTCTTTTTTTCTATCTATATTTTTATTCAGGAGTAATTCAAGAGCATATGCAAGTTACTTTTTTTGTATCAATTTAAAAGTTACATTTTAAGTTCCTTGTGCAGAATTTTTGTGTTCTAAACCCTCATGCTTTTAAACACTTTTAAAACAGAAGTTCTACTGTTTCTTTAGATAGAAAACATAATAATAATATTGATTTTATGTATCATTAGAGTGCCATTTAGAAATATAGTTTTAATGCAACTAATAATCACATATAAGATTGTGTTTATAATTATGTTCATCAGAAAAGTGCCACATTGTATGAGAAAACATTTCTAAATTGCACATTTTCTGTGTGAATAATTGCATTTTTACTTTATCAATATCATCCCGGTTTTTAAAGAAACTTTAAATTTTAAAAATCATGTCATTACTAGATAATTGCCACTTCTTTTAAGTTGTTTCATGATTTCACTTATATGTGGATATCAAGGTCAAAGCAAAACAACAGAAACAGAATCATAGATACAGAGAACAAATTTATGGTTGCCAGAGGGGATGAGGTTGGGGGGATAGGTGAAAAAGTTGAAAGTTATAAAATAATTAAGTCACAGGGGTATAATATACAGCATAGGGAATATAGTCAATAATTCTATATTAACTTTGTACAGTGACAGAGGTTACTAGAATTGTTGTGGTAATCAACAGACATCAAATCACTATGTTGTACACCTGAAACTAATATAACAGTGTATGTCAATTATACTTTAAATAAAAAGTTGTTTCATACTTGCTGGTACTGTTTTAAGTATCTGAGACTGACTACACCTTGTTCTTTCTTTTTTTGGCTTTAAAGTAAATTGACATAGGAACACACTATACTAGAATTTAGAGTTAAAATATTTATTGTTGTATTTTGTTATTGTTATTTAAACAGGCCTTTGTTGAAAATAATCCTGCCATTAAATGGTGTCCTACTCCAGGCTGTGAAAGAGCAGTCAGACTAACGAAACAAGGGTCAAATACATCTGGGTCTGATACACTGAGCTTCCCTTTGCTCAGAGCTCCTGCTGTGGACTGCGGAAAAGGACATCTCTTCTGCTGGTCAGTACAAGACAAGTTGGAAATAATCTAATCACCTTTCTCGTAGTTTTTTGAAGAGAATCTGTACCTTGAATCAGGCCTTTAAATTGTAGTGTTTGATATCATTCTTATTAGTTTAAAAAATGTATATTGAGTTTACATTTATTCTGTGCTTGGTATGTGTGGAGCACTGTGCCAAATACGTTGATATATTGAGTTCTGACTTTGCTGTGAATTGAGTGCTGTAATTACACCCATTTTACAGATAAAGAAACTCAGGCACAGAGAAGTTGTTCAGGGTTATGTGGCTAGCATATGGCAGAAGTCGGATTAGAGCCCACCTCTTTTTGATTCCAGAGCCTGTGCACTTGAACTCTAATATCAAATTGCTGGCCACAGCTTAGAAAATGTTTAGAGTTTCAATTCTTTCCTTAAAATAAAAGTCTCTAGCAGTAATTCTTAACCAGAGATGCCCAGAATTACCAAGACAACTTTTCTGAATTTTCATCCCAAACTCCAAGATTTTGATGCAGTAGGTTTTGAAGTAGGACTCAAAAAAAAAAAACCCCAAAACAAACAAACAACACCAAAAACCCTCTTACACTATTCTAATTCACAGTTCTAGATAGGAACTACATTGCATGTCTTTGTTTATTTTCCAGTGTCTGATAAGTACACAGTAAGTATGAACTGATGATAAATCAGTAATAGGTGGGCTATGTAACTGTGTGTGTTTGTCTGACATCAGCATTTTAACTGTATTCAGAATAGATTCAATGATAATTAACTTTTGTTTTATTTAATTAAATGATCAAAAAAGCAATAGTATATGTTCTGCTTTTTGCTCATTTACAGATTTATCATATATGCAAGGATACACTTTAGATGATTATATACTCTACCCTTTATCTACTTATTAGAAACCAAAATGGAATTGTAGCATTGCTAGATAGTAAAAAGGCATAGTAATAAAATATTCCTACCCTGAAAGATTGATTTCTTACCCTAATCATTATTAGCATTAGATAAAAATATTTCTTCACCTGATTATCCCTAAATAGCACTAAACTCTAGGTCATATATCACCAAATGAGTGTCCATACCACTTTTTGAAAAAAAAGTTTTATTGGAACATAGCCACATTCTTTGTTTTACATTCATAGCTTCCTGCTCTTATTCCTATAGTAGAGCTTTCCCTGTAATCATAAGTTACAAATATTTTTTAAAAGACATTTTAAGTAGAATTCTGCTCTTTAGTGTTTTAAAGAGAAGCACAATCTGCTTCATGCAAAAGGAAGCTTTGCAAAAGATATCTTTATAAAATAAAGGCATGGGGCTCTGGGTTTGCTTCTCTTTTCCCCCAAAAGCTCAGATATATTCCTAAAGATGATTACAACTACAAGAAATGGCAATAATTATTTCTTCTTTTTAAGAACTGCATGTGACAGAATCAGTTGAGAGTTACCCACAAGATGAGTCTGCCTGAATATAACTGAATGTATTCGTTGTTAGGAGGGGAAGTAGGAGTAGGCATTTCTTTCCCTCCCACCACAAGATAGCCCTTTCTGTTATAAATTGTCCACCAGCCAGTTCTGGACCCTTTCTAACTCAACCTACAATGCTCTTTCCCCTTCGCCTGTATAATTGCGATTTGTCTCATCTTGACAATATTATCCCCAGACAGTGTGCAAAACGGGTCCGTGACTTTCTCCCTTCTGTTTTTCTTTTTATTAACTAGAATATGCTACTACTTCTTTGCCCTCTGAACTAACACAAAGCCTTTCTTCTCTTAATTAACTCTTCAAAGATTTGTTGTCAGAAATACTCCTTGGCTACCAAAATCTTAATCTGTGAGGAGGAGAACTCAAAATTAACCTGATATAGTGGTTATTTCTCTCCTGAATATCTCCTGGTCCCTTTAATCACCAGTATCTCCTTTGGAAACTGAGAAAATTACTTGGACTTCACCTCTTCTAAATCCGTAGAAGTCAAACATTATTGTAGAGTTATTCACTAAAATTGACTGGCAAGAATATTCTAAATAATAGTGAGATTTTTAATAACGTAACATAGCTGTGGAGCATTTATTTATTGAAACTATGCCTTTAAAGTAGTGTCACCACACCATGAAACAGATTTGAACCCCTGATAGGAAGGCTTGAATCATAGTGATACACCTGGTAAGAAATCAGTTTCAGGTTTCTAGTCCACTTAACTTTCCAGTGAATGTGCAGACTTGTCAAATATTTGTAAAAACTTTGAAAGTGAATGTCTTGGCATTAAAAGTGTCATCATCTCGTTCTGTTTTCCTCCAATACCCAGGATAAGGATTTTGATAACATAACTCCGTTGGTAGGATCATGAATCTTGATTGAGTTAAAGTAATAGTTTCATGCTTCATCTCCTTCTCCGTAGACTTCACAGACAAAGGGACTCTTTAAAGAGTCCACTGGGCAAAATAAATGAGGTCGTCCTTGTTTGTGGCCTAATAGTTGAGTCTCATCTTCTCTTACATAATCAGTCTGAAACTCTTAGCTTAATAGCTCTGGTTATGGAAATAAAGATTTTTCCAGACTGGCAGTATTCAGCTATTTAAATACCAGAGTCCTTCTAGCTAACAGAACATTCCTCACTCTTTCTAGGCCAGGAATGAAAACATGATGCTATTTATTTGGTAGAGCTCGATCCTTAGACCCTGTTTAAATATCATGTCCTCTGTACAAAGTAGCATACCCATCTAAATACAGGTTTTCCCCACTACCCTAAAGTAGGGCAGAATAAGGGGAAGTGACGTAAAGCAAAGAAGTAACCATTAATTTTATGGAAAAATTTCTGGTGTTCCCAAACCCAAAATATAACCTATGAAATCATACCAAATAACACATAAAACCTAAAGTAGCAGTAACGTAGTAAAAGCAGGGCTGCCCTTGCTGCCCCAGGTGCATGTTGCCTCCGCAGTGGCATGCTGCAAAACAGACACTGAATGCTGTTTTCACTTCTCATGTTGTTTTATTTTTCTGCCACTGGTTGTGCGTGTTGACATATTTTCAAGGAAAGAGCCATCCCTGATATTAGTTAACCATGATATTTAGACAAGGCTAAGGATTTTAGGTAAGACAACCATTTTTTTCCTTTATAATTTCTTACCAAGCACCTTATTTTTCTGTATGAACCCACTTTATTAGTATCTCTAAATTTCAGTTGACCATGTGCCAAAATTCCCCTTCCTGTTCATTCATTTGTTTTGGGTGACATTTTGAAGTGCAACCTCAGCAACAGGTACCAGGTCTGTCAGAATTACCGTATTTTTGCTGTGTATAATAATGCACACTTTCTTGCCCAGATTTTTGAGGGAAAAATAAGGATGCACATTATACAAGGGTAGTACTAATTCCATCACTGTATAAATGTTTTTAATTCTTTTATTGATGCTTATGCATTAAAAGTGTAACTCTAGAAAACAGTAACAATATCCATATATTCCAGAGAAGATTAGCACGGCCCCTGTGCAAGAATGACACGGAAATTCATGAAGCATTCCATACTTTTTTCCCGCTAAGGACTGGCGGAAGAGCCTGGGTCCAGAGGGGACAAGGAGCCTAGGCTGCCCTCACCCCGCTGAGGGAGTTTCCCTTGCCCCCTACCCCCTGGTTCTTTTATATAGATTATAAATATATAAGGGGGAAACAGGTGGTTGGGGAGGGGTTGGGGGGCTGGGGCCTCACTTCCCCTCTTCCCAGCTCCCCTGGTCCCTTATCCCTGGGGCCATTTGTTTAAAAAATAGTAATAAAAGAATTTTTTTAAAAATCCGTTGAATTTTAAAAATTCAAAAATAAATGCTAAAATTCCTTTATAATACAAAAAAAGCATCTAAATATAAATAAATTAAAAATTGAATTAAAAAATTAAAACAAAAGGGTTTTTTTCCTGAAAGTTTGGGCCAAAAACATGGGTGCGCATTATACATGGCAAAAGTGCTCGTCACTAGTCATTGATGTCTTGGTTAAAACTTTCTTCAGGAATTTAGGTTTCGGTTACCTACAGAACAACCCACTATCTTAATTACTTCTTTCAGAATAACATCTCTCCCCCCACACACTGATAATCCAGATTATCAATCACTTATCAGTCTAGTAGCATTATTATTATTGTACTCAAGAAATTCAGCCTTATTTTTTCAGATGCCTTAGTTTTCAAAGATCTTTATTAAATGTCATCCTCTAGCTCTTTCTAATTTATGGCCCATGCTCTAGCTTCTTCTTTATTTATAAACTTCTCCTTTCTATGCCCACTCTTAGCATTGCCCTGGGAACTACTATAAACTGTGCCAACCAGTTCTAACACCCAGAAGTGATCATGCTGATTGGGCTAGCACCTAAGGAAGTGGCAATTCTGTGTCATCCTGTGAGACTCTGGAAAAGGAGACCTTATGTTTGCTGTCTAATGCAACACAGCTTCAGAGAATCAAGCATACTGATAAGCATTTGTAGACTTTTGAAGAAGTGGCATTTATATTTTCAGACTTTATTTGAAGACATTGGGCTTTTTTCTCCAGTGATTATTTTCTTGGTTCTATCAGAAAATGTTCTAACAACAAAGCCAATCATACTGGTATTGATTCTACTAGGGGAAAAAAATTACTGAATATGCTATGTAATTTTCAGGGGGGCAAATCTTAAACTTAGTGGAAATAATTTATTTCATTGACTTCATTTGTTTTGTTTCAGGTACTGCAGATAAATAAGGCTTTTCTACACCTTAATTTTTTATTTAAATGAGTCATGAGGCATACAGATTCTAGGAAACACTGCTTCTAGGTCTGTGGTACCTTCCTAATACTAGTGTATGGTAACATATGCACCAATTTAAAATTAACAGTTATTATAGACATACTTCACATTTCTGGAAAGAAGAGTTAATTTTGATATGTACTAAAGTAAATTTAATATATCTACTTCCATTTTTAATCAACCCAGTATGTTTTGGATTGATTTTAAACAGAGGGAAACATCGATTTGTTGTTCCACTTAATCGTTCATTCATTGGTTGACTCTTAATATGTGCCCTGATGAGGATTGAACCCATAACCTTGGCCTACCAGGACAACAGTCTGGCCAACTGAGCTACTGGCCAGGGCAACCCAGTATTTTTTTGAATGACTATTAAATTACCACTGAGTTACTGAAGAACTCTATAAAACTGCATTTATGGAAAAGATTTTCCAAATGCCAGGTTTGGTAATGTTAGGAATTTAAGGAAATTAAAGTATTTTCAAAGTAACTGGTGCCGTTGTTTTTTCTTTAAACCGTTTTTAAGTATGCAATTCAATGGTACTAAATACATTCATAATGTTGTGCATTTTGAACTTTTTCATTTTCCCAAACAGAAACTCTGTATCCATTAAGCAGACAATCTTCATCCTTCCTCCCTTTCAGCTACTGGTAAACACCATTCTACTTTCTGTCTCTATGAATTCCCCTATTCTAAATATTTAATATAAGTGGAATCATACAGTATTTGTCCTTTTGTATCTGGCTTATTTCACTTAGAAGAATGTCTCTAATGTCTCAAGATTCATCCACATTACAATATGTATGTATCATGGATCAGAATTTCATTCCTTTTTATTGCTGGCTAATATTCCATTGTGTGTGTACATACTACATTTTGTTTATTCATCTGATGGTGGACACTTGCATTGTTCCCATATTTTGGCTTATATAACATCCACATTTGGTGAACAATGCTGTTATGAATGTGGATATAAAAGTATAAGTCCTTGCTTTCAGTTGTTTTAGATGTATATGTAGAAATGGAATTGCTAGATTATGTGACAAATCTATATTTAATATTTTGAGGAACCACCAAACTGTTTCCCATAGCAGCTACATCATGTTACATTCCTGTCAGAAATGCACAATGGTTTCTGTTTTTCCACATCCTCCCCAAGACTTGTTATTTTTCTTTTTTTAATAGTAGCTATCCTAATGGATATGAAGTAGAATTGATACATTCTTAATATAATGAAATGTTACTTCTTAATTTGTAAGACTCTTATCTGAGTCAGAAGGTGTGTCTTAACAAACTTAAATTTCGCAATTAAGATCTTTATTTAAAATAATGATAATAACACCCTGCCCAGTGTGGCCCAGTTGATTGGGCACTGTGATGCAAAGCAAGAGGTCACTGGTTCAATTCCTGGTCAGGGCATGGGGAACATGCAAGAGACAAGCAATCAATGTTTCTCACTCTCTCTGTCTCACTTTCTTCCCCCTCTCTAAAAATAAATAAATAAAATCTTTAAAAATAAAGTAACAGTAATGCAGATGGAGTCTTTCTCTTCCCAACATGATATTTTATTATTAACTGTAATAATTACCATTGTGCTATAGAATATAGCATCATATTGTATTAAAACATTTTGTAAATGCTTTAGGCCTTTTTTAATGTTTGATTTATATATAGTGATGGAAAGAATATAAAATTAACTTACAAATGATAAATTGATGTTTTTAGTTATTTAAATCAAAATTTGCCAAAATCCAATGAAACAGAGAGTTGGGAATTCATCAAACTCAAAGGTAAATTAGATCGCTCTAACTGTTACTTGGGGATTCGGAGGTAAAAGTAATGATGCAAATGTGATACACAACAGTACTTCTCAAACTTTAAAATGCAGAAGGGTCATGTGATAGTATTGTAAAATGCATATTCTCATCATTAGGTCTAGTGGGTCCTGCTCTTCTGCATGTTTAACCAGCTTATTAGTAAAGGTAATGCTGCTAGCCAGGGGAACACACTGAGTTGCAAGAATTTAAAGTATTAGGGCAGAACCTAACTGATAAAAATATGTTATATTTTATAGCTCTTAAGGCATACAAAACTAAATTATAAATATTAGGTAATTTATTTGGATTTTTTTTTAATGAGTAAATGATTATACTGGTTAAAAAAAAAAAACTGACCTGTTGGAATCAAGCTTTAGAATCACGTTTTTAATTCCTCTATTGAAATACTTCATCTCTCAGTAGTCACTGTGCCTCAGTTTTCTCACCTTTAAAGTTGAAAGAGTTACTTTCTACCTATTCTTTTACTCCAGTGTTGATGATGAATATTTTTAAATGGCCTTTTCTCTATTTTCCTCTTTAGGGAGTGCCTTGGTGAAGCACATGAGCCTTGTGATTGCCCAACATGGAAAAATTGGCTACAAAAAATAACTGAAATGAAACCAGAAGAACGTAAGAGGAATTTTAGATAGCTATGCTATGTATTTTCTAATAGTATACAAAAGATAATGTCCTATTTCTTAGAGTCTTTATTCAAGTTTGTTAATGCTAGAGTTCCTTTGTTTAACATCACCCTTTTGATCAACATCCTTTTGGAGGTGACAGGTTTTTTGCAAGAAGGAATCATAAACAAGTTGCATGTTTCCAGCTGACCTATTTTCCAACCTAAGATAGACAAGGTAAACAAAAGTCTCATTTAAGATCCCTCCTACAGCCTTCCCTGTTATTCTGGGGTGAGCCAGCTAACTTCTCTGTACTTATGGGAAGAAATATATGATCCATAGTGAGAAGAAGCTTCTTACTTCCCTGGAAACTTCCAGTGAATAGTAAGGCAAGGTAAATTCTTACTAATGTGGTTCTGTGGACTTATTTTAATTGTCATGTCTGTAACTATTTTTACTGAGTTTTCTGTAAGTACATGATCTCTGTTAATTCTCACAGGAATGCTATGAGACCAGTATTAGGAATCTGATTTGACAGCTGAGGAAACTTACACTACATTGTATTGAGTGACGTGGGGCATAGGTCTGGTGAGCAGAATGGGTTTGAATTAGCCTTCCTAATAGCAGTTCCTGCATTTGACAAGTAAATATATCTGCTTTATAATAATTTTTATACCCTGAGTGTTTTATGGCAACTATTTTCTTTCAAATTAATATAAATAAAAATTAATTTAGGATTTTCTTTCTTCACTTTTTAGATAATGGAGTTAGTCTGAGTCATTGCAAATCAGGATTAAGAATTCACTCAGTGAATCTACACTTTCTGTGAGCAAAGTACATAATAAAGATGATGCCATCCTTCACAGAGTGCAGAGGCTAGAAGGGAAGCAGCCAGATAATTGCAATATCATATGATAGCAGTTGTGAATACATGAAATATAGATTATTCTTGTATTATAATTTATTAATTATGTTATTTTCCATACAAACAACTGTAAACCTACTTTTGCCCCACCCTGTATAGTTGGGCAAAGAGGAGAGTACAAAAATAAGAACAACTAAATCAGATTGGAGGGGGGCAGGATGTCAAAGAATCCTCCTGAAGACAGTGAGAGATTAATGAGGTTTTAGCATATCTGCAGAGGCAAAGATGAGGTAGGTTTGCACGTCAGCAGCTGAAGCAACACTGAGGGACTGGCTGGCAGCCATGAGACCTATTACACGCTTGTATTATTGGGCAATACACCATGGCCCAAGCCCTGTTCCTCAGCATTTCAGATTCACAAGAATCATTTTGTGCACTGACGCAGGGTTATTCAGATCCATGGAGAAGAGACGACTGCATAAACCAGAATGCCAGTTTATTAATTGCTTATGAGCAAAGTTCCTTTCACACGATGAGAAGGAGAAGGCTCATGCCCTTATCCAGGAGCTAAGGGAAATGGGTAATCTCAGGATATTTTATAGTGAGGTCTGATTAAATATTTCTGTTCTGTGCATTCATCATTCAGTCAACAGTTTCTTTTATGTACCTGCTGTGTGCTAGGCACTTCCCAAATCAAAATCACTTGCATAAATTGTTCCTGTCCCCCAGGTTTATCATGTCTTTCTCTTGACAGCCAGATATAGTCATTGCTCTCTTGCCACCCACCTATTTTCCCCGTTTTCCTGATACATATGTGGGTCTGTATATGTGTGTGAGTTTCATAAATAGATTAATACCATTACCTACAGCACCTAACAACACAATTGGATTTTGCCTTCTTTTCCTGCTTCTGCCAGCTAGAGACATCTACGTTTCTATTAGAGATGGCTTGTTATTGTCCATATACCTACATTTTTTTTATTCATATCTGTGGAACTTAAAGTTAAGGTCCATGGGAGAAAATTGCAGGAGATGAGTCTGGAAAGGTAGGTGTTGCCAGATTGTGAGGGTTCTTGCTAAATTGTCTGGATTTATCCAAGTAACCAAATAAGCTATAGAATCATTTTTTTTTAAATAGGGGTGTGGCGTTATCAGAGATATCTTTATCAAGAGAGACAACTAGGAAGGATAGGCTGAAAGAGAAAGAGACCAGAAGTAAGACAGTGAATTTTTAGTTTAGGTCAGATAGTAGGTCATGATATCATTGGTCAACTTAGGAAATTCAGATGAAGGAGTAACGTTGAAGAGGAAATAAAGAGTTTTTGCTGTGGACATTTTGAACTTGAGGTACTTTCAGTACATATGTCAGCAGATGTTTAGTAAAATTTTACAAGTTCCCTACAGCTTAGAAGAGATGCTGAGAAAACTTAGAAGTCACTTACACTTTAAAGTGGTATCTTAATTATTTATTTAATATTTTTGACTGCTATTTTATGTTAAAATACAGAAATAAGATGCCCTATATGCTCTTGGCATTTTAGAGATGGAGACAACTGTATACAAAACTAAGAAAAAAGAGTATTTATAAATGCTATGATAGAACAGTGCACCTGTGGTACGTTATGTGGATGGGGAGGGACAAGGGAGGAGATTAGAAAAGGCTCTGTCATAAAGAATTGAAGCTAAGCTGCATTTCGAAGGCTGATGGATGTCCTTCAGAGAGACCGGAATCGGAAGGACATTCCAGGCATAGAATGGAGGAGGGCTGTGAGGCAACATGGCACGGTCAAGGATGGCAGACAGTTCAGGTCAGCCGATGCAAAGGAAGGTGCACTGAGAGATCAAACTCCACAGGCATAAATCTGAACTGGGTCTGGGCTGGGATTGAATGTGATCCTGGGTGGGTCTGGCTTTATCCTGAGAGACTGAAAAGTATGTGTTGCCAGATTGTGAGGGTTCTTGCCACATAATCTAAATTTATCCTAGTAACAGAATAAGCCGCAGAAAGCATTTTTTAAAACAGGGAAGTGGCACTATCAGATATTTTTATCAAGATGAACAACTAGGGTAGACTGAAGGAGCGAGAAGGAGTTGAGTAGAGTGATAACTGAAGATACTTACTTAGAAAAATCACTTGGGCAGAAGTGTGGATGATGAATTAGGGACTACTGAAACACTAGGTAGGAAGGCTGTTTCTGAGACTTTAGAATGTCCAAGTGAGAGGACTGCAAGGCCCTGAACAAGACAGGCAATACATATGGGAGGGCAGATATGGATGCCGGGAGTTAAAATAAGTGAAAATCAAGTGTACCTGCTAGTTGCCTAAAAGAGTTAATGCACTACAAGAAATAATTAGTATATCATTTAATTATTTAATAGAAAATGGCCAGAAGTGTTTGATTTGAAATGTAAAGCAAGTATTTTGAAATGGGTGATTATTTTCAATTATCCCTTACAATTTTAAAGTTGGATCAATTATTCCATATCCACTAATAAGTTTTTACTAGGGGAGGAGAGGGAGAACAACCTGGCCAGTAAGTCCGGGTTATTGGTGGCACTAGGACAGAACATCCTTACACATGAGAGTGATCCCGATGATGAGGAAGGAAATGGAAGAGTAAACATGGTGTACATGATGTATATACATGGTTACTTCTGACTGCCAGAGATAGGGAGACCTCAAATTAAAAACTGAAGATCACCCTCAGAAAGTTCCAAATAAGGTTTTAATACAGAAACAAATAATAACTTTAGAAAATTGGATAGGAGTCAAGAGGCTGAGTATACCTGAGAAGTGGTCTACCAGAGGAGACAAAGCCAAGACTGCAGAGAATGTTCCCAGTTGTCCTCCACACTAAAAGGTGTTGACCAGTAGACTATATGATGGCCACTTAAGTTTATGAAATTTAAGGTGAGGCTTGAAGCAAACAATAATAGGCCAAGTATAATACTTAAGTAGAACATCATCGCTAAATATACAAAAATAATATTCCAAAAAGAAAAGCATGATTAAATGCTCTATTGAGTTTTAACTATTACTTTGGCTCATGCTCTCACATCTGGCAGAAACATTTGCAATGAAACTTGTAGATTCATGAGAAAGATTTCTCTCTTATGCCCAGTTTTCCAAAGTAACTGAGTTATGAGACTCAAAAGGAGCAACAAAATCTAAGTAATTTAAAAAAGTACTGGAAAGTAAACTGAGATCATATCAAAGAATTAATTCCACATAAAGGTTCAGATACTGTTTTTAAGTTATGAAACTGCCTCTAGTTTGTCTAATCAAAGCAAGAAGCAGGGATGATTATATTTTCTGGGAAATGGTGGTTTATAAAATGATCAAATTTATTTTCTCATAGTACATAATAAATTATTTAATGGAATTCATTATTTTAATGGTTAATGGAATTCAAATCATCTTTTTAAGAATTCAGTCTTTAAAAAGAACTTTGTTTTCACTTTCATACATGTTGACTCTGCTAATAGGTCTTAGATTCTGTTATGCTCCAATATTTGATTACATGAAGTTAATATTAGAAAGAGACCTAAGCACACAAGATTATAAATGAAAGAAGATCAAGATTTAATAGACATGTAACTGAAGTGAAGGGAAGAGTACAGAAGTCATTACGAGTGAAGAAGAGTCACCAGGTAGACTGAAGGGAGAGACAGTATTGCAGGTATGAAGAACAACATGTACAGGGGGCAAATTATGAAATGATCATGTTCAGAAAACTGGAAGTGAAGGCTTTTATTCCAGCACAAGTTTTTGTTGTAATAACAGTCATTTCCTGAACATGATTTGCTTCATGCAGTCCACTAGAATGCAGTTATTAATTAGCATTCTCTCCAAGGGTGGGAGAAAAACACTGTTATGTTGGAGGTCACACAGCTGCTTTGTTTTAATGGCTTTGTGCTTTATTTATTACAACAATGGACAATAAAGGTCATAAGAATATGTGAGAGCCTCTGAGCTAAAAATAGTGTTGATACTGAAGGGAGGAGAAAGGCCACTACATGTAAACCAAAAGTAGACATTTGTACTTAGTGATTAGCTTTATAGCAATACCCTTTGTAAATGGTGTTACCTCTCCAGCTTGACCTTATTGACCATATGTTTAGTAGTAAGTTCCTTCTGAAACTCCTCTTTTCCACCAAGGATCTCATAATTCTCTCCACTAGCATGCTAATCAAACTATCATCTACCAAGTGGATTTTGAACTGGAATGGAGTCTGATCAATTCATTGTTACTGTTGTTTTTCTTTGCTATGTAGAATGAAAAACAGTGCTTTGTAGTCAGTAGTTGTCAGTGGGGAGCACTAAAAGATCTAAAGTGGATTTGTATTTTAAAGAGATGACTATCTAGGATATATTGTGGGGATTGGGAGGAGGGAGATGGTGCTGAGGAGATATGTTGGTTTTCTTTGTTTTAATTGTCTAGGCAAGAGGTGTAAAGGACTCTAACTAAAGCAATAAAATTGGAATTGGAGAGAAACAATATGAAGAAGAGGCAGAATCAATGGGACTTGGGTGAGAGAAAGAGAAGGGTGTGTCCAATATCACACTCTTCTGGATTGACTCCGCTGATCATATCATTTGCCAGGGCAGGGGATAGAGAAAGGAGCAAGTTTGGGGCCAGTGATAAGTTTAATTTTAGACATGTCCACATTGGATTTATCTTTAGCTTATCTGAAATAATTACAGGTATAAAAAAGGGTTCATATTTCAATATGATTTTCATGTTTTTTACTATGAGGAAGACTTTATGGCAATTATATGTACAACTGGTGTATTCCAGAAATTATTGTCTAAAATAACCATTCTTCCTATAATTTTCTTTGCAATGGTTATTTTAAGCAGATAATAAGATAATATTTTTTTAAAACTTTGGTTTTTTTCTTCCCCAGTTTATTTGGACACAAATTTAGAGAAAAATCTCCTTTAAATCAGGTTTCATAAATAGAGCTCTGGAATGCAGCTTCTTATCCTATAATCACGCCATTTAAAATGAAGCAATTTAAAAATTTTGCCATAGAACCTAATAGAAAAATAAAGACTATGATTAAAATTGAGAGGCAACTTGCAAAGAACACTTTGGGTTTTATTCTCCTGTGATTATACACTAAATCATTTATTTTTGTGTTTGTGTTTAATATCCAAAAGTTGTGGGAGTTAGTGAAGCTTATGAGGATGCTGCCAACTGTCTCTGGTTGTTAACTAACTCCAAGCCTTGTGCCAACTGTAAGTCTCCAATACAGAAGAACGAGGGATGCAATCACATGCAGTGCGCAAAGGTAAGAAATTAAAGAGGATTTTCAATGTTTTGCAGTCAGAATCCTAATTTGATTATAATCCAGAGAAGAAATGATGTAAACATAAAAATCTTTTGGGGTTTCAGATGGATTCTAGGAGACTGCATTCTACTTTCTTTGTTGAATAACTTACGTATTGATTTATATTGCTAAATTTTACACTCACGTTGAATGTTAAGAATAAGGATTCAGTGGTATATGGCCAGAAAGTCAGAAATGCCTGCGTCCTTCCCTGCCAGTCACCTTCCCCAATGAGGATCCTGAGAGTTTAGTGTATGTATAAATAAAAGTAGTAAATGATAGAGTGCTACTGCATATAGATCTTTTGCAAAGCTGGTTTTGCAGCACAAGGCCACAGCCAGGCCCCAGGCAATCCCCGTAAGTCCAAATCTTAACCCTTAGGGTCTCTATATAGATGTGTGTATAATAAAAGTACCCAAAGCTGTGTGAAGACTTTAGGTCACTAATGAACCATCAACTAAATAATTAATTTTTTACTATATTGAAAATGAAAATGCCAATAAAGACCTACTTGGCTGCAAAATAATGAATATAAATAATTACTCTTAGAAAGCTGCTCTCCTGACTTAGTTGCGTACAAAGAAATTACCATATTTAAAACAAATATTCTGCAAATTACGTTAATAATATTTTATTACTCCATGCCTACACTTATGAACATTTTTTGAAGCTTGTAATGATAGTTCAATATTTTTCTTTTCATTGGAAGTGCCATGTATGTAAAAAATATTTTAAAATTATTAAAAGAAAGCCAGTGTAATTTCGGTAATTTAGGATGTGAAAGAAATGCAAATAGTTAAGAAGATTCCGATAAAATATAGCAATATCTTTTTTCTAAGTATTACTTGATTTTTAACCTTGAAACCAATGATCATTATTATTATGACTTTAAAAATAATGGCAGTTAATCAATGATTTTTACAACCCTAGATAACTATAAACTTAGCATAAATAAATTGGCTTACTGAGACAGTAGTAATAATTTCCTAAGCAGCAAGAAGGAAAACCTAGTACAGCATTCTGAGCAAAATGCTCAAAAGTGCTTATTATTTCAGCTGATTAGGCCAGAATTGTTTCATTTACTTTGTGGTCTTATCTCCAACATACATATTAGTTTTTTCTTGGAAAATTTGATACAGGCTACATAAATGTATAACAAAATACAGGTTCACCATAAAAATCAGCAGTTGGGCTACTAACAAAGAAGTAGGGTCCAACGTTATTGTTATTTCTTTCATAGTACCTAGCAGAGTAAATACTTGATAAAAATGTATTTAGTGAGTCAACATTTCCATGAATTAATCAGACTAATACTATCAGGTAGTTTGTTTTAAACAGATTTTTGCTTAAGCTTCTGTTGCATTTCAAAGAAACATTTACTTACATACTATGTAAATGTAACAGTCTTGTTTAATAAACTCTCTAAAAAGTATTTTGCACTAAACCAAAAAAACTGACAAGTAACTTTTTTATTTTACTTTTTTTTTAAGTATCAGTATTTAATATTACATTGTTTCAAGTGTATGGCATGGTGATTCAACATTTATATATCTTACAACATGATCACACTAAGCCTAGCAATCATCTGTCACTTCACAATCTTATCACAATATTATTGACTGTATTCCCCTTGACAAATACTTCTTATGACATAGAAGACACCTAGAAAGTAATGAGGTTGCTACAGATAAATTTCATACTTTCGGAATTTTTTTTAAAATGGGAAGGTAGAACAGCAAAGAGGTTATTTGTAATTGAACTCATGCTCTCACACAATGACTAAATCGTAGTATACTTTTATTAATGCTTTAGTGTTGATTATGATTCAATAGAGTTTTTACTCTCTGGAATCAAATTGTTAAACATTTTTTAAGTGGGAAATTTGGCCCTGTAAAAATAAATAAGGTTATAAAAACACTCCTTATTCTATTCATTATCCTTTAGATAATTTTCATGAAATTAAACTTTGCATTCTTATACATTTGTAAAATTTTCAAATATATTTTATTGAACTTACTGGGGTTGCATTGGTTAATTAAATAAGTTTCAAGTGACAATTCAATAATATGTCATCTGTATACTTGTACTATGCGTTCATCACCTATAGCCTGTTCTCCATGCATCACCATTTATCCCTGCTTTACTCTCTTCTACCTGCCCCCGCCCGCTTCCCTCTGATAATCACCATACTGTGGTCTTTGTCTATGAGGGGTTTTTTTGGGGAGGGAGGGGTTTGCTTAAACCCTTCACCTATTTCACACATTTTAAATCACTTAGTAATTTTCTTACCTGACTCTGTAAAACTGTTTGCTGCAACTAAATAAAAATTATTCAAATTCTATATTCTTTTTCTTATCATAGAATATAAAATTTGGCTATTTGATAGAAAGTTTTGCCATTAATTTTGAGAGATCAATAAAGCTGTACTGAAGGGTACTTGTATCAAATCAGGCACAAAGTTTGCATATGCTGGGCAACAAAAGAACTGTCAGAGCCTTGAAACAAGCACACAGTTTATTGTGTAAGTGCATGTTTGTGAGTAGACAGATGAGCACAGAGGCTTTAATTCAGTTCTCTGTTCATGACATGTCACATAGAGTAAAAATTAATATAGAGAAGACAACGTAATTAGTAAGGTATATCCGATTGCTATATTCAAACTCTGTATCCTGAAAATCTGCACTATGCCATCTTTTCTAGTACCTATGGGGCATTCACAAAATATTGACGATTAATCATCGAAGAAAATCTCATTAATATTCTAGAAAATAGAAAATAATATAAGCAACATTGTGTACTCATAATAGAATTATACAAATTAATAATAAAGTTACCAAAGGCATTTTCACTGAGGAATTTTAAATCTAACAACTCTAGAGGGGAAAAAAAGGAAATTAAAGAATATGTAGGAAACTAGGACAGTGAAAATACTATTTTATCAGAACCTGGGGGCAATAGCTAAAGCAATGCTCAGAATGTACATGGCCTTATTCACTTAAAACAATACAAAATAGGGAGTAAATTAAGGATATGGCTTAAAATTAGAAAAACAAAAAAACTGGAAGAAAACAAGGAAGAAAGATTTTTTTTTAAATAGTGAATTAAAAATTGAAAAACAATACAACTAATAAATCCAAAAAGTGGCTTCTGAAGAAAAAAATAAGATAAACCACTACGCTTGCATAAGAAAAAAGGAAGGAGTTCAAATATACAATATAAGATACAAGGGGAATACTTAATAAACAAAGCAAACTAAAATAATGAGATAACTTGGTTCAACTCTTGCAGATAATGTGAACTCGGGTTTGAAATGGATTGACTTTCTAAGAAAACATAATTTTATTAAAACTGACCCTAGAAAATATACTCAAACCTGTTTTCATAGAAGAAAGTATTTCAGTGATCTCCCCCCTTTAAAGATATAGGTCCTGGCAGTTTCACAATAGAATTTTATAAAACCTTTAAAGAGCAGGTAATTCCAATGTGATTTAAACTGTTTCTGGGAGTTAAAAATGAGGAAACTTTCAAATTATTATTATTAGATGAGTGGAACCTTGATATCAGCACTAGACAAGATTATTAAAACTAAAAATATAGATAAATCTTACTTATGCATAAGTCCTATTATGATAGTAGATGAGTGAAAACCCACAGGTATTAGCAAATGTCCAGCAGATTACATTAAGAGTAATTGACTGTCAATTATAAATCAATAAAAAAAATTTTTTTAAGTAGAGTAATTCACCATGTGGATTTTACTCCAGGAGTTCAAGAATGGTTTGATATTTGAAAGCAATTGCTGTACCTCATCCTATTAGTAGAGCCATGGAAAAAAACGTGTAATTTCTGTAGATGCTAAAAAGTCATTTGACCAAAAAAAAAATTTAACATTCTTTTTCTTTTCTTTTTTTAATAGAGAGAGAGGGGAAGGGAAGGAGAAAGAGAGGGAGAGAAGTATCAATCGGTTGTAGCTCGCACATGCTGTGACTGGTGCGGACCCACATCTAGGCATGTATCCCGACTAGAAATCAAACCAGTGACTTTTCCCTTTGTGGTACAATGCCCAACCCAGTGAGTCACACCGGTTAGGGCAACAACCATTATTTATGAGACAGTCAAAGAAGTAGGAATAGACAGCTCTGACTGGGTTGCTAAGTTTGTAGATGTGTCCTCTGATACACCAAAAGGTGGTTGCAGGTTCAATTCCATTCAGGGCACATAACTAGATAGCATGTTTGATTCCCAGTCGGGGCACATACGGCAGATGACCCATCAGTGTTTCTGTCTGCTTCTCTCTGTAAAATCAATAAATATATCCTTGGGTGAGGATGTGGAAAAAAAAAAAAAGGAATATACAAAAATCTTCCTTAAGTGTGATAAAAAATCTAACTCAATCCAAAAGTTAACATATTTCTGAGGAAGCTAGAGGTACTTTCACTAAAATCAAGAACAAATAATAGTGCTCTCCATCACAAATACTATTAATGTCAAATTAGAGATACCAGTTAATGTAATTAGACAATGGAAAGAAATTAGAGATGTAAAAAATAGAAACAAGATGATAAAATTATTTTTTACAGGCAGCATGATTACATACCTAAAAACCCCACAGAATCAACTGAAAAACTACCACAAAAAATGAAAAATTTAACTAACAGATTACAAAATTAAGATGTAGAAAGTACTACCCTTCATTTATACCAACAAGACCCAGATAGAATATATACTGAAAGAGGAGACCTCATTTATATAGAAAGAAACTTAAGTACTGTATATGAAGTATATGACATACGGAGATTTTAAAACCCCTATCTATAAGACACTAAAGATGACTAATGAAAAGATAACAAAGTTCTTGGATAGAAAGATTCCAACAAAAATACCAACTGGCCAACTGGTTTTTGTTTCTGCATCTAGATAAGCTAATTCAAAAGTTCATGTGGAAAAACAAAGCAAGAATAGCTATATAAACTCTGAAAAAGAACAGTGAGGGGGAGCGAGCCTTGTCAGTAGCAAGCCATATTATAAAGTCTCAATAATTAAAACATCACAGTGCTAGCACATAAATCTATAGATCAATGGATCAGAATAGAAAGCAAGCCCAGAAAATAGACATAGATACATGGGAATGCAGTATATGGTAAAGGAGGCATCTCCAACCGGTGGATAAACCTGAACTGTTCAATAAATAGCAGTGAGATGGCTGGACAGCTTCGTGTAAAAAACTAGAGTTAAATTTATACTGTATACTATAAATGCAGAAAAAATATAAACAGCTCAAAGATTTACATTTTTTAAAAAAAGGAAAATAGACTATTGAAGTACCAGAAGAAAACATAGCCTTGGAATGGGAAGATCTTTCTGATTTAAAACCCAGAACATAATAAAAGGAGGGGGCGCATTTTCATACTAGAATGCTCATTTTTTGGCATTGTCTAATGAATGTGGTTATTGAGAAACTGAAAATTTCTTAAAAATGAGAAACAGGTTTTATGTTAGCTGTTCAACTAAGAAACCTTTTAAACTTCTTCCTAGTTTCAAAACCAGTTTGTCAAAATTATCAAACGTTTTCACGTAGACTGGTGGAGCTTATAGATTACCATGCATTTAAAACATTTGTTGGTATGTATTTATATTATTTGGAAAGAATATCCTTTGATATTTTTAAAGACTCATTGAGATTATTCTTAATATTATGACTTACATTTAACTTGTTTGTAAAAGCAATAATTTTAAACTAACCTGACATTTTTCCATAATAGTTTAGATAAGGTATCCAGAGGAAACATGAAAAAAAGAAAGAAATGTGTCCTTAAGATTTATGCCTGGTCACACAGGCAGGATTGTTTAATCTCTGCAAATTGATAGACTAGAAATCAGAAAATAGTTTGCATATTAACATGGAGAGATGTTTGCATATATGTTTTCTTTTGAAGTGCAAGTATGACTTTTGCTGGATTTGCCTAGAAGAATGGAAAAAGCATAGTTCTTCCACAGGCGGGTATTACAGATGCACTCGCTATGAGGTCATCCAGCATGTGGAGGAGCAATCCAAGGAGATGACCGTGGAGGTAAAGAGAACTGTTTCAGCCAACACTTCTGGCTAAGCCACTTAATACCATTGCAAGTATTTTGCATTTCTTCTTTTCCCATCTTCATGTAATGAGGCATTAAATTGAATACACTTGAGCACAGCCTTTAATTTAAACAAAATAGCTCTATAAACTTGAGCTTTGTAAACAGATTTTCCTTATTTTATACTGAAGATAAGTCTTATGTATCCCAGCCTTCCTCTGTAATGACTTAAAACAATTTTTTAATTAAAGTATAGTTGACATACAATATTGTATTAGTTTCAGATGTACAACATAGTGATTCAACATTTATATACCATATGATGTGATCACCACAATAAGCCTAGTAACCATCTGTCACCATACAAAGTTACGATATTATTGACTATATTTTCTGTACTATGCATTACATCCCCATGACAAAAACAATGTTAACACAATATCAACATTACAGTATTATGTTATAGCATATAATAAATATCTTAGTCTGCTTGGCTGCCATGATAGAATATCATAGACTGGGTGGCTTAAACCCAGAACTTTATTTCTCACAGTTCTGGAGACTGGGAAGTCCAAGGTCAAGTTTCCTGCCCATTCAGTTTCTGGTAGTGACTCTTCCTGGCTTGCAGACAGCTCTCTTTTTTTGCTGTGTCCTCACATGGTAGAGAGAAAGCTCTGGCATCTTCCTCTTCTTAAAAGGACACCAGTTCTATGGGATTAGCACCCCATCCTGATAACCTTTATCACCTCACAGGCCATCTCTCCAAATACACTCATACTGGGGCTTAGGGCTTCAACATGAATTTCGGGAGACACAATTCAATCCATAGTAATAAGCAATAAAACCTTGAAGATATGTTAAACACAGGGCTGGAGAGGCATCTTTGCCTTACACTCTGGGATTGTGGATTCAGTGCTTTGTCACAAGAATACAAATGCCGGACTTTGTTCTGGGAGCCTTTGTATATATTGGTTATTATTTTCTCTCAATAAAATGGTCAAGAAATTTGTATGCATTAGTATCTGTTACTAATAAAATCTTTTAAGTGATCAACAGAACCAATTTTAAGAGCTAGTACTTTTATTTATTGAAGTCGCTTATGGAGTTTTGTTTCCTAGGCTGAGAAAAAACACAAACGGTTTCAGGAACTTGACAGATTTATGCACTATTACACAAGATTTAAAAACCATGAGCATAGCTATCAGGTATGTCCCCAATCATTTCAAATGCACTGAATTGCACTGTGGTGAATAAAGGAAGAGAATGATATAAATTATTTATTTCTGTTTCTTTAGTTAGAACAACGCCTTCTTAAAACAGCCAAAGAAAAGATGGAGCAATTGAGTAGAGCTCTCAAAGAAAGTAAGTTATAAGTGGCATGTGTGATAATTAATGTAAAATAGCCTTCAATGCTTATTAAGTCAGTCACTGCATTGATAGGAAGTTAAAGGCTTTTAAAGGAATATATTATCTCCATTAGCTCATTCTGGCATTGTTTGGAGTTCTCTGAAGCCCAGAGTGCAGCTTAGCATTTGAGGCCTCTGTGATTAGATTTTCCGCCCGGCTTACCTCATCTCCCCTTAGTGCAGCCTCTGCTATTAGCAGACACACACAGCACGGTTTTGCTTACTCGGTGCTACTGCTGATGCTCGCCAGTGTTGGAAAAGGTGGATGGGCCCCGAAGTCCTCCCTGACCTAAGTCAACAGAGCAAGATGTGCATGCCACCCAGTTGTGTGACTGAATTCCCCAGGAGTCTGAGAAAATGTAGAATACCTAGTGGAATGGAAATCGAGGAGATTTTGGGGAGAAATCATCCCACTGTTAGATAACAGACATTGGAGTCAAAAAGCAGACATGAGATAGGGCAAACATAAGGATTCTTAAATGGAAGTTCAAAAAGAGTATTCCTAAAAATGGATTGAGTGCTGATTGCATTATCAGAATATAGTATTTCATTCACAATGACCACACAGAGTACAAGTTCTGACATGTTTTAGTCACATTTTTAAAATACTCAGAGCTTATATATAAAAGGTATTAAGCCTAAAATTGTAATCAATTCCATGTGTATTTTCTCCAGTTTATAAAAGTAATGAGTACTGATACCCTTTTCATGGTGATAATTCCCCAATTAAGAAAGTTAACCATATGTGTTAATAGTGGTTTAGTCTCCTTATTAATTAATTATTAGTTCTTAGATTTCAGCAATGATGTAACTATTTTATGCCAATATCAAACTCTTAAAGTATTGTCCATGGTAAAAATTGAAAAGAGAACCCTCACAGGTTCTAGAGTTCTTCAGGAATTTTTGTCTATTTCATCACCAATGTATTTCTAATGCTTAGAACAGTGCTTAACACACAGTAAACATTCAATAAATACTTGCACATGTGAACTGCTGTTTCTATTCAGTGTTCTACAGTCTCTAGATATGGAAAAGAATTAAAATTAAGGATTGGAAAGAAAGAAACACAACTTCACACACTTCTCACTTATCATAATGAGGAAGGGTTATTTGTTTTGTTTTGATTTTCTTTTTTACATCTTGGTTCAGATATCTATGCTAGGGTAGGTATTTTGGGCTGGTATGTATTTCTGTGTGTGTACATACCCATGTAATTTTTTTTACAGATGTGCAGAATAATCTTATTTTCAAAAGTACTTACGAATTTAGATTCTGCTGCTTAATTTTGATTTCTTTGTAGTTAAGGAATATATATGCCTTAATTTTGACTTCTTTGTAGTTAAGGAATATATATTCCTTAATATTCTGATAATATTTTGGAAAAGAACAATCTCAAATACTAAAGCAGTTTCTTCTTCCCTCCTCCTCACTCTTCCATTCTTTATCTCCCTGAAGTTTTCTGTTTACTAGCATTAATTATTCAGTTCTCCAGAATGTTGTCTCTTTTATACCTGTACAATGTTGTTTTTGTAGAGGCATAACTATAATTTGACACTCTCTCTCTCTATATATATATATATAATTGATTATGCTATTACAGTTGTCCCATTTTTTTTCCTCCTCTTAATTCCCCTCCACCCTGCACCATGCCACCTCACCCCACAGAATTCCCTCCTCCTCCCTTAGTTCATGTCCATGGGTTATACATAAAAGTTCTTTGGCTTCTCCATTTCCTATACTATTCTTAACCTCCCCCTGCCTATTTTGTACCAACTATTTATGCTGCTTATTCCCTGTATCTGTTCCCCCATTCTTCCCCCTCTCCCTCCCCTTTGTTTTACTGTTCATAGTTTTCGATCATCTTCTTTTTCTTAGGTAAGTCCCTTTAGCATTTCATATAATAAGGGCTCGGTGATGATGAACTCCTTTAACTTGACCTTATCTGGGAAGCACTTTATCTGCCCTCCCATTCTAAGATATAGCTTTGCTGGATAGAGTAATCTTGGATGTAAGTTCTCATCTTTCATGACTTTGAATGCTTCTTTCCAGTCCCTTCTTGCCTGAAAGATTTCTTTTGAGAAATCAGCTAATAGTCTTACCTCCTTTGTGGGTAACTGTCTCCTCTTGCTGCTTCTAAGAGTCTCTCTTTATCTTTAATCTCAGGTAATCCAATTATGATGTGCCTTGGTGTGTACTTCCTTGGGTCCAACTTCTTTGGGACTCTCTGAGCTTCCTGGATCTCCTGGAAGTCTATTTCCTTGGCCAGATTGGGGAAGTTCTCCTTCATTATTTGTTCAAATAAGTTTTCAATTTCTTGCTCTTCCTCTTCTCCTTCTGGCACCCCTATGATTCGGATGTGGGAATGTTTAAAGTTGTCCCAGAGGTTCCTAAACCTCTCCTCATTTCTTTGAATTCTTGTTTCTTCATTCTGTTCTGGTTGAATGTTTACCTCTTCCTTCTGCTCCAAATTGTTGATTTGAGTCCCAGTTTCCTTCCCTGCACTGTTGGTTCCCTGTATATTTTTCTTTATTTCACTTAGCATAGCCTTCACTTTTTCCTTCATGTTGTGACCATACTCAATCAATTCAGCGAGCATCCAGATTAGCAGTGTTTTGAACTGTGCATCTGATAGGTTGGCTATCTGTTTATCGCTTAGTTCTGTTTTTGGAGCTTTGGAGCTTTGGTCTGTTCTTTCACTTGGGCCATATTTCTTTGTCTCCGCGGGCCTGTTACACTGGGAGGGGCGGAGCCTTAGGTATTCGCTGGCGGCGGGGAGTGGGGGGGGGGGCGGGCAACCCAGGTCGCTGAGTTGTGATGCTGTCCATGGGGGAGGGGTCCAAGAGGGGACAAAGTTGCTTGCTCTGCTCTTGGCCGGCTTTCAGTCACTTCTCCTGCTACCCACAAGCAAATTGAGCCCTCCTGGCGCTGATTCCTGGGTGGATGGGTTTGTGTACGTTCTAGGTCTCCCCCATGGGTCTCTCCAACAGACTTTGCTGTGAGGCTGGGAGTTTCTCCTGCTGCCGCAACCTCCACAGGTTTTTACCTCCAGAGGTTTTGAGGCTTTCTTTTCCCATGCTGAAACCATGGATTACGTGGTCTGTTTCACTCCCTAGCTCTTCCTCCAGTTTTTCCACACACAAATGTGGGACCACCTGGTCTGCTAGCCACCACCTCATCCACCTGGTCCTCCAGCCCCCACCTTGCCGCATGTCCTCTCTACCCTGGCTGCCCGTCTCTGCCCCTCCTGCCAGTCTGGATGAATGTTTCCTCTTTAGCTCCTTGGTTGTCAGACTTCCATACAGTTCAGTTTTCTGGCAGTTGTGGTTATTTTTTGTTTTTAAATAGGTTGTTGTCCTTTTGGTTGTATGAGGAAGCAATGTGTGCTGAACATCTCCATCTTGGCCAGAAGTCTTTTTTAAGCAAGGCATTTGTTCCAACTTTAAACAGCAAAGTTCCACTGGCGATAACCTAAAAAACTAAGTAAAGCATGAGACCTTTGAATTGACCTAAAGCTAGATTTGTTTGCCAGCAGAGTGAGAATGGAATGTAGGATTGGTGTGTGTTCCTTCCTGTCATCTGTCTCCTGGGCAGGGTTTGTTTCATTTATAATTGCATACAAGTCACACATGAGTGTGTTATGTAGGTTTTTAGTCTAGTTCAGATAAGTGCTCTTATATAGCTACTTCAAACTGTCTCTTAGGGATCCTTGTTTGTTGGGGTTTTTTTTTAAGAAAATGGAGTTGGTTAATTTTATAATAGCATATTGCAAAAAAATTTTTTTTTTCACTGTGTTTGGTTTACTTCATAGCTGAAGGAGGCTGTCCAGATACCACTTTCATTGAAGATGCAGTTCATGTGCTCTTAAAAACTCGACGCATTCTCAAGTGTTCTTATCCCTATGGATTTTTCTTAGAACCTAAAAGCACAAAAAAAGAAATTTTTGAACTCATGCAAGTAAGATATCCTTTTTAAATTAAATTTAAATGCAGTTATTATGAAAAACAGATTTTCTTCTTTTTCAACCACTTCATTAAGTTTTATTGTTGTTTCTAGTAAACACTTTTATTTTCATTTTTGGAATGGTTTTTAAATAAAGAACGGTTTACCAGTAATAAACTGAAACTTTCCTTATGTTTGAATTTGTTACTCTGCAGATCTGAATGAATTCTCAGCTATGTAAATGTTTCCTACCACATTTATGTCTTTGTTTTAAGCTGGTTGAGGTTGAAATGGAGCCTAATCCTAATTACATAATTAGGAATTGTATCTTCAAAACTGAAAAAAAAAAACAAAAGAGTACATATCAAGTGGGAAATTTAACAGTTTAAGTTGGTATTTAGCAGTAACAGTTTATTTTAAGAGTACAGCTAAAAAAGTTACAGTACTTAAAAACACCTAAGTCAACTGACATCTCTGTGACTGACCAACTTCATTGTATATTCCTCTATTTTTTTTTGCACCCAACTTTCTCCTCTTGCTAGTTTTAATATCATTCCTTTGAATTGCCCTCTACTAATTTATATCTTTTTTTCCTTTCAATTCTCAATATTCATTTTCTCCATAAAGCTTTCCAGACCAAACCCCAAATCACAGGGATCTTGCCTTGCTTCAAATTCTTCCAGCATTTAAATGTAGCCTGCACCACATGCCATGCATTTGCATGTACAATGACTTGACTTGAAGTTTATTAGTGTTTTTTTACGTAGACAATTTATAAATTCTTTGTACACAGCTGGTATACTCACTACTTCTTTGTGATTCATACCAACTACGTTGCTATAAACGCCTGGAAAATGAGTGCTATTTTCCTGTAATGCGAGAAATAAAAACACATGTTAAATACAAAGTTATTACTGAGAAACCAGGCAGACACTGGATTTGCTATTGACTAATCCACCCAACCTATAATCTTTTTTTTTCTTTTTCCTCTACCATAGACAGACCTAGAAATGGTCACTGAAGACCTTGCCCAAAAAGTCAATAGGCCTTACCTTCGCACACCCCGCCACAAGATCATCAAGGCAGCATGCCTCGTCCAGCAGAAGAGGCAGGAATTCCTGGCATCCGTGGCCCGGGGCGTTGCTCCTGCAGACTCACCGGAAGCTCCAAGGCGCAGGTAAAGGGATGCACATTGTGGGAATCATCCTAGCTCAGCCTCAAATGCCAGCAGGTTTATTTTTTTATCTAACTAGGTTTTATAATAACTATTTTATGGATAGCTAATGAAAGTATGGTGGCTTCTTTTTTGTGATTTCCACCAAGTATTATTTCTATTTTTCTCATATTTTGTTTGTCATTATATAGTTTCTCACTAAATTAGGCTAGATGAATTTCACACTCCAGTGAACTCATAATTCAAAGAGTATGTCAATGCACTGTGTCAAATATGTAATATATGTAGCTATATGATAGCCATAAACATTTTATGTTGTAGAATTTGGAAACCTTGCCAACTTGTCGTGGTCATATTTATAAGAGGTTGTGGAGAAATTAGTAGTAAATAAAGTTATTTAATGATCTGCATTAGTAAAGTTATTTAAGTGATCCATACTCATCCATTAAAGAGCAGTTGAGTTTTGGTTGTTTTCAGATATTTATACTACTAATGCCATTATTAATTGAAATATTCCTATTTTATTCATGATAATTATGAGCATTACAATTTCCTTTGACCCTGTTTTCACATAAACATTTATAATTTAAAAATAAAAGCAGTCATAAAATACTCTGTTATAGCATGGTGATTTTTATTTTCCAACCATTTTACATGAACATAAAGTAACTTAGAATTTGAAAGAAAAAAATGAATGTATCATTTTAATTATATTTTATAGTTGATCCACTTTGGTTAAGCAAGTTCCAATTCCAGCAGAGGAACTAAAAGTAATGCTCAAAGGGTAAGGGTCTGATTGTTTGTACTTTGAAGTACTGATAATAAATCAAATGGCGTGTCTGATTTCTTTGTAGCTTTGCTGGTGGAACATGGGACTGGGAATACTTAGGATTTGCATCACCTGAGGTAATTGTTTTGTGGGGGATTTGTTTTGTTTTGTTAATTATATTTTTTGTTAGGGCAGTCCTGCCTATATCTGCACCCTCTTCTTTTCTAAATCCTGAGATTGTCAGCATTGTTTTTTCTTTCATTTATAATAAAAATACCTCATTAGAGCCTTCATTTGGTCATTTATGGTATTAGATTATTAAATACATCTCGATTTTATCATTTGTAATTACTGAATAGTCAGAATTAAGGCCAACTTATAGCATACATTTTTGGAAAATATTTTTAAATTGTTTAATAGAGATACAAATTTTATTTATTAGAAATGCACATATCTAGTTGTAAAAATTGTTTCAGTCTAAATCTGTTTTTTAAAGTTATTGCAATAACCTGAGAGAATTGATTTATAATCAATTGCTAAGGTGGAAACTTGTCATTAATAATGTTTATGCAGTAAGAAATGCTTGGCTTAGTTGCTTTCTGCTTCTCTTTAAGATTTTCACTTTCTTGTTTTTTTCTTTGTTGTTGTTATATACCATTTTAAAATACAGAAGTTCTAAAAATACACTGCAAATAGTAGTTGCTGCAAATAAAAATATAATAGAGTGAAAATCTTAATCACATTGCGATTTTCTGAGATTTAAATTGCCACTGTCACTGTTGAGTCTGATTTTTAAATGGTTTTAACAATTCTCTCTATTTTGTCTTCGTCCTTGCACTTGTATACCATCCAATGCTTATGTTATAATAAGCTTTTAACTTTAATTCTTGGAAGGGGGCAGAACAATGAATTTTTTGTTTATCATTTATAGCCCATTTGTTACCTACAACCGAAAGACAATGAAATTGATTATTATCCAGAAATGACTGTGGCTCATTTAAATTAGACAGCTTTCTCTTTTCAGCTACTGTGGATACTTGCAACCACCTTGTGGCCTTTTGTATTGGTGTATAGATCCAAGAAAATACTGACTTGAGAATACTGTGCTTGGAGTTCTGATACGGGAATTTCAAATTTACTTAAATTCCCCCCGAAAATTTTATTGATAATATCTTAATTAAATGTCTGTTGTAAAATGAACAGTGAACTCTTCCTTTACCTGATCTGTGCTTATTATTTCTATGTTATAATTACAGCTTTGGGGATATTGGGAGAAATGTCCACATAAAAGGAGGAATAAACAAGCTTCAGTTACCCAAAAAAAAAAAAAAAAAAAAAAGAGTACTAAAGCTTTCAGACTTTCCAGGTAGAAACACAATTTAGCAAAAATAACTTTACTGACATAGTCACCATCATGTATTGATTATTGTAGCTTTTGGCTCATAGTAACTTTAGGAATCCTGGAATGTTTGTCCTTGACTATTTAGGACCTGCTAATTTGACTGACAGATTTATTTTGTAAAAAATAGGAAGGCTTGCCAACTCACATGTGAATATTTATAAATAAAATCATTGAGCTTTTATTCTCTAGAGATTGAGAATTGTGAAAGTATAACAGTTCCCTCTTAAATTTATTTTTTATGAGTTAATAAATTTTACAAGAATTATTTAACTCATTTTTACTTTTCTCTTCTTTAAAGTCTTTGGCACATTGAAGCACCAAGCTTTTATGTAAGCCTTATTGCAAGTATAAAGAATGTCCACACAGTGTGAAACTTTAAAATTTTGCATGTGTACAACTATCAAGTTAACTACCAGAATTTTATCTTTAAAAGTTAGCTTTATGCCTTTATATGCACTCTGAAAAATATAATGTTGCCAAACTCCAGTAGACTTTTAGGTTGAATTTATATCTTTTTCAGTAAAGTTCATTCCATCTTATTCTTTTTTAATTAAACTGAATGAGTCAATGACCAGCATAGCTATTTGTGTTGTACCACTTCAAAGGCAGAGGATCCCAGAGGAGAGTATAACTTGAAGTCTGTGGGATACCTAAACGCAAGACCTAGCTCTATAACTTATTAGACTGTGGGCTATGTTCTTCCTTAATTTCTTCAAAATGTGGATGGTGATATCATGGAGTTCTGGCAGGATTAGAGCATCTCTTTAAATCACTGACAAAATTGGGGCTGAGTAAATTGTAGTGATTATTATTTAAAACAAAAAAAGTCCTAGCAGCTTTTTTTTCCTATAAATCTTACAACCTCTTAATCTTCTCTGTAGCCTAAACACTCAAACCATTTGGAATATCCCAACTAAAGCCTTTTCATGTGCTTACTTGAAGATTTTAGGAATCCTTGGAAATTTTAAGATAAGTTTAATTTTATGAGAACAGTTTTTTAAGCTTGTTGCATCCTGAGAGAATGCCATGTGAGTTTTCTATCAGAAAAATTATATAACAGATTTATTTTACAGTTGTTTTTAAACTGTTTACATATATTTCTAATTTAAGGAAACTATTCTGTGGTCAGTAATAGTTTATTTAATTCAGAATAACTTTGTACCATTATGAAATATACAAAGTAAACAAATTGCCCCTAAATGTAAGTCTTGAACTGAGATAAAAGTTTCATGTCATCTTTGTCTGTGAAATGTGTGTCCTCGGTGGTCCAGTGAACCATGATGACACATAACAGTTACCCAGTTTGGGATCCTAGGCCTCCAGGCAAAGAGAATGTGAGACCCCAGCTTAGCAGGAAATTTTGAAGAACCTACATAATCCCTCCAGGCACTTGTATCTTTTATGCATTTGTTCCTAACCTGGTAGGATGCCTGTCACTTCTTACTAGAGTCCAACTGCTTATACAGATGAAGGGTTTTAAATAAATTTAACCAGAGTGACATGACATGAATGTTTTACTTGCGATGTAAAACTTTCCATTGTTTATTTTAGTACTTTCAAAATATAAGTATATTGAGTATTCAGGGGTAACCAGGATAACCATAAACCTGAGTATCTTAGTGTTTATCACTGAAAGAATCTATAATGATTCTCAAAATTAGCCGTTTTGTGTTGGTTTCATGCACACTGGCCTCTCTTCTCATCTCTTGTGTCACTAAAATTTGGTTCTGCCCTTTGCAATAGCAAACCCGCTTTAAACTCTTATCACAAATGTAAAATGAACTCAGGGCCATCTGCCCAAAATGTGTTCTTCCCATTTGTTAAATAGAAAACATTTCCCCCTGCCTGTGTTGCAGATAACCCCACCTGCTAGCTAATGTAGGGAGGAAGCCAAGCAACATCTCGTTTTAAAGCTAACCTCACATTTTTCTCTTTATCTAGTTATTTGACTTGTGAGTGTGATATGTTACGGTCCCACAAAATATAAAATCTAACAATCTGACACAGATTTAACAGTGTGTGCTTTTCTTTCTTTCTGTTGTTGATATCACGATTGCTTTTTACAAACCAGACCTCCAAGGAGATCCTAACATATGTTAGTAAAATCATTACAGGATTAGTTATAATACTAAATAACAAGACCTAGGCACATGAAATATGGCTCAGTTGCGATCTAGCATTGGAGCTTGCAAGTATTCCCAATTTACCCAGGCAATTGTAGTGACTACCTAAAATTTTTATATTTCCATGTTCCCTTTTCTTTTTCCTTGGCATGGCGCAACCTGAAGTTTCTTTTTCTAAATTCAAGTGATTTTATAACATGTATATAAAATCACACATTTCTTTTTCCTGGAAAAGTGTGCTGTTTGTTTCATTTGCATTTAAAAAAATTGCATGCTCTCCTGTATTCTATAACCTTTGGTTTATGCAGGAATATGCTGAATTTCAGTATCGGAGGAGGCACAGACAGCAGCGCCGCCGAGGAGACGTGCACAGTCTGCTTAGTAACCCTCCAGACCCTGACGAGCCCAGTGAAAACACCTTAGGTGAGCTATTGGGTTAGATAGGGTTGAATCTCTTAGTTCTCTTGAATTGATTCTTAAAACTGAGTTTGTGGTTGCAAAGGTTTGTAATTTAGGTATGCAATAAACGTGTAGCTGTTTTTTACTGTCATAGGATACGGAAACCAGGGGAGCTGAGAACATGGGCTGCGGGATCAGATCTGGGTTCATGACCCCACCTCTGCTGCTTATCAGGGTGACACTTAATCAAGTCACTGAACCTCTCTCTAAGCTTCAGTCTCCACATTTTAAAGAAGCAATACTAATAGTGCCACTTGGGGGCTAATTGTGGGCTTTAGATGAGATTATGCATATAAAATCCTTAAGCATGAAAAGTACCTAATGAGCACTCATAAATTGTAGCTGTCGTGAGATGTTTTTTTCTTAGCCTCAGTTCTCCTATAAGCACTCTTTAAAAGAGAAAATATCTGATATTAGAAATTATTTTAATTATCAACCTTTAAATTTTAAATTATAATTGAAAGTCTTTAAACTGTAATGTCAGCAGATTATCTTTAGTAAATCAGGATCGACAGGCCTAAAGATATTTTTCTTCAGGCTTTTTTTTTAGTTCCCAAAATCTTTTTAAAAAATAAATAACTAAAACCCTGAAAGCTGAAACACCTTTACTTATTATTGCTTAAGAAAACAGAGGGGAATGGATGGTAACATTGGCATTTCTTGATCTTAGTCAAAAGGTTGGGAAGTGATAGCATTGGCATTTTTGCATAGAACATATGTAGTGCAAGCAAAGAATAATCATGGGTGTAAATAGCCTGAGATATATATTGTTGTTCATGGTGAGATAAATATGCGTGAGAAATCTGAAAGATTAGGTGAATAAGTGAACACAGGTTTTCACCAGCACTGAAAGAGAAATTGCCAATTTAACTAAAAAGATATATGAAATCTGCATGACCGGATTGTCTCTGGTATCACTTTGAAGCAGATCTCCCAGAAGGGAGCAGTGGCCGCAGGCCGGGTCCCTCCGTGGTCAGCTCTGCATCCATGAGTGTACTGCACAGCTCTGCCGTGCGTGACCTCACCTCCGCCAGCCGCTCGGAGAACCAGGACTCCCTCCAGGTAGCTTTGCTGGCCAGCCCTGTGGCCCCTGCTTCTGCTCTTGCTCAGTTTAGCCTGGTTTCCTGATTTCACTCTTATTGCTTCCCTTTGTCTTCCTTCCATGCTAAATTGTTTTGGGGGGTGCTAAAGGAAAAGAGATTTATCATAAGGAATTGTTTCCCCTATAACATGGACAAAGAGAAAACTAAAATAAGATTTGGGTAGAAGAAATAATAATTCTGTATAAATAGAGGTAATGGGGAAAATACAGTAAAAGTAAACTGTTGAAATAAAAAATATAAATGAATAAATAGTGGTTATATTAATTATCTGTTAGGCTAAAAATACAATGGTAAACCTCTCTGGATTAAATCATTTTTCCTTTTAAATTTTAAAGTGATTTTATTTTCTGTCGCCCTAAGGCTCTGAGTTCCTTGGATGAAGATGACCCCAACATACTTCTTGCAATACAGTTGTCACTGCAAGAATCTGGGCTGGCCACCGATGAAGGAAATAGAGACTTCCTCAGTAATGAAGCATCCTTAGGAGCGATAGGCACTACTTCATCTTCCAGGCTGGACTCTGTCCCTAGGAACACAGAGAGCCCTCCAGCTGCGTTAAGCAGCTCTGAGCTGTTGGAACTTGGCGACAGCCTCCTGAGGCTAAGAGCAGAAAGTGACCCATTTTCACCTGACACCCTGAGTTCGCACCCTCTCAGTGAGGCAAGAAGCGAATTCTGTCCCTCATCCAGTGACCCTGACTCAGCTGGCCAGGATGCCAACATCAATGACAATCTTCTTGGCAACATAATGGCTTGGTTTCACGACATGAACCCTCAGACTATTGCCCTGATTCCTCCAGCGGCAACAGAAATCAGTGCAGATTCCCAGCCCCCCTGTGTCAGAGATGGGTCAGAAGGTATGAGGGACGTGGAGCTGGTGCCGCCAGAAGATCCCGTGTTTGAAGATGCTGTGGTCAGTGAGGGTAGAGGAACCCAGAAAGGAGAAGAAAACTCTTTGGATGAGAGTATTCGAGCTGGGGAAGCAGCATCTCAAGCTGGCAAAAGTGGTAATGAGGCAGCCAACAAGGAGGGTGGTTCAGATGTTTCAGGTCAAACACCTCAAACCTCAAGTGACTGGGCTGAACAAGTACACTTAGTGTGAGCTGCGCACCTCTGGGCTCCAGATGAATCGCAGGTGCAGGTGGTATGCTAGTGCAGTGTGCTTTATAGAGACTGGATCCCCTTAGTTCCAACTCCATTCTAAACCACTGGCGTTAGGATTGAATACGAGGAGTTCCCTCAGATGGTAGCTTCATTTTGGAGTTAACCTCACAGGGAGCTTCTTTTATTTAATTGGATAGCTGTCCCTTTTTTGCTGACAGAAAGAAGAGCAGGAGAAAAAGAGAAACACAAATGGGAGTAAGGAGATTAGATTCCACATTCTAAGAAAATGCAGTCCTCTGTTTAGCCTAAGGTCGGCAATACTTAGGTTGAACATTAAAATTAAAGGCTTACTCCTTAACCCTCGGGTGGTTTTAAAAAAAAGGGGTGGGGAGAATCTTCATTTTAGAAGTTATTTTGGACAGATCTGGTACCAGACATTGAGTTCCTCAATCTCTTTGTGCTCTTCCATAACTTTCTTCCCGCCTTTTTGTCTGAGCAGTGTGAATCGAAGTGTCCAAAGCTTCTCTTTAGTGCTGCATCTACCATGTAATTAGTTTTCATTTTGACATGAGTCAAAAATTTCTTTTCTTGTCTATTTACAGTCCACTAGTGCCAAACTCTGACTCGTGCGCTAAGAAGGCGCACAGGCATGGGGTGTCCTTGAGGGCTCCAGGGCGGCCCGGCGTGCTCTGGAGTACGAGGCGCTGTGGGTAGCAATGAAAATCCGACTTAATGGGCTTTGGTTGCCATGGAGACTGCATTTACATAAATGTAGCCTGTAGCTTAAGTTAACTAAACCTAATGCTGCTGTTAAAAACAGTTTATTTTAATATTAAAATATGTTTGATTAGCAACAGCGGTGCTGTATTTTAAGAGACACTTTATTGGAAGTGCAATCATAGTTCTTTGTTTTCACAATTTTACAGTGCATTCTAATTACTAATGGGTGCAATTACTTTTAATGGTAAGTGTTTTATAAAATAAAAAGTGGAGTTTTCATGAGTTATGGTAAATCCCACAATTATTAAAAAATCCAATAAAACATCCTGCGCAACATGTTACTGTGCCTTTGCCTAACCTAAATGGATAGTTGCCAGTTAAATAAGTGAGTCATTCAAACTTCAATGTCTTCTGAAATAACTATGCTATGAATTGCAAAGACCTCCATAAAACCACCCATGGCCTTGCCTTTACAGTTAACATAACAACTAAATATTCGATCAGTTTGTTTGCCTAAATAGCAGATGCTGACATGTGTTTGTTCTGTTGCACAATACTCATTTGCTGTGTGATTACTGTTTAGTGTTCAAAAAAAAAATCAACTTCCTAGTTATCAGTGTCTTACTGTGAAGAAAATACTGGTCTTAGTTGTAATTAAGATACAATGGTATAGTGTGTAATTAAAACTAGAGTAAACTGTTGGAATGGCTGTTTTACTTACATATTATCAAAACTAGCATAACATAAGCAAAATAGATATGCAACACTCCATTTAATGTTTTGCCAGATTCTTACCAGAAATCTACAGATACCAAAATTTCAGTACCAAGTTTGTACAGGCAAGTCCTGGGCTGGGTAAAAGGTTATATTAGTATTGATATCCACATGAATTATAATTACAGTTTTTGATTACTTTTTATTTCCCAAACCCTTCTTTTGAAATATTCTTATATTTGGAATTCGCTTGTCTAGGACATTGTATTATTTAATATTCCCCAGGTTCCTTTGGGATAGAAAACTGTGGGAATTGTTCCTATGCTACGGAGCTTACAATTCCACATTAGTTTTTATTTCCCCAGTTATCAGAAACATTGATATCAACCCCTATTAAAATTTGTTGGGGTAAATATTAACTTTTATGTATGGTGTATTACTGTATATCAAACTGAAATAGTCCATTGAAGGATTTTTTTTACAAATTTATTTTGGATTAAGAATTCAACACTAATCAGTTTTTAGACCAAATTGTAACTTTTCAAAAGAAAGAGTCTTTGTATCCTTTTGAGCCTGTCTTGCAAAGCTGCAGTCAATGAGAAAGTGCTGTGTGGAGACAGTGCCGGCGCCTGTGTTCCTGGTGAGTTCTGGTTCCTTGCACCTTGTGCAGTAAGTACCCTTCGTTTCTGTGCTGTTCTCTCCTGAGCATGAGAAAAAATCATTAGCCAATTTGTATTTCCTTGGTACATATTTTAAAAACAAGTCACTGACTTTACAATTCAGAAATAAAGTTTGGCAAAGCCTATTTTGTAAACAAGTTAATTTTATAATGTTAAAAAAAATTACTCTAACCTTGACTTGTTATTTGCACTTTCATAGTCTATACTTGATACATTCCCACTTTATATACAGTAGGATTCTACAACCGTGTAGATGTTTGGCCAAATGAATGCTGTTAATAATATGTAAAATTCTTTGATTAAACATTTATTACTTAAACTATTTCACTTTTGTCTCATTACATTATAGACTTTGTTTTTACCAAGTCAGGAAGCTGATTTTCTTCAAATTAAATTCCCTCAAATATGATGGAATTAATTTGGTTTTTACATGTAACTGATTAGTGCCTAATATTTTCACACTGAGCATTTTATACCCCAGAATAGATTTCTTTCTAGAAAGATGAAATTGGCTCTTTCTAGACTATTATATGACTGTCCTTATTTTAGGAACTGGCAGTAGTTAAACCTCTTAAAGAAAGACAGACCAGAAAAATTTGCTCTTGCTGTCTGTTCCATTTAGGTCTGACAGGTGGCTGACAAATGGAGTGGTGGCCAAACTTTTGAAGGAATTATCATTCTTCAATCTTTAAAACTGCAATTGGAAATATTCTTGATCAGGCTCTATACTGTCTTTTAGCCAGCTGTTGCACAAGGGCCTAGCCTACACGAGGTATCAGTTTACAGACGGCTGAGAGCAGTAGTTGTGAAAGAGTGAACAAAACACAATATAGAAAAGGTTAATTACTGGACAAGGAAGTTGAGTTTTGTTGCACCTACACATCTTGTTGGGTGTGCCAAAACTGCAAGGCCTGACAACAGAATTGTCTGGACCATTTATGCAACTAATAACCACAGGGAGCAGGCTTGCTCTAATGCAGAAGAACTGCGTCCCTGACCCTCGGAGTTCCTGAGCTGCAGCACAAACCCGCTGCATGCTTGGCGGTTGTCCGGGCCCGAGGTATTGCTCCTGGGGAACTGGGGACAAGGGAACTGACACAAATATGCTGGTGTTCATTTTGCGTGCTCTGCTGTAGGTGACCAAGCCCTCTGCCTCTGACCCAGGAATCGCGTTACTTCTGTTGGCATCCGCGAAACTGTGACAGGCTAACTTGCTGATTTGTGAGCAGGGTAAAATGAACTCCCAGGCCCAACAGGTTTGACAGGATGGAATGCCGACAAACATGGTTTTCTGGAAGAGGAATCATGGGCCAGGTTTGAGAACATGGGACCCTGAAATCTCTGTGGTAGTGAATACTCTCACCCAAGTGACAGGTAACAGGTTGCGGGGGGTAAGGGTTCTCACTGGCCTCCCTGTTACTGAACAGGACTTGAGCTGATGTTTTAAGGTTTAGGGATAAGAGGTAGGACTAAAACAGGCTGTCCAAATGGTTCCTTGATTGTTGCTAATTCCTGCCAACAAGCAGAGAAAGAATGTTTTCATGACAAGGAGTCAAAAATTCCCGTAGCCCTACCTGAAAGCTAGGTATGGCTGCTGAGTCAGGGGGTCCCCAAACGTGAAATAAGTGTATCAGTAATAAGAGCTTGCTGTTTGAGAGCTTTGAGTGGACCAAAACCATGAGGCCTTCATATGGTTGGACTGCAAGTAGTCAAAACTATCCAAACGCTTAAGTGAATGCAAAGCCTTGCCTGAAGGTGCAGATCAGGCTGCCCTCACAGCACCCGCACCTGACCTAGCCAGCCGTGAGGGTGAAGTGCTGGGTGCAGGAGTGACACAGGATGCCAGAGGCTACGGCTGGACACTGACAGGCCTCACCACTGCCGCGGGAGAGGTGGGTGTGCTCGGGTGCAGACACTGCCGCTGGCGCACGGGGCCGAAGGAGAAAAATGACCGCAGTTACAGCTCCTCCGCACAGGCTAGCCTTCCCAGTCCCAGGCAACCTCCCCCCTTGGTTAGGGGATGGGGTGACCTGCCACCCATTTGTCACCTCATGGTAGCTCCTGACTAACACACATTTAGTCTCAGCTGGGAAAAAAAGCCTTTGGACACAGTAGTGGGGAAGGAGGGCTTCCCTTGTGGGTCGGGCCCTCTGGGTGATTCAGTGTAATGTGGTTTTCGAATCCAACATCTAATGCAAATAATGTGCTACATGCCTGCAAGTATCGGTCTCATAATTGTTGGGTGGGTTCTTGGGTTCAGGGGTGGCCATGTTTAGAGAGGTGGGCCTAGATCACTCCCTGGCCTTCCTCCTTGCCTCACCTCTGGGGGTCCAGCGGAAACAACACAGAAGCCCAGGAGGAGAAAGTGAAATCACCTTTTTTCTCCAACCTCCAGTATCCTTTATTTTTCCTAGAATCCGGATACCATTAACGTTGTCTTAAGGGAGAAATTGTCTGTTTACATAGTAAAAAGCTATGAGAGAAGGTTTATTAGTGCAACAAACACTTCGTAGGTTAGGACAGATAAGCCAAGAGTAACTTTATTTGTGTGTAAACCAGTTTATAAAGGCCATATTCTATAATACTAAAGTCCACATGTTGCATATAAATGTAGTCGCATCAGTAGTGAACAAATTTGTTAGTATGTCACATTTTAGTTTTTTCAGTTACTGGAAATCACTCCCTTTGTTAATGACTTAATGGCAACCCGGGCACTTGGGCCATTTCCCAGCGCAACATCGCCACCTGCCTGACGCAGCCCCCAAGTACACCCATTTTGGAGAAAGGCAGCTATTTTGACCCTAGGCTCTAGTTAAAATGCAGTGCCAGCCCCATGAGGCCCTGTGTGTGTCATCTGGTGTAACATCTTCCTTTTCCAGGGGTGAACTGCACTTGGAGAATTAACCTGGGCCCAGCAGGCCTTGTGGGTCCAACAGAAATGGTATGTTTGGGAGCACAGCTGGCCTGACGATAGCAGTGTTTGGATTTTACATGAAAAATTAGTAGCTACTCCTTTTGGGGGTATTATCTGCCCAACTTCACTGCCTGAAACAAAGCCACTGGTTTAGTGGGAGGTCTCAGTTCACAGGTACCTGGCTTTGGTTCATCTGCTTGGAAGCAACTTCTGCCAAATCCCCACAACCCCTTGAAACGACAGAGAAGAAAGGTCTAAAATTTATTAGAAAGGCAAAGGAACTGAAATGACTGAAACTATTTTAAAGAGTGAAATTGAAGTGGGAGGAATCATTCTACCCTGTTTCAAGAGTACGGTAATCAAGACTATGATACTGGTGGAAAGTCTCATCAACTGATTTTGACAAAGGCGCAAAAACAACCTAATGGAGGAAGGATAGTCTTTCCAACAAAGGGTGCTGGTGCAATTGGTTATCGGATGCACATATGTGAATCTCTCCCTAACTGTCACACACTTGATATAAAACTTAAAATGGATCACAAATTTAAATTAAAATAGAAAACTTTTAGGAAAAAAAGTAGGAAATCTTATGATTAGGTTAAGCAGAGTATATGTACTCTGCGCATATATATAACAAAAGTATAAACCATAAAAGCATTGATAAATTAGACTTAAAGCTTTGCAAAAGACCTTACAAAGAAGATTAAAAGACAAGCTATAAACTGGGAGAAAAATATTTGTCAATTACATACCTAGGATATATATAGAACTCTCAACAGTAAAATGACAATCCAACATAAAATGGACAAAAGACGAGACATTTCATAGAAGAGAATACATGGCTAAGAAATAAGCACATGAAAAGATGTTCAACATCACTATCCATCAGGAAATGCAAATTTAAATCACAAGACATGTTACACACCTGTTAGAATGGCTAAAATAAATATCAACACCAAATGCTGATGGAGATGCAGAGAAACTGGATCATTTATACATTGCTGGTGAAGATTGTAAAATGATACAGCCACCCTGGAAAATAGTTGGGTAATTTCTTTAAAAAATTAACCATGTATTTATCATGACTCAGCCTTTGTACTCCTGGACATCTATCACAGATGTAAAAAGTCCACATGAAAACCTGTAGACATGATGTATAGCAGCAGTACTTGCTAATAGCCGAAAACTGCAATACACCAAAATATCCTATAGTACATGAATGGTGAACTGTAGTATATCCATGCCACGGAATCCTACTCAGCGATGAAGGGAATGAACTATTAACACAATTCGCAACAACTTGGGTGGATCTCAAGGGCACTATGCTGGGTGAAAAAAGCCAATCTTAAAATGTCACAGTGTCACAGGTAGTGCAATTTCATTTATGTAACATTTTTTAAACGAATGAGTGGTCACCAGGGGTGAGGGATGCTGGGGGTGCCAGGAGCTGTGTATGTGACTATAAAGGGGCAGCACAAGGGACATCTGTGGCAATGATGGAATAGTCAATATCTTGGTTACCGTGGCAGCTACATGAATCTACATGTCATAAAATTACAACTACACATACATACTGTACCAATGTCACCTTTCTGATTTTGATAATTGTACATTTTGTAAGAGATAACCACTGGGGGGGGGGGCAGGTAAAGAGTACACAGGACCTCTGTTATCTTTGCAACTTTCTGTAAATCTATACTTCAAAATTAAAAGCTTTTTGAATTTTGAAAAATTTTTAAAATGTTTATTCTATTACAGTTGCCTCAGTTTTTCCCCCTTTGCCCTCCTCCACCCATTCCCCACCCTCCACCCCCCGCTTCCACAGTCAATTCCCACTCTGTTGTCCATGTCCATGAGTCATTCATACATGTTCTTTGTCTAGTCCCTTCCTCTTCTTTCCACCATTGTCCTCCTTCCCCATCCCCTCTGGTCACTTTCAGTCTGCTCCGTGTTTCCATGCCTGTGGTTTATTTTGTTCATCAGTTTATTTTGTTGAACAGATTCCACTTATGAGTGAGAGCATATGGTATTTGTCTTTCACTGACTAGCTTTTCACTTAGCATAATATTCTCCATGGAGTTCCATCCATATTGTCACAAAAGGTAGGAGTTCCTTCTTTCTGTTTTTTTAAATGCAGATTGATTTTATTTATTTAGTTTTTTAATGTCAAAATCCATTATAAGATATTTAAAAATTTAAATCCATTATAAAGTCTCAGCAATTAAAACAACATGACACCAGCACAGAAATAATCAAGTAGATCAATGAAATATAGTGAGCATTCTAGAAACAAACATATGTATCTGTCTAACAATGTAATATATGATTAAATTGGTATTGCAGATCAATGGGGAAAATAAGACTTATTCAACAAATAAGGTTCATGGACCACTATTACTTGAAATAAATATAGAGCCCTATTTCACACATTTTACAAGAAATATGCAATTGAGTTAAAAATCAATATGCAAAACCTAAGGAGTTTTAGGAGAAAATACAAAGCAATATTTTTCTTACCCTGAAGTAAAATAGTTGAACCCAGTAGCTATAAAGTAAAATATTGACAATATGACTATATTAAACATTTAAGACTGCATAGTAATATACATATTTTAAAAAGTTAAAGGACAAGTAATAGAATAGGAAACTATTTGCAACACATCTAAAAAAAGATTAATTGTTTGGCTTTTTTTTTTAGAGAAGAAATTCTGCAAACAATCAGAAAATGGATAAAGAATACCAGTCATTTAAAGCTTTTTTTAAAATAATAGAAATAGGAAACACACAAACATAGGTTTAGTTTCAACAAATAATAAAGTAACAAAATAGTACATTGTTGTCACAATCAGATTAATGAGTATTAAAAATATTGGTAATATCAAGTATTGGTGACTATGAAAGGAACTGGGTATTCATAGACTCTTTTTTCTTCATCTTAAAGCAGTCCCTTTAACATATTTTTCAGTGCTGGTTTGGTGAAGGTGTATTCTTTTAGCCTTTTCTTGTCTGGGAAACTCCTGATTTCACCTTCCAATTTAATTGAGAGCCTTGCTGGGTAGAGCAGTTTTGGTTCCAGGCCTTTGCTTTTCATGACTTGGAATATTTCTTGCCATTCCCTTCTGGCTTGTAGTGTTTCTGCTGAGAAGTTAGCTGCTGGCCCCACCCTGGCTCTCTTATATGTTACCGCCTGTTTCTCCCTTGCTGCCTTTAGGATTCTCTATTTGTCTTTGATAATTGCCATTTTAATGATGATGTGCCTTGGAGTGGGCCTCATTGGGTTCCTCTTGAATGACACCCTCTGTGTTTCCTGGACTTGTGTGACTTTTTCTCTCCTCCAATTAAGGAAGTTTTCTATCATTACTTTTTCAAACAGGCTCTCTATCCCTTCCTCCTCTTCTTCTCCTTCTGGTATCCCTATTATCCGGATATTATTACGTTTCAGGTTGTCCTGCATTTCCCTAAACGCCTCTTCATTCTTTTCGAGTCTTTTTTCATTTTCTTGCGCTTTCTGGGAGCCTTTTTCCTACCTTATCATCTAGGCTGCTGATTTGTTCCTCAGCTTCATCTAGCCTGCTTTTGATTCCTTCTACTGTGTTCTTCGATTCAGAAAATGTATTCTTCATTTCCTCTTGCCTCTTGTTGATAGTTTCTATATCCTTTTTCATGCTAATGGAGTTTGCAGTATGTTCCTCATAGTTTCCCTGTAGTTTTTGGTAATTCTCTCTGAGCTCACTGAGCTCATTGAGCTTCCTTAGAACTGTTGTTTTGAACTCAGTATCTGATAGTTTAGTTGCCTCTATTTCATTTAGTTCTCTTTGTGGGGATTCCTCCTTTCCCTTGGACTGGGGTGTGTTTCTTTGTCTTCCCATTATTTTCAGACTCTTCTTTTTTGCTTCTGCTTCTTAAGTTGATCTGTCTTGATTTCCTGACTTTGTGGTGTTAACTTCTCTGGTTGAAGACCACTGTTTTTTCTTTCTGGATCTGCCTCTGCTGATGTCAGATGTTAACCCTGTCTGACCTTAGGCGGTCTGTTCGAGACTTCCAGGAATCTACTGTCTGTGGCTGTTTCCTTCAGTTGTTAATCTATTCACTCTACACTCAGCAGGCTGGCTTAGACACCACAGGGTGGGGCAGGGTCCCTCCTGGGGGTGGGGCTATTGGGCCCTCTCATGCAATAGCCGCTCAGGGGAGTGGTCTGCCTGAGCAAGATGGCTGCTGCCGTATGGGGGATGAGTCAGGACCAGGATCCGGCCAGCTACTCTCTTCTCTCCCCTAAGCTTCCTCCCCCAGTCTCTCCTCAGACGTCTCTAGCCCACTCTGCCCCCGCTTTTGCTGGAGACTAGGGTATGTGGTAATTAGGTAATGCTAAAGCTGATTCTTCTGTCTGTCCGAAATTATAAGGCTCCTCTGCTATTACTGTTCAGTTGTTTGTTCCAGGTGATTCTCCACAATTTAGTTGTAATTCCAGATTGGTCCTGGGAGGAGGTCAGTGTGACTTCCACTCACTTCCCCATCATCTTGATTCTCAAAAGCTTTTTATTAAAAAGAGAAACCAGATTTGGCATGCAGACAATAGTTTGCTGACCCCTGCCTTAGAACACCAATCAGATCATTTTTATCATAGTATATTGTGAGCTGTTAGTAGTGCTACAACTTGGGGACCATTGAAACTACCTTAAGCAATTGATTTATTTGTTTCAAGGACTTCAATTTAAAAAAAAGATACTGAAACTGCCAACATTTATTCTTACAATAATGTCAGATATATGCCGCAACATTTGGCTGTTGACATTCTTTGAGCCTAGGAGTGCAGGGCAACATACTGACTTTGAAAAGAAGATGGCTGCCTATGCACTAACCTTTAACAGGAACAGTTTCACTAGGACCATTTGTGCATCGATAGGTGTGCTTCTCTCTCCATGCCCAGAGCTAGATGAGAGGATACTCAACGTGGGAAAATATAAAGAACAAAATTCAAAAGTAAATTATAGGCCCCAAATTTGTGGGCGTTATAGAAAGTATAACCTGAGCTCTCCTATGGATTCTCCTCTCTCCTTTCCTTTAGGCTTCCACTGCCCCTTTGTGGACATCTTGAGTTGATTTACAAATAGATTTGGGATCACTCCTCACAGGTATTCAAATTGTGCACGCTCTCCTCAAAAGATGAATTTCCAATATTGAGGACAAACTAATCTACTCATTTTGTTGGCTGGCCTTAAGAGGTGTGTCTTGCTCAGACTCTTTGCCAAATGCAAAAATCAAAAGATTGTCATAAGCATTAGAATTTCTTTTAATTGAGTCATCACTACTGTGTAATGGTACATACAATAGACTCATGCAATAGTCTGTGTGTGGTGGGGGAACATTGCTGAGAGAACAGGCATGCCCAGTGTGGAGAAAGAAACTGGCCAACCCTGACTGGTGTGGCTCGGCTGGGCATTGTCCCACAAAGCAAAAAGTCTCCAGTTCAATTCCCAATCAGGGTGCAGGCCTGGCCTGCAGGTTTGGTCCCTGGGCAGGGCATGTAGGAGAGGCAACTGATGTTACTCACATCGATGTTTCTCTCTCCCTCTTTTTCCCTCTCTCTAAAAAATAATTAAAAAAAAAAAGAAAAGAAAAAGAAATTGGCCAGCATGTCCCTATTATATTCAGGAAGATTTTCTTGATGCCAGGAGAATATGCAAAACCTCAGCCTTTCCGGCTGAATTTGTTTTCTTGTGTGGAATTTGCCATGACTTTGGTACCAAAGCCTCTGCGTACACATAGTAAAGTTTATTAAGATATCCAGACCTAGAAGCTTTAGAGTGTCCTCCCAAGTTTTTTTGGCTGGGTGGCTTTAAAGTTCCTTTCTCTTCTGCTTGCTCACATTTCATACCTTACTTCCATTTCAGGATTTTGCTAATAATAATGAGATTATAAACACAGTAAGAAACTTTACCAAAGTAGTGGAGATGGGGCTAATCTGAAATGACAGGTAATCAAATAGTCAGGTGAATGTGACTATAGTGCTTATACTTTAATTCAAATGCCTTACTTGAGATCTGTAAATTTAGTCAAATTTAAAAGTTAAGGTCTATGATGAATAATTCCGGAGAGAGTCCATTGAATTGTGCTGCCTGCGCGATTCACCTATGCTGTCGAGCTCTGTCCAGTCTGTGTCCCTCAGGGACATAATCAAATGGGTGATGAGATACGTGTGAATAAATAAGTCAGTGCAAAATACATGGGGCTTCTTGTTGACTGATGGGTATGGAGTTTCAGTTTTGCAAGGTGAAAAAATTTGGGAGATTGGTTGCCCAATAATGTGAGTACACAATGCTACTGAACTGTACACTTAAAATGGTTGAGATGGTAAATTTTGTTACGTGTATTTTATCACAATTAAAACTGAAATATATTTCTTTAATATTATGGGACTCCAAAGGAGGCCAGTTGTCACAGACAATCAGGGGAGGTAGTCAGTCTCTGAGTTAAGCCCAGACGTACAGGTGAGACAGTGACAATAGCCGGTAGCGATGTGTCCTGAGCCTTCCACATAGCTGAACTTCATTAATCCTCTCCACCCCTACCAGGCAGATACTATTATTCTGCGCAGTCTGACTCTAGAATCCAGGAAAAAGTCTGAATACGTCGATTTATCTTATTCTTAAAGTTAGACTGTGCCAAAATATTCCCACAGTATGTCCAAGTCGGGAGAAGAGAATGGAGTAAGTAGAGGTTTCTGTATTCAATTTTATTCATATAGATTTTGTTTACAGCTTTCAGAAGTGCTTGAGAATCTTCAACAAAGTACCAGGCATCTTACAAATGTTTGCATGTCATCTTCATGCTCATCCTTTAAATTTATAAAAATCAGAAATGTCCCCCAGAAAGTTTTGCAACATGACAAAGAAACTTAAAATATAACAGCTATAGCTACCATCTACCGAATGTTTGCTTTCATTTGAAAAGAAAAATAAGCACTTTGAAAATTTTTTTTAGAATAAAAGTGCTTAGGAAATGGCCACCTCTGCATATCTGAGCCTGGCAGCACTTGGCAGATGACCCTCCCTCCCTCTTGTCAACACGAGCCAAGCTTGGCTGTGAGACTAGTGTCTCAGTCCAATCAGTTGCAAAATGAAAAGAAAAAGGTTGATGATATCCAAGTAGATGTTCAGAGTAGCAAACACATACTCTTCAGGGTTCAGGTCAAAATGATGATGACGCCCGCCCACCATCAGCTGCACATCCATGACCAAGTACTTAAAGAAAAGAAAGAAAAATTAGCTACTTAGATTGTTCATTTCTATCCAATCACTGTCTTACACCATCAGGGGAAATTATTTTAACATCAATGCATACGTTGCAGAAAGTCACTCTGCGGGTACATATGTTATTCTTACAGCCTCAAACGTTCACGGTGTTCCCAAGTTCGTGCTCTATTAACACAAGCGCTTTGTCCTGAAGCTGGTGGGACCAGATCTGTGAGCCTGCCTTTGCTTGGCAACTCCAGGAGCTTTGTGCCTTTTGTCAACCATGTGGGCCAGGTGGGCATGTTGGGCACAACGATGAACTACAAAATGCCTTGCGTTTGCCATTTCCTCACATGTTCTCCCCGAACAAAGAATGGAAATAAACTGGGTCCCCAACATTGAGATTCGCACACAGCAATAATTCTGAATTCCTGGAGCTCCATGATCATGTCAGCATTTCCAAGATAGAATGAGGAGAAGAGGGATTTGTGGTCAAATGACCCCCAAAATAAACATTTTAGCTCAGCTGCCATAGGTAAAATCATGAGCTCCTAAAAACCTCAAGAAAAAAGTCAGCGCGCTCTCTTAGCTTTGCGTTACAAAGTGAGTAGAGCCAGGCTGCGTGAGAAAGAGTCAGCAGTTCCTCACTTCTTCCTCTCCAGAGTCTAGCCTAAGAGCCCAGTGCTGTAAGGCAGAGCCATCAGAGTGTAGAGAATTTGGGAACATCTATTTCCGAACATCCACTTCAGGGAGACCCATCCTGTGATTCAGGTAGTGGCTGTCCCTGGGTGCTGGTTCCCAGTGGGGCTTGTAAGAAACAGGGGGAAGGGAGGGGCAGGAGGGCAGGAATAGGCAGCCTCACACAGTTCACGGCAGACATCAGGTCATGTAATTTGGGAACAACCCGTCTGCAGGTGAGGCTGACAGCCTCTGAGAAGGGGAGGTCACGTGCCTGATCAGAGTGGCAGAGGAAAGAGTCAAACCAGAGGCTGGGGGTGTGCCAATGCAGGTGCCTCCCCTGGACCATTCAGTCCCTTCTCCCCATTCCGCCTCCCCTCTCCCTGTGTGATTTCAGCAACTTTGAGGAAAAGTTTGTATTTTTACCATGTGATCCAGCAGTCACACTCCTTGGTATTTACCCAAAGGAGTTGAAAACATGTTCACACAAAAACCTGCGCGTGGATGTTTAGAGCAGCTTTATGCAAAATTGCCAAAACTTGGGAGCAACCAAGATGTCCTTCAGTAGGTGGATGGGTACATGCACCATGGCACATCCAGACCAAAATGGGCTTTCAAGCCATGAAAAGACACGTATGAACCTTAAGTGCACATTACTAAGTGAAAGAAGCCAACCTGAAAAGGCTACATACTGTATGATTGCATCTATATGACATTCTAGAAAAGGCCAAACTTGGAAACAGTAAAAAGGTCAGGGGCTAGGGGAGGAATGAATAGGCAGGGCACAGAGGATATTCAGGGCAGTGAAAATACTCTGCATGTTACCGTAACGAATGAGCATGTCATTTATTGTACATTTATCCAGACCCATAGAACATAGACCAAGAATGATTCCTAATGTAAGTTATGGACTTCGGGTGATACTGACATGTCAGTGTGGGTTCATCCGTGTAATAAATGCACCACTCTGGTGAGTGCCATTGATAGTGGGGAGGCTGTGCATGTGGGGAGCAGGGGTGGGTGGGAAATCTCTGTACCTTCCTCTTGATTTTGCTTGAACTTAAAAGTGCTCTAAAAAGCCAGCATTATAAAAGAATGAGGAGGAGGAGGAGGAGGAGGAGGAGGAGGAGGAGGAGGAAAAGCAGGTCTCCAGCTCTTCCCAGTGAATCACTGACTCTGTGTGACTGCACGCTCAGCACAAAGGCTTAGGCAGCCTTGCCCTACTCTTGGTCAAAGAGAGGGAGAAATGGACTTACAAATGAGAAAAGCACAGTTCCAAGTCCAGCATACAATAGATGCAACCACTGCAAAAAGAAAGGAAATGGTTGAATATTAAGAACAAGATTTGAAATAACAGAAAGGCTCGCTTAGGTCACTGCTTTAGATTAGGACCAATATTAAGAAAGCTGAATCTGTGAGCAAACTCATCTTATTCGAACATAATTGGTCAACAGCATCCACTCAGTGCCATTCAGCAAGCAAAGGAAAACTAGCCTCGCATTGGCCAAATAAGGTTCTTCCGGAACCTTAAGTGCTCAGGAGTGGTAGGACAAGCAGAACGCACTGGATGTGGTTCCAGTTTTGCCCCATCCACAAGGCCCTCCTAGAGAATCTGCTCTGCCCTCAGCTCTTGGAACAGGTTTCTGGGATCGTGGTGACCCTCACACACCATTGTCAGAGTTGACTGAGGAGAGGGGGGATGTATCCACGCCAACAGCAGCCAATCTCTTTATGACCAGGAGTCTCTTATATGTGATCAGGACCAAACAGATGCTCCAGGCCAGTCAGAACCCATTTTCAGGACAGAGGGATCCAAGCAGCAGAGGTTGTTGTGCCAGTAGCTGGTGCTGCAGCTATCACTGTACTAGCAGAGGTGGCCAAGCAACTCAACCCAGAAGAGGAAGCGGGGAGTTCCATTCCTGTGAATCCTGGCTCCTCTAGAAGTTCCATGGGGTTCCCTTGGGTCTTTGCCTCGAGCCAGTCTGGGCAATGTCTATTTGTTCCTTGCAGCCAAAACTTCCCTAAGCAGAATATGAGCCTGGCCTAAATGCCACAGGGCTTGGCTCTCTGGGGACAGGATAAGAAAGTGGCATATGACGTCTGAGGAAAACAATGGCATTCCCTCTTCAGGACAAGAAAGCTGGCCCTAGAGGGGTGGGCGAAGCACCCTGCTAACAAGAGAAGGGTCTCAGTGCGGGAGAGAATCAGGAGGCGGCAATCCTGTGTGAGGCACAGTGTTTGCGGACTGAGCTAATGGTAAGGAAACACCTGATTACTGAAATCTGAAGAACTGAAAATCGCGAAAGTCAAACAAGCATATGTAGTTAGGACAAGGTCTGTCAAAGTCTTCCATTTATACATATGTGTAAGACAATATATGATAGATACTTGTGAAAGGAAATTTAGAATGGGAACTAGGGTCCATCTATCTAGTAGAGAACAGTTTCTTAACTGCATCTATTATAAAGACCTGTGGAACCCACCTAACAAATAATTGTATTCTTACTACCAAGGTCTGTGCTACCATCAACAGTAAATGGAGCACTGTGGCCTATATCTTTGCGATGTCTTTGAGTTCATCTCTAAAACACAGATGCTACCTCCCAAGCTGTAGACCTGTATGGTCATTCACAAAGCTAAGCCAGGGTTGGCTCTCTGTCTGAAGATCACTGAGTAAGTCCACTTGTTGCCAAAGTAGCTCTTCAATTCAGCAATTGGACCAAGTTGGCCTTGGGACGTTAGTCCAGTGGTCAGAGGCCTCAGGCCAGTCCTCAGCGGACCTGGCCTCGGAGTGGGGCAGTCTACCCAGGGGCCACTGGCGGCCGGGCCACAGGGCCAGGTCCTGCGCCCCTGCCTCTGCATCGCCCCAGCCGTAGTGCACGCACACCACCATGTGGTGGGAAGGGCTTGGGAGCCAGAGTCCCACAGACCTGGCCTTCATGCCACCCTGTCCATGGTCCCCCGCAACAACACCATGCCACACTGGACGGCCACTAGGGCAGGCCTCAGAGCCCTCCCGCTCCTGGAGGGGAGTGCAATAGACACAGCACCCACGCAGTTGCTCCTGGGCCACGTTCCACTTCTCAGTCATTGGTGGGATTGGTGGGAGGAGCGGAGCCCTTCCTGGGAGGCACGGGGCCACTGTACTGGGCTGGTTGGCTTGTGCTCCAGGGCTTCCCGGTGGCCTTGCTGAACCTCCCATAGTCTAGAGTGCTCCCACCCAACTCCCTTCCTTGTCCTTCACGTGGGGTCGCATCTGCTGTTGTGGTCTGACAGATCTTCCAGCCTTTGTCGGCTCCCCCACCCCTTTCTCTGGTAGACATTCCTCCTATGAAAGTCCTCCCATTTGTCCTCTCGGTGTCTGCCTCTCAGAGGGTCCACTCTACCACCACCAGCGCTTCCCCCGAGATTTCTAACAATCCTCAGAGATTTCCAAATGAGATCCCACTTACATATGATCGGACGAAGATTAAGAGCACTCCATAGATTAAAAGTATGATGACAGCGGCGAACAGCACTCCATTTAGCAGCGTGAAGTCCAACTGAGGAAACACAAATAACACCCCACGACTCAGTCATCATCTACACAGAATTCCAAGGTGTTTAGAGAAGCACTTTACACCCCATAAACAGAAACTGCCCTCCTTATTTTTTAGATTTTATTTATTTATTTTTAGAGAAAGGAGAAGGGAGGGAGAAAGAGAGGGAAAGAAACATCAATGTGAGAAACATCCATCAGTTGCCTCTCCTATGGGCCCCAACCAGGGACCAAATTCCCAACCCAGGCACGTGCCCTGATCAGGAATCCAACTGGCAACTTTTTGCTTTGCTGGACAACACCCAGTCAACTGAGCCACACTGGTAAGGGCCAGAAACTGGTCCTTTTGCTAATAATTTACCCAGGTCAATTCCAAAAACCATGGAAATCCCTTAGCCCCAAAGACTGAAAGCAGGACATAAAAAGTGTCCTATTGCCTGGGACTTGCTACTGGAGGAAAACAAGGGTAGGATTATGGATGAAATAATAGGAGCCACAAGGTGATAATTGTTGCAACTGGGTAATGGGTACATGGGGGTTTGTTGACCTACTCTAATTTTGTATTCATTAAAATGTACATTGAATGAGTAGGATATAAATTTGTATGTATAATATGATTGTAATTATGATCGTACATTTTCATTTTTTAAATTTTTTTTTTTGAAGAGTGAGGATACAGTGCATATTTTTTAAAAGAATTTTTTAAAAGATTTTTATTTATTTATTTTTAGAGAAGGGAAGGGAGGGAGAAAGAGAGGGAGAGAAACATCAATGTGTGGTGGCATCTTGCATGCCTCCTGCTGGGGCCCTGGCCTGCAACCCAGGCATGTGCCCTGACTGGGAATAGAACCAGCGACCCTTTGGTTTGCAGGCTGGCACTCAATCCACTGAGCCACACCAGCCAGGGCTCATTTCTTTAATTTAAATAAATTTTTATTTATTGGTTTAAGAGAGGGAGACAAAGACAGAGAGAGGCAAAGAGAGAGAGAGAGAGAAACTTTGAAGTGTTGTTCCACTTACAATGCATTCACTGGTTGACTCTTGCATGTGCCCGGACTGGGGATCAAACCCGCACCCTTGGCATGTGGAGACGACGCTCTAACCAGCTGAGCTATGTGGCAAGGACCATTATTCATATTTTTTAAAGTGTGTGCAGAGAATGCATTAATGAAATGAAATAGACCAAGTATTTAACTGTGTACCTTTTTCACATTTGTTTGCATTTCTTTAAAATAAAATATATATATATACTAAACTTTCAAAAATTACTTGTTAATGATTCTTTTTTAATGTTGAAATTTATTAATATGTTTTTTGGTTTTGCCTTTACAAATCAGTGACCAAATCAGCCTGGAGCGGGGTATTAAGATTTTTTCAACGAAAGTGGAATATTCATCTGCTGACCTGAAAAATCTGGGATTGTGCAGCAAAAGAAGACCGCTGAATCCAAAACATTCTCTTGCAAGAGTATTTTTCTAATGCCTTAACACACCAAGGGTGTATAACCTGAAGTCCTGTATCACCCAGTGGGGTTCTCAGATCAGCAGCATCGACACCACCTGGGAAATGTGGACTGTTGGGCCCCATCCCAGACCTTCGACGCGGCAAGTCCGGGGCTGGAGCCCAGGAGTCTGTGGTTTCACAGCTTCCCAGGTGATTCCGATGCTGCTAAAAACTCGTCTACAGGTGAGCTTCCAATACATGTGTGTACTGAACACTTGGAACGTGGCTAGTCCAAGCGAGATGTGCTGTCAGTATAAAATACACACTGGACTTGATTTCAATTTAAAAAAAAAATAAACCAGCTCATTAATATTTTTGTTATATTGATTACCTTTTGAAATGGTAATACTTTGCCTATATTGGGTTAAGTGAAACATACTATTAAAAGTAATTTCACCTGTTTCGTTTTGCTTTTTCAGTGTGGCCACTAGGAAAGCCAGAAGCCAGAAGGCAAGCACGCCATGGAGGTGAGTCCCACAGAGCAGGAGAACAGGGGGGTGAAGGAGGAGAATGGGGCGGGCGGGGCAGAGGAACAAGTCCACGTGCTCCCTTAGGACAGAAGTCTGTTTCAATAATACATACTTTTGTTTGAAGAGCAAATAAAGTGAGCGATAACGTCACCAGAGCGGTTGCTGCTATGGCCCATAACACTTCCTCGGCATCATAGAAACTAAAACCAGAGAGCGTGATTATTGTTCACATACAATCGAGGAAAAGCACACACAGAAAAGAAAATGTGCATCAAAGACTTACACTGATATGGCTCCTAGCAGCAGACCTTGCAGAACTGTCTAAAAACAAAATTCACAATCAATCAGGAGCCTGGTTGCCAGAGCCCGGCATCCGGAGGAGGTGGCCGGAGGTGTGGGGTCTGCGGGGCCTAGCGAGCAAGTGGGCACGCGCGTGATCCCAGCGCACGAGGACAGGGCAAAGGGGTATTGAAAGAAACAGTGGAACTAAACATGTCCTTAAAGTCTCCCTAAAACTAACAAGAGAAAATTCTTCTTTTAGTAAAAAACATTTTAGGACCCAATAACAACTTCCAACATATTTAGTGAATTAAATATGTACTAATTAGAAGTGTGGAAACCAACATAAAGTTTTATCTGTACCGTGTTCTCATTCATCAAATGGGGCCATCCGCGCCGAGCGGTAACATTTTATCAGAGCAGGAGACCTGTGTCTGCTATTGCTTCACCGACAGTTTGAGCATCAGCCTTTCCCGTGGTGCTTAGGTGAGAATAAAATGCTTCTTCAAACTCAGAGGTGGGATGAGGAATGAGACATTCCCAGTAAGGGGCGGGGGGCGGGGGTGAGGGTGGCGGGGCAGGTGGAAGGCATTTATTTACGGAGCGGAGCGTGCGCCACACCTGCAGGTGCCTGTCCGGGGCCTGGAAAAGAGCTGCAGCGGTTCCCACGGGCCGGATGGGGCCAGAGGGCGGGGCAGTGCGGAGAGAGGCCGGCGCTGAGAGCCAGCAGGCAGCCACCCAGGAGAATGCGACCGAAAAAGGCAACGAGGATGAGCCCAGGTCGCGTGAGAACGACAGCGAGCAGGGAGCAGCTGCAGGGCCTGGGACATCCCCCAGCGCGGAGGGTACTCGGTGGTGAGTGGTGAGTGGCCAGAGTCAGTGGTGAGTCCGAGACTCTGCTGACCCGCAAGAGCCAGAAAAGAAGCCTCCAGAGCCAGGGAATAAAAATGAGGACGTGGCCGAGGCGCCGCGGTGCCGGGACGGTAGAGGGGTGGGCCCACGAAGTGCCTACAGCGTCGGATGAAAGAATGGAAGAGAAGCCGGCGCCCGAGGACCCTGGGTTGCCTCTCCATCCCCCCGAACCCCGTGAGTTAGGGCCTGCTTTGTTAAATGTATTTCTTTGTTAAATGTTAAATGTCTTTATTTCCGTTATACGTTTTAGAAAAATGTATCTATTCCACATACTCATGATAGTTTAATAATGTGCTTGCTTCTGACCTTCCTCTCAAGACGCACTTTCTTCTTCTACTTGCTCAATTGTTTCATATTTCTCCATCTTCAGGAGCACATGCAAGAAGTGTGAGAGAGGGAGACGGAGAAAGAGGCGGGAGGAAGTGGGGGGGCGGGTGGAAGGGGAGGGGATGGTTTCCAGCTGGAAACCACTCTTCAGCTTTCCCAAGAGTAGGACAGTGAACAGCAAGAGGCCCTGGAAGTTAAAGCTGCCTGCTGGTTTTGAAAGCTCGGAGCACGGGCTCAAGGGGGCACAGTTCTGGGGGGCGAAAGCAGTCTCCAGCTGCTAGTGTTTTCCCCTGTCCCTCAACTCCTTTTCTGAAATGGTTTTCTCCATATATGTCCTAGTCCCTGGGCAAGACATAAAGTCTAGAAAATAAAACTAGTTTTTAACGCTCTATAATATTTCTTTTCTTAAGCTTTACCTGCTTTGAGATAAACAGCAAAACCTCAGAGATGAGAGCTTTCTTTAAAACCAGTAGCTTTGATCTCTTCTTGTAATAATAATAGTAATAAAAAAAAAACCATTAAAACCAGTAAAAAAAATTTTAATCTTCACTCAAGGATATGTGTATTGATTTTAGAGAGAGAGGAAGGGGAAGAGAGAGACAGTGAGACAAAGAGAAAAACACAGATGTGAGAGACAAACCTTGATCGGTTGCCTTCCGGATGCCCTGACCAGGGATCGAACCCTCAACCTTTTGTTGCACGGGACAACACTCCAACCAACTGAGCAACCCAGCCAGGGCCAAAACCATTGAAAATTTTTAAGTAAAAAATTTCTATAAAAATACCCCCCGTTCCCGCACACCCCCAGCCCCATTGCTTCTGCTCTAAAATTCTCAGTATCTTTCTGTTTGGCTTTTAACCCCCGACCCCTTACTGAGTGTGGTCTATGCAGGAACCGGGAGACCCCACTAGCTCACCTGGTCAATGAACAGGTATCCACGCCAGCTAAGAAAGTCCCCTCAATGCTCTGGCAAATGAGAAAATGCCCGAATGTGGGCATCACGGAGCTAGCCCTCTCCAGCCACGGAAGAAACTACTCTCCCCGACATGGAAATCACACTGGATGCTCTGTACACAGTTATGGGTGTTATCACCATGGGCCATGTGTCCTTGCTCACTTTGACCACCAGGAGGCGCAGATCCAAATCCAGATTCAACACTCACAGAACTATGCATTTTGTATACTAATCTACCTACTGGCTTTATTTTCCCTACCCTTATTTTATTTTCCATCATATTTCCTCACTAATTTATCTTTTTAAAAATTTATCAAATTCATCCTTTGTTGGATGAGTAACTGGAAACAAAGTTGCCATTAACTTTGCAAAAATTTCCCTAGTTTATAATTATTCCCACTAGTTTGTTCTTAATTTATATTGTGGGTATTTTTATAAGCTACTTCAAATCTGACTCGCATGCAACCAGGTGAGGAATAAATTAATTGGTAAATGAATCTTTTTCTTTTAAATTATATTTTATAGATTATGCTGTAACAGTTGTCCCAATTTTTCCCCCGTTGCCCCCTACCCAGCACCTCCCACTCACAAAGGCAGTCCCCACACCGTTTTTCATGTCCATGGGTCATGTGTATAATAAGTTCGTTAGCTACTCCATTTCCTACACTGTACTTTACATCCCCACAGCTATTCTGTAACTACCTATTTGTACTTCATAATCCTTTCACCTCTTCACCTGTTACCCCAAACCCTTCTCCCATATGGCAACCATCAAAACACTCTCCATATCCATGATTCTGTCTCTGTTCTTCTTGTCTGCTTAGTTTGTTTTTTTAAGAGTCAAATGTTCATATGTATTTATTGCCATTTTATTCATAAAATAAAATCTTTCTTTTGATCTTTCTCTTTTTCTTAAGTAAGTCCCATTAACATTTCATATAATAATGCTTTGATGATGATGAAATCCTTTAGTTTTTTTTCTTGTCTGGGAAGCTCTTTACCTGCCCTTCCATTCTAAATGATAGCTTTGCTGGGTAGAGCAATCTTAGCTGCAGGACCCTGCTTTACATGACTTTAACTATTTCTTGCCAATCCCTTCTAGCCTGCAAAGTTTCTTTTGAGAAATTAGCTCACAGTTTTATGCAAATTCCTCTGTAGGAAACTAACTGCTTTCTCTTCCTGCTTTTAAGATTCTCTCTTTATCTTTTACTTTTGGCATTTTAATCATGATGTGTCTTGGTGTGGGCCTGTTTACATCCATCTTGTTTGGGACTCTGTGCTTCCTGGACTTGCATGTCTCTTTCCTTCACTACATTAGAGAAGTTTTCTTTCATTCTTTTTTCAAATAGGTTTCCAATTTCTTCCTCTTTCTCTTCTCCTCCTGGCACCCCTATGATGCAAATGTCAATATGCTTGAAGTTGTCCCATTGGTTGTTTATACTTCACTTATTTTTTTGGATTCTTTTTTCTTCTTTTTGTTCTGATTTTTATTTGTTTGTCTGTTTATGTTCCATATCATTGATTTGATTCTCAGCTTCATCAATTCTACTGTTGATTCCCTGTAAATTGTTTTTCATTTCCATTTGTTTATCCTTAATTTCTGCCTGGGTCTTTTTTTAAGCTGTTGAGCAATTCACTGAGTTCCTTGAGCATCCCTATAACCAGTGTTTTGAACTGTGCTTCAGATAAATTGCTCATCTTAATTTAGTTTAGTTCTTTCTCTGGAGTTGTGACCTGTTCTTTTATTTGGGCCATGTTTTTTTGTCTCTTCATTTTGGCAGCCTCCCTGTGTTTCTTTCTATTTATTAGGTAGAGCTTCTATGACTCCCTGTGGTGGTAAAATGGCCTAATGTAGTAGGTGTCCTGTAGGGTCCAGTGGTACAGCTTCCCCTATCACCCAAGCTGGGTACTCAAGGTGCACCCTCCATGTGGGCTGAGTACAGCCTCCTCTTGTAGTTGAGCCTTGATTGCTGTTGGCAGGTCAATGGGAGGGGTTTACTCAGGCCCATCAGCTACAAGGACTGGCTTTGAACACTGAACACCAACCTCTATCCTCCATGGGTGTTAGCACTTCTACATGGTCTGTAGCTGTCCACTGGGCATGCAGGCTCTGAGATTTCCTGCGTGGTGGAGGCCAGGGTCAGCCACTACCTATGTTCCACCCAATGCCAGCCAGCATGAGCTACAAAGCAATCTGCAAATGGCTACTACTTGTTCTGCGCTTGGAAATTCCCAAACAAAGCGAAACTATGATCCAAAGCTGGTTGTTGCTAATGCTGGGCCTGAGGCCACTCAGCCAGAAGTACAGGGGCTGGAGACTTGCTAGGCTGGTTGTTGCTTGTTTGAGAGAATTTAGGAAGATGTGAAGCATGAGCCAAGACCAGTCATTCATATGGAAAAGCCACTGTTAACAGCTTGAGTGGGCTGTAAGTTGGGTGGGATGGAGCCTCAAGCATTCCCTAGAGTGGAACAAACCATGTGAGCCAGGTCGATGGAGTCTCAGATATGGCATCCACCTGCGGGCTCTGTGGCTCTGTGGCTCTTTGGCTCTGTGGGGGAAGGACTCAGAAAAGTGACAATGACCTCTGCCTACATTTCTTTTGGGGCAAAAGTTGTCTCCTAGCTCTTGCTCTGACACTTAAGTTCCTCCCTGTATGCTACTAGTGCCTTTCAAGCTGCTACCCTGGTGCTGGAGCTCAGAGGGAATGAGTCTGAGCAAGTCTCTGTGCTGCCCCTTTAAGAGATACTGCTTGGGACTCCAGTAGTTCCTTTTACTGATTCAAACCCCACTGGTTTTTACAGCCAGAAGTTATAGGGGCTTATCTCCCTGGTGCTGGAACCCTGGGCTGTGGGGCTTGGTGTGGGTCTGTGACCCCTCACTCCAAAGATATCCCTCCCAAGTTTTTGTCCACTACATGTGGGTGTTGGACCAGCCTATTCCATGTCTCTGCATCTCTGAGTCTCCTACCACTCTGGATGGATGTTGTTTCTTTAGTTCTATCGTTGTTGGACTTCCATCCCCCTTGGTTTCTGATAGTTCTGAGTGACAGTTGTTCTGTAGTTTAGTTGTAATTTTGATGTGGTTGTGTGAAGAGGTGCGCCGTGTTTGCCTATGCTGCCATCTTGACCAGAAGTCCCCTCATTTGGAAAATGAATCTTCACATGGGATGGTCATCTACAGTGGTTGGGAGGACACACTAACTCTCCCAGAAAGAATCACTTGCCAACACACAGAGTCACACTGAGACTGTTTTTGGATTTTTCAAGAGGGCAAACGCTCACTATCAGTGATTTTCATGGAGACCACCACCTCCAGAGACAGGGGCGGCCAGAGGTGTGGCTGACTGGGAAGCAAGACGAAGAGTCAGGGGAAGGGGGAATGATGCTTCACTGCTCCTGAGTCCCTGAGGAGGACGGAGCCCTGTGATCTCTGCTGGGGTAGGGTGGGGTAAAATGATAGACACTCAGATTTTATTTAGGTTTTAAAAATCTAGGAGCTCCTGGTACCTACTCAGAGCTGGTGAGAACCTAGAGTCCCCCTGGGCAGCTCAAAAAGGAACTGGTGGCAAACAAAGGAGCCACACAGGTTTCTGTGGCCCAGAGCAGCGCTGAGCCACAGAGAAAAGGCCTGCGGAGTGGAGGCCCCACGAGGGGGCGCTGGTGACATCAAGAACCAGACTACGGATAAAGGAGAGAGAGCCAAGGGCCAGAGCACCCTCGCCCCAGCTCTCCAGAACTGCAGCGCGAGGTGGCGAGGTAGGGAGAACGTGAGCTGAGGTGGTTTCTGCCCCCAACGAGGCTTGAAATAGAAATAAAATAAATCTTACAAAAATAAAATTACATTGTTTTGTACACAAGTTATGAGTTCCTAAACTAAACGTGAACCCACTCTCCATAACAAAATATGTGTGTTGTGCTTGGCAGGGACCAGGGACAGTCGGGTTCACTATTCCTGAAGTGCAGCTCGGGTGTGGGCGCGGGCTCCCCGTGTGGCCTCTGAGGGCAGTAGCCCGGGGCGCCCCAATTCTCCAGTTTTCTAAAAGGGTGTGGATACTATCTCATAAGTAATTTTATGAGTTCGTTGAAACCAGAATTCAGCCAAGAGAATGTCCCACAAATAATTTTCAACTGTATTATTCTACAGGAAGCTTTTCTACAATAAAAGGAATGAATTTAATAATGTAACAAATATTTCGGAGGTGAGCTTCGACAGGTGCTAACAAGGCTTACTTACAAATAATCCCAAGAGGACGTAGTTTGCGGGCACCTGACGGCGGAGTTTCCCACAGCAAGAGAGTACACAGAGCACAACGAAAAACACTGGCCTGGGGATGATGGAAAACCATGTGTTATTTGCTTCCAAAGATTATATCTTGTGAGATACTATAAGTAGATAGAGATATAGATGTCATTATGTGATATTATCTGATAAGTATTATAAAGGAAACAAAAATGTGAATTATTAATTTTATCCCTTTTTTTTTAATGCCTTTAAAACTAACTTTCCTCATTGCCATCCACAGACAGCTTTGGGGCTCTTTCCAAAATTTTTTATTTTGAAATAATTGTGGATTTACGGAAAGCTACAAAAGGACAGAGAAGTCCCATGTACCCTTTACTTAGTTCTTCTTAATGGTTACATCTTACATTATTTATAGTGTAATACCAAAACCAGTAATTTGACCATTGGTGCAGTGTGCATACATAATGCCATAACACAACTGTGACAGAAACCTACGTGTACATACAGGAAGCCAGCACCACAATCAAGATTTGAAACTATCCCATTACTAAAACACCAACAAGGTCTCCCTGTGCCACCCCTGCCCCCTGCGCATGCTCACACACACCCCCACCCCTAACTCCTAGCAACCACTAAATTGCTTGTTTTCCATCTCTGTAATTTGGTCATTTCAAGAATGTTATGTCTTTACCTAATTTTTTAAAATCTTCACCCAAGGGTATGTTTATTGGTTTTAGAGAGAGAGAAAGAAAACAAAAAACAAAAACATCAATCTGCTGCCTCCTGTACACATCCCTACTGAGAATCAAACCTACACTCTCGGTATGAACCCTGACCAGGGGTTGAACCTTCAGCCCTTTAGGTGTGTGCAACAACACTCCTACCAACTGAGCCACCTGGCCCAGGCTATCTTTACCTAATTTTTAATGAAGAACCTCGATCAATAGCTAGTAGAAAAACTACTTTTTATTAAATCCAGTAATACTTACCAGACTGCATAGGTGAACCAGGGATTCTTGCGCACCCAAGCTCTTAAACCTGTCCTGGTTTTTAGAAAAATGAATAGTTTTACTCAATAAGTAGTTAATTTTGGTAACTAATATAATATTCAAGGAGAAGTAAAACAATCTCATGAGAAGGGGGAAGCTCTAAATGGTTTGCAATGATGGTGTGAACAACTCTATTTAAATTACATCAGTAATAAAGACTCACCAGAAAAGAAATGTGCCGATAATTGCCCCAGTGATCATCAGCTGAGCTGACAGGAGGAGGAACACTTTCATAATGAAAGCTGAGGAGGCAGAAACATTATTTTTATGACATAAAATTCAAAAGTAAAAGTATAAATTACCTATTTTTTTTTTTTATTCCAGAGCGAAAGGGAGAGAAATACTGATGTGAGAGAAACATCGAAACATCGATCAGTTCCCCTTCACAGGCACCCAGACCAGGGGCAGAATCCGCATGCGAGGCAAGGGCCCTGACCAGGAATCAAACGCGCACCGTTTTGGTTTATAGGACAACGTTTTCACCACCTGAGCCACACCAACCAGGGCTAAATTGCCTGTTTTCGATAATTAGCAAAAGAAAATTTTCCTCTGATTTTTTGAGAATGAGAAAGGAAGTGCTAGTTTATAGTTAGCTGATTGAATAACAACAGAAAGACAGCTCTGCAGAGCTCGTGGGAAATAATCTGGATTGTCTGAGGTGTTTTATTGGAGATCTGAAGCTTTATCCATGAAAGCCCCAAAATTTTAAATACAAACTTGGGAATGTAATTCCTTATAATGCACACCATGTCCTCTTCAGGCCGAAAGTGACCTGAAAGTTGCAGGATGTCGCAGATCTATTGTAGGGATCCAGCTACACTCTGGCGCAGAGTGAAGTCTGGGAGAGTGGGCGTTTCCCCGCTGGGCCTGGACTTGGGCTGCAGGGAGTCTGTGCAGCTTCTCAACCCCACTTCTCTCCACGCCTGCCTTTAGCCACTCCCTTCCCTTTTACTTGTGCAGAAACTAGATAACCTGATGAGTTATAAGTAAGACCCTTTTTTGTGGCTTTATGCCAATTTTTAGAGAGAGAAAAAGGGAGGACGAAAGAGAGGGAGAGAAACATCAATGTGCAGGAGAAACAGTGATCGGTTGCCTCTCGCACACCACCCCCGAACCATGGACCTGGCCCTCAACCCAGGCGTGCGCCCAGTCTGGGAATTGAACCAGCAACCTTTCGGTTCACAGGCCCGTGTTCAATCTATGGAACCACACCAGCCAGGGCGCTTTATGCCCATTTTAAAAGGAAAAAGAAGAAATGCTGCTTGAAGTTGACTTACAGGATCACAGCTGTGTCCTTTTGCTGGGCGTTTCTGTGCATAGGAAGTGTGACAACAGAGAAATGGGCCTGAGCGATCTTAATGGAAATATCAGAATATGGATGAGTCCAAATGTGTGCTGCCTACATTAAAATATTCTCTTAGTTAGCGTTAATTCCACATCTATGTATCAGGGACTGTTTGGGAAGAAATACTAAATGTGGCCCAGCCTCATAAAACTAGACATTAGATCAATGGAATAGAATTGAAAGTCCAGAAATAATCTCTTATGTTTATGGTCAATTGATTTTTAACAAATGTGCCAGAATAATTTAATGGAGGAAGAATAGTTTTTTCAACAAAAGGTGCTGGGACAACTGGGCCTACACCTACAAAAAATGCATTTGCACCCCTTCCTCATGTCATCCATATACAAAAGTTAGTCAGTTGAAAATGGACTAGCGATATAAACATAAGAAATACAACTCTTGAAAGGAAGCATAGGTGTGAATCTTTGTGAGCATGGATTAGGCAATGGTTTTTAAAGACATGGTGCCTAAAACCTAAGCAAAGAAAGAAAGAAACAAATAAGTTGGATTTCACCAACAGTGAAAGCTTTGTACTTCAGATGATACCATCAAGAAAGTAAAAGCAAACCCAAAAACTGGAGGAAAAATTGCAAATCATATATCTGGTAAGGGACATATCTAGAATACATAATTGCAATTCAATAACAAGAAGACAAATAACAATTAAAAATGGGCAACGCTTATGGGGTTGGTGCCCTCCCACATCGATGCTGAGCTTGGTTACACGACTTCAGTTGCCCTGTGAAAAGCTGGCATTTGTACTACAAGCTGAGGCTTGACAGATGCCTTGTACACTGGGGCTTCTCCACTGGGCAGACTTCTTCCTGGGACCCAGCTGCCATGTGACAGAAGCTCAAGTCACAGGAAGAGATCCACAAAACCAACACCAACTGCCCCCCATGGCAGGGAGTCTTAAGAGCCATTGCATCTTCAGCCACCATCTGATTGAAACTGCATAGGAGCCGCCAGTCACAACAAGTAAAAGAACTTCCCGACTGAGTCCAGCCAACTCACAGAATCATGAGAGCTAATGAAATCATTATTTCTTTTTTAAAGTGGACAAGGGATTTGAATAGACATTTTTTTCAATAGCCAATAAGCATGTGAAAAGATGCTCAACATCAATTAGTCACTAGGAAAATGCAAATCAAAACTACAATGGGATATCCTCTCACACGCACTAGAATGACTGTAATAAAAAGAGACAAAAACAAGTGTTGATAAGGATGCAGAGAAACAGAAACATTCATACACTGCTGACTGGAATGTAAAAAAAGTTCAGTCTCTTTGGAAAACAAGTGTTGATAAGGGTGCAGAGAAACAGAAACATTCATACACTGCTGACTGGAATGTAAAAAAAGTTCAGTCTGTTTGGAAGAGTTTGGCAGTTTTTCAAAATATTAAACATAAAGTTACCATATAGCTCAGCAATTTGTAGGTACCTACCCAAGAGAAATGAAGACATGTGTCTACACAAAAACTTATATGTGAATGTTGATCACAGCATTATTCATAATAACCAAGAAGTGGAAACAATCCAACTGTCTACTGAGAAATGGATAAACAAAATGAGTTCTTTCCAGGCAATGGAATACTATACAGCCATAAAGAAGGAATGAAGTACTGACACATGCCATAACATGGGTGAACCTTGAAAACATTATGCTAAGTGAAAGAAGACAATCACAAATGGCCACATATTATATGATTCCATTTCTATAAAATATCTAGAATAGGCAAATCCATAGAAACAGATAGTAGAGAAGTGGTTGGCCGAGACTGGGGAGGAAGGGATGGGGAGTGACTGCTAATGGATGTGGGTTTCTTTTTGTACCAATAGTTGCAAAACTCTGTAAATATACTAAAAATCATTGGGTTGTACTCTTAAAAAGGGGGTGAAATTTATGATGTGTAATATATATCTCTGTAAAGCTGTTTTTAAAAATTGTAGCTCCCTATCCCCATAACTCTTAATCCCTTACTCTGCTATACTTTTCCTTTTTTTTCCATAACATTTTCATCTTTTTATAGACTATATAATTTTAGGGGGGTTGTGGGCAGCCTCCACCCTCCCGGGGGGGGGGCAAATACACATAATTAACTCTACTAGTGGTGAGGAGGCTTTACATATGTTTTCAGTTACAACCCCTTAAGCCTCAGTTTCTCACCTGTGAAGTGGCACTGCAAAGACTTCGTTTACAGAGGTGTAAGGATTAAATGCAGTAATGTTCCTGTTGCGCAACACGCAGTGACAAAGGATGGGCAGAGGTGGCTGGTTGCTTAGTGACATCCATTCTCCCCAATGTCCTCACTATCTAACCCAGATTTCGTTAAAGGTGGCAATGGACCCAACTGAAACCACAGAGCGAAGTGGCTCCGTGGTCCAGATAGGGGCAATGCCATGTGATTGGAAAATCTTGCGTGTGGTTTCTGAACAGAGGCTGGATCTGGAGGATGCGCAGGACGTCTGTCAGTGAATGGCGGCCCCTGGAGTCAAGGTGGCAGACCAGCCTTGGCCTTTTTTTGCCTTTGCTGTTCCCTACCCAGAAGGCTGGAGCGCCAAAAGGCATCCTTCCAGCCACAAGGAGGGTGAGGGCCAGAAGGAGACAGCTGTGGGACTCAAAGCTCACAGTCTTCTTTCAAGTTGTCTGACCTTAAGAAGGGCAGAGCAGTTACAGGGACCTGTGGCATTTGCCTTGAATTTTTTTACCTTTGGATTTCATATTTCGTGAAAGAAAAATACTTCTCATTTATTTAAGCTACAGTTTTTAGGTTTCTTTACTCCCAATTGGATGTTATATTTCCTGTACGGAATTAATATCTAGGGCATTGAATTAATATTCTTTAAAACTTAAGCCAATATTATGGCATTACATTGTATGTAGGTAAGAACATGCTATAGTCGATTCATATCTAATTCATATTTCCTAAGAAAACCACCAGTTTCTCACTAAGATATGTTCATTAGGGATTTCTGAATGCCCTGGACAACCTGGGGGTGGCCGATCTCAGCGGCCCTACGCTGTGTCCCACGGTGGAGCATGACTGGGGAAAGCTGGGAGCAAAATTCAATGTTTCTGACAGTCCACTCTGTGGAAATATATAAGAGAACTTTGGCTTTTCTCTCCCAAAAAGGTAATTTCTTGACTCTCACCTCTGCGGATAGACACTTCTGAGAATGGGTTGGCTAAATTGTTGTTGTCACTGGGGGTGCTCTCATCAGAAATTTGCACCACGTAGGGATCCGCTTGCCGACTAGCCTTGGAATGTGGCTTCCCATGAGTTTGTGGCGGCCCAGGGGAAGGAGGAGTTTCATATGGCTGATCAGATTTGGTCTGGATGTTCCCATCTGCTGCTTTCCGGATCAGATGTTGATGATCTCCAGCACTAAGGTCTATTGGTTCACTGTACTCCAAGTCCATTTTCCTGAAGGGGGAAAACTGTTATTCGGGTCCTTATGATCATACCACTACAACCATAGCATCCTCATACCATTCAAGGGAACTTTTCCTTATTTTAATTCCCCTGGTTCAGTACTTAGGAAGTTGTACTTAATAAATACTTGTTCAATGAATGATGAACAAATACTTTTAAGATGCTGCCTGTAGAGTAAAACTACTTACATTCTATTATGAAATCAATACATTTATAAACTCATTCAGCAAGGAGTTATAAGTTTCCTCTATATGCCACATGTGCAGCTGCGCTCATTACCTCCACCCTCAGAGAGCATATATGTTGGAAGAGAACATAACTGAACAAATAAGAATATGAGCAGGGCCAGGAACAATGCAGGCTAGTATGAGAGCCTCTAACAAAGTCTGGAAGAACAATCAAGCAGTACAAGAGGCTGTTAAAAGCTTTCAGAAAAAGTGACGTTTAAGCCAAGGCTGCAAGGTGAGTAGGAGCTGGCCAGGTGAAGAGGAGGGGAAAGGGTTTCCCAGGCAGGGGAATCAGCCTGGACCAGGACTGGCAGAAGCAGAGTGAAGGCTCCAGCGAGTTCAAAGAGGGAAAGCAGAATGAGTTTAAGCAGAGGAGCATGTCACTAACAGCCTGGCAAGCCAAGTTCATCCAGAAGGCCACGGCTGTGGTAGGCCGAATAATGGTCCCCCAAAGATGTCCACATCCTAATCTCTGGGACCTGTGGTTATGGTACCTCACATGGCAAAAGGAAAGTTGCAGGTATGACTAAGGACTTTGAGGTGGGATAGGATCCTGGATTATCTGGATGAGCCCAATAGAATCACAAGTGTCTTTATGATCATACTTATAAGGGGGAATCAGGGATCTCAGAGTCAGAGAAGGAGATTGACAACAGAAGCAGAGTTCAGAGTGACAGAGTTACTGTCTTCGCAGATGAAGGAAGGGGCCACAGGCCAAGAAATGCAGGAGGCCTCTAGAAGTTGGAAAAGATAGGAAACATATCCTCCCCTTGAGTCTCCAGACAGGAATGCAGCCCTGCCGACACCTTGGTTCTAGCACAGGGCATCTGATTTTGGACTTCTGACTTTCAGATAATAAATTAGTGTTGTTTTAGGGCAATCCGTTTGTAGTAATTTGTTACAGCAGCAATAAGTAACAAATAGAACAGGGAATCACAGGGCTATGACTACAAAGATTGCACCAGGCTCAGCGTGGAAAGTGAGCAGCAGGAAGCAAAAGTGGAAGCGAAGAGACCAGAAATCCAGAGACGGGATTGCGGTGGGCTTTGCCACCATGATTTGCAGCAGAACACAGTTCTTTGGAAACCAGTACTGAATTGACCAAAAATGGCAAGAGAGAAGGCCCCCATAAACCCCACAGGGACCAGGAGACTTAGACGAGCCCCCGCTGCTGGCCTCCTGTCCCACAAAGGGAGCCAAGCGGGCGTCTGAGAAGGAGATTGCGGAGACATCAGGGGCTTAGACAAGATAGGAAATGTCTGTAAATAGGTCTGAACAAAATACCATGCTCCTTACGGAGCGGAGGGGGGCCAGGGAGAAGTGATTTGCCTGATCAGAAATCAAAATATCATAAAGCTATAGCTCAAAGTGGAGTGCTAGCCTTGCAATAGATAAATGGATCACAAGGATGGAAGAGATCCAAGAAATACACTCGTCTATATTTAATAATTGATAAAAATGGTATTTTAAATTATTGTCCTATGATGTTGGAACAATTAGCTATGCTTGGAACACAAAGTTTAAGAACTATTTCACATCTTTTACAAAAATGCATTCCAGAGATTCCAGAGGAATTAAAGGTATTTTATAAATAATAATAGCCATAGATATTCTACAAGAAAATATCAACGAATATTTATCTAAGCCTTTGTAAGAATAATGCCATAGAAGAAATGCTCAACAGATTTGGGAAACAGGAACACTTTAAATATCATGACCAAAAGATACCAGTAAATCTGAAATGCAAAATTGTGAAAATAAAATTTGCAATATTTACTATACTGTAAAAAAAAAACCAAACTTTGTAACAAAGAAAAAGTGAGCAACTGAATAGAAAGATGAGAAAATAACATAAATAGACAAGCAATTAATAGAGGAAATTGAAATGATCAGTAAACTTAAGAGATGATACCTATATAACTTAGGAGATGATACCTACCTCACAAATAACCAAAGAAGTGCAAGTACAAACAATTGTGAAATGTCCTTTTTCTTGTTTACATAAAAGACTAGCAAAAGTGAATATAAATGTACATATAATTCTCAGAGTCACAGGGGTGTGGAGGAAATGAGTCACCCAGGGCCGCATTATAATTTGCAGGTCCTGTACACACCTGCCTTCCTGGTCCCCTTTCCATAAAAAATATGAAAAACCATATTTTATAGTTGCATTGGTATATAAAACATACAATCCAATCTGGATTCATTGTATATTATAAATTCATGATTATTATTTTTTTTCTCCTGATTTTAAAGGAAGTTAAAATATCTTCATGACCCCTGACACCCTCATGGGCCCTGCGACGCGCCTGCTCCGCCCCGCGGCTACATCAGCCCTGACAGAACCGTACAGCAACTGGCGGGTATGAAACCTTTCTTGGTGGGTAATTTAGAAGCACCTACCAAAAATACAAAGGTGCCTTACTTGAGATCCATTAGTTACATTTTTAGGAGTTTATCCTATAAAAATATCCCCACAAACAGGCAACCATACATGTATAAGGAGGTTCATTACATCATTCATTGTCAATACCTGCAAAATGTTTAAAACAGGCTAAATATCCAACATCAAGAAATGGTTAAATTAATGTTGGCAATGAAAAGGCAGGTATATATGGATTGATGTGGTAAGTTTACTTCAATACACTTTTACATTTTAAAAGTCAGTTTAGAGAATGATATTTAGTGAGATCACATTGATGGTTTATACAGTTCCAGAGACTGAGGAGCTATACTACAAACTATTAATATGGTTATCTCTACCACAGCAGAGTTGGCGAATACTTCTGAATTGTATAAATTTTTGTAATGAGCATTTATTATATATATAAAAATAAATATTTACATTTTGAAGAAAATAAGAAATATTTCTCTTTTTTGATAAAGTCTGGAGCTCCTCTGAGGAAAGGAATCTTCACACACAGCTGAGAAGCATTAAAAGCTGCTCAAACCACCAGGGAGGTTTCTTCCCCGGCCATCCTGCGGATGAGAAGGGCGAGAGACAGCAAAATGGTCAAAGCGCTGAAAACCAAGCAAACAAAACACAAAGGCAGCTGAGTTTTCCTCATGAAACTGTAATTGGCGGGTGCCCAAATAACAGAATGCTTTCACCTAGTCCTGCAAAAGCTTTCCCGGCTCCTAAGCCAGCAGGCCTCCCATGGACAGGCAGGTGCTGGGATCGAGAAGCAAAGTTCTGAGCGACAGTTAGGGGAGTGGCAGTTGGAGTGTGGGGTGGTCCAGGGAATCCCACCACCCGGGAGAGGGGCTCTCAGTCAAACCCCTCTGCCAAGCCTCACAGCGGTCAAAGGGCCCCGGCCAGCGCACGGCGTGCTGAGTCCCAGGGGGGCCTGCACCTGCATCCCCAAGACGCGTTCCATGTCAGGGGCTGTCCTGCGGCCGCGGCGCCCTCCTCACCGTGCCTTCACCTCTCCCACGCAGGAGGAAGATGCCTCCGACACTCAGCCTGCACAGTTCTCCCAAATAAGTAAGACTGTTTATGGTAAAGGAGGCGGTGGTTTTCCGGTGGATGATGACGACGTGGGTGCCGTCCGTGGCCCAGGGAGATGCCTCCCCCGGTCTGCAGGCCAATGAGGAGCTGGGGAGGCCTGAGGCTGGCTGTTGGGTGAGAGAAGTCAAAGGACGAGGTAGAGGGTAGCGGGGAGGGGATTGGGAGAAGACACTTGTCCTGAATGGAGACTGTTGCCAAGCAAAGGCTCATTGACACATTAACCCACAGTTAATTAGAATTAGTGCCTGCCTGCTGTGTGCAAGGCATGGGAAAGTAGAAGAAACACAAAGAGGGAAAAAGGCCAACATCCTTTCCTGCACATGCTCATAGTGCAGGGGAGGAGGCATGGGTACAAAGGCGTAGGCTAAGGTAGAAGGAAGGAAGGGTCAGAGCAAGGAATAGCTATTTGAGATAGGGGGTTGGACCAAGGAAGTATGACTCCGGGCACGGAAGCTTCCTGAAGGAAATGAGCTGATTCCGGAAACATGGATAGGGTCAGGCGTGAAGTGTTGGGAGGAAGTGTATTCCAGGCAAAGAGAACACCCTAAGGGATGGGAACCATGGGGTACACATGCAAAACAAAGGACTTCTGTTCGCGTCATAGACGGTGCGAGTAGAGTGGGAGACAGATACTGTGATGGCCCCCAGGAGATAAAAGGAAAAGGTCAGCAGGAACTCAGGCCTCGGCTCTGCTCCCTTGCGTCTACCCTGCAGTTTCATAGGCCTCATTCTCTCCCTGTCCAGTCTACAAACTCTCTCTTTAGTTTGTTAATGTTAATAGGCAACTCGAGTTAATTTCTTTTTTTCCAATATTACCTGTGGGCAGGGAAGGGGTATAACGAGTAACTCGACCAGTCTGGTCAAAAGAAATGCTGCTTCCTCCTCCTCCTGTTTTATCAGCCTCAGAGTTGACATGGATCAGGTGCTTCCCAGATGTAAAAGGTGCTTACGACCTCCATGTACTCACTCACTGAACCCTCACATCAACCCTGTGAGGCGCTAGGACGGGTAAGTAAGTGGGGACTCAGTGGCACAGTGCTCCAGAGACATCCAGAACCAGGGCAGCAGTGGCTGAGGAATCCTGCACTGCCCATACTCACCAAGACACAGAATGTGGTGAACAGCGTCTCGCTGAAACCAGCTTCTGATATATTTTATGCATCTGCTTTTTTTTTAAATTTTAAGAGTTTTAATTAATGAATCAGGCAAATTAGACTACATGCTAAGCCTGATAATCCCAAGGGAAGTCAGCCTTCTTTCTCTTAGTGTTAATAATAAGGAATACCCTTGGAAGGTATTTATTGCCGCCTTCCCAGCTCCCTCTCTCCTGCGTCCCTCTCTCTGTCGGCAATCTCCCTCCTGGCACCTCAGGAAGCCCTGGCCTGGCCGGCTGAGCTCAGGGCTCATGCTCTTCCTGAGGCACCAAGGAGGGAGAACAGCAGGCTTGGGTGGAAGCCTTCATTGACAGAGCCTTCCTGAGTTCTTCCTGTCTCCTCCCCATTTTCCTCACCTCCCTCCTTGACCCCTCCATCACCTTCTCAGCCTAAAAGTCCCATTTGCCTCATAGCACAGCGCTCTAGGTCACTCTAGGACAGTGACTTTTCAACTGCTGTGCCAGAGAATTTTTAAAACATGCAATACATGACTGTTTAGTCAGGGGGACTAACCTTTCTTCCTTTATATTATCGGATTTGAAAAAATGATAACAGCCAACACAACAATAGCCATCTGGTGTGAATGAATCAAAATTATACCTATTTTTTTTTTTGGTCAGATTGGCAAAAAATATATTTTTTAGTGTGCCACAGAATTTTAGTGATTCGCTTATGTGTGCCATGAGATGGAACGGGTTAAAAATCGCTGCCCTAGTGAAGCCTGGAAAACAACCCACAGGGCTGCCGGCCACCGCCCCAAAAGCCAGACCAGTGAGGCAGGTACTGGCGAGAAGGAAAGCGGTTTGATCAGGAGTCGACAACCTGAGAAGATGGCAGGCTCATGCCTCCAAAACCATTTTGGCATCTCAGGCATCCTGGCGAGGTTGCACGGGGGAACTGTGGGAAGGGGGTGCTAAGGAACTTCTGGCCACGTGCAGTTTCTCAGCTCTGCTCTTGGGTGGTCTCACTGTTACCTCCTGCGGGTGCCATCGTGTGGCTCCATTGCTCTACCTCCGGTTTTGCTGCTGACATTCAGGAGCAGGACGTACAGGCAGCGTTTCTGCTCATTCTGATATGATTGCTGACCTTCATCCAGCTCTTGTGGTCAGCGCCATTCCTTGGTCAGGCAGGAACTGCAGCTGCTGATGTCTACAAGTCGCTCATAGGAAAGCTTTTAATACATGATTTTTCTAGGAGTCTGTACAACTTATTCTATAATTATTACTTAATTAGTATATTATGATTTTTATTTTCAATCATTGTTATACTAGTACATCTGCATGGGAGTTCTGTGATGTTACAAATGCTACAGCTTTACTGTTTGAAGGAGAAGCCCCATTTATTGACTTTGAACTGTGTGCCAAGCACAGTAACTGATCAAATCTTCACGCAGCCCTGAGGTGGGCAACGCCATCCTCACTTTACAAAGGAACTGAGTTGAGTGAGAAGGTTCAGTTGTCAGTCCTTGAACCAGGTACTGTCCACTCTATATCCCCACCTCCAGTTCGGAGACAGTTTTTAGGGCTTAAATACTGCCTTTATTTCCTTTTCCATTTGATACTTTCTCCCCCGTTTCCTCCTCCTCTTTCTTGCTTTTCTCCTCCTCTTCCTCTTCCTCATTCTTCTAATTAAATTTTAAAATGCACGCATGTGGTGAAAAAACATTTAACAATACAAAAGAGTGCAAAATGAAATGTGAGAGTCTCCCGTCCTCACCATCACTGTCGCCATCAATTGTCATCAGTCTCTTGCCTAAATGAATAAAAAAAGTACCAGTCACACACATGGAGCTTTTAAATAACACAGAATGATCATATTCTATACACTGTTCTGTAAATTGACCTTTTCCCACTTTTTAAAAAGTTATATTAAAGTATAATTGGCATGTAACAATAATTTCTTTCAGGTGCACAACACATGGTTTGGTATTTGAATAGACTGCGAAGTGATCACACATAAGTCAATTAACATTTGTCACCGTACATGGTTACAAAATTTTTCTGTTGTCCTGAGAACTTAAAAGATTTACTCTTTTAGCAACTTTTAAATATGCAGTACAGCATTATTAACTATAGTCACTGTGCCCTTGACATCCCCTTGATTTATTTATTTCATAACTGGAAATTGACACCTCTTGACCCCCTTAACCCATTTTGCCCATCCCCACCTCTGGCAATCCTCAATCTACTCTCTGTATCTATAGGCTTGTTTTTTTTGTTTTAGGTGTGTTGTTTTTTTTTTTATTCCACATATAAGTGAGATCCTACAGTATTTGTCTGCCTTTCTCTGTATTATTTAGCTTAGCCTAATATCCTCAAGGTCCATCCATCTTGTCCTAAAGGGCAAGACTTCTTTTTTATGGCTGAATAACACCCTATTTGTCTTGTGTGGTAAAGAACATTTCCTTTATGCACTCGTCCCCTAATAAACACTTAAGTTGCTTCAGTATATGGGCTATTGTAAATAATGCAATGAACATGAGAGTGCCCATATCTTTTCAAGTTAATGCTTTCATTTTTCTCAGATAAATACCCAGAATTGAATTTGCTGGATCATTTGATAGTTCTATTTTCAATTTTTTGAGGAACCTCCATATAGTTTTCCATAGTGGTTGCACTAATTTAACACTCCCACCAACAGCATACAAGGTTTCCTTTTCTTAACACCCTCACCAACATGTATCTCGTTTGTTTTTTATAATAGCCATTATAACAAAGATATGAGGAGATACCACATTGTGATTTTTGATTTGCATTTCCATGATGATTAGGGATTCTGAGTATCTTTTCATGTACCTGTTGGCTCACTCATTTTTTAAAAATCAGATTTTTTTTTCTATTGAGTTTTATGAACTCTCTCTATATATTTTGGATATTAACCCCTTATCAGACACATGATTTGCAAAATATTTTCTTCTGTTTGGTAGGTTACCTTTCCATTTTGCTAATGGTTTCCTTTGCTGTGCAGAAGCTTTTTAGTTTGATGTATTTCCACATATTTATGTTTGCTTTTGGTGTCAGTTTAAAAAAGAAATCATTGCAAAGACTCATGTCAAGGAGCTTACCACCTATGTGTTCTTCTAGGAGTTTCATTGTTTTAGGTCTTAATATTCAAATCTTTAGTCCATTGTGTGTTAATTTTTTTAAGGATTTTATTTACTTATTAGAGACGGGGAAGGGAAGGAGAAAGAGAGGGAGTGAAACACCAATGTGCGGTTGCCTCCCGTGCTCCTGCTATTGGCCCACAACACAGGCATGTGACTGACTGGGAATCAAACCAGGGACCCTTGGGTTCGCAGGCCTGTGTTCAATCCATTGAGCTACACCAGCCAGTGCACTTGTGTTAATTTTTATTTGTAGGAGGAGATAGTGGTCCAGTTTCATTCTTTTGCATGTGGCTGTCCAGTTTTCCTGACACCATTTATCTAAAAGATTGTCCTTTTCCCATTGTGTATTCTTGGTTTCTTTGTTGTAAATTAACTAACCATATATGCATGGGTTTATTTCTGGGCTATTTTTTCTGTTCCATTGATCTGTATGTCTGTTTTTATGGCACTACCATACTTTTCTGATTACTAGAGTTTTATAATATAATTTGAAATGAGAGCGTGTGATGCCTCCAGCTTTGTTCTTCTTTCTCAAGATTGCTTTGGCTATTTGGGGTCTTTTGTGGTTCCATATAAATTTTAGGATTATTTGTTCTATTTCTGTGAAAAATGCCATTGGAATTTTGATAGGGATTGCATCAAGTCTATAGATTCCTCTTGGTAGCATGGATACTTTAACAATATTAATATTTTCAATCCATAGTACAGAATAGCTTTTCATTTATTGTGTCTTCCTCACTTTCTTTCATTAATATCTTAGAGTTTTCAGTGTACAGGTCTTTCGCCTCTGTGGTTACATTTATGGCTCCCTCCCCCAGCCTTAATTATACCTGAGATCTTTTCATATCAAAACATATAAGATCCTTGAGTATTTTCCTCTCTCCAAATAAAATCTAAAGTCCTTACTTTGGTTGAGATAACCTGATGCCAAAGCCCAACAAAGATATTACGAGAAAAGATTATAAGCCCATTTCACTCATGAACATAGATGCAAAAATCTTAAAATATTAGTTAACCAAATCCAGAAATATGTGAAAAGAATAGTACATCATGACCAAACTGGATTCATTCCAGGAGTTTCATTGTTAATTTAACATTCAGAAATCTGTGTAATCCACACATTAATTGATAAAGAAGAAAAAGCATTGTGATCATTTCATAGAGAAAACCATTAGATAAATTCTACATTTGTGATGAAAATAGGAATAGAAGGGAATTTCCTTAATTTGATAAAGGGAATCTATAAAACCTACAGTGTTAGAAGTCATTATAGAAGTTATCTCGACATATAAGGCATGTGTGTGTGAGGGTTGGGGACTCTTACGGTCGTAAGGTTCTATTTCTTAATCCTGTTGCCCCAGTGTGGTTACTTTGTGATGATAATCAAGTTGTGCAAGGATAAGTTGGATACTAAGGTTGTGAAAAAAATTTACAAGGAAAAAAAATGTAGTTCTTCCCTGATTATCTCAGAGGGTAGAGGATGCGACCAGAGGTTACGGGAGCTGTCAAGAACAGGAGATGGAGATCAGTGAGAAGAGGAGACATGGAGAAAACAGAGTGTTGGGTGATTATACATGTGGCTGTTTACCCCAGCGAGGATGGTGTCCTTTGGCGGAAAGGAGGCTGTTGAGCCAGGGGCCAAAGTTCTCAATGAAGAGAGACTGTTCCTTGAAGATGAGATACAGAGGGGAATACATTACCAGGAGAGAGATATTAGAGGGCCTGAAATTTCATACCTAGATACCCATCACAGAGTACATTTTTCTAAAATAAGGAGAAAACATTCTTTACTTATTCTCCTTAACCACTTTTACAATTGGCCTTGATCCCCATTAACAACCCTGGAAAGTAGTTAATATTTTGTTTTACTATTAGGGAAACCTAGACTCAGAGCAAGGATAACTAAGCCACAGCACAGGCCCAAAAGATGCTCCAAAGGGCAGTCTGGATGTGATGCCAAGAGCAGCCACCATGCTGACAGCTAGTCCAAATCATGGTTCCTCTGTTGATCAGTTATCAGTAAAATAGGGATAATAATATCTTGTTCCAGGGTGGTCATAAAAACTAAATGACATCATAGGCATTCAACACATTTGTTTTGCCTCTCTTCCCCCTCAATCCACATCATTAACACATTTGTCAAGGTGAAGATGGAAGCATAGGTAGATATACTTTGCCTCCTTTAATAACCAAAAGAAGGACGACAAAAAAAAAAATAAAAACAAAAAATAAACAGAACTGCCAGAAAATCAAACTGTCTGGAAGTCCGACAACCAAGGAGTTAAAACAGAAACATTCATCCAGACCAGTAGGGGGGGCAGAGATGGGCAGCCGGGATGCAGAGAGGACATGTAGCAAGGCAGCAGCTGGAGGACCAGACAGGCGAGGTGGCAGCTGGCAGAGCAGGCATTCCCACATTCGAGTGGGGATAAACTGGGAGGAACAGCTGGAGAGTGAAGACAGACCGTGCAATCCAGGGTTCCAGTGTGGGAAGAGAAATCCTCAAACCCTCTGGCTATAAAAACCTGTGAGGGTTGTGGTGGCAGAAGCAACTCCCAGCCTCACAGGAGAGTTCACGGGAAAGACCCACAGGGTCCTAGAATGTATACAAACCCACCCACTTGGGAATCAGCACCAGAAGGGCCCAATTTGCTTGTGGGTAGCAGGGAAAGTGACTAAAAGCTGGCCGAGAGCCAGTAAGTGGCATTGTTCCCTCTTGGACCCCTCCCCCCAATACAGCATCAGAACACAGCAACCTGGGTTGCTCCACCTTGGCAAATACCTAAGGGTCCACCCTTTCCAAAGTAACAGGTGCACTGAGATAAAGAAATATAACCCAAATGAAAGAACAGATCAAAGCCCCCAAAATAGAACTAAGCAATGCACAGTTCAAAACACTGGTAATCAGGATACTCACAGAAATGGTTGAGTATGGTCGCAAGATGGAGGAAAAAGTGAAGACTATGCAAAGTGAAATAAAGAAAAATATACAGGGAACCAACAGTGCAGGGAAGGAAACCAGACTCAAATCAACAATTTGGAGCAGAAAGAAGAAATAAACATTAAACTGCAGCAGAAAGAAGAAACAAAAATTTTTAAAAATGAGGAGAGGCTTAGGAACCTCTAGGACATTTACACATTTCAACATCCAAATCATAGGGTTGCCAGAAGGAGAGGAGAAAGAGCAAGAAATCGAAAATTATTTGAAAAAATGAAGGAGAACTTCTCCAATCTGGCCAAAGAAATAGACTTCCAGGAGATCCAGGAAGCTCAGAGAGTCCCAAAGAAGTTGGACCCAAGGAAGCACACACCAAGGCATGTCACAATTACATTACCCAAGATTAAAGATAAGGAGAGACTCTTAAAAGCAGCAAGAGAAAAGGAGACAGTTCCCTACAAAGGAGTTCCCATAAGACGATCAGCTGATTTCTCAAAAGAAACCTGAGAGGCAAGAAGAGTCTGGAAGGAAGTATTCAAAGTCATGAAAGCCAGTACCTACAACCAAGATTATTCTATTCAGTAAAGCTATCATTTAGAATGGAAGGGTAGATAAAGTGTTTCCCAGATAAGGTACATTTAAAGGAGTTCATCATTACCAAGTCCTTATTACATGAAATGTTAAAGGAACTTATCTAAGAAAAAGATAAAAAAATTGTGAACAATAAAATGACAACAAGCTCACAACTATCAACAACTGAACCTAAAACAAAAACAAAAACTAAGCAAACAACTAGAACAGGAACAAAATCACAGAAATGGATATCAGAGGGAAGGGGGAGTAGGGAGAATGGGGGAAAAGGTACAGGGAATAAGAAGCATAAGTAGTACGTACAAAATAGACAGGGGGAGGTTTAAGAATAGTATAGGAAATGGAGAAGCCAAAGAATGTATATGTACAACCCATGGACATGAACTAAACACAGGGGGAGGGGGAATGCTGATGGGAGGGGGTTGCAGGGTGGAGGGGAATAAAGAGGAGAAAAAATAGGACAACTGTAAAAGCATAATCAATAAAATATTTGAAAAAATTAAAAAACAAAAACAAACAAAAAAATACACTTGTCAATATCTCTCCAAGAATATCAAGTCCAAAAACCTCAGAATCATCAAGACAGGAACGCGACCACACTTTACTAAGTAAAGCTTAGGAGAAACTCCTTTTCCTGGACAGGCCTGTACTGACTAGACTTGAGCAGAAGGCAGCTGGCTTTTCATAATGAGCTTGTCCTAAGGCCCCTGTTCTGGAGTGTGGTCCAGGGAGTTCCCAAGACCCTTCCAGGAAGTCCGTGGGGTCAGAACGGTTTCCCATCAATGCCAAGCCAGTTATATGCCTTTTCCACTCTCATTCTCTCACTGGCGTCCTGTTCAGAGGCTTCAGGCCATATGACATCACCCAATGGGTAATGAAAGTGTGCTTGACTTCTTAGGCTGAAATATCTATTTCAACTCCAAACACATAAATGTCCATGGATATAATCCATATAAACAAAAGTACATGGGGGTCCTAAATTATAATTTTTAAGAGTGTAAAGGGCTCTTAAGTAGGCGTGCCAGAATTAGCAAAAATGCAGGATGCCTGGTTAAGCGTAATTTCAGATAAACACGAATACTGCATGGGATACTAGTACTGAAAAAATTATTTGTTGCTAATCTGAAATTCAAATTAATTGGACACCCTGTATTTCACTTGCCAATCCTAGTTCTAAAGTCAGAAACTGGCAGACTGAAGGAGCGCGCTCCTGGTGGGACACTTCCGGTCAGGCGGGTCCCGGCACGGCGGGCTCCGCCCACCGCCGGAAGCCTCCTCGGGGCTGCTCCTCCTGGTTCCTCCCAGGCCAGGCCCCGCCCGGGCCGCGCCTCCCAGAGTGTTGAGTGGCCCGGGGCTGGTGCTGGGCTCCCCGCGGAAAGAAGCGGCTTCCTACCTTCAGCGGACAGCGGCCGCGGCCTGGTTCCAACGTGGACAGCTTGGCGCCCGCGCCCCAGCTGTTCTTCCTGTCACTGGACGTGGCGGGCCGGCCCTCGGGCGGCCGGGATCGGCCGTCGCCATTCCCGTGTCGCTGCGCCCGCGGGGGCCGCCCGAGCCGGCCACGATGCCCCTGGGCCTGAAGCCCACCTGCAGCGTCTGCAAGACCACGTCGTCCTCTATGTGGAAGAAGAGCTCGCAGGGGGAGATCCTCTGCCACCACTGCACGGGCAGGGGCGGTGCGGGCGGCGGGGGCGCCGGCGCGGGGGCCGCCGGCGGGACAGGGGGCGGCAGCGGCGGCGGCGGCGGCGGCGGCAGCACCGGCTTCAGTGCGGCGACCCTCGCCAGCACCTCGGCCACCCCTTCGCAGAGCAACGGGGGAGGGGGCGGCAAACAGGTGAGCGAAGCGGGCGGACAACGGGTGGGCGCAGGCCTCCGGGAGCGCCGCGTCCCTGCCAGACCGGGCGGGGTAGTCCTCATCCCCTGATGACATCTTAGCTGGTGCAGCCTATTCTAAGCACCTTTTCTTGTGAGAAATGTATAGTCTAAAGAAGCAAAAAAATTAAAAATCCTTGGGAAATCCCCTCATTGTAATAATATTTGGGGTAGCAACCGGACATCTCAGTATCCACGCGTATACAAAGATTCGTAAATAGGGTCCTGCTACTGGATTTGTCCCTGTCCATAAAGGGTATTTTGTCTTCATGGCGTGGAGTAACAGTACCTTGTCATTGTGTAATTAGCAAGTATTCCAAGGCAGACGGTGGCATACCTAGAGCGTCCTCTGGCGGTGGAGAGTTGAGTTGTTAGTGGGTTTTCTCTTGTAAATTCAAATAAATAGACTTACTCACCGTCCTGCTCTTTGTCCTGTTGTAAGCAGCTCACACCTTTTGGGAAGCTCCGGAGATGCTTGCCTAGAGCGCTCCCTGTTTTAATTAGCCCAGTTCATGTGATTACCCCGCATAAAAAGAAAAGGCACACTCTTACTTAATTGTTGAATGGCCGTATCAAGTGCATACTTGTAAGATGGTTGTATCCGGAAAGCAACCTTTCCACACTTCTTATTTCTGTTTTTTGTCCTCTAATTTATATAACAGAGTAAGCAGGAAATCCACAGGAGGTCGGCTCGGCTCAGAAATACTAAGTACAAATCTGCTCCAGCTGCTGAGAAGAAAGTTTCCACGAAAGGAAAAGGGAGACGACATATTTTTAAATTAAAAAATGTAAGATGATTGTGGACAGTGTTTTTTACTGTAATGCCATTGTCTTTGTAAAGTGCCCTGCCCCAGCCTTCGTCTCCCACCTCTGAACTGTTGCTAGCTCTTCTGTAGCGCTGAGGGGAATGGTCCAGACTTTCTAAACGGGCTGAAGCTCTGTTGCAGGTGGTTTACTGTTCATGAAGCTAGTAATACTTTTTCTCTTTTTTTGAGCTTTTCTTTTTCTTCTGGGAAGTATAAAACAGGAGTCTAGAAGAAACATAAACCTTGGGTGCATTTTATTGGGTTCTTTATGTAAAGGATTATGGTACAGCCATGTACAGTAGGAAGACTTTTTTTTTCATTCATTAAAGATCTAAGTAAATAATACTACTCGAAATAATTTCCATATGTTTATTATTATAGCCCAAGAAAATGTATTCTACTGACTTAAGATCAATTTGATGAATAAGAATTAAAATTTTGCTAAACCTTTATCACTTCTGCTGTAAGAAAATAGGTTGTTGAAAGCTTTGTGGTAGGGATATTTGAAAACACATTTTTAGTGCAGTAAGTTCTCATTATCTTTGTTAATTCAAGGAAACATGGTCAAACACAATGGACAGTTTTTCAAAACCTCGGTATAGTATTCCTTTCCTTTTCAGAACAGGAATGGTTGACTTAACCAGTAAAGACATTTCTGAAGTTGGGAATGTTCATTCATAAAACACAAAAGGGGAGCAGATTGTGGATTATTTTCTTATTGAGAGTAGTTGTCCCTAATTGGTTTAAGATTTTTATAATTTAGTTTTCTAAAAATTAGGCATTTGTTGTTTAGATAAAACATGTTGAGTAAATATTCATTTGATTATAATTTTATCACTTAAACATGTTTTCCTCTTAAGTATGGTAGAATATGTTCTTTGCAGGTATTTCAATATCAGTATCTCAAGCAGTCTTTTTAAGGATGATACCAAGACATATTTGGGAAGGCCTGTTTTCTCTGTTGTTACATAAAAGTATGTTTTTCAGCATAAGAATGGATTTTAATGATTGGTGGGTGGTGGCACATTACGGAGAACTTCCAAGGAAGTTTCTTTTAGTCTTAGTTCAGGCTTGTTAAATATTAGTTCCGATGACATCAAGTATCATAGCTGGTTCCATAGGTAGAGTGAGATGGAAAAGTTCATCAAGGGAAAAACACTTTTTCACTTTGTGTTCATCTACCCATTTTTTATTACTTCCACTTCTGTCATGCCCAGGCCAATAGAGGCAGTTTATTTTTATACCTAAAATGTTAATGTGTAACAAAGTTCTAAGAGGGCTTGGGTTAGTTCTCAGAAGGGTAGTCAAAAGCTTGTGCTCTTGTTCCCAGCAGTTGTTAAGCTAATAGTAGCAGAAATAGCAGTGGGAATATTCACATTGTGCTTAGCCACAACATTCAGAAAATCATTTATCTTTTTATTATAGTTTTTGTCACCAAACAACAAATTTAGTATTTCTCAAATTACAGAACTCGTATGTGACTGGAAAAATGCCTGTTCAGACACATACACAATATGAACGTGCTAATATTTTTCGTTTCTTTTTTTTTCATAGCCCATCAAAGCTCCTGAGTCCGTTTCTACCATCATCACTGCAGAATCAATCTTCTACAAGGTAAACATCTATAGTGTTACTGAAGGAAGATTTGGGCCTATTTTATAATGTGCTACTTGAATGCTGGGTTAGTGTGAAGGTCTGCTACTCTGTAACAAAGTGTTATTGTGGTTCTTGTTTTTTTCTAAGCGATTTCTCCCAGAATTAGCTATTATAAAACATCTCATCCAGAGCTGAGGTGGGAGGGGAAGTTATCTATCGAAATATGTTATGAGGACCTTAAGAATTTTTTTAATGTAGCTTATGGGAATTGTTTTTAACATATTAACATGTGGTATGGAGCTGGGCAAGAGTGAGCCAGCCTAGTTAATGTGATGACTTTGAAAGTGGGAAGGACAGTGGCAGGGTTTAGACTAGTAGAGGATGTCTAGTGGGTTGAGTGGGCACAGAAATTCAAAAGTGCCTTAAAGCAGAGTGAGAGGGTAAGGGCAGTGGGGATTAGCACCTGCTGGAAGTCCGCGGTGGGAAAGAGAGGCCAAGATGTTTTCATGAAGCAGAAGGTCAGGTTTCCTAGGACTAAAGCCCATGGACATTCGATACATCAGTGAGAGGTGACGTTTCATTATTTTGAACCAGAAAACTAGGAAAGCATTAGGACATTTAAAAAACCTGTAAGACTTAGCAGGCCTGGTACAGGCAGTAACCATTAAGTGCTGTCACTTAGGGGCAGTGGCCAGGGTTAGTGTTTTATACTTGACCTAAGTGCACTGAAAGCTGGGAAACACAAGCAATTATACCTCTTGAGTCTAACTCTTTTTGTTAGCCCAGAATCCGTGCAGCCTAAAAAAGTCTGTACACAGGCAAACACCCCTCCTATATGTCCAGCATTTCCTACATAGTTAATAATACATAGCTAAAGTTCAGTGTGTGCTTGCTATTTATCAGGCACTGAGGTGAGCATTTCACATGCTTTGTTTCTTTCAACCCAGTCCGTGAAGTAGGTCCTATTATCCCCATTTTGTGGATGAGGACATGGAGTCACATAGCCAATAAGTCATGGAGTGAGGCTACCTAATGCCAGAGCCCAAGTTCAGAGCTCAGCTCCTGGCTCTACTGCATGAGCAAGTGGTTGTGTGACTGGGTTAGGACCAACCTCTCTAATGTTTCCTCATCTATAAAATAGGGATTGTAAATAAAAACTACCTCATTGGGTCAAGTGAGATCATTAATGAGACCTTACAGAGTAAGCACTCAGCAAATAGTAAAAATTACCATCATCACATTTTCAAATCTGTGCATTATTTTCACAGCTGATTAAGCTAAGAACTTAGTGTACTAATGATTTTTAGGTGTATCTTAATGGAAAGCACATGAGACCTGTTGTATCAAGTATCATTAATTATTCAGTCTACCATCTGCCCATGAACTAGCAAGTAGTGGATTGTGGCCCACATTGACTATCCGTCCATAAAGACCCACATTGACTATCCGTCCATAAAGACTACCCTTCATGAGCAACAGTCATCTTTGTATCCATGGATAAAAGGTCTAGCAGAAGCTCCAGGTCCATCAGGTGCTCATGTCATAGCTCAGTTACTGGAAGAATTTTCTCAGAATCATTTTTATGGTTGAGGTGTACACCCCAGCAGCTTTACTTGCTGCCAGGGCCCTGTTTTAGAGAAGCAGCAATGAATCACACCTGCAGACGGGTTCCTGCAGTCAAGGAGAGTGTGGTCTACTGAGATCTCCACACACCTAAGGAAGTGCTGAGTGTCATAAATATTTGGACCAGCGATTATGGATGTTCAAATGAGAGATCGTTTCCAGTTCAAGACCCAGGGACGAGTATAAGGGTAGATGGCAGAGGCCTAAACAAGATATGCACAGGTTAGTTAGTTGGATATGAAGTACCGTGTGTGGTATGAATGCCAGAAATACCAGTGAACAGGAAGGGAAGAGACAGGTGCCAGTGAGTCTGGGAACAAGTATGGTAAATTAAGGGCAACCCTATCCTAAAGACTGATGATAATAAAGTTTCTATCATTCCTTTGGTTTGAATTTATAGTATCTCTTTCCCTTCATTGATGGTTGAGGAGGAAGGTATAGAGAGTATATTTTCACCAGGTAAGCACTGATTTTCAAGCCAGCACAGAGACAGACTGCCCAGCTGGTGTGGGAACATCAGCCGCAGCTCTGCCTTATGTGGCTTTCAGCAAGCCACTTAACCTTCCTGCAGCTCAGTGGCTCTACCCAGCATAGAAAATCAAAGTATATTTATAGACACATGTTCTCTCCAGAGGAAAGTTGTGTGTGTGTGAAATTTTTTTACTCAAAAGTGAAACAACTTTAGAATTAGCATCAACCATATAAACATTGGTACATTAGTGCATTTCAGCGAACTTTTATTAACCACTTTGAAAACTCTTACTTTTACATTAAGGAAGTTTCAGTTCATAGCTGTGGTGCTGTTCTATTTTTTTAAATATGGGATTATCTTCTCTCCCCACCAGGGAGTATATTACCAAATTGGAGATGTTGTTTCTGTGATTGATGAGCAAGATGGAAAACCCTACTATGCTCAGATCAGGGGTTTCATCCAGGACCAGTACTGTGAGAAGAGTGCAGCACTGACGTGGCTCATTCCCACTCTTTCCAGTCCCAGGGACCAATTTGATCCTGCATCCTACATCATAGGTGAGTTTGACAAATGGTACAGGTTCTTGAACCCAGTGAAGTCTGTTTCCTTGTATAAGAATGCATTAGCCTGCTTGGACTGCCGTAACAAAATACCACAGGTTGAATGGCTTAAACGGCAGAATGCTGTATTTATTTTCCCACCGCTCTGGAGGCTGGAAGATCAAGATGAAGGTGCTCTCCGGGTTGGTTCCTGGTGGAGCTTTCTTCCTGACTTGTGGACCCCCACCTTCTCAGTGTGCACACTGCTCTTCAGTCTTTCATAAAAACACTAAGCCTAGCAGATTAGGGTCCCACCCACAGGACCTCATTTAACCTTAATTACCTCCCTAAAGTCCCTTTCTCCAAATACCATCACATTGAGGGTTAGGGCTTCAACATATGAATATGGGAGGGATGCAATTCAGTCCATAACAAAGGAGCATAAGTATCATTAAATACAATAAAGTAAAAAGCTTTATAGAAAACATGAAAGGCATTTCATAAATCAGGATTTGAGTGCTTTCAGTTATTTAGAGTTAGGGAGGTATGCACTTATTAAAAAGTGATGTGAATAAGATTTTTTTGAGTGACCCAGGATTAAACTATTAAAAGAATTCATTGCTCAGGAATTAGGTTATTTAGGTTACTTATAAAAATCCACTCAAAAATAATTTCTGAAGAAACTATCATGCTTATTTCTAGAATCTTAGATGTTTTCAATATGCATCCTTCTACATATCACACATATCATTCTAGACCTTTTATAACAAATCATTGTTGATTTTTGAAATGGCAGCCACTGTACTCTTACTAAGTTCAGTGATGACAAAAGAGATGGTATAAACAGCCCTTCATGTAGACTCACAAGAAGTTACTAAGTAATTCAGTTCTGAAAGTATTCAGAGTTTTTAAATTACTCTGAACTTTTTAACCTTTCTGCAATGAGCATGTGTTACTTTTGCATCTTGAGAATAAAACATAAAATTTTTTTCAGCGAGAACTCAGGAACAAATAACAGTCCACTATTATTCTCTCTTGCATGTCAGGTTCAATACCTGGCCAGTTTTAGTCTCTGCTTGTAAGTACACAAGCAGGTGGACTGGCAGCCACCTGACCTGCCGGACAGGACCCTCAGCAGAGGCAGTGGTGTGGCGGGGCCACCGCTGGGGCGCTGCTCCCGCTCCTCCTCCTAAGCCTCGGCTTCCTGGGCTCAGACCCTGCAGCCAGACCGTCTGAGCTCGTAGCCCATCCACTTCCTAGCTGTGTGATATTGGGCAGCTTCCTTAATCTTTCTTGCCTCATTTTCCTCATGTGTAAAATGGGAATAACAGTGCCTTCCTCAGAGGGCTTTTTGAGGATTCAAAGTATTGATATATGTACAGAACCAAGAACAGTGTGGACATCTAATAAACATTTTATAAGGCTAAACACTCCTTTTAGATTCCTTTCTATATTGAGCCAGTGTTTTGGGGAGAATGCTATATTCCTTAAGCAGGTAAAGTAGAAAAAATGTTAGAGTAACTTCAGAGTAACACATGATCCAGGGGCTAATGTCAAGTCACCACCAGAGTGTTCCTCCTAGTGTCTAGGCATTTTAACGTTTTATGATGATGTATGTGTTCAAAAATGTGTTTAACCTTTCCATTGGCTGCCTTTAGGGCCAGAGGAGGATCTTCCAAGGAAGATGGAATACTTGGAATTTGTTTGTCATGCACCCTCTGAATATTTCAAGTCACGTTCATCACCATTTCCCACAGTTCCCACCAGACCAGAGAAGGGCTATATATGGACTCATGTTGGACCTACTCCTGCCATAACTATTAAGGAAACAGTTACCAATCATTTGTAGTTTAAAAAGTAAAACTGGATTTCCAGTTATCATCTATTTATATTACTATAAGATATGCCATGTGTTTGTTTAATGAAATTCATAGATGGAAAAATGACTAAAAAGTTTTCCCCTGCTACCCAGGAATCATTAGCTTATTTATTACTAGTCACTTGGAAAGCTAAAAAGGACAGAAAAGAATTAATTATATTTTGAACTTAAATATTACATTCTGTATGTGTATCTTCCCAGGGAAACCCTTAGGAACATAGTGTCTATTTTTATCCATAATTTATTTCTAGAAACCCATAAAATGGATTGGTTTTTTTCTATAAGAACAAAATATGAATTAAGGTTTGGATTTCTGATCAAGGACCGAACCAAATAATACATAGCTATGACCAACAGTAGCTATCCCAAAGTTACACAAACTTTATTTTCTCATCTAGAAAATGCTATGGCAGGCTGTTGGCTGCTTTAACCTGAAGGAAAGTGATTGGTGGATAATTGTATTAGCCCAGGACTTTCCTTTTAAAACTTTCATCTGATTCTTCTGTAGCAAACAGGGATTCAGAATCTTTTTGTTGATCTTAATGTTCTCACTTACCCTCTCAGTCAGAATGAGGCTTTCAGTCTAACTGTAAAATTTTATAGTGCAGACAGTTAACTTCACTAAGAGCATACAGGAAACATGTAAAATTCAGGCATCTCACTTGGTCGTTTTTGGACTACCATTAGAACAACCATTGGATGGTCATAAAAATGAATAGGTCAGGTATAATTGAAAAATAAATTAATTTTTTTTGTAATTAAAAATAAAGGTTTAATAGTTCATTAGCGTTGATAGCTTAAGAAAAGACTACCCTAAAGTTAAGCCACCTGCTATGAACTCATAATAATAGGCTTAAAATAATGCCTTGGACTTAGAAGGCCTGTCATATATGAAATTTCCCAGAATTCAAGTTCAGGTCAGTCAAGGTAGGGAGCAACAGTATGAGATGGGAAGAGGTGGAGATTGTCCACACTTGCCTCCTCTTCTGGCTTAACCAGCATTTTTTTAACCCAGGAGAATTTGTCAGAATCTAATTTAATCATAATGATTTTAGGCTGTAGCCCCTTTAACTAACTGTTACCCTTTTCTGCACAGTTACGGTTTGTGAGCTGGAAGGGAACAGCTGTAGATAGCTCTGTGTCTATGGTCAGCTCTTTGTATAGTTATCTTTCTGTTCACAAAAAAAATAGTAAAATTGTAAATACCATTGTAAATAACTAAATGCTAATAATCAATGTATTTTAAATGTATTAAAATGTATTTTCCACAATGTATTAAAATATATTTTTTCACAGTGTATTTACTTTGGATTTATTTCATTTAAATGTTTAAATAGGGCCTTCTGTCCAAAAAATGGTGTAAATAGAAAACAGCAGTGTTGTAGAATTCATAAATCGGAGTGACAGTGTCATCATCAGCATGTAATAGATTTTAGGAAAGTCAAAGAAAGCTGATGGATAAAATGAACACTTAATGTAAGATATTTATTAAAATGAAGAAATTTTTTTATTTTATTGATTTGAGGGAGTGAGAAGAAGGAAGAAAGAGAAACACTGAGTTGTTGTCCCACTTATTTGCGCATTCACTGGTTCATTCCTGTATATACTCTGACCAGGGATCGAACCTGCAACCTTGGTGTATTGGGATGACGCTCTAACCAACTGCTACCTGGCCAGGGTCTGAAATGAGGAAATATTTTAAAACCAGAGCATATACTGACCATTTGTTTATAAATTGGTAGATACTTGTGTAACATCTTTTAAAATAGATTGAGTTTTCACTTTCTTCCTCCATAAATACCAGTGGCTCCCGCAGTTTACAGGGTAGATTTGTACCTTTTTTCCTGTTGTCAAAGTCCTGCCTAGTCTATCTTTATTCCCGCCTTGTCTCCCGCTTCTTACCACAATTGAAATATTTCCCCCTGATTTCCTTCTCATTTTCCTGGCTCTCAGTTCTTGTTCATACTGTTTTCTCCAACTCCACAAATAGGCCTGAGGACTCATCTGGCATCTTGCTCTTTCTGTAGATGAGTGAGTTAGAATTTACTCATCAACCTGCTGAACTGTTTCTTTGTTTTGTTTTTTTTTTCAGAAACAGATACCATCCAAAACTTTTTTTTATGTCCTTGTTTTTAACTGTTGTGGCTTGCTTAAGGCCCTCAAATTATATCTCTCCATGAGACCTTTCTGGATTCCCATGGCTCCTTGAAATCAATCTCTATTTTATTGCTATTGCATTTGTTTCTGCTTCTGTTAGCCCCACCCCCGCCCCTGTGTTTCCTGGAGGGCAGAGTGGTGTGTTTTATTTCCTTGCCTTTGTAACTCCCACTGCTCCTAACCCAGGTCCTGGCTTATGGTAGCTGCTTAGTGTAGAGTTTAAGTTAGATCCTCTTAAGATGCCTGTCAGTATTTTAATTAATGCTAGTTCATACTAACTTTGGCTTAAACTTCAAATTCTCTTGTAAACAGACAACTCAAGTAGAATTTCAAATTATTCTAGATTAGGTTAGATTGTTTTAACACCATGTTTTAAAGATGCCCTTTAACCATTTCTCTTACACAAATAAATCTTATGAGTAGCTAAAAACAAATTATCCCAAGTCACTCATGTTCTAGGCTGTGAAAGGCTTTTCCAGAACTAAGTTTTTCATGGAGAAGTTTGAATTGCAATTGCATTTCAGCCATAAGTAGGTGAAATCATAAGGACACTGGAATAAAAAAATATATAATTATTTTACATACGTATGTGTGTGTGTGTACCTAAATTCATAGATATAGTACACGTAACTCAGAACAATGTTCTGTCACGGACCAGAAATAAGAGGGGCATTTTGTGGATTTTGTTTTGCTACCCTGGGCACATTTTAGGAACTGCGTTTTTTACTTCATACCAGATATGTAAACCATACCTTGTGTAGGAGGATGTATCTCCTACAATCCCAAAAACTATAAGCTAAGAGGTCAGCTCTAGGGAGAAACAAGAAGGAACCTGAATGACAAACGGGGGGATACCTAAGTGAGTCGGAGCGCATTTATGTGCATTTTTCCTTACACGTTTAGGTATTTTCCAACTTTTCTACAATGAGCGTACATAAAGAGACACATATTTGCTTTCAGACTGCCCAACTGTGGCAAGGAATCACCATAAGTATACAGGACATTTAATAAATAGTTTTTAAACCCTTGCAAGGGAGATAGATGACATGTCAAGGAAATAAATTCAGGGATTTAGTTAATTTCATATATTAGTGATTCTAGGAAAGAGCTCAGATGCTACATTTCAGCCTCATCAGCCCCTGGGCCAGGAGCACATTCAGCTCTGCTGAAGGGCACCTGAGTCATCCAAGGGCGAGAGACTGATGCACGTTCAAGTTTGTCCTCCTCCTCCACTTCAAGTCTCTTCCTTTCCAGGCTGCCTACCTTGCTGAGTTTAGGCCCCAGCCCCAGACGCAGAAGCAAAAGCCTCACACAGGCCATTCAACAGGCAGCCACAATTGTGTCAGGTAAAACCTCTGTCACAGCTCCCTGGCCTGTGCCATCCCTCGTGTTGTATCTCTCTGAGCAGGTCCTGGGTGTGAGACACTGGTGGATAAGCCAAGGCCCTGCTGTTTTTCACTATAAGCTATGTAGAATTATTTGTCCTTTAAAAAACTATGTACATGTATTACTTTGATAATTTTTTAAAATTTTTATTTATTGATTTGAAAGAGAGAGAGAAAGGAAACATGGATTTGTTGTTCCACTTATCTATGCATTCATTGGTTAATTGTCGTATGTGCCCTGACTGGGGAGTGAATCCACAACCTGAGCATGTTGGGACGATGCTCCAACCAACTGAGCCACCCAGCCAGGGCCACTTGGATAAATTTTTTAAAAAGAACAGTAATGAAGGAGATCACATAAAGATGAACAGATTGTATTATAAAAAAATTAATTTCTACCTGTCAAAAATGTGTACACAAAATTAAAAAGCAAACAACTCTCTTCTTTTTATTTTTTCTGTTAAACAAATGGGAATCATTAACTCGTACTTCTCATTCAACATAACAGATGGGTATGTAATTACTCAACCACAAGCAGAAAAAGTACAATCATAACCTCAATTTTTGATAACATCACTATTTCAAATTACTCTAAATTCTGTGTTAGAAGCTGGGTAGAAGAGAGGAGGTTTATAACAAAAACCTCCTTAATGTACCTTAAGTACTTCTCCCCACAGACTTGGAAGGCATGAGTAACAAAGACAGTAACTTTAGAATAAAGGGTGAAGTTGCTCCTGGGGAAATATAAATTTTTTAAACCCAGATCTCTCAGCTCAGAGATTTGGGGAAAGAAAACACGTTTATTATCAACTAAGCATTAAACCAGAAATATAATGCTTATCGCAGGCAGTTGGCCAAGACAGTGATGGCAAAAACAGAAGTCTCAACCTTTTCTATAGCCAAGGGATGCAACCCATTGCCTACTGGTCCCAAGATAAACAACAACGAGCTGTTTAACTAAGAGAACCTGATGGCACCGTTGCCCCCACAGAAACTGGGGGACGTGGTGCTCCTTCCTGCTGCTTTTCAGAGAGGTGGCTGCCAGGTCTTTGAGAAAGACATTCCTAAGTCACAAAGCTGACAGAGGCTTATTCAGTTTCTAAAAAGACACATTTCCAAGAGGCTGAGAAAATACTTGTATTTACAAGTTTTCTAAGGTAAATATTCTGACAAAAGAGGAGGGAGGAAAATCCCTTCCCTTATTTTTCACAGCGGAGGATTAAGCCTCTTTATTTCACACGCCGTATTTGCCCTCCCAGTGCACGCCCTAAATTTGGGAGAGGAGGGGGCCGCTTGTCAGGGCTTCTACTTGTACCTGGGCAAGAGCTTCAAGGCGGAGGCCGCCTCAGGGTTTGGGTAGAGACCCAGGGCTGGATTCCCTTCTCAGGTGCCCCTCCGCGCAACCGCACCTGGCCGTCCGGTCCTCACGGCTGGCAGGGCTGTGTTACCAGGTCTAAGAGGTTCTGCATTTACAGAGGCCAAAAGCGTAATCCTGGGCTGGAGGAAAATTCATTTTCTACTCAGTGTCCTCCATGAGCACTTGCCTGTGATTCGTACCCAGCAAGGTCGCAAACATCTCATTTAATGATCCCGCTTTATATTTCAATACTTAATCTTAGGCATTTTGAACACGCGTTTAGATTCCACTCCCCTCCCTCACCTTTGTACCAGCGAATCACAAACACATTGGAATAACCTCTGGAGCTTCAAAAAAACAACAAAAAGACATCTGCGGCTCAAAGGTTTCCACAGAAACCAATTAAATTAAAATGAGAGGGAGACTGGGGCCTCCCTAGGTGCCAAAGAATCTAGTAAAACCTAAAAATACATTAAAAAAAAAAGTTTAAAATTTCAGAGGCCACCAAAAATGAGAACCATTGTTTTGGCTAGTTTTTTTTAGTATATAAAGTTCAGCTGATAAAAGCTTTAATTTCTACAAAGGAAGAAGGCGCTCCGATAGTATTCTGCTTTGGGACAGTTTAGAAAGATAATCTAAAGCCTGTTTATACCAACTAGCTCTCAATCCGTACGTAGGGGCCCACAAAATGGAGGCTCGCGTAATCAGTCTAAGCCTGCCCTGAGGCAGCCTGGACTGAGGGGAAACACCTGTCCTGGGCACCTGCTGTGTGTCAGGCACGGCCCTCCCGCTCGGCTGCAGGCCTTCCCCCGGCCCCCGCAGCAGCGCCTCGCGGCCGGCCGGCCGTCCGCCTGCCAACCCTGCGGCCCCCGCCAGCGACCCTCGGCCTGGGCTGCCTGGGAGTCCGGCTCCCGCAGTCCAAGGCTTGTTTCTCCAGGGTGGAGGCCATCGCAATGTTAACTCAATTGTTCTTGTTTTGTCCGTTGAAAGTCGTGGCGACAGGATGGTACCGAGGTCCGGTGCTGAGGATCCCGGGCCTGCTCGGAACCCACGGAGCCCTCCGCTCGCCGGGTCGCGGGTGAGCTTCTCCCGGATTGAGCTCCGCGTACCGTGCGTTCTGAGCTCTTCGGGTTTGTTTGTCCTAATCTTTCCAGGTGTAAAATTGGGGTGTGCGACACCCTAGATTTTTCACGGTTAGACTCCGGGGGCCACAACATTTGGGTGTGGGGCCGACCTCATCTACAAGGCCCTGACAGGCCGCAGGAACTGTGCAGCGGCGGCCGGAAACAGCAAGTCCGGCTGAGGTAGGGCAGCGTGTTTCATCCAGGGGAGCGCTCAACCTGAGGGAAGCCAGAGAGCGCCGTTAGCGGACTCACTGAAATCTCCTGCTAAGTTAGCATGCACTGCTGGGAGCTCGGGGAAATAAATTAGGAAATTCAGACAGTTTTGACCAGGGGCACATCAAAATCGAAGTAGATGCAAGTCACACTACTGAAAGCCTGACTTTTTTTCAATTATAGTTGGCATACAAGATATATTAGTATCAGGTGTACAACACAGTGATGAGATATTTATGTAATTACAAAGTGACCCCCCCCCCATAAGCTTCGTAGTCTCGTACCCACCCGGCACCATACATAGCTATTACGGTATTATTGACTATATTCCCTACATTGTACTTTTACATTCCCATGACTTTTTTATAACTGCCAATTTGTGCGTCTTAACCTCTTCCCCTTTTTCATCCAGCCTCCAAATGCACCTCCCATCTGGCAACCATCAGTTTGTTTTCTATATCTATGAGTTTGTTTCTATTTTATTTGTTCATTTATATTGTTTCTTAGAGTCCACAAGTAAGTGAAGTCATATGGTATTTGTCTTTCTCCGACTTATTTTATTTAGCATAATACCCTCTAGTTCCATCCATGCTGTTGCAAATGGCAAGATTTCATTCTCTTTTAGGGCCAGGTGATATTCCATTGTAGTATATGCACCGCTTCTTTATCCATTCACGTATTAATGGACACATGGGTTGATTCCATAGCTTGGCTATTGTAAATAATGCCACAGTGAATGTGGGGGTATACATCTTTTTGAATTAACATTTTGGGTTTCTTTGGATATATTCCCAGAAGTGGAATCGCTGGGTCAAAAGGTTGTTCCATTTATAATTTTTGAAGTATCTCCATACTCTTTCCACAGTGGCTGCACTAATCTGCATTCCCACCAACAGTGCACTAGCGTTCCCCTTTCTCCACATCCTCGCCAGCTCTTGTTGTTTGTTGATTTATTGATGACAGCCATTCTGACTGGTGGGAGATAACGACTCATTTTAATTTGCATTTCTCTGATCGTTAGTGACATTGAACATCTTTTCATATCTATGACGTTTTTGGAGAAATGTTTGTTCAGGTCCTCTGCCCATTTTTAAATCAGATTGTTTGTTTTTGTATTATTGTTTTTGGTGTTAAGTTGTATGAGTTCCTTATATATTTTGGATATTAACCCCTTATCAGATGTATCACTGTAAAATAGCTTCTTCCATTAAGTGGTTCTTTTCATTTTGTTGATGGTTTCTTTTGCTGTGCAAAAACATTTTAGTTTGTCATAGCTCCATTTGTTAATTTTTTTTTTTGTTTCCTTGCTCAAAGAGACCTATCCAAAAAAAATTACTAAGAACAATATTAAAGAGTTACTACTAGGAGTTTAATGGTTTTAGGCCTTATATTTATAAAGTCTTTATTTTTAAGTTCATTTTATATGTTTTAAGAAAGTGGTCTATTTTCTTTCCTTTTTTTTTTTTTTTTTGTGTGTGCGTTTATCTGTCCAGTTTTTCCAACACCATTTACTAAAGGGACTGTCTTTACCCCGTTGTATATTCTTGCCTCCTTTGTCGTAGATTACTTGATCATATAGGCATGGGTTTATTTCTGGGCTCTCTATTCTGGTCCCTTAATGTGTGTGTTTTTGTGCCAGTTCCATGCTGTTTTGATTATGATGGCCTTCTACAGTAGTGTAGTTTGATATCAGGTAGCATGATTCCAACTTTGTTCTTTTTTCTTTTTTCCTCACCCAAGGATATGTTTGTTAATCAGAGAGAGAGAGACAGAGAGAAACATTGATCCATTGCCTCCCATACACGCCCTGACCTGGAATCAAACCCTCAACCTTTTTGTGCACAGGGCAACGCTCAAACCAACTGAGCCACCCGGCCAGGGCCCCAGCTTTGTTCTTCTGTCCCAAGATTAAAAAGCCGGACTTTTAAGTCTTTTAGGTCCACGAAAACATCTACTAAGACCAGTGTCAAGGAGCTTACTGCCCATGTTATTTTCTAGGAATTTTATGGTTTCAGGTCTTACATTCATGTCTTTAATCCGTTTTGAGTTAATCTTGGTGTATGGTAAATGATAGTGATCTAGTTTTATTCCTTAGCATGTGGCTGTCCAGGTTTCCTAGAGCAATATATTGAAGAGACTGTCCTTTTTTCATTGTTTATTCTTGGCTCCTTTTCATAACTTAATTGTCCATATATATATGTGTGTGTGTGTGTGTGTGTGTATTCTTAATTTCATTAATCTGTTTCATTGATCTATATGTCTGTTTTTATGCCAATATCATACAGTTTTGATTAGTACAGGTTCGTAATATAGTTTAAAATCAGGACGTGTGATACCTCCAGCTTTGTTCTTTTTTTCAAATTGCTTTGGCTATTCAGGGTCTTTTGTGGCTCTATACAAATTTTAGGATTGTTTGCTCTATTTTTGTTAAAAATGTCATTGGAATTTTATTATTTTTAAGATTTTATTTATTTATTTTTAGGGAGAGAGAAAGAAACAGAGAGAAATATTGATGTGCAACAGAAACAAGGATCTGGCCTGCAACCAGGAATCGAACTGGTGACCTTTCGTTTAGCAGGCCAGTGCTCAACTCACTGACCCACACCAGCCAGGGCTGTCATTGGAATTTTAATAGGGATTGCATTGGTTTTGCAGATTGCTTTGGGTATTTAGGTATTTTTAACAATATTCTTCCAATCCATGAGCATGGAATAGCTTTCCATTCATTTGTGTCTTCCTAAGGTTCTATCTTACCTGGGTTGGACACAATAGAGGGCTTCAGAAATCTTGCATGTGAGGAGTGTTCTCCTTGACCAACAAAGAAATAGAACTAAGTGGACAGGGTGGAACACTGTAAGGCCGTGGGTTTTGCACTCAGACAGCCAGTGTTAAATACAAGGGCACTGAAATAATCTTGGACAAGTTACATACTTTCTCAGGTAATTGAGGAGATGAAATGTGGCAATATGTGTAAGGTGATTAGGCACAATACCTGGCCCATAGTAAATGCTCAATAATGTTACTGTTTACATTTTAGAAAGTCCAGTTAAGTGTAACATACAGGCTGGATTTTAAGTAGAAGATGGAGTACCTGGTGATGCCATTCCAGTCAGGTGGTGGCCATTCCAGTTCAGCTGCCGCTTCTTACTCATCTGTGAAAGGAAGTAAAATAGGAAACCCTGCTAGTTCCCACGGGCTTGTTCTGAGGACTCTCCCCAGTGGCGGCTGTGGGTTGCAGTGTCAGTCCCTCTCCCCCCGTCCTCTGCCTTAGGACCAACACGCACTGCTCATATTCTCCGATGCAGGAGGGCATCCCCGCAGCCTCTGGCCTCCCTCTCCATCCGACACCAAGGGGGCCCCAGAGGGAAGATCCCCAACCCCACCTCTGCTGTACCGCACCATTGACCTCGGGGCTCATCATCCTCGAAGCCAAGGCTCCCTGGCCTGGCCAGCTGCTGCCGCAGATGTTCCTGAGCTGCCAGGAAGAGGCTGATTAAAGGCCATAGTGGAGGTTGGATCTATATCCAACCAAGCAAAGTTCTGCCCTAAAACTTATGAAATATGGTTGAAATATTCACCATCCTCAAACCACAGGAAAACTTGTGTTAACGCTTTACGCCTCTGTTGGACTGACCAGTCCATCCTTAGATGCTGTCACCTGACTCTACTTGTTTGTTTTGTCACAGTTTCCTTGGAAAGGAAAAGACATGAACTCAAAAGGTTAGGGACTATTTGCTTGATTTACACGTGGGATGATTTTTAAAATTCTGTAATCTCTTCAAAATTGGGAAAGGTGAACTAATTTGATAATTGATCCAAATAATTTTGTGGTAGGATTGGTTTAATGATGAGTCCACTTATCCAAATTTACTGGAGAACATGAGAGTTTTCAACACTGAATAAAAGTTGCACCAAAGACAAAAAAAAAATTCAACCTACTGTAGAATTTTATAATACTTTTGTAATACGAGGGTGTGCTTTTACTTAGATGGATTCTACTTTGCTGAGAAAGCAGTAGGTTTAAAGTGGATTTTTTCTGGTGTGTGTGTGTGTGTATTCAATATACATACATACATATATGATCATAAAACATAAAACAATTCTATATTTCAGTACTTTATTCCTATTTAGGCCAGTATTTTTCAATTTGCAAGTTTCAAGCCATGGAGGGTCAAAACTGGAGTTATTTCTATAAAATACAATAAAATAAGAAATAATAAAACAGAATAAGAGACAATAGAAAGCATCAGAAACCATCGTGTGTGTAAGAGTCGGTGTTGTCTTATGGAACTTGTTTCAGTGGTGTGCACGTATGAGCTGGATCATGGGTAAAATGTGTTGTCTGGATTGTGGTTCAAGCATTTTGAAAACCAGTGGTTTAGACCCCAGCATTTTAAATTGTGTGGAGAAGCTGTATCATCCCTTTAATTGATACTGATTCCCCCGACGTTGCTGAGTGATGAGCCAGAACAAATATCTAGGCCAAAATGACTCATTTCAGTTTCCTGTCTAAAACTGTGCACAGAATTTCTCTGTCGATATGTGGTTGATGATATTTGTTATCCTGGAATACTCCTTTGCTTTTAGTTGTTGGTTTGATTCTTGGAAACTTCCTGAGAGGTTGAGTCCTATACTCCCTAAAATATCAGGTTATGTAGAAAACTTGCAAACTCTGTGGATTAACATTGTTGTGCAGGATTTTACATTTTACATTTTTATTTTTTCTTCTTTACACTTGTGAGCACTGAGTATTGTTCTGTAGGAAAGATGCTCATTTATTTAAAGAATCCATGCTTCTAATGTCTCCTGAAACTGTCATAGATGGCCAATTTCCTTTGCTTTTATAGTGAAAACTGATTCCTAATCAATGATATCTGCTCTAATCTAAAAAAGAAGTTAAGAACTGAATTATTAGATTCTGTTTTGTTTTTCCTTTCCCCCTTTATTTATTCAAAGGAGGATTATTCCAATTTCAGTTGAGAAATAGGAACAATTCATTCACAAGTCTTATCAATTACTGAGTGATACCCAGTACAAGGCACGGTTCTAGATTACAGCAGGGAGCAAGGTGCATGAAAACCCCACCTGCTGGGGAATTTTGAATACAGCGCAGAGACAATGGAGATGGTATTTTAAAAACAAACTGCAAATTAATAGTCGGTACTCCCACTCAGTGTTCTCCCAGTCAGACTCTTAATAGACGACTAGATTTCAGGTTAGGAGTTATTAATACTTACTAGGGAAATATCAAAGGATCATAAGACCTTCTCTCAATGTTTGAAATAAAAATATAAAGCCGAATGTTTCATTTACTGTAGTGTTCCTGTGCCGGGCTGCTCAGGCCCAGGTCTCTTTGGCAGAACACGCAGCTTGCTGACCTTGGTCGCGGGCGGGGAGGCGGGGGTGTTGGTTTCGGGAAGCCGCACGGTCAGGAATGGGCAGGCTTTGAGGGAGGTGAAGGGGGTGATGTCATCCACCGTGTGGTCTTTTAGGTGAGATTGGTTTGGAGTGGGGGCTCCTTTAAGCCAGTTCCCATGTCACACAAAGACCGGAGACATGACTGCAGGAGTCTCTCTGCATCTCTTTGCTTTCTAGCCCCAATAAGCTTTTGACAAATTCCTTTTCTCCTTGAAAAAGCTAGTGTTGGTTTCTGCTGCTTACAACGAAATACTCTTATGGGCAGAAATCAGTACCAAAAGTGGTCGCAGGCAACACACTTCCAAGAAAATAAGAAAGAATTTGGGACTAGTAAAGGCCGAAGGCCAGGAAAATGCCGTCCATGTCCCCGGACTGAATGTGGGAGTCCACAGCATGCAGTGCCATACATTTGTGAAGCTATCACAGCATCACAAATCAGTCCCAGGAAGGACATGCCCACCAAGAAGTTGCTGCTACAGAACAGTGCGAAACACACGAGGATTTCAAATAGGTGAGCTGACTACAGCGTTAGAGAGCTTAACAAAAGAGCAAGACAAGCTCAGATGTTCATATTTTCAGCTCAAGGTATAGACCGAAAATTAGGGATACATATGACTGCTGCGAGTGTACCTCATCTCTCAGAGCCCTGAGACTGAGCGCTGAAAATCGGGTGCACAGTTCGGCCCCGCAGCTTGCTGGACTGCGCCGACCATTGGGTTCACAGCCCCATCAGATCTCTTGCGGGACATTTAAGGCAAAGGGCGAACTGCTGATAGCTGGGATGGGGACACATGGAAGGAACCGGACCCCGACCCCGTTTGAATTTATCTTGATTGTGGAGCAGCCCCTGTGTCTCTTGCTCAAAGGCCCTGAAATGCCCACATCTGTGGGGGATCAGTCCTGCAGAGGAAGTTGACCCATGCGTTCCAACCCATCCGCTGTCAGATCCCAGCAAGTCCCAGGGAGCGAGGAACTACAATATTTTGCTTTTTTTAAATCTGAAGAATATGTGTAGAGATGTAATTAACATGTGTGTGGATGCTAGGCTAAGTAGGTGTTAACCTAAAAATAAAAGGCCAAATTGAGAGGCAACAGTTATAGGTGAGATTCAAAAGAATAGCTATTATGTCAGCACTGATTCAGAAAGAGACCCCAAAATGTTCTGATTCGGAGGTGAAGGCAAGGGGTACCGATGAGAAAGGGAAGGGGAACAATTACACGAATAGATGGAAGGAATCTCTACAGGTGCAGGTAAGCCAACATGGTGATGCTGATTCTAAAGGACGTCTGTAATTTGCAGTCCACGTCAGGCTGTCTGCTTCCTTGTTATCTTTGCACACAGTTGTTGGGGACACAGGGCCACTTTAGGCTCAGTTTTAACCTTCCAGAGGTTGGAGGGGGCGAGACCTGCAAGGCAGTTCCTCTGAGATGGCAGCTCTGACTCCATTTTAAAATGGTTCTGTTTATGTTATTATTTACATTAGGAAAAACAATTATTGGTCAAGTTTAATGCATTAATATATCTAACTTTTTATTAACATACTTAATTTTTGATTCAGGGGCTGCATCAGCATGGGGGGTGTTCTAGTTGACACCATGGCTGGGTGGCAGGGACTCAAACTCAGAGACTGACACTGAATAAAGGCAAGATGCCGCCAATATCTTGGTATAATATAAAGAAAGAAATCCAAAGGCTTTGTGAGGTAGGTTTGTTGACTGAATGCATTGTGTACAACTTGCCAACTTACCCCCACCCAGCTCTGTCCCCCAAGGTTGAGAGGATGTGAGAAAACACTCCTTCAACAAGGCCTTAAGAAATAAATTGGTGTTGCTGTGACCTGTGTGGCTCAGTGTGTTGGGCATCGTCCTGCAAAGCGAAAGGTCACTGGTTCAATTCCCGGTTAGGGCACATGCCTGGGTTGTGGATTTGGGTGCATGTGAGAGGCAACCACTCATTGTTTCTCACATCAATGTTCCTTTTCTTTCTCTCTCCCTTCCCCACTCTCTAAAAAATTAAATAAATATTAAGAAATAAATTGGTGTGTTTGTTAGGATTGGTTTTGGCCATAATAGGAACCCCGCTCAGAGAAGTAAACAAAGGGTTTGTCTGGGGGTGAAAGCCCACAAGTAGGATGTCCAGGGCCAACAGCTCAGATCAGGGAAGCCCACTCCTGCTTTTTGCTCTGCCATCAGTTGCCTGTGGTTTTCACCCTCGGGTTTGCAAGATGGTTGCTGCATCTGTAGACGTTGTGCCCTCATTCCAGGAAAGGGGCCCACCCGAGGGATTTCACCAACCTACACTCTTGTCCAGAACCATGTCACATAATCGTGCATGGCTGCAGTGGGGATCATGAGACTCCATAATTCACTTTCTAGGGAGCACAGGAAGACAAGGGAGACAGTGTTGAAATGGATGTTGAATGAGTCAGTCTATAGCATCTGCAACAGCTGGTGGGGATGCAAGTGGGAGATGTTGCAGTAGAAATGAGCTCTCTGATTTCAGTGGTGATGCGTAAATCCTGGGGCAGGAGCGGTCGAGTAGCTGCCATGTGAGAGACCAGAATGTGGCTTCTGTATTCGGCAGCAAAGCCAGAGCATTAATTACCAAGGTCTGACCTGCAGGGATCTTTTGCTGCCTAATTGTGGGGTTCTTAAGACCAAAATAGATGGCCCTACTTGATTCTTTTAATTTAAAAATCTCCGTTAGTAAACAGAGGTTTGATTTATCACAATAGTCATGACCCCTCACCCAGTTCTCAGGTCTAGATCAGACCAAGAATGAAGAAGTCAGGTGTCTAGGCAAAGTGTCCCTTGACAATGTCATGAGTACTTGCTAGGGATCTTCCTTCCTCTGAGTCTCCCCAAAAGGACCCAAAGGCCCTGGCTGGGGTGGCTCAGTGGATTGAGCACCAGCCTGCGAACCAAAAGCTTGCCAGTTTGATTCCTAGTCAGGGCACATGCCTGGGTTGTGGCCCAGGTCCCCAGCTGGGGGCAAGTGAGAGGCAACCAATGGATGTACCTCTTGCACATAGATGTTTCTCTTCCTTGCTTGATCTCTCCCTTCCCCTTTCTCTAAAAATAAGTAAAATCTTCAAAAAAAAAAAAAAAGGCCCCGAAGCCACTCAACCAGGCCATTTCCCAGTATCCAGAGAAATAACCAGACATTCTGGGGATTATCGGAGGCACTGGGTCTGCACTAATGTTAATCCCTGGACGTCAGAGTGAAGGCATTCTGCTCTGGGGATAGCCCTGAGAACCAGTGGAGATAGGGAATCCTCCAAGGGAGCAGATTTTCTGAGCAACGTGTCTCTTCCATTTTGCCAAGAGGTAGAGGTGTCTGATAGAAAATCTATGCTGATTCCTAGGCAATGGCTAATGACTGGGTCAGGGATTCAGAAGGCGCGTGACTGGAAGGAGCCACGAGGAGGTCTGGGGGAAAGGTGTAGCCAGAGTTCTCATGCTCGGCTCAGAGAGCGAGACCGTGTCCTATGTGAACACTCAGCGAAGAGTCCTCTGTGCTTTTAACATCAGGTGTGCTGGGTGACCTCTCTCCAGATGCCAGCCAGCCTTCACCTCCAGCCACCCTCAGCTTGTTGAGTAGATCCATAAGCAGAGTGGCCACAGAGATGGGGGCAGGGGCGTGTGGATTTCCATTCATCAAGGCTGACCTGGCTGCCCATCTGTCTTGACAGCTGACTTGTCAGCAGCAGTGACCAACCATGTCATCAGGGGAGACCGGCCTGTGCCGAGTGGGAGGTTGAGTGTGTCTGTTCATCTTCAGAGAGGAGGCAGCGATGTGTCTTCCCTACAGGGGGCACTTTCTGGTACTGGATTTGCTTTGTCTGTCCTTCCAACTTCTGCCCATACCATCTTTCATGGACTTACTACACTTACGCTGTCCTATGATACTTGCTTCTGATCATGCAACTTCCTTTCCAGTGAAGAGTAAGGCGGTGGAATTCTACTCTTGGAATTCGTGGGACTTAAACACCAACCACCCTGAAACAGCTGGCCTTTTGGGGGGACTTTTTGTGAAGCTGCGGTACTGTTCTGCAAGATGCGGTGCACTTAGTATATGCTGTGAACCAGTGACCGTGGCCTTAACACCAGGCCCTGGGACCCAGAGCACAAGGGGAAATGGCACTTTTCACCTACTATGGAGCAGTGACCCCCAAACCCTTGCCTGTATCCCATGATTCTGGGCTTTGTTGACTTAGAGGTGGGCGCAGAAGTGCTTCTGCAAGGGGGACACTGATGATGCCAGTGGTTTAGACGGGGAGGGCGACGACGTTGGCCGAGCGAACAGCGCCTGGGGGATGCGAGAAGCAGGGGTGGAAACCTGTGGTAATGCTGAATGCTTAGGGCACAGTCTCATGGAAGACTTCTGTGGTCTTCCATGGCCGCCAGTGGCTCAGATGGGAACAAAGGATTAGACCATCTCACCTTGTAAAGGCCTCTAAGCCACTCATGTGTTGGCTGGAATCTGGGAACATGTAATAAGTAATGGGAGACAGAAGTAAAAATGACCAGCCACAGCCTCATGATTAGCTACAGAAAGGGCACTGGTTGCTGCCTCTACATTTTTCTTTGCCATCTCATCCATCTCATGTTACAATACTTGCACGTATAGTTTACCTTACTTTCTCCTTCCCCCCACTGCATTACAGTACATGATTTGTGTTGAGGGTGGCTGACTTTACAGTGTGGTTCATAGCGTAAAGAACATCAAGATACAATCATGACAAAGCTGGGGAAGGAGTGGACATCCATCAAGGTCCTGGTCTTGGAGCTGGATATATATTTTAGGGGAGTGGGATCTCATTTCTGGTTAATGGATAAATTGTTTATTTGAATTTTGTAAAAATGCCACATTTGCTGATATAAGAAGAAAAAAATTGGATTTGTAAATAATAGGATATTTTATTTCCAAAACAGTCAAGAGGTTGCTAAGCATAAAACTTGTCAAATGCAAGGAAGATGTTGAGTATGCAATTATGAGTTCCAAGAAATGTACTTAATTACATTCTTTATTATATTTTCTTCAAAGGAGAAAAAAAATTACAGTTTGGCCAGTATTATTTCATTAAGGGTTTAATATAGATTTATAGGAAATAAAATACAGAATCTATTATAAATATCCCAATTTATTATACAGTATTACTCTCAAGTAAACTTGATCTTTACATAACCACAGGTTTACAAATCTGTGATTTTATAGCTTAAGTTAATTTCTTAAATTAAAAAAATTTGCAGACGCCATTTTTACTATTACAATATAGGGACAAGTCACCAAAGGAAAAAAAAAAACAGAAGTATACTTTATGCTAGAGTTACTTTCTGTCCTGGTCGAAACATTGTTCCACTTTGATTTTTCCTCTTCTTTGGATTTTGAAAGTTTTCATACCTAAAAAATAAACAAATAAATGTGAGAGATAATATATGTACAAGCTAAAATTACAAAAGTCAATGCACTGTTTGCAAACAGTTATATTTTAAGAAACAAGGAAAAAAGTGTTCATAACAGAAATTAAAGTTCTTACAAATATATTTTCAAAAGTTAAGCATCTCACTAGAAAAGAGAGTAAAAGGGATGTACAATTTAGAAAAGATAAAATAAAAATGGCAATGATTAATATAAAAACATAACCTTTATAGTTTTAATCAAAGAAATGTACATTTTTAAACACAGAAGCAATGAATTCCAAAAGCTGTCAACGTGAGTGCGCTACCTCTCCCCCAGCCGAGTAATTAGCAACCACTCCGCTCCAAGGATGTTGATTATCACATTGTTTACAAGTGAAAAGCTGCAAACAAATGTCCCAAAACTGGATATGTGGGACAAATATATTGTAAAATGTGCTAAAAGCCATATAGTAGTAACATATTTAAAAAGTGAAGGAATGTTCAAGAGCTATGGACAGATGAAAGGGGAACTGCTCCACAGCCATGTGCGTGGTGTGTCTTGGTTTAGTGAGAAAGAAACATCTGCACACACAGATAAACATGCTTTGGGAGGCAGAGGGATTAAAGGAAATTTGTTTTTTCTACAGTGAGTAAATATTACTAACGTATATTGAGGCAGAGCAGAATCTGCCATCCCAAGATGTGCTGCTTTGGCAGGTGGATCATTTTGAGCTGAAGGGAATCAAGATGCAGCAGACTCAGAAGCTTTCTGGCTCCCTTAGCTGTTGGTAAGAATTAGGATGTGAGGTCTGTACCAGAAAGGGAGCTGCACCTGAAAGCCTCATAGGCTGGCGTGGCAGAACAAATGAGCCGAGTCCGCTCCGGTCTTCCTGCTGCGGGTGGCCTCCCCCTCCCCTTCCTGGAGCCCCGCCCCGTCCCTTTCCTTAGCTCAGAGGGGCACCTAAGCTTCAACTGCCTGACTACCTTGGAGTTTCATATTTTTATGGGGCTCCCATATAGGTACAAGATTAAATGTTTTTCTCCTGTTCACCTGTCTTTTGTCAATTTAATTCAGGCAGCCAAAGAACCCTAGAAGGGCGTAATGGAAAAAATTTCTACCTCTACAGTCTGGCTGGTGCCCACAGGAGCTCCCCAGTGGCTGCTGCAGTGAGATTCTGGGCCTCGGAGCACAGCCGCCAGCTGAAGGTAAGAACTGTGGCCGCGTCGGCCTCCTGGAGCCCTGCCAGCAGGGCCCGGTGGACGTGAGTGGTGAGAGTCCTTTTCCTTTTTCGAAATGTGGATCACAGGAAAAGCTATTGTATGACCCAGCTCCTTGGGTACAGCGACTCTGGCAAAGACTTGTTACGAGTACTCATTTTCTAGTGATCCTTTCCTGCCAGAGACAGTTGTTCTCTCTTGTGTCATTTGTTGTAAGGAGGAAAATCATGGGGTAGAAGGCAGACATAGGTCCTGTAAGCCCAAGGTTCGCGCAAGCCTCACAAACTGGTGACTTCACAGGTCTCCCTGACTTGCACCTGTTCAGACAGACTGCTGTGGGTCCCCAACAGAAAAAAACCAAATGAGGTTTTCGTCTCCTCTTATCCTGTGTCTTGAGAGCTTGGCTTTGTGGCTGATGAGAATATTCTCTCAGGCCTCTGTCAGCTAGAAGGTGCAAGTATTGGTGTGTACCTGGCAGCCAGCGGATGGACTCAGGACCTGAGACACTAGCCGTACTCTGTCTGTCTGATGTGCCAGCTCTCAGGGAGTTTCTCTTACGGGCTCCCAGCCTCAGCTCAAGGAGAAATACAAATCTTAGAAGTCTTCTCCACAGACCTTTTCTTAAAAAGGTTTTTATATATATATTTATTTATTTATTTATTTTGAGAGAGAGAAAGGAAGAGTGGGAGAGAAACATCAATGTGGTTGCCTGTAGTGCGCCCCCTACTGAGGACCTGACCCACAACCCAGGCATGTGCCCTGACTGGGAATCAAACCAGTGACCCTTTGCTTCGCAGGCTGGCATTCAATCAACTGAGCCACACCAGCCAGGGCACAAAAATAATCTTAACTTGTTCCACCAGAGACACAATTTGGATTCAACTGTTATTTACAAACTAATGAGATTCATATTGTTGTACTTGATTTGTGGCTCAAATTTTGGAAGGGAAGCTACAGGGTGTGTGTGTCTGTGTGTTTATATATGTCTGTGGATATGTTACATATATGTAATATTCTCCTCCATCTAGATGGTGTTGCCAAAATTAATTTCTAAAAAAGCTCTATATATTGGGTTGGCCAAAAAGCCCATTTAGCTTTTTCTGTAAAATAGACATTTTTTATTTCCACCAATAACTTTATTAATTTGAATTATTTTTGAGCTTGCCGGCTGTCTCCCGCTATTGGCTTCTAATGTGTAGAGGCCAGGGATGCTGCTAAACACCTTCCAATGCATAAGGCAGCCCCCACAGCAAAGAACTACTTGGCTAAAATGTCAATAGTAAAGAAACTTCGCAAACCACTTTTGACACGTTCAGTCAGTCACAGCACCTTCTCCATACACTGCACAAATCTTTTTTTGTGTTTCCACTGAGTTTTTACCTTTCTTGAAATAATAAAAGCACAATATACTGAAAATGTCGCTTATTTTCTTCCACCTTCAATATTAAAATGGCTACACAAAAATTTACCAATTAAAAAAAATTCACCAATTTTGATAAGTTGTTTTTTAAAGCACACTGATATGACAGCTGTCACAATACAATCTAACAAAACTGTTCCGACTGGAGTTCAAGACAACTAAGCACTACTAGAGCCATCTTATGGGGGAAAAAAAAAACACCAAACGAACTTTTTAGCCAAAGAAAAATAACCACTTATTAAATATTTCTAAACTATTAGAAATATAACAGAAACTTACCTAAATGTCTTAAAAATTTATGTGATCCGGAATAATCTTTGGTTAAAAAAAAAAGGGTAATTTAAGTTTGCTGGTTTATTTACAATAGGCATGTTTTCAGAGTTACCAGCATTTAATAAATATAATGTAGACATACAACTTTTATTCTACCTGGGTTTCTTAGTCAAATAAGCTCATGTTGTTTTATTTGTCACAAAATTTCCCATAATGTGGAGGGGAGGGTACAGGGGGAATAAAATGGTGATGGGCGGAGACTTGACGGCGGCTGGTGAGCACAGTGCGGTGTGCGGATGCGCTGTGGCCGAGGCCTGTAGAATTCTGTCAACCAGTATCACCCCGATAAATTAAAAAAAATTCTTATAATGGCTAGCTACTTTGTTTCATGAAATTTTTATAAGTAATCTAAATATTAAGAAAAAATAAAAGTTTTTAAGTAAAAATTTAAGTTCTTAAGTAAACTTTTCAACAATTATATGGGGTCTACTTGAATATCAAATCTCTTTGGTAACTTACACTCTTAAGAGTTTTGCTAATTTAAATAATGGAAGTTCATTGAATATCTAGATCATTTTTAAATAAGATAAAATACTGAAACAGTACTGAACATAGGTTTATATACTATTGGTTTCTTATTACAGAGAAACTAGTAAATATACATATCCTATGCTACAGTGAAAAATTGTGCTATTAATAAGAGAGGTATGCTTCTAGAAATGATGAAATATATTCACAGATTTGCCAATCTACAGAATGCTGGTGTAACATTTCATAATTACTAAAAATTAAGATTTTTCAAGGGTTAAGAATTCTAATTAGTGTATGTAATTAAAACTATGAGAAATGAGTAAAACTGTATACAAGGAAAGTAGGTTTGTTATGTAAAAAGGTATAAAGTTTAGAAATGGATTTTTGTTAAGGGAAAAATAATTTTTATCATAAAGTAAAACAACTCAATGTTTCAGAATTGGATAAAGGTTAATAAAGGACCAACTAAATGGACGTAGAAAGTTGGAGAGTGAGTTTTATTTGGTGTAGTCAAGCTGACTAAAATGGAATAAATTTATTACAAGTCTGTTTGAAAAAGTAAACTTTTACAACAATAGTGTACATATATGAAACAAATTTCTTTCATCTGTATAAATTTCTTTCATCTGTTAAAAGGACAAATTATTCCATGGTTCATGTTTGATTACTTAACTCTTTTAATAGACAAGAGTCAGTTTTGTTTTACAACTACGTAACTTTTTTTATTTGCCTGAGTTTTTGTCACTTTAGTTAAATGGATAACTATATATTGTTTCACAGTGACATACAATTCTATTTGATTGTTTTAAAATCTTTCAATATTTTTGACAAATGTCCCCCAAATCAAATTCTACATGAAAGTCTTTTTGACCTCAAACTCACTTTGGAATTTTTAAGAAACCCATGGAACACCTCAAAAGACTTGTTCTCTCCTTACACGAAAGAGAGAACTAATTAGGCTTATTTGATATATATTCATGCACCACATTTAAAGATGAGGATATACTGAGAAATGTGTCATTAGACAAATCTGTAGTTTCGCGGAACGTAATGGAGTGTACTTACTAACACAAACCAGAAGTAGTACTAAATCTTTCAGTTCTATCTGTATGGATATATGTAATGTGTTTCAGAAACTATATCAAATTTCTAAAAATCTGATAATGGTATGAGTATAATTCTAAGCATCATCCTTAAAAATGTGTTACAGAAATAACCAAATTACCTTGTCAACTGAATTGTAATGAACTCGTGTCAGATCTTTAACCATGGCCTTTCCTGTCATTTACAGATAGTTACTGTTTTACTTTGATGCTTTTGCAAAAATGTTTCTGCAAAAGTTATTCATCTTCAAGGGGACTCATGGGAAGGAGATTCTAACAAGTACAGGTTTCTGGTAACTCTCGGATTGTGCCACCAAACTGGGCAAGAATTTGCAGACCTCTAACGGAGAAACTGATGGCTGCAAAAAACCGCTAACAAAAGAGCAAGATCAACAAGAATTACATAGAACTGAATGAATTGATGAAGGTGACTATAATTTTTGTAATTTCTTTGTTTGAAACACTGGTTCTTTTTATGGGTTTTTCCAATTTTAAGGAAACCTTCTTTTGGGCTATCAGCAACTTGGTACAATAGATCTTTGTAAACAAAGATGAAATATTTTTTCTCCCTACCTGATCCCTCCAGAACTCAGAAACTCCTACTGAATATTCTTATTTTCTTGACAATATAGTTATTTGCATAAGTTTAATAAGAATCTTTTCTTCTTGTAACAGGACAATTGGAAACACTGATGATACTTCAAAGGCTTGAACTGCAATGTCATATTTGAGAATTGCACACAGGAGGAACTCAGGTTGATGTTATGGAGCCATAGAGCACATTGGAAAACCAGCCTGTATACCTCTGTTTACAGGGTTCCCAGTAGCCTTTTCAGGTGAGTAACGAACACCACTTCCTAGCAGATGCAGAAACCTCAGGATATCTTGGGGACCTCAAGAAGAGAGGAATAACCTCACATACATACGTGTGTGCTGCAAGCAAACTCTGATAATTAAGTCCCTGACTCAAGAGGCTTTTAAAAGTTCAACCTGATATTCCTTATGAAAAGTTCCAGTAAAGCAGATTTGAAAGAGCTATACTTATATAAATAATCAGGCCAAGCTTATTGAAACTACACCTTTTTTTTTTTGCAAACAGATTGTCTTACTGTGGTTATCTTTGATAAAAATGGGAGTGAATAGAGAGAGAGTAAGAAATTATGTTTCAGTAATACACCTTTGTGGATATCAGATTCTAGTGCTGTTAATTGCCTTTTATGTTTCCTTTTCTACCTGTAAACTGGACTGGTTCCTGAATTCTTTTCCTTTCATCCAGTACTTGGCTACAACTCTCCAAATTAACATTTCTAAATTGTCCCACTCTTTTGACTTGGAAACACTGTGAACAAAAATTGCCCTTTTTGGCCCTGGGTGCCTAAATGCTCAGTTGCCTCAAGCGTTGTCCCAATGTGCCAAGGTTGTGGGTTTGATCCCCATAACCAGAAAGGGCACATACAAGAATCAACCAATGAATGCAGAAGTAAGTGGAACAACAAATCAATGTCTATCTCAAATAAAAACAAACAAAAAATTTCAAAAACTGCCCCTTTTCTGAATCCCCGGAAAACTGAATGTGAACAACTTGATACAAACTTTCCACAAATCACAACTGCTTATGTGTGGACAATCTTTGGTCCTGTTGCTGTGTGGGCCCCTCAGCAATTTTACCTGATCACCTAATAATATCGTCAGAGACATTCAACGTGCAAAAGGTGCTTTCATCTGACATCTAGAAATCTCAGCTGGCGGTCCTCAGATCTCAGACTTGGGTTATGGTCTGCTCTAATCATTAACCTTTGTTTTTTCCGTTTCCATAGAACTTGGACTGCCTGCACAACACAGGCACAGCTGGACAATGCTCTAACCAAGTGACCCACCTGGCTAGGGCCCAGACGTAACTTTTCTTTATCTGAAAGACTTACCTGCATGGCAGCACAAACATCTGACTGCCACACAGCTGCTCTTCTCACCTTCCCTTCCTCTGTGCCTTTCCTGAGCTCAGGACAGTATTGATACATAAGCCTCAACTGTCTAACTGCCTTTGAGTCTTTTATTTTTACAGGGCTCTGTAAGTGTGCAATTAAGTTTTTTTGTAAATCTGTGTTATGTTATTAGATCAGCCAAAGAACAAAGAACAGAAGAGAAAAAAAGAGAAAAATTTTCTGCCCTTACAATGTACATGCACATGCATACCCCAAAGAAAGAGTTGTAACTTCCAAAGAACAGGAAAAGTCATTTCTTGAGTTGGTCCCTAGTCTCTGGGTCTCAGGCTAAGTCACTACAGACACAATTGCAAGAAGCCTGTAAATCCAAATGTGTACAAATGAGTAAACCTGAATGTACTAGAATGTTCTCGAGGTTAATAAAATACAAATTATATTGAAAGTGAAACAGGTATATTTTTCCTAACATTTTTGCAAGGTATGTATTGGAATCATTTTGCGCTTCTATTTTCCTTTTATTTCTTCAAAGCTTTTTAAAATTAAATCATTCATTAATTCAAATAAAATCAAATGAATCTGTAAATGAAATTATTTTTGACTTCTATACGATTTGAGTTTTTAGGTGTTTACATGCATATCTACTAATCACATTTCTGAATTGATTTTGAAATATTCAAAATATAATAATTTTAAATCAGAACTTTAAAAGCTCAAGTGAATAACTGTCACCTCGAATAATACATACTTATGAATCAGAATCTGTTACTTACAGCTCAGCAAAACTCTTCCAGTCATCCTCACCAATAGATGGCCGGGTGCGACCAAGTGCAGTCATTAAATGAGACTGACTAATGGCCGGACTGGTTTTCATTGGTCCTGGCTGGTTCAGGGAGTCATCCTCCTTAAATAAAGAAAATGACAAGTTAACTTACGGACATGATTAAAGAGCAGCAGTCTAAGTGTTATCTCTTTTTGTCATTTTTTTTTTAGGAGACTATGCATTCCCTTTCCAGTAAGTTTACTAAAACTTGTTTGAAAGCAGGAAGCACCTAACAATTTGCTCATTGTGTTTCATTCCCCTGTTTATAAATATAGCCCATTTACAAATCAAATAAATATATGTTATCAAAAAAGGAAACAATTTTTAGAAAGTTGTTACAATTATAATGGTGGGAAGAGAAAAGCCATACTCCACTTTGGCTCCGGTATCTGCTTTTGATAATACTGATATCTGCTCTCAGTTGCTCTCTCTGTTCCTGTGTAAGTTCTTGGTAACCTTCTTGTGAAGCCGTTCTGAACATCGGAGGTTTTGAGAACAATGGCTCTTTCCCAGGAACTCCAGGGAAATCCTGAGTCATGGAGCTTGGTGCAGACAGGCACTGTGAGCTCTGCAGGGTCGGGTACAGTGATGAGAGAAGGAAGGAAAAAGAGGGATACAAGAAAAGTATGTGTTTATCAAAGATAAAATTTTAAATTTTAAGCACTAAAACCTTAACATGGATCAGTTTGTATTTTAATTAACTGAAGTTAGGCACATTGTTCATATTCTGTGAAGGTCATTTATATCTATGTTGTTGAACCACCACAGAATGAAAACTGCCACAGCACAAGGTCCTTCCAATGCTTTGTTATTAAATCCACTGCATGGATGCCCTAGGGGTGGTTCCGAATGAGCCTTAGTCTTAGTTTTCAACAAATATAATGTTCTGGGACATCACTATGTCATAGTTAGGAAATGAAAAACGGAATTAAAGACTGGAATTAAAACAATAGCTTATTACTCGTGGGACTAAAAATTGGCCACTTTTATATTTTCTTAAAACCTGAATAAGGCAAGTTACAAAAACCAAGAAAAATATAATATATACAAAAATGTAACTGTGCCAATAAAGTAACAGTGAACTACTGTTAATTTTGGGGGGGTATGTGTTGATTGCTACTTTAAATATATGCAATATCATTTTTAAAAAAATTAATCTAAACATTTTCCTTGTTGAAACATTACTACTTATAACATTTTTACTGTGCTTATGTTTTCTACCAAAAGCGTTACAAATAGATACCATGTTGTTGTCAAAAATTTTTGACATTATTTTTACCAAATTCCTCATTATCCTCAAATGTTCTAATAATAGAATTTCAGTTTAATATAAAATGGATCTGCTACTAAAGGTGTATGAGGACCACTGATGAAGGGAGATAAATAAACCTGAAAGAAACCAACTGGCTACTTTGGCTCCCCCTGGCTGTCAGCTCTGTCTTCAAGTTCTTTGGACCAGGGAATGAAACTAACTAGTTAGTATAATCAAAATAAGTATATGCCATAAGCATATGCAAAATTAGTATAATCAAAATATTTTTCTGTCCATATTATCTAATTCATGAAGAACCAACCAGTCCGAAAGGACATGTGGGGCGGCCTGGGAGACAAACCACTGTCCAACTTTACATCAGTGTACGGCTTCATATCTCAGAAATGTCCAGTGGCCACTGCACAGCATACCAGATCAGAAGAGGTTCCGTTTCCAAGGTCTGATTCGTAAGAGCTCCCAAAGTAGAGCCGGTAAATGTTGAATTTTGACTCATCTGGAAGCATCTCAGACATCTCTAGAGAAACAAGGGACTGCTCTAAGCCACACTCTCCATCTCCAGCTGAATCATCAGAGCCACTGCTGTGGTTCAGAAAAACCATTGAAGACAGACTGAGATCACTGTCGGAACTGGAACTTCCATCCTGAAATACACAAAAGGACAACCAGTTGTAAAAATCTGAATAATCCACAACTCAGAAATAACACAAAACATTCTAACAGATCAGTATAAGGAAATTTGAGGCATTGAAAACAAAACAAAGCAAAACTTATTCTCCAATGGTTCTGAAGACATAATAAAAATTTAACTATTAAAATTTTTATAGACGCAATGGATGTGTAGATAATGTGCTAACCACCTGTCCCAAAATTCTGAAACAAACCTAGGAGTCAGATGTCTGGTTTTATGTTTGTCTTTCATATTTCAGTGGGTATATTTAAAGAACAGGAAAGTCATTATTTGAGTTGGTCCTTAGCCTGTGGGTCTCAGACTAAGTCACTACAGACACAATTGCAAGAAGCCTGTATGGTTAAACAAAGGTCATATTTCAATCAAAGACATAAAAATTCCTATTTGTTCAACTCATATTTTTCTACTTTGAAATGACAAGTCAACCACGTTATACAGTGCTTTACAGATACAAGCCTTTTCTGATAATAAAAGTGGAAAAGAAAGAACTTCAATGGCTAACCAAAATTAACAGCAAAAACTTAGTAGTGTCTGATTTAGGGATGCTAGGCCCTGCAAGAATCTCCAATAAAATGTAGGGAAGAGGAGTATGCAGGAAAGCCCTTCCTAGGAAATGTGAGGTCAAGTCCACAATGTAGCAGAGTTCAAATTATCTGCAATAAAAATCAAAATCAAAATACTACCCTTAATTAAAAGGCTGGCATACAGAAAGCAATACAAGATAAACTTAGAACAGTTTGTTGTATCGGGAAGTAAGGTAAGTGACCAAAGAATGAGAGGACATATCAAAGGGCACGGAAGCCATCCAAAAGCAGCTCCTATTGACCAGATCTGGGACAATTTGAGTGTCAAAATAAATACCGTTTTTTTTAAGTATAAAATATTTTTCTGCCCATATTATCTAATTCATGATATCCCAATTAAAATATCCTTCCACACACCAACGTACTTTTCCAATAGTAGGTAATGTTAAAAAGACACCAGACTCTTCAAAATTACATATTCTCTGCAAAGCTAATATTCCAACTAGGGAACATTTGACTAAAGGTAAATTTCTATACAGTTTACCAAAGTTGCTAAAAAACAAGATTTCTTCAAGGCTGAGATTTTGATATTGAACTTCCCTTACTGCTCATGAAACACCTTAGAATGACCCCCTCATAGAACTTACCGGGAGCCCAAAGGACAGGAGCCTTCCATGCAGGGCCTCCAGCTGGGCATTGTAAAGCAAAGCTTTCAGATCTGCTCCCGTGAAGGAGTCGGTTACTGAGGCCACATGCTGAAGGTCCACGTCCTCTGCCAGAGGTAGAGAGTCACTGAGGACGTTTAAAATTTCAAGACGTGACACCTGAAGGGAGAAAAACTAATTTAACTGATAAAACATAAAATTAAATATTACTTTAAACTGTGTATTTTAAGATTTTTTTAGAAATTAATTTTACATATCTAATAAGTTTTACAAGTAAGTTGAAAAAATGTACCACCTTTCTACTATCTATCTTCCTTGGGACTTTCCCTAACACAGGGGAGAAAATGAATGAAAATCAACATTCCTAACTATTCAGTGTAAATCATTTCTCATTCAGACAGTGCTTATTTTCTAGATTTGGACAAAAGTGCTGAGAGTATTTTGAAAGGAAAATTTAAATAATAGCTATATGTGACATATATTTAGATATTTTATACCTTTGACTAATTTATTCTTTAGTTTCTAACTAAAGAGTTTAGTTTCTAACTCTTGGGAACAAGAGTTGGAACAACACAGGACTAAGAACAGTTAAAATTCCTATCTCTCTGTAACCTGCTTACATGCTTATGAGTCACATGCTTGATCCTGTATCAGTCTTTTGTTGGGAAAATGGGATCTTTAAATACAGGGAATGTGGACATGCAATACTCGAGGTTTCCTTCCTTTTTTCCCCCCAGCTGGCCAACAGTGAAAGATCATAAAATTTTCAGATTTCCATGAAAATGGCTGGGCCAAAGAGAGGCTCTGAACATAACTCAGGATCTTTTTATGCTGTGAGCAAACAGTGACTAAGACCTTTGCCTAAAGCTGGTCTTCTGAGGACAACTGCTATTACCTGGCAGAGTCAAGTTCACAAGGAAAAAGTGTAGCGTTTGTTGGGTTTTGGACTCTAAACATGAAACTGTCACCTGATCAGGAGGAGGACAGTATACACATTTATCCAGTCGGCCAGGCCTAAGCAGGGCGGGGTCAATCAAGTCAGGGCGACTGGTAGCAGCCAACACGTAAACACCTGGGGGAAGGAAACAGATGTTGTTCACTAAATCCTAGCCAGATTTTGTTATAATAAAATACTTCAGTATTTACAATTATTACCCTGTAAGCCTTCTACTCCATCTAGCTGAGTCAGCAATTGATTGACGACACGGTCTGTGACGCCTGTATTATCATGGCCTCGGCGCGGAGCAATGGATTCAAATTCATCGAAGAAAAGAATGCAGGGCTTTGCAGCCTGTGCTCTGGGAAAAGCCAACCACGGTTCGTAGCTGAGTGAGGCTTCAGAATTTGCAAAGTAATTTTACATACAGATGCACACATGTTATGTATTTATTTAAATCTTCACAATGAATTCTTGAAAAAGGAAAGGCATATGCAATTATCCTAGTTGTCAGTAAACTGGGTGTTAGAGAGGTGAAGGTGTTTGCCTAAGACTGAGGCCTTCTGGACAGGGACTAAAACAAAAACCAAAGTCTTATTCAGGAAGTGAAATGCTTCACTGATTCTTTATATAAGTAAACATTTTTTTTATATGCCTATTGGCCACCTTTATTTCTTTTGTGAAATGCCTATTCATTCTTCTTCCATTCAAAATTTGGCAACCTCATTATTTTCATAGTTTTCCAAGAACTCTCTATAAAGTATATTTTGGTTATATATATTACCTTTTTTTCTAATTTGAACTTTGACTTTTAACTAATTTTGTTTTAATTAAAAAGACATGACAAATTTCATCTCTAGTAATAGGCTGGATTAGATGTCTGAAGAATTGCCCATAATACAAAACACTTGTCATGCTGATTATTAAAAAAAAGCCCAACAAACAACTTATTATTAACCCTGGAAAAGTTGGGTGTATCCAAGGAGATACATTCAGTACTAGTATGGACTGAAATGCAAAAAATAAAAATAAAAACACTGTAAATTTGCATTTATTATATTTATATAATAAAACACATGATTTATTTTCAGTTACAATGTAAAATTAAAGAAAAAAGTAATTTTCTTTTCAAATAATGAAAACATGGATATTGCTAAAAAACGCAACCATGAAATGTCTTTAACATTACTCAATCAGAATCTTCAATAGTTGGCATTGCAAAATGTTTGTTACAGTCATCACAAACAATATTACTATGCTCAAGGCATAGTTTCACAAACATTTGCAAAAATATTTTGATAAGCAACTTGAGTAGCAGTCGCTCAAGTTCTTCAACATATCTTGGATTATCATTATTTTTTAAAAGATTTTATTTATTTTCAGAGAAAGGAGAAAGAGGGAGAGAAACATCGATCGGCTGCCTCTCGCACACCCATAACTGGGGACCTGGCCCGCAACCCACGCATGTGCCCTGACAGGGAATCGAACTGGCAACCCTTCAGTTCATAGGCCGGTGCTCAATCCAGTGAGCCACACCAGCCAGGGCCATATCTTAGATTACTCAATCAATATATTTTCCAGACATTTTCAGTGGTAAATGAAAAAAAAACAAAACACAACACAACACTGACTTCGAAGATCACGAAAAAACCACCAACACTGACTTTGGAGTTCACAGTATCTCTCAAATACAATTTATTAATGAATATCACAAACTCTTACGAGACACGTGTTATAACCAAACTGATGGCTTAAACATTGTGGCTTAACGTTAGTCACATACAAACGCGCAGCTAGTCATGACCTTGAACCTGTGTACCCGATATATGTAACAATACTTAACAGTTTGTATCTCTTAGATCAGCCGTGACCTCCGCAGTGTTAAATGCATGACAAACAAGATAAATCTTCTTGGGCCATCAAGAGACTGGAATGATTCGCTGCTCACTGAATGACTGTCAAAACTCTCCTAGAAAACCAACTGGGTCTGATATTTGATTTTTGTAAAGAGTTTTAATAAGTGACTTAATTTCTTCCTACGGTTATTAGGACTATTCAGATTTTGTTTCTGCTTTCTGTGATTTTGGCCAATTATCTTTTTGTCTACTTCACCCAAGTTTCAAAGGTATTGGCATAAAGTTCATAATATTATTTCACAATTTCCCCTTATCTTTTACATTTCTAGTGTATCTTTTGTTATGTCCTTCCTTTATCCATAATACACACTGTTTATTCATACTCTTTCTTTCTATCAATCTTCCTGGAGATCTATCAATTGTACCAGGCTTTCAAAAAATATTTGGGTTTGTGAACTTCTCTACTGAATTTTTCTATTTCATTAATTTTTCCTCTTATCTTTATTATTTCCTTTTATTTTTAGTTTATATCTATACTTTCCTAATTTCATGAAATGGATACCTACTAATCAACTTTCAACATTTTTTTTAATATAAAAATTTAAGACTATAAATTTTCCTTGAAATAAATTATGCAGCATCAGATAATTTTAATAAATATGATTTTCATTATTATTTAATAGTGCCAAGTATCTTCCATTTCCTTTTTAACCCGTGAATTATTTAGAAGAGTGTGTTTTTTTAAATATCTAAATGAATGGGAGGGGATTATCCTTTTAACTTGTATTTTCAGAAAGTAGAATTTGTATGATACTGTTTCTTTGAAACTTATTGCTGTTGCTATATTTGGAATGGCATCTGGCCAGTTTTCGAGTGTGCTCTGGGTGTGCTTGAAAAGAATGCACAGTCTCTAGCTGCTGGGTACATGTTCTGAATATGCTTAGATCAATCTTGTTGAATACTTTCTTCAAAGCGTCTAAATTTTTACTATTTAAAAAATCTCAACCTAACTACTGAGACCTGTGTTAACATCCTACTATAAAGGTGGATTTGTTAATTTCTCTTTGCAGTTCTGTCAATTTTTGCCTTAAATATTTTGAAGCTATAGTATTAGATACAAACAATTTTAGAATTGTACTATCTTCCTGGTAAACTGACCCTTTTGTTAATATGTGGTGACCGTCTTTATCTATAATAATGCTTTCCTGACAATGTTCCATTTCTTAAATTAGGTGGTAAATATACAAGAGTTCATTTTATTATTCTTCTTAAAAATGTGTATGTATATTACATATATTCTTCTAATGGCTTACTTTATAATAAAATTTTAGATGAAACAAAGCTTTTTAATCTGAAAACTCCCTATAGTCCACTTACAGTTAATAATTATTTTGATTCTTAAATATTAGCTTCTTATTCATATGTATTTTATATAAATGGCAGCAATAGCTATCCTCTATTCTAATTAAGTTGGCCACTTGGAATCTTAATTTAAAAAAAGATAAACTACAGTGATTATGTGGTTCATATAAGGATCTACTTTGAGATTTCTTTGAGTAACCACTTATGATTCCACTTTCAGCATTTCAGAAATATTTCTATTGTAAACATAAAACCGAATAATTTCCAAAACTTCATACTGAAAATGTTTTATATTTAAGTGGTATTTGGTGGAACAGAATCTTTGTTGTCCACATAAATCACAGGTCTCAAACATCAGTTCTAAAAAAAACCCAACAAAACCACAAACAAAAAACAACTGAAAACCAAAAAGCATTGACTCATAAATAACGACAGAATCAGCGACTTAAAAAGCACTTAATAGGTAACCAACCTAATAAAAATATCCCGAACAGCTTGTTCACTCGCTCCAATATATTTACTGAGTAACTCTGGCCCCTATTGGACAAAATAAAATTAAATTAGAATAAGATTATTTAAAAACAAAATATAATTTTTGTTTATGACTAAGTCTAAATGCAGTCACGAAAAAATTTTAGTATGATTAAATAAATGTCTCTTAAACACATTTAAAATTATGTGGCTAGAATAAATATCATACCACAAGTTCTACACTTGCTGTTTCCCCTGCCCAGAACACTTGTCCCCAGATAGTCTCATGGCCCGTTGCTTTGTTTCATTTAGATCTATGAGCAAATGCCACCACCTCAGAAAGGCCTCATCCAACAGCCCCATCTATGACCCACTCCAGTGATTCTGCATCGTCTGATGCTGTCATCTTCCTAAATAGTATCTGCTACCACCCGATAGTGTATTACACACTGAATGTGTCTATTGACTGTCTCTCACTATTAGTAGAACCTAAGCTCCAAAAAGGCAGTTTTGTTCACTCCTAAATCCCCACTGACAAAAATAGTGCCTGCCACATAGTAAGTACTGAGGAATTATTTGTTCAGTGAAATAATGAATGGTTTACAACAGGAAAATGTTCCATCTGAATCAAATCTTTGGATATTCTAAAAAATATATGAGATGAATTACTTTAATCAGCATCTTCAATAACTGAGACCAGTTTATTTGTACAGAAGTTGAAGAATATGTAATTTAAAACAAACTTTATAACATATAACAAAATCAATAATGAGGACAGTATTTTAAATTGGGATCTTTAAAAAAAAAAAAAAAAAAAAAAGGTGAATAGTCCCTAAAGTGATCTCCAGTGAAAAATTATCACCTCAAAAAGACCATATATGGATCAGGTTATGTGACCAAAATAAAAGATAGAATACAAAGCCATCTAGGCATCTTTTAATATACTAGCATTTGATTAGATTTCCTTAACACAATCAGAGAACTAGAGAGGACAGAACAAGAAACAACTGAGGCCAAATATGAGGGACTAGGCAGCGCGCTGGGGTCAGTGAGAGGACTGTCCCTGGGGCAGGCCTCCAAGGACTGACCCTGGCCGCCCCCAGAGAGGACGAGCTGGCTCCTGAACCCTTCCCTTAGAGAACTCACCGCGAATGGTGATTTGAGGATTTACTAAAGGGGTGCGATGTCCTCCCTGATGGAACAATCCAAAATACAACAATTATCACAAGATTTAATCTTGAAAATTGTTTTTTAAAAAATAGTGAAACCATATTCTAGTGACAAGTCAAAAAGAAGATCATGGTCACAGTTATTCCAGAACCCAGAGAAAAAGGAGACAGGGAAATGTAAACGTCGTAGTGTTTCTCCATTACTGCCTGAGTACCCATGAAACCAGCTCACAAAATTCATGTGATGAAAGAAGGGTAGGCGTTAACTCAATTTTGTGAATTTACTAAACTGGCTTTCAGATTATAAATGAATCAAGTTACAGTGTATGCCTGAAATCTAATCACTCTTGGTAAACTAGTACTACTGGACCCTGAAACTGTACAACTAAGGTATCAGACCCCAGACTGGCAGACTACGAGGCATGCTCGCATTGCTCCTTAATCACCACACTCACCTGCGGTCTGAAAAATCTTAGACCTAGTGTGAAACAGGCAAAGGTGAAATACAGCCAACAAAAACGGAACCATAAAAACTCAGCTTCCTGCCTCAGGGGGGTCTCCAGCTGCTAGTCTTCCAGGTTTTCTTCTCCCTTCAGGCACAGTGTGCTCTCTGATCTTTGATTATTTATGTATAATACTATTTATAATGCATGAAGATTTGCCTTAAGCAAGAACATGATAAGCCCTACAACAGAGGTGGCGCATTATTCAATGTGCCTCACAGCTTTAACTAATAAATGGGTCACTGCTCTTACTAGCCTTCCAAATATGAGGCTAACCCACCATCAAGAAACATAAATGGCGTTGCCAAGAATGTGGAGAGACCCCGTACGTGCTGGTGAGAACGTAAAATGGTGCAATCACTGTGAAAAATAGGTTGGTGGTTCCCCAAAAAGAGGAATTCCAATTACACATAGAATTACCATATCACCCAGCAATTATACTCCAAGGTGTCTATATTCAAGAGAGATGAAAATAAGTCTACACAGAAATTTGTACACAATTTATAACAGCATTATTTATAATACTCAAAAGGTGAAAACAACCCAAATGTCTACCTATGATGGATAGATAAACAATTTGTGCCACATCCAAACAATGGAACATCAGTCAGGCATAAAAGGACTAAAGTACATGGTACAACTCGGATGAATGTTGAAAACATTATGTTAAATCAAACAAGCCTGTTGTGTGACATTTTTCATAATTCCTTTTATAGGACATGTCCAGAACAGGCAAATCCATAGAGACAGAAAGCAGATTAGTGGCTGCCAGGGGAAGGAAGAAATGGGGAATGGGATGAAAAAGTTTTGAAACTAGAAAAAAAGGGTAGTTACACAGCACTGTGACTGCACTAAATGCCTCTGAATCGCACACCTTTAAAATAGTTAATTAATGCTACATAAATTTTACCTAAGAAAAAGAAAAAGGAAAGGTAAGTGCAAAACATACCTTGACACTAATAAAATTCATCCCACTCTCTCGAGCAATCACTCCAGCTAGCAAGGTTTTCCCTGTTCCGGGGGGGCCGTACAACAGCACTCCCGTTCTCTGCCGTATGGGCAAGTTTGCAAATAATTCTGGGTACTGAAAAATACAAAAATATGACAAAGAGCTCAGATCCAAAATAAATGACTAAGCAGCAGCCAAAGATCAATGTACTGAAAAAAGTATTCCGATGGTGGTAACTGCCACCTTTATTATAAAACAGAGCAATGATAGAAAATGAACTCAAAGGAACTACCTTAGATTTTTCCCAACTGGACCACTGTACACATACTACATAAAATCCACGTAGCTGCATCGAATTTTTCCCATTTTTTCCTGTGTAATTAACATGATAAAAGTACTGCATTAATAAAATAAAAGCCACTCTTTTAACAAGGACACTGCCTTCCATTTGTATGGTTCATATGACAGCTAAGTATATTCAAAGAAAGAAAAGAGTAGAAAAGCTTGTGTAATGATAATAGTAAAATCTTCCATCTAATTACACGGAAGTCCTTACCCACTTTTCTCCTCTTTGCATGGCTCCCTGGTCTCACGCAACCATCCTCGTCTCTCAGGTTTCCAATTCAAACACACTGTCCCCTAGACTCGACCCTCTGGTCTAAAGAACAATCTCCCTGTATTTGCTCCCTGTATCCTGCCATCTGCCTGGTCTATACCTCCTAATAACTCTGCCTTCCCAGGACTGACACCCAGAGTCTGGAAATCTGGCTTCATCCACCTGTTCTGTGGCCGAGATGACTCTTCCACCTCCCAGCTTTTTCCTATCTATATCTGTTCAAATCCCAGCTGACAGATCGTTTTGCTTTAGTACAACCTGAATGCATCAAGCAAAATATAAAAATTATGAAATTCACATCAAAATGTATTTACTATAAATATCACTGCAGCTTTATTTATAAGCTTCTTATGTGCAAGGAGTATTACCAATATTTTAAAAATCTGTTAGTGTCCCAAAAACAGCACTGGACATTTCTTTGGTTAACTTAAGTAGACACCTGTTGAATCAAACTGAGATTGGGCAGGCCAAACATAAAGCCAAAGCCAATGATTCTGTGGTTCTTCTGGGAGTAAGTACTTGACTTTTTTAAGTACCTTGGCTGGTAACTGGATAGTATCCATCAGTATCTGCCGAACTTCATGTAATCCACCAATCTTATCCCAGCCCAGGTCCTGAGGTTTATGCAGGTTGACGTTTCTAAGAGATGCAGGAACAAATCCTTGGAGAGCCTTTTGGAAGTCCAGTGTTGTTAGAACTAATTCTGTTTAAAAATGAACAAAAATTCTTTTGGCAGTCTATCTGCATATGAATTTTCAAAATATGCTGATCAACTTAGGTAGCAATGCCAATTTTCTACTCAAATAACTATGTATTTGAATACTAGAATGAAATATATTTAATTCTTGTCTTATTACAATTACATTTCTACATCATAAAAAGAAGAGTCCAAATTTTGGTTTGAATAGTAAAACATACCTTCCCTGGTGGATATACTCTGATAAGAGAGGCGAGAATGTATGGCTCGATCCACAAGCATCGTAAAATCTCTAGCCACAAACCCTTCAGTCTCTTTAGCTATACGTTGCAGGTCAAGATCAGTGAACTTGTTTATATCACAGTCCAGTTTATTTTTTATTACGTTATGCAGAATTTCACATCTTTGTTCCTGAAGAAAAAACAAAATTCCAACTTCTAATTTTCCTCACCTGTAAGCTTCAGTGCACAGGTTTTGAGAACTATCAGGCCGGCATAATCTACAGTGCCAGAAAGCACACTGGCTGTCTGTGGGCAGAGGGGGGAGGGAGGGAGGCAGGGACCGCAGAGGGGCACTAGGACACCTCTGGGAGTGATGGAGATGTTTGCTGCCCTCGCTGTGGTGATGGTGTCATGGTATATACATATGTTAGAACAGATCGAATTGTACATTTTATAATAATGAGTTTTTCTTCTATTACTCTTCAATAAGTTATAAAAAAATAACTGATATATGACTGCTATTTCCTTCTCCAGGAAGAAGCCTTTTTAATAAAATCTGGTTCCTTTATAAGTTTTTTGTGTGTGTGCCTATAAAACTTATTTCTAAAAATGTTCAATGATCAATACCACTATACTATTATCATTCTATTATGGTTAGTAACAGGTATAATACTTTTATTCTTCAGTAACAGTTAATTAGCACAGGGTCTAAGTATTTAGGGTAGATGCTAGGCAAGAATTTTAAATAAGTCAAAATGTGCTTGCCAGTCCCAGCTGAACCATTGCCACTAAAACCATCATGACCTTGAGTCCCTAAAGCGGACAATGTGCCATATGTATTTGTGAAACTGTGATTTATCATATGAAACAAATATTTCGTCTTTGTCTCTGCTTCTGGCACAAATTTCCTAAAACCCTTAGAATTTCCTAAGTGATAAGAATGGTAAAGGTGTCTTGATATTATAATAACAAACCCCTTTCAATCACACCTGAGCTTGTTAATGAGGTAACTTTGGAAAGCACTTAAGGATGGGGGCTGGTTGCCAGGGGAACCAACCATAAACAGAGAGTTGAAACTTGAGAGTTGAGACCCACCTCCTGACTTCCCAGACGGAAGAGGGGCTGGAGGCTGAATTAATTGCCAATGGTCAATGATTTAATCCGTCATGCCAATGTAATGAAGCCTCCAGAAAAATCCAAAGGAGGGTGTTCAGAGAGCTTCTAAGTTGGTGAACCAGATACTTCATGTGCCAAGGTGCTGGGCCCCAAACTCCATAGCACAGAAGCTCTTTTATGAGGACAGGGCCTCACCCTATGCATCTCTTCATCTGGCTGTTGATCTCTATCCTTTAACATCCTTTGTAATATACTGGTAGTCTAGTGAGTAAACTAGTTTCCTGAATTGTGTGAGCTGCTCTACCAAATTAGTCAAACCTAAGGAGAGGGTTGTGGGAACCTCTGATTTACCCAGTTAGAAGCTTGCTGTCTGAGGTGGAGGGCTGTCTGGCGGGACTGAGCCCTTAGCCTCTGGCATCTGAGCCATCTCCAAACAGGCTGTATTAGAGTTGAGTGTGCTGACTGCTGGGGCGGGGAGGGTGGTAAAAGGTGACTAAAAGGTAATGCAAAAACAAAACAACCCCCCCGCCCGAAAAGAAAACCCCCCACAATAATGATTAAATAAAATCCCAAAGAAAAAAAAAATTGAGTTGAACTGTAGGACACCCAGCTTGTGTCCAAGAATTGCTTAGTGGTGAGAGGGAAAGACTATGTTGGAACTGGATGCTGGATACGCAGTGGGTACAGATGATTAGTGCTCGTAACGAAAAAAAAAGTTTAGTTAATTGAATTTTTAAAATACATCTATTTGCATTCTCACTGCTCTTTCTCATTAAGAAAAAAATGCTTAAAAAATTAAGATCATTATGGCCCGGGCCAGTGTGGCTCATTTGGTTGGAGCGCGGTCTGTGAACTGAAAGGTTCCAGTCTGACTCCCGTCAGGGCACAAGGCTGGGTTGCAGGCTCCCATCCCCTGGGCGCATCCGGAAGGCAACCAATTGCCGTTTTTCCCTCAGGTCAATGCTCCTCACCCTCTCCCTCCCTCCCTTCCCCTCTCTCTAAAATAAAAAGCAAAATAAAATATTTAAAAACAAAGGTAATTATGTGAGATGATGAATGTGTTAATTAAGATGACTGTAGTATTTCACAATATTTATCAAATCATCATGTTTTATACTTTAACGACATACAATTTTATCAATTATACCTCAATAAGGCTGAAAAAATTCTAATTTCCATGATGTATGTGCAGATTTCACCAACGAAAACTGAAGCAGTTCAGAATTTTTAGGATTTTTGTTTCTTTTTAAATGCATTTAAAAAAGAGAAAACTTTAGTTTAAAAAAACAAGAAATGCTGTTTCCAAAAAAGCTATTTCCTCAGAAAGTACACAATAACATTTCAGACAATTATGAATGAAAATTGTTTCTAAACACAATATGCACCAAATGCCACTTTTTAAAATATTCTTAAGATCGTTAACATAAGCATAAGTTTAAAGCCAAAAATCATTAATAAAATTGAAAAATAATTTACATAAAGAATATATTTCAACAATCCTTACAAGCTGTATGTTACCTGATTAGGAGGTTGAATATGTTGGACACACTGAAATATGTGAATTCCTTGAGCTGAAACAAGTGAGGGATGTAGAGAATGTTGAGACTGGCTTGTGGCGATCACTGCAACCAAACTTCCCATGGAAATAAACTCTTTCAAAATATTGTTCAAAGCTAGAATTAAGCAATATAGTGTAAAAGCTTAGTAAACATAAACATAAAAATTTTAAATTATATTATATAGTCATTAAAAATAATAACCTAAAGTCATGCTTTAAGGCAGAGTATGAATAGTTAGGCTCCTTCATACCTTTTAAAAATTAAATCTTTCTTTCATTCATTTACTCATTCATTTATTAAGGACCTAAAAGTTTTGGCCAGGCTCTAACCAAACCGAGGCAGCCCAGGACGTATGCTTAGAACAATGCCTAGTGAGGTTCCTGACTTCTGGATCTTATAAAGTAAATGAAAAGGAGTCTCTGAAATAAATATTATGGAAGGATAATAAATTTCCACATTGCATTGTTAATAAAGCAAAATACAGCTCATATTCCTGACTTCCTGAACAATCTCCTTCTACCCCAAGTCTTGAAGTTTGGTTAGTATGAGGTCAGAACAGAGCCAGGCCTTAGTAACATATTTTTGAGTCCTGATCTGGACCTTTGCAGCATCCCCTTAAACACTACACAAACAAGGCCTGCAAACGCTACAGAATTCAAACTGTGAGACCCTCACTAGTTTAGAATAACCCAAGCCACTGTGGTTGCATTTTGTATCTCTTTTCGCTCTCAAGAACCTTGAAGCAGCTGAATGTTGCCAAATCTTCCAGTGCCCCTGCCCCAGGCCTCTCCTTGAATTTGCAGCTCCAGTCACGAGTTATTCCATAACACAGCAGGATTCTTGTACCTTTGTGCCTTTGCCTGTGGACCACTTGGTTCTTCATTAGCACGAAACTGTTTCATGCTAATTTCTACCCCTCCATCATAATTCATCTCAACTATCAACTCCTCCAAGAAGCCTTCCCTGATAACTCAACCCCCATCTCACCCCCAATTTGGGGCATGTGCTCCCACAGTGGCCTGTAATACTCCAAGCAGAGCATGTCTGACCACCTCCTAGCCTCCTACTTGTGTCATCCTGCTCAAATTACCTATTCTTTGAATTTCTATTTACCCACCTGTAAAACTGGAAGAACGTTTGTATGTACAGTACAAAGCAACTCCCTAGCCCAGAAAGGGCACTCAACACATGGCAGCTATCATTATCATCATCAATATTCTGGACTAAAATTGTCTGTTTATTTTTCTTTCTTCTCCTAAGACTTTGAAAATAGAGAATGGGCACAAGCGGTAGACAAATATTTGTCAAATGAACAAAGCAGGAATAAATCTGTACAATTAAGCAATTTCTAATCAGTACAAGAGAATGAAAAGGCCCCAAACACTGATCATGAAGTTGCAGAATCTTCACACTGGTCTTATTCTACCAATTTCGCTAATACAAAGCAATGGTAGAATGCTACCAGAAGCTCAAAAGCAACATATAACATAGATATACCCTACTCTCTGAAGAGAGCAGGTTTACCACTAAGACTAAAAATGCTGCCTGATAAAAGACAGGCCTGAAGTCAGTGAGAGGGAGCTGCCATTACCGTGTGCCAGCCGCTGGCTCTGCACCGCCTCAGGCCCGTGCTCGTGTTCCGGCGGGGCCGGCAGGCCGACCAGGAGATCCAGGTCGTCCAGCAGAACGACCGCAGGCTGCCTCCACGCTGCCTCTGCGAAAGCCACCTCCAGGGTTTTTTGTATGTTTTCGAGCCTTTTTCCTTAAGACAGAGGATATCAAGTGGTCTAATGTTATTTCAGGGTTGGGAAAGTTCAGGCTGACCTTTTGAAAGCATTGGAAAAGCTCAATATTGACTTAACTATGAAAACTCGATCCATAGTTTGTTAATATACCAATCATTAAAATATGTTAATCGCTGACATGGTTTTGTTAATACCACATCAAAGGACTCAGTACTGAATTTATAAAACTGAAAAAGGGAATATGCTACCACAATTTCTGTACGTGTGTATTTATCTATGCCCAGCCTCAGTCCATACAGAATTTCAGGTGGTCTCCTACAAAATAGAACAAAAGCAGGTTGTGGGAAAATGTAAATGGGAATAGGGGATCAAGAGTCAGAATAAATCAAATACAAATGATCCTGGGGTTGCTATATTTGAGTCATAAATTTGGCTTTAAATTTCCTGGTGAATTACAGAGTTTTAATTTTCAAAGAACAGAAAACATACCAATTCATAAGCCAATGTAAAGAATTCCTGTTACTTAGCTCTAAAACAAAATATTCTCATGGGCTTCAAACAGGACTGAGAGATGGGCAATCTCTCCAAAATCACCTTAATAGCATATGAAATACTGGCATTTCCAAGGCCATTTCTTAGTTTCTTATCATACACTAGATTTAACAATAACAAAAACTGCACGTAAAATGATGAGTAGGAATGATATGGTAGTGGTAACCAAGGGAAAAAAAAATACTCAAAGTAAAATCTTTCCCATCATTTTCTTAATTGCATCGATAATATTAACAACTTTTAAAAGCACAGAAGCGCATATGGGAAGTGGAATCCTCCTTTTTGCTGTCTGTGCCCAGTCACTGCCCCCCCCCCGAGGCGCCCCTCTGCCCGTTTCCCACAGCAGTTCCGGGATAACTTATATCCATTAGAGTGTATTCTAAATTCTAACCTTCTCCGAGTGGCATTTCCAGGAATACAGGCTACAAAGAATTTTGGCTAGGAAAAAACAGGCCTCCATTAAATATAGAGAGTTTAAAAAAAATTATTAAAACACGAGAAAGCCAGCCAATGAGAAATTTCCAAGGAATTCCAAATTACATATTTATATTTATTAAATTAACAGCATTAAGTAATAACACTTCTGTCTTTCTACCAAAAAAGGGAGTTACGAAATGTGTTACCATATTCATACCTCGCAGAGCTTCACAGTCAACTATCTCCACGTGGGCATCCAATGTATCAAATGCTTCTTTACAGACTGCCTTCGCTAAAGTTGATTTGCCACTCCCCTAAAAAGTAATTAATTCATAAGAATGCTCAATATATTCAATCACAGAAATAGTTCCTGTCACTATGGCAACCACAAAGATAAAGCCTCATCAAATATACACTACATAATGTTATATGACAATTATAGCTCAACAGAGCTGGGGGAATCCCACATCGCTGGAACTCTAGAGTCACATTATGGTGAGTGACATTTAACATAAAGTAAATTAACATCAAGGAGTGAAAATCTGGATTCAGGAAGTTGTAAGAGAGCACTACAGGATAAGTGGGAAAAAACTACCTCCTAAGTACTCAAGTCTAGCCAAGAAAACATATAATATTCTACAAAAAACCAGGAGGTTCCATCTTCTTAGCATTAAAAGCAAAATTCACGTATTCTATAACCGTACTAAAGGCGAACAGATGACAACACAATGTCAGGAACATAAACATCAATAAAAGGGGCATTTCCCCACCCCAACTCCAACCTTGATTTGTACGAATACTAAAAATGATAAATTGCTTTGAAAAAGAAGTTTATAAAAAAGTGCACACCAGTGGAGCCGCTGGGCGAGACAGGCAGGGGTTACTAAAATAGGGCTTTTCTTTTAAGCTGCTAGGAACTAGATGTAGCCTATGTTCATTACAGTGCCTACATGGCAAATAAACGTCGTATTTGGTTTTCACAACTTGTTAAAACAATCACTAATACTTAAATCTTTTATCTTTAAAAACAGGTAATGCTTCATTATATGTTACTAGAAGGGAAAAATATGATGTATTCTAGATAAATGAAACTTATTCCTATTTAATTTCAATTATTTTTAATGGAAAAATATTAGCTACTTCTTTATTATCTTAACTGTAATTTTAATTCAGTTTCTTGGTGACTTACAGTATAACTTGACCACCTTAAGTGCACCATGAAGCCTGCAGAGACTATTAAGGTTGGTAGACCCGTTTATTTTTACATTAAGTAACTCCAAATTATATAGGGTTTTGTTCCCATGTGCATTTTTATTTTTCAAGTAAAAGCTTAATTTTTCCTAATTATAAAATAATTTGTAAAAAATACATATTCTCTTCCAGTCAAGATGGAGGTGTAGGAAAAGGTGGCTCGCCTCCTTGCACAACTGCAACAAAATTACAACTAAAACATAGAACCACCATCACTCAGAACCATCAGAAAATTGAGCCCTATGGATGTCAGACAACTAAGGAATTAAAGAAACCACATTCATTCAGACGGATAGGAAGGACAGAGGGGCGGAGATGCAGACATGCAGAACCGGCTGGTCCCAAACCCATGTGTGGTGGGTATAAAATGGAGGGATATCTCCGGAGCAAGGGATCTCAGCCTCATATCAGACAACCCAGCCCACGGTTCCAGTGCCAGGAAGTTAAGTCCCTATAACTTCTGGCTGTAAAAACCAGCGAGGGTTGGGGTGGTGGAAGAAACTGCAGGATTTTCAGGCCTCTCCTCCTAAAGGGCCTCACACTGCACCCGAACTTACACAGACTCACTCCCTCTGGGCTCCAGCACCGAGATAGCAGCTTGAAGGTCACCAGTGGCGAACGGGGAGAAACTGAAGTGTCTGGCATCAAGGTGACTGCTGGGGCACAGCTTCCTCCCAGACAGCACTGCAGACAGCAGCCACTGTACCTGTTCTGAGCCCTCACACAAACAGAGCCACAGCGCAGTGGCACCATTTCTGAATCTCCTTCAAGCTGGCTCACGTGGTAAGTCCCGCCCTGACGATTACCTAAGGGTCTGCCCCATCCAACTTACTGGCCCACACAGGCAACCCTCCCACCCCAGTAACAGTGGCTTTTCCATATGAAGAGCTAGGCTAGGCCCAGGCTTCACACCTTCATAAATCTGCTCAAACAAGCAGCAGCTAAGCCCAGTTCTACCAGCCCCGCCTCCCTGAGTGACCCCAGGTCCAGCACTAGCAGCAGCCACCCGCAGCCTGCTTCATAGCTTATGCGAAGGGGCCCCACACAGAACACAGGTGGAAGCTCAATTTGGCCTGCACCACCCAGGAAACCCCAGAGCCTGTGCACCCCGCAGATAGTTACAGACCAGGTCGACCACGTGGGAGCACCACCTAACCACATTCACAAGCCACAGCAGGAGGCAGTGGCTGGCCAGGGGTCATGGCCAGTCCTACCAGCTGCCTCCCATTCTTTCTAGTCCTCCCACTGACCTGCTGACAGCAACCAAGACTCATCTGCAAGATGAGGGAATACTCAACCAATATGGAGGGAACATCTCGAGGACATAGCTTGTATTATAGGGGAGGCTGTGCCGCTGGACCTATAGGACACCTACTACATTAAGCCACACTACCAATGAAAGGATAAAACCGGCGCCATTTGCTATTGTGGCACCATTTGCTGAGCAGGTCAATGACCTTATTAAAGAAGACTACCATTTTACCCTTCGGAGCTTATGTCCTCAGGACTGAGTATTACTGGAAAGCAAGAACAGAACGTGTAACCACCACCTACAATGCAGGCAGAAGACAACATTGGAGCAAATTGCAGCTTATGCAAAACCACCCAAAACCTCCTGTGCTGCAACAACCCCAACAGCCCAGGAGGCACATAACAGCAACCCCCTCACCCTCTTATAATCCAATTATAATGCAATAAAAGCTCAAAGCCCCCACCCCTCAGTGCTGGTACATATCTCTGCACCTGGCCCTTTCCCTCTCTTGGGAAAGTAAGATAAAACTCTGCTTTCTGAACTTTCTTCTCTCTGTGAATTCTTTCACGGTCACGTCACTGACCCCCTAACAACCAAGACATGGAGTCAAAGCAGCTCTACCTAATACATGCGAATAAACACAGGGAAGGCGCCAAAACGAGGAGACAAAGAAACATGGCCCAAATGAAAGAACAGATCAAAACTCCAGAAAAAGAACTAAACAAAAGGGAGATGAGCAAACTACCAGGTGCAGAGTTCAAAACACTGGCTATTAGGATGCTCAAGGAACTCAGTGGGGACTTCAACAGCATAAAAAAGACCCAGGCAGAAATGAAGGATATACTAACTGAAATAAAGACCAATTTACACGGAATCAACAGTGAAGTGGATGAAGCCAAGAATCAAATCAATAATTTGGAACATAAGGAAGAAAAAGATATCCAATCAGTATAGCAAAAAGAAAAAAATAATCCAAAAAATTGAGGATAGTGTCAAGAGCCTCTGGGACAACTTCAAGTGATCATTCACATTATGGAGGGGGCGGGGGCCAGAAGGAGAAGAGAAAAGATCAAGAAATTGGAAACCTATTTGAAAAAACAATATAAGAAACCTTATCTAATTTGGTGATAGAAATAGACTTATGAGTCCAGGAAGCACAGAGAGTACCAAACAAGATGGACACAAAGAGGACCACACCAAGATACATCATAATTAAAATGCCAAAGGTTAAAGATAAAGAGAGAATCTTAAAAGCAGCAAGAGAAAAGCAGATAGTTACCTACAAAGAAGTTCCCATAAGACTGTAAGCTGATTTCTCAAAAGAAACTTGGCAGGCTAGAAGGGGCTGGCAAGGAGTATTCAAAGTCACAAAAGGCAAGGACCTACAACTTAGATTACTCTATCTAGCAAAGTTATCATTTAGAATCAAAGGGCCAATAAAATTCTTCCCAGACATGGTAAAGTTAAAGGAGTTCATTATCACCAAACCATTATTATATGAAATGTTAAAGGGAATTACTTAAGGAAAAGAAGATCAAAACTATGAACATTAAAATGGCAATAAATACACAACTATCAACAACTGAATTTAAAAAACTAAGCGAACAAGAAGAATAGACAGAATCACAGATTATGGAGAACATTGGGATGGTGGTCAGTGGGGATAGGGGTCTGGGAGAATTGCGGAAAAGGTGAAGATATTAAGAAGTACAAATTGGTAGTTGCCGAACAGACAGAGGGATGTTAACAGCAAGTATAGGAAATAGAGTTGCCAAAGAACTTACATGCGAGACCCATGAACAAAGGATTGCGGGATGGAGTGGGGTTGCTGGATGGAGGGGGGCAAAAGGGGAAAAACTGGGGCCACTGTAATAGCATAATTAATTAAAAAATACATAATAATTTGTAAATACTTACTAAAGAAAGGTAAAAGACTTCTGTAATCATTCCACTGCACAGAAGTAACCTCTGTCAATTGTTTAGATGTATCACCCTAACAGGCACTCCACAGACATCCTATGCACATTCAGAACGACGGGATCACAGTATTTATGCAGGTTCACAGTAAACCCCTGCCTCTTTATCAACAAGTGAGGAGCTGAGTCTGCTCCCCAGTACAATGCCACTGTGGGACGTATTAGACAATAACATTCAAAAAGCCCTTTCCTAAGTGTGTATCTATTTCTGCTTCCAATTTTTAACTATTATAAGTAAAGCTAAAATAAACATACACATACATATAAGTTTACTTGTCAGAATTACACCTTTAGAATAATTTCTAGAAGTAGAATTACATCAAAACCTTTTGTTTTTACATATTTAAAATTTTGCTATGTATTGCTATAGTGCCCCCTAGACAGGCTAAACATTGGTAGGCTTTTATAGTTCTTATATATTGCTTTCTTCCCTCTTTCACTTCAGATACTGTGTTCCCTCTCTTTCACGAGGGGTTTACTTTGTAACAATCCATTTGGTTTACATTTTGTGCATTTTGTTACTTGAGTGCTCCATGTCAACTTAAAAATTAAAAATAAAGTAATGCAAACTCTATCATGGCCTCTTATGATAAATTCAAAATTCTTTTTCTGTTTTCCCCAGGTTTATTGGGCTAAAATTGTCATATAAGGATTTTGGGTAAGTTTAAGATTTACAACAATGATTGGATACACTTAGACACTGCAAACTGACCATAATAGAGTTAATTAAGCAATGCTTCCATCACCTCACAAAACTACCATTTCTTTTTGTGGTAAAAACATTTAAGATCTCCTCTCTTAGTAACTTTTAAATATATAATGCAGTTAGCTGTAATCACCATGCTGAACATTAGATCTTCTCTTTTTTTTTTTTCTTAGCTTGGCTACAAGCTTATCAATTTCCTTGATATTTTCAGAGATCCAGATATTAGTTTTACATCCTTTCTCCATTGATTACTTGTTTTTAATTCATTGATTTCGGCTCTAATTATTATTATTATTCGGTTGGCCAAAAAGTCCGTTTAGTTTTTTCCATAAAAGACACATTTTTCATTTTCACCCATAACTTCATTAATTTGGATATTCTGAGTATGTCGCTGTCTCCTGCTATTGGCTTTAGTGGACAGTAGCCAGGGGTGCTGCTAAACATCTTCCAATGCATAAGACAGCTGCACAGCAAAGAATTATTTGGCCAAAATGTCAACGGTACCAAGAAACTTTGCAAACAACTTTGACACATTCGAGCAGTCACAACACCTTCTCCGTACACTGCAAAAATCTTTATGTTTCAGTTGTGTTTTTACCTTTCTTGAAATAATAAAGCATATTACACCAAAAATGTTGCTTATTTCCTTCTGTCTTCAATATTAAAGCGGCTGCACAAAAACTCACCAAATTTGATGCTTTTTAAAAAATGCACAGTGAAATGACAGCTGTCACAATACAATCTAACCTTATTTATTGTTTCAAACGAAGTTAAGGCAACTAAGCACTACTAGAGCCACCATACAGAAAAAATTAAACAAAGTTTTTGGCCAACCAAATATTTCTTTTCTTCTGTTTACACTGGGTTTAATTTGTTATTCTTTCTCTAGCCTCCCAATGTGGAAACTGAGACTATTGGAGTAGTTGCTATATATCCTTTTTAACAACAAAAATCAGAAGAAAGCAACTGGGCTAGTACAGGAAAATAAAAAGTTATTATGTTGGAGTTAAAAGTGAACAGAAATTTTAAAACCGTTAAAATTTTGAATTGAAAAGAAGTACAAAGAAGCCCTGACCAGCTAGCTCAACTGGTAAGAGCACTGTCCCCATACACCAAGGTTGTGGGTTCATTCCCCTGCCAGGGCACATACAACATACAAGAAACAAACAATGAATGCATAAATAAGTGAAAAAACAAAGCGATCTCTTCCCCTCACCCCCGCCTCTAAAATCAATAAACAAACATTTAAAAAGCACAGAGATGCACAAAGACCACACTACACCCCCAGCAACAACACTAGTAGAGAATAAAACTATAAGCCCTTTCAAAGGTCAGGTAACCTCTAGCAAGACTGACAGAGTTTAAAGAGAGACACAAATCACCAATATCAGGAAATAAGACTTCACAACAGATTCCACAGTCTTTAAAAGGATAATTAGAAAACACTACAAACCATTTTATGCTCATAAATTTGACAACTTAAAAGAAACAGAACAATTCCTCAAAAACTACAAACTACCAAATATCTGCCAAGATAAAATAGACAAATAAGAAAACTGAATTAATTAAAAAGTTAACAATAAAACCATCTCCAAGCCCAGACGGTTTCACTTTTACCATTTTAAGAAGAATGAATACCAATTTTATATATTCTCTCCCAGGAAACAGGACAGTAGCGAACACCTCTCAACTCTTTATTACCCTGACAGCAAAACCAAACAAAAAAGAGTACGGAAACAGAAAACTATAGGCTATCTCTCATGAACATAGAAGCAAAAATCTTCAAAAGAATATTAGCTGAAAGAATTTAGCAATATATAAAAATAAAGCTGATTCAACATTTAAAAATCCATCAACCCTATCAACACATCCTATCAATATCCTAAAAAACAAAAATCATACCATTGTATCAACTGATACAGAAAAAGGACAGGGGGAACATCACCTGATTCATCACAACTTCCCCAGTATCTAATGGCAGGCACTCAAAAATATTAGTGAATGAATGTTTTCCATATCTTGTATTAATAACCCTATATAACGTGATCAAAACTCAGAGACAAATGAAAAGTTGTTACTGAAAATGAGCACCCTTTAACCTCATACCTTTGCTCCTGTGAGTAAAAGGGCTCCATTCCTAAGTCCTGCCACAAGAGACATGAGCTGCCGAGACAGAGGGCGTCCCAGGAGGCTATGAGTGATGTGCTCCACAGAGGGTACACCCCAGGAATTCACTCCTCTGCAAAATACATGAATTGCTGCATAGTAAAACACCGAAGCAGAATTAAGATCTAGCTATAAAAATTTCTGAAACTTTCCTTCCCAAACTAATGATTTTTAAAAGAGCAAAATCTTAGAAACTCTTCCTTACTTACAAGTATGTTGAATTAATGCCAAATCTGAGTCACAGCTTCATAACTAATTTACTTTCAAACATGTGCAGTAACTAAAAGTTTCCTTCAAATAGGATTCCTTAAGGGATCTGTCTTAACATATACAAACACCAGCCTCAACATGCTTTTCAGTGTGGTAATCAGCATAATAATAAATGAGTGCTTTTAAAATATTAGGATAATTGAAGACTAATTTCCTCTTAAAAACTGCCTTTGAAATCCAGTTGCAACCTGTAGATTATGCAAACATGAAGTTCAACCTACTTCCTGGCTTTGACTGCCAATTTACTTCTCTTAATATCAGAAAATCCTAAAATTAGAGTCTGAACTGAAGAGATTTTACTTTATATATGAATACTATGCTGTAGACAGTTACTTTATGATTTAATTGCTTTAATAAAAATTCACAGACTACATTATTACAGGAAATCAAATCACTACTACTATCTCTCTGAAAGCCTCTATGAAGAATTCTAAGTGGTAACGTAACATGAGATTTCATGATGTATGAGATATCTAAAATTAAGAGGTTCTTTCAGATTTGATTGTCTACAAGTTGGGGGAAACATAAATAATCCCAATTAATACATTAATAAGATGCTGAAGGAATAACTTAATTTGAAATATTTTTAAACATTCAAGTAATGTTTTTAGATTTAACTTCAAAAACAAATTAGTTTTAAGAATTATTGTTTCATTCAAGCACATATGATCCAGTTCATATCTAGTTGCTTTCTTCTCACAAATCAAATCTCAAGAGTAAAATTTCTAAGCTTCACACTTTGTTATCTAAGACACGGCAAATTACTAAGCTAGGAGTGAAAACAGAAACTTGCAGTAGTATTCACTAGTGCATTAGTAAGAGTATTCAATGACATTAACATCTACTTTAGTATCTACACATAAAAACCCTGCCAGAGATAACGGGGAACACATCTCTAAACATTCTAGTTTGGCCATAACTTCTTACCCCAAGCAGTTCAGCTTTAAAAAAGGAAGAATAAAGTCAATTTCCTCATTGTTTTCTTCTTTTAGCATAGGATCTAGAAGGACCTATAGTAGCAAGGAAAAATCAGTTTTACATTTCAAAGTTGTATCTTTTGTCTGTTTTTCTCGGGTCACAGAAAACTGAATTGCTGATTGTCACCCCACAGTCACAGATAAAAAAGATACATTTGTGCATGCAAGATCAATACATAAAATAGCCTTGCCAATAATAATTTACTCATCTGAGGAACACAAATATTTATGAACAACAAGCAGTAAAGAATATCATCCCCTGAATGCATGTTATAGATCTTTATTTGCAATTTTGATTTGTGTCCCACATTCTTTCCACAAGTCTTACATTTGTATTTTCACTGAATGGTATTCCTTCAATTAAATTTTAAAAGTCGAAAAACAATGTCTAGTTCCAAACCACTGATATTCTGAAAGACTAGAGCATCTTTAATTTTACAATGACAAGAATAAATATCCTAACTAAAACATTATATTCTAAATTAACCACTTTTGGCCTTGGCCAGGTAGCTCAGGTGGTTAGAACATCATCCTGACACACTAAGATTGTGGGTTCAATCCCAGGTCAGGGCACATACAAGAGTCAACCAGTGACTGCATAAGCGAATGGGCCGACAAATTGATGTTTCTCTCTCTGCCTCTAAAATCAATGAAAAAAACTAAAATAACCACTTTAAAAATACTTCTGAAGTGATACAATATTTATAGAGAGCTGAAAATTTAAGAATTGACAAAATAATATAGGTTGTGCAACAAAACTGCAAGTAAAAATCTGAATTTTAAAACTCAAACTGCTAAAGCTAAGTTTTCCTTTGTTTCAATAAAAGGAAGAATTTTAAGTCATGCTTCTTTTGCCAGTTAACAGAATCAATACCATATTCCTGAAACCTAACTGTGCTGAGGCACTAACTTTAAAGTCAGGATAAATCAACAATTTGTTTAGGTAAATTAAAGAGATTACAGAATAAAATATTTTAAATCAAGTTATTCCTTACTCTTATCATTTGAGTTTCTAATACATGTTAGGATGCAAGGTATTACAGGTGAATTCATACTTTATTATCAATCACATCTGACAAATATTATTTCATTGAATATTCAATGGCATGTAATTACTTGTATTGTGATCTTCTGCAGCAGATTGGTACTCAACAGAAAAATATTTTCTTTTTCTTTTTCCCAAGAATGAACTATATTCAGAGAAAACTCCTTCACCCCTATTGAAAAGAAAGTAATAAATGAATAGTACTGAAACTGAGATGAAATTTTAAGATTTTAAATATCAAATGTATTTAAATTTAAATAAAGGCATTCTTCGGTGTGTAAAATCTGTTTAATTATCACTGTTATGTTTCTGGTTCCTGTTCCACATGTCACAACTGGAAAAACAATGAAAAATTTTATGACTTCTTCAATAGAAAAAAAACATCAAAACAACAAATAAAATTTACACACCATCTTTAATTTCCAGCTTAATATATTCTTCCTCTGATATTATCAAAGGGAGTGTGGTTGTAGAAGACTGCTGAAGCCATGAATAGAATACATTTTTTATGTTTTCTTCAGTTACATCCTTAGGCTGCCAAAGAAAATGAAAGAACAGCAATAAATTATCCTAATATCTGATCGCAACCTTAACATACTTATTTTAATGCCTCGCTGAACAAAATGTAACTTGCTAGTAAAATGTAAACCTTGCTGAACAAAACCATAAAGATGTTCACATTCTACAGGCACAGACTTAGGATGTGACATTACAGTCAGTGCAACGAGTACAATGTCCCCTGAAGAAACATTACAAAGTGGCAGTTTTCAACTTTTTCTCTATGTCCAGCGACACACATGCCATAATTTGGCTTACTGGATAACCATTCCAACCCCATTCTCTCTTGCCTCTCTCTACTATACAGGTGAGAAAGCAAGCTCTTAGCTTGGATTCTTAGCTTGGAGGTGGGGCTGGTGTGTGTGGGATGCGGGGTGTGCGTATTCATACATGTGCATGTGGCTGAACTCTGGCCAGCTGGCCAATAGCATGCAATCAGCAATCCTTGGGAAGGACTTCTCTTCCTAAGTAAATGGTAGGGAAACCTAGTAAGGAAAGGGCTCTTGCCTTGTGCCTTTCCTTCTGCTGCCTGTAGTGCAGATGTGATGCCTACTACAGCACACATCTTGCTTCTAAGAGGAGGAAAGTCACAGGTTAAGAATGGCAAAAGAGAAAGATCAAAGGAGCACAGATGCTTGATGACACGGTTTAACAATCTAGAGCTCCTCTAAACGTCTCTGTACCTGAGAAAAATAAACTCTTTATATGTTCAAAGTCACTTTCTTTTCCTTTTTTCTGTTAAGCTGGCTGCAGTGCCGATATACTCAACAAGAAGTGTTAATAAAGTGTTCAAAAGCTATGAAAAAATTCTGAGAAAATCACTGCTAATTTTAAGTCTTTTAAATTAAAATTATTAAGTTTTAAAAATCTATTTGAAATTAAAAACAAGAAAAACAAAACTCACATAGGAAAGATGATTAGTATCTGCCTAGGAAAATAAAACCTATATTCTACCATATCTCCACTAGTATACTCTCTCGCTTTATCCAAAGTCAAGCACTGACCTGCTGAGTAAGCTCAATTCAAAACTTGACTACCACCAAAAAGAGTCTAAACTAAGATATCACTTTCCTAAAGTATTACATAAACAGTTACTTCTTTGGATGTTATTGGGCAATGGGATTAAACACCTAAACAAAGTCATGAAATAAAAATAACTATTTAAAAGCAAGACTTTTAAAATCAGAAAGTAACTCACAGTTCCTCTAGAATCAAACATCTTTATGTCCCAAATGATATAATCATAGCCCAGAGAGACCTGCCAAGGTCATAAAGCTTCCTCTAAAATATACAACTTAGGATAAGAAAAGTGTTTTGTAGTAATATTCCACCACTGAGCCCCCCCAAAAAAATTTCTCATGAACAGTGGCTAATGATTTTCATACATAACAGATCTAACTTTTGAAAAATACCAAAGTCAATAACCAAAATGTTAAAACAAAACAAACCACTGTGTACTGTTGAGCCAATGTGTGAAGTGCTCAGTTACATACTGTTATGAAAATGGCATTTATTCTATTTGTTTTCCTCTTCTCCAGTCATATAATATAAGCTATCTTATCTGGTGTTTCATCAACTAGAAAGTTCTATCAAATTGATTCTTTCATGACATAATGACCATCATGATCCTGAGGATCCTAAAGTACCATCTGAATTATCAGAGAAGGAATTTTTTTAAACATAATGGGTTGGCCAAAAAGTTCATTTGGCTTTTTCCATAAGGTGGCTCTAGTAGCATTTAGTTGTCTTTAACTTCATTTTGGACAATTTCGTTAGACTGTATTGGAACAGCTGTCATATCAGTGTGCATTTAAAAAAAACTTATTAAAATTGGTGAACTTTTGTGTAGTTATTTTAAATTTGATGGAAGAAAATAACATTTACGGCATATTATGCTTTATTATTTCAAGAAAGGTAAAAACGCAACTGAAATGCAAAAAATAAATTTGTGCAATGTATGGAGAAGGTGACTGACTGAACATGTCAAAAGTAGTCTGTGGGGGAGATTTCTTGCTGGATTGATGGTCATGCTTGGGTAGGCCAGTTGAGTTGAGAGCAATCAAATAGAGATGTTAATTGAGAACAATCAATGTTATACCATGTGGGAGATAGCCAACATACTCAAAATTATCAAATCAATACAGTTATTGGTGAAAATGAAAAATGTGTCCTTTATTTTATGGAATAAACCATGTGGGCTCTATGGTCAACCCAATATAATACAATAATTTTCCTGCATTATAATTCCCTGAGAACTGGTAACCAAACTGGTACAGATGATAATACTCTATTAAAAAGATTTTACAATTAAGTTCAACACCTCATTTTCTGACCACACCAGTTTCTAAAGAATTAACGGAGTAGCAAAGTAAAACAGTCTACCACTCTTTTAACCTGCAATATTAATACTAAAAGAACATGGGAGAAAAGTTTAAAAATTAGATTAACTATGGCAAAAATATCAACTTTTTAAAAGCAAAAACTCTCCATATTTGTATTGGCACCGTGTGTGTGTGTGTGTGTGTGTGTGTGTGTGTGGGCACACACACATACAAATATAAAGTGTATTGCTTATTAAAGACTTCTTGGTTTCTCAAGAAGTTACACACAGAATTACCAAATGATCTAGCTATTCAACTCCTAAGTCTCTACCAAAAGAATGGAAAGCAGGGACTAAAACAGGTACTTGTACACCAACATTCACAATAGCATTATTCACAATAGCCAAGAAAGTGGAAACAACCCAAGTGTCCATCAAATGATCAATGGATAAACCAAATGTGGTATATATAAAATGGAATATTATTCAGCCATTAAAAAGGGATGAAGTTCTGAGACGTGCTACATATCACATGGATGAACCCTGAAAACATGTTAAGGGAACTAAGCTAGACACACAGGACAAATATTGTATGATTCCTTTTATATGATACATCTGAAATAAGCAAATTCAGAGACCATAAATTACAGGTTACCGGGGTCTGGGGGAGTTGAGGGTATGGCGTTATTGCTTAATGAGCACAGAATTTCTGTTGGAGTGATGGAAACGTTTGAGAAATAGATAGCAAAGATAGTTGTACAACTTTATGAACGGAATTAATGCCAATTATTTGTACACCTAAAATAGATTAAAACAGCGTTTTTATGTTACACATATTTTACTACATTAAAGGGAAAAAATACTTCTTTGCCCTTCTAACAAAAAGGTGTACTCTATTATTATTACTTCACTAAAGCAACTAGAAATGTAATAATACATGTAAAATAACTGACATAACATATAAATTTGAACTTACTAAGTTTTCTCTAGGTTGTAATTTTAGAGATCTTGGAATTTTAGGGGTAATTTCCACAGGAGTTATTCTGACTACTGCATGCATTTCTATATTCAGTCTCTTTCTCAAGTCATCTGGAATCTGGAATTTAGAAATAAATGAAAAATATAATTATGTTCAATGCTTGGTTAAAAAATATTCCATTGCACAGATATTCATAGCAACTTCCATGAATTCAGGTGGAATTATATAAGTTACCATGATTCATAGTATAAACAGATGGATGTTCTGGTATTGTTGTATCACAAACATTTCAATTTTCCCCCTGTATTTCTTTAACATCCTCTTCAGAATGTGATCAATGTTGATCTATCAAGTCAAGCCTTTCTGAGTACCTGATGGCAACTGCTGCCATTCCTCACTGGCCATGGCTCCCACCTTTAGAGTAGAGTGGGAAGTGCAGACTCCTCATTGCTACCTTATGTGGTCCCCGAGACTTCACCATCATCACTTCCTCACCCTGTCCTCACCACACAATTTCAAGGAAATAAAAGGGTATTCATGCCTAACGGCAGAACCATTAATAAAGGAGGTTAAGTCACAAGAAGTTTGTGTTAGACAATGCAGTGGGATCTCCTAAACTGAGTTTAGAGCTAACAGAAAACAATGATGTCATGGTCCAGAGCTTTAGAAGATGATGTAGGCCAAAGAAAATAAAACTTTGTATGTCACCTACATGAAAGTCATAGGTTAAACTGTGAGAATAGAAGAAATCTACAAAGAAAATCCTCATCCCTTCCTATTTTTCTTCACTATCTTAACAATTTCTTTCCTTTCTCATCATGACGTTTCACTTCACAGTTCAAAATTAGGTTCAAGAAAATGGGGCTGGTGACTCACCTCACATAAGTGTAGTATTCATATTGGAAGCCAGGATGAGAGGGTGGAACACTAGCTGTTCTTTTTGCTTCCTCTCCCAGTTACACACAAGTTAAAGAGCTGACACCAGCAAGGTAAGCAGTTTCTGGGCGCATTCCAATCCAGGGGCCACCAGAGGGAGCCGCACGCCTCTCCCTACACAGGGCACTTCCCCCAATACCCAGCCAACCCTTCCTGTGCTTTCAAGAACTTGGAAACAAACCTTCTGCAGGTATTAAAGATGTGAAGCTCTGTAGGGCACCCCAAGCTAACCTTGAACTCTAGAGTCACCCTGCCTGGGTTTGACTCCTAGTTCTACATACTAGCTATTTAATCCCTGCCAAGTAATTTTGACCTCTCTAGGCCTGTACCTAAGATTATACTGTCGAAGTTTACTTAGGCAGAAAATACACAATTTTTACCTAAACAAGAACTTTACCTTACAATCTGAAATGTGTTCCCGCAGTGATTTTAGATATAATTTCTTATTATATTGGCTTTTAATTTATATATAAATTATTTTAATTCATAATTTGAGGGAGTTCAAGCAACAAAATTATTTCATCCCTAATTATAAAATTTATACTCACCCAGACTTTCCCAAGATGGAGAGCTTCTACATTTTTGGTGTATTTTATGGCATTCTTCAATTCCTCAAGTCCATTCCAGACTACCTTTAGCACACAGGCCTTACCAGCTTCTTGACTATGGTATAGGCTAATTTGTTTTTGATCTAATGGTTCTGACATCTGCTTTTCTTTTTCAGAGGACAGGACATTTTGCTTTGTTTTACTTTGCTGCTGCTTTGGAGAAAGTAGCTGAACTATCTTTCCATAGGTCACCGTAAAGCTGGGCTCCACATCAAAATATTCCTGGTCCCATGGAAATACATGAATGGCATAGTGTTTGTGAAATACAGAAGTTGCTACTGCATTGCATATACTGGGAGGCTGAGACTTGCATACTCTGAAAATATTGTCTACAGGAACAACTGTTGACTGCATATTTTTGAATGCATTGATTTCAGTTATACCCCAGGATGTCTCTTGCTTCTTTTCAGACCCAAAAGAAAAAATACTTCCTATCATAGTCCATAAGCTTGGTATTGACGGTGAGTCAATTGTATCCTCTGAATCAGTTTCACCAGACCCAGTAACTCTTACAGTATTTGACTGACGTTGCTTGGTTTGGAGTTCTTTTACCAATCCCTTTTGGTCTCTTCCGTAATTATGAAATGTTCCGTGCGCATTATCTGCTTTTGAAAATGTATTCTCTTTGGCTGGGCGGGTCTTTGGCTGAACAAGGAGTTTGGTGTCAGTCTCCAACCTTCCATAAGTAGCTGTTGGTATTAGTGCAACTGTGTACAAAATAAAGCTCATTAATGCACATTTGCCTCTGCTTTGGACTCAGTGCTGTGTCATACAGTATGATGGCAAATATTACAATGTCACCTACCAATTTGGATAAATATGTAAGTTTGTTGATCAACCCAAACAGGAAAAACGGCTTTTGGAAAAACTATTCGAATTTGATCTAGAAGATGCTGTTCCAGGGAAGCCGCATGCAGTTCCTAGAACCAACAACAAAAAAATCAATTCACTTTACGTTTTGTCCATGCCATGTGTTTGAAGAATCTCAAGTCATTCTTGTAACTCAAACCAACTCAGAATATATATGATGAAGCTCAGAGAAGAGAAATCTAAAGGCACTGACATTTTTAAGTATTTTAATCTTAAACAAGAATAGTTCTTATTTCATTTTCTTTACCAGGATCTCCCAATCATCTGCTGAGAGGGGTTCCACCTCCACTTGCTGACAAGACACCACATGCGAACACGGCTTGAGGAACACCTGAAAAACATTTTCAAATGTTAAAGTTTTTAATTTTTAAAGAGATGGGGAGGGACCTATCTGTTGCCTCTTACATGAGTCTGGACTGGGGACCAAATGTGCAACATAGGCATGTGCCCTGAGTGGGAATCAAACCAGCAACCCTTCGCTTTGCGGGATGGTGCCCAGCCAACTGAGCCACAACAGTCGGGGCTAATACTACTTTTAAAAGACTTTTGTATCCCTGAAAAATAAGTTTTCTCTTTAGGTATGTAATTAAATGTGAGCGTATGTTTGTGTTTATGTGTGTGTGGTCCTACTTGATAATTATTCCTATTTAGCTAGGCCTTGATATACACAACATTCTAGGAGAAATTATTTCATAATAAATTATAGCAAAAAGGGAAATACATCCTAGCACATTTTTAAAAACAAAATATAAAATAAAAATAGCCACTTAAAAAATTAATGTAAGTTAAAAAAAAAAGTAAGAAACAACACTGCCATCAAGTCATGGTTTGATCCAGTATATAAATGCCATTATTTCTAGTTTTGTAGCTATTAGTTTTATAACTAACATCAAGCCATGCTGCTTCTATTTCTACAAAACTAAAAAACACACTGAAATAGAGATAACAGCCAATTATTTAAATTTGGAATTATAATCATTCCCAGCTAAAAGTAAAGTGAAACAAATACCCCCTCATTCCAGTCCATTGATATCCATGAAATGCTAGCATGTCGCAAGAAGGCGGAATCTACCATCTTTCTTTCCTCTTCTGTTAGCATTTCTAGAGATTGGAGGACTAAAATCCAAAGCCACTAACTATTAAATGTTCCAAGTGACCAAGCCCTTCCTTCTCTGCTTCTGTGGATTGGAGCAAAATTCCCCCCATGCCTCACAGGACTCCTCAGTGAATTTCCCTTCAGTATTTCCCATATGCCCTATTTGAAAGGGATGATTCTGCGGAAGCACAAAGCAGCTCCTGACCACCAAGAAGTCAGTCTGGACCACACTAGTCCATTTCCTGTTCCTATCAATGACTCTTTGGGTGATGTCGCTTTAATGGTATTGCTCCAATACAGGGTATCTACAAAAAAACAGTTCACTTTGAAGCCAGTAGGAGTTAAAAACAAGCAGGACTGTTCAGTATGCTGATGAGACATCAGGATTAGCAATGGAAAGTTGATGTTCTCAACAGGGAAGTGGCACATACTCAAAAAGAGCAGAACTGTAACTTGCGATGAAATCCTGGGCAAAATATCCCGCCTCTCTAGGTTTGTAGAGCGAGGCACTAAAGGTAGGCACCATTTCTAAGGTCACTCTGGTGCTAAAGGTTTAAGATTCTAGCAAAAATTTAGGATAAGCAAAGGACTAGTGCTAGGCCTACGATTTCTTGTCAGTGGTCTATTCTCATTATAAAAAAGATCCATGTGTTCAAAACAAGTTAAAAAGATATGACACTCTTGTGTACTGTTAGTAGTACTGTTCATGGAAACTGGTAATAGAAAGCAAGTTAGCTCTATCAGATTTTTAAATGTGCAGCCCTCTAGACTTGGCAATTCAATTTTTACTATTTTATTCCATATATACAGAGACATTCAATGCATACTGTTTGTAATACATGGAAAGGTGTCTCTGACAGTCTGTGGGAAACATTGCAGAAAGTATGTATGACCTCATTCTTTAAGTCCTAAAGGTCTAGTGAGATCCCAACGTACGGTACACATTTTTTCTGAGGCTGGGGTTAGAGAAAGGGAAAACATTTTTTACTTTCAGTTGTAAAGTATTTGCAATAAATATGGTATTTCTTCTGTCGTTTAAAATATTCTAAACAGGATAAATTGATGAAAATAAGAAAATAATAACATAGACATGAGTTCTTAAAGTTTGGAGTTTACAATCTAAGCACATTAAATTCACTGCAAGACAAAAATGGAAAATAATAACCCTCTTTTGTAGGATAGGTTTTTATTTTTTTAAGTTCAATTCTTTTTTTTAAAAGGTTTTATTTATTTACTTTTATAGAGAGGGGAAGTGTGGGAGAAAGAGAAGGAGAGAAACAGCAATGTGCAAGAGGTAGATACATTGATCAGCTGCCTCTAGCATGTCTCCAACTGGGGACCTGGCCCGCAACCCAGGCTTGTGCCCTCAATCAAACCAGATTCAGTTAGCAGGCCAGTGCTTAATCTGCTGAGCCACACCAGCCAGGGCTGTAGGACAGATTTTTAAAAATCAACGGTAACCACGGAAGGTTGGGAAATTTGTCAGAAACAAATAAAATGAGGTTAAATAATAGAAAATAAAGTGAGATAATTTATAACGCAAAAATAATCACACAATAACAAAATTAGGAAACCTGGAATAGAGAGCATGGTAGACTACAAGATAATGATTTAACAATGGTATACAGGGTTAAGTTGAGTATCCTGGACTTATTACAGTAGCATACAGGTTAGGTGTCATCTCTCCTCCTTTAAAAAAACAAACACTGAACTCTAAATTTTATTTCCATCACTATATTATGTGATATTATAAGAAAGTCACACTCATCTCCTTTTGTGCTTACCTGTTCCCCATTTGAGAGTCCAAGTTTTTGACCAACGTGTCTGTTAATTTCAGCCATATTTTCACCTTGATCACAAAAAAGCCTGCCTTCCACCCAGCTCAAGAATGCAAGCTGGTGACCCCAGGTTACTTCTATAGCTTGATTCTATTTATTCAAGAAATAAAAAACAGGGGAGAGAGGTTTTGAAAGTTTTTACATGCTTTTCTGGATTCACATAAATGATAAAACTATTACTGTAATCTACAAACACAAAAACAGTTCTACAAATAGTTGATTGCTCTCTGTTACAGCTTTTAAAAAGTTATAATCATGTCCAACACTCAACACTGGTGATACTTTGGGTGAAACCAACACACTTACATTTCTACGATGGCATTATAAATTGATCCAACCATTCCAGAATCATACCATGGCAACAGGTAGCCAATGGTATGATATACATATTCTGAATTAATGATTAGAAGAGGAAAAGAAACTACAGCAGAATATATCTCTGCAGTATTTTCTTTAACAATGAAAACTTAGGACTGGCTTAAGTGTCTACCATAGGGAAATTATTAAATAAGCTATAAATTTACTATTTTAGTAAAGTATGAGTCAATAGCAACATATGATGATCATTAAAAATATAACTACTTATTTATTAGAAGAATAATAAATACACACAGTAAAAGTACAAAAGCATAAAATGTGAGGGTAGGTCCCTCACTGTTAATGGTTTCTTATGTACACTTCCAGAAATTTTATATTATGCAGCTTCTTAAATAAAATTTTAAAGCTCTATAACTATGAAAACATATTTATAAGTTAAAAAATAGCAAAATAACATTTATTATCATTAAGAGCATTTATACAAAATATGTAAGTTTGTGGCTATGAATTAAAACAATGTTTTCCATGATTAAAGAATTACAAACTCATTAAAGAAACCTTAGAAAATATATAAATTTGGAAGGAAAAACAAGAATTATAGATATTTCTTCCATTAAAAGACCACCTTGTGAACAATTTTGATTTCCAGCTAATCCTTTTTTTCTATGCATGAATTAATTGTTTTAATTAATTAATTTTTAAAATGAAATATATTGGGGTACCATTAGCTAATAACATTATATAAATTTCAGGTGTACTATAACTTTGTAACTCGACACCTGCATGCTCATTTTGTGCTCACCGCCTGAAGTCTAGTTCCCCTCAGTCAGCATGTATTCGACACCCCCGCCTTCACCCTTTATTGTCCTCCCCACACTCCTTCCCCTCTGGTAACAAGTTAATTTCTTACATAGTTGTATAATATAGTCATGATTTAGTATACTTTTTTCCCACTTTACACTGTATCACAAACACCTATCATTTCTTAATAAAAAGAATTTCATTCATAGCCACTGAGACAACATATTAGGAAGTTTTAGTAGTATTGAATTAATATGTTAATATTAAAATAAATTCATTAAATTATTAAACAAATCCATTCATATATATTTTTTACTACTTCAAAACAAGTTATAGTCTGTTTATTGTGTTTCTTTCAGCAGAACAAATTTCCAAGGGTACTGGAGACACTTCTGAGGTAATATAATATACTTTAAGTTAACCATGTTATTAAAACTTTGTATAAAAAAAATCACCCTGGCTGGTGTGGCTCAGTGGACTGAGTGCCGGCCTGTCAACCAAAAGGTGGCTAGTTCGATTCCTGGTCAGGGCACGTGCCTGGGTGGCGGGCCAGGTCCCCAGTTGGGGTGTGGGAGTTGTTTCTCTCCCTCTCTTTCTCCCTTCCTTCCCCTCTCTCTAAAAATAAATAAAATCATTTAAAAAATCATTGTCTATCACTCAGTTGTGTAATTTTTCTCTCGATTCTTCACAGGACAGTCCACGGGCTCTGGCTGTCCAAAGTCTTTCCACTGAGCACCGTGTGATCAAGCAGAAAGAGCCCTAGATTTGGAGTCAAAAGTCCTAAGTTGCTCCATCAGCAGGAACTGTGGGACCTGACAGGTAACAAGAGTAAAGTTGACCGATGCCCCGGATGCTTTCTGTGGAGTTTCATCAGTCAGTGACATATAACCCAGATCAATTCCCCTATTTCACATGCAGTAACTTTTAAAACCAGAGATATTAAATAAGGAAATGTAAAATATGCCCTGAAATATCAAAAAGGAGAATTCTACCAACTCACTGGAAAAGGGTAAAATCAACTTTATTAAAAAGGAAAAATACTTCAATTATTCATTTGGTCAGAATGTAGTAACCAGCTCCATAAGGTCATATTTTATGTTCAGCTGAATTTAGTAAACTTTGCAGACTAATGTTCTGAGTTCATTTTTATGTCAAAAGCTTTTCACTTGGACCACAGAGCCCTTGGGAACTCAGGGAGAAAATAAAAGGACAGACTGAAGAGAAAGGAGCCCTTTGCCGTTTAATCAACCAACAAATGATTGCCTGCCTGCTTTTGTCCAAACCTCCTGGCAGCACAGCAAAAAATTTTTTGGCTGATCTGACAAAAAAAAAAAAAAAGGTCAAATTTTGATTCATTCAAAAGCAATGGCTACTGTTCTGTTGGTTGTCATTCTTTAAAAAATTCTTTCAAGAGGGAGGGAGGGAGGGGAGAAGGGAAGGAGGAAGGGAGGGGAGAGAGACATCAATTTGTTTTTGCATTTGTTCATGCCTTCATTGGTTGCTTTTCGTATTTGCCTGACTGGAGAGTGAACCTGCAGCCTTGGTATATAGGGACAATGCTCTAACCAACTGAGCTACTCAGCCAGCGCATGTCCTCATTTTTTAATTTTACAATCTAAGAGAAAAAAGGTCACTGCCCTTGACTAAATAGGCAGGTATTACATGTATTAAAAATCATTGCGGCGAACCAGTTTAAAATTGCTGATCTAGAGAAATATATACCGAGAAGTAGCTAAAGTGGAAAGGCGGGATACTTGAAATTATTGCACACTTTTACATATTTCCTGCATGGATTAGCCAGTGGTGGCTACCACACATCCAGGGCTTTCGAGGATTTCAAATACAGATATATATCTTTGCATTGGCCTTTGCTTTATTGTGCTTCACAGATGTTAGCAGTTTTTACAAATTAAAAGCAAGACCCTCCACTGGCTTTATTGCTATAGTCTTTAATTGTAGTGGTCTGGAACTGAACCAATGAGGTATGCCTGTATTCTAGCCTTCTGCCCTCAACAGCAGACGCAAACTCGTAGGCCAGGTGCCTCTGTTTTTATTTGTGAAAATCGGGATGCTGTACCTTTGCCCATGGTTAGAGCCATGAACCACAATCACAACCTCTAGAGGGCAACGGACAGCACTGGTTCCAATAATCCCAACTGCTGCACACGTCCAAGTATGCAGAATCCACTGCACACTCCGGGCGCACCTCGGCGGTGTTCCGAGCCGCGGGACGCAGCGAAGGACCTTCATTTTATCAACCTGTCCCGCTCGTGGGACACGGCGCTCAGTCCCTGTTAAGCTACTCAGCCAACAAACCAAGTCTCCTCTCTGGAGGCCCGGACCGCAGCCGGAAGACATCTGGAAATCGCTGGCGGGAGAACATTTTTTTAAAAAACAAGCACAAACAACAAAAGAAACGACTTCTCAAGAGTTTTCCAACCTGAAGTAATATTTAAATGCAAAAGTTGACTGTAAAGATGTTTGAAAGCCCAGTTTCATCGCGTAAAAGGCCCTGGCCAGTTCACTTAGAGGCCGGGGCTGTAGCAGACGTGGTGTGGGCTGCAGACACGGCCCCCTACCGGCCCTACCCTCTAGGGGCCCTAAGTCTCGACTCGGCACCACTGGGCGGCACCAGCAAAGAGCCCGTGCCCAGACGGCCGGAGAGGCCTGCGCGGTCCCCGCGGCCCCCGCGGCCCTCGAAGGCCTCCGCCCGCCAAACTCCAGACTACGGACCAGACGTCCCATTTCCGGGCTGGAAGCCCCGTCCGGGGCCGGCGCGTTACCTGCAGCAGGTGCATCTGGGACACGAGCCGCCGAGGCAAACGGAGGAAGCAGTCGCGAGCGTTGGTGAAGGCCACAGTTACGACAGCCCCACTTTCCCCCGCACCCACCAGGCGTTCGCTGCCCCACATCCTCGGCCAACGCGAACGCCCCCACCGCCCACCCTAGCGGACCCAAGCCAACCTCTCAGGCTCAGGGCGTCGGAGCTGGATTACATCGATTAACCACGCCCCCTACGACCCCACCCCCTTTTCTGTGGCACCTCCCCGGGCCTGTAGGGGGAGGGGTAAACCAGTCTTCTCCCTCCCTCCTGGTGTCTCCTCCGCGCCGCTAGAGGGCGGCACCTCCTTCACAGAATTCTCGTCTGCAGGAAACGATGGCCGACGATGTCGATTCTCCAGCCAATCCGGGCACGTCTTGACCCATCCCTCTCTCTTATTGGGTAAACTGGAGGGCAGCCCGGCGGATGTTGTCGTTGCTGCGAGGGCCAAACCCGGCAACATGGCGTCCAGTGGTGGGGAACTGGGCGGCTTCTTCGACCACCACGTCCAAAGGACTGTTTGTGATACACGGGCCAAGTATCGGGAGGGGCGACGGCCTCGCGCTGTCAGGGTAAAGTGATTTTGGTTTCATTTGTTATCCTCGGTAGCTTTATGTGAGTTGTAGCTCCACACACCCAGCCTATGTAAATAAAGCCTTTAAAGGTTGTCGTCAGGGCCATTATTCGTTGCAGACGGGTATGAGGAACCCTGGTAATCAGATGTCAAAAACTCTCACGACCCTTTTGGTAGTAAGAGGACGTCGGCCCTATGAAAAATAGACGTCTTTGTTTTAATCATTTTATCTTACGTGTGTATGGTGTTACTTGGGACATGGTAAGCATTCAGTGTTTAACTCTTTGCAATAACTTCTACCAAGCCAACTCTGAAAAACATGTTAATTTAAGGTAGTCTATTTTGTGCTTTAGTTAGGTGAATTCACGTGGGGATGAATTATTAGAAGAGCAAATTATTTGATTTTCTGTTTTCTGCAGACTGGTTGAAGAGTATTTCTTGTTTTCAAACCTGTCTTTTTTTTTTTTTTAAAGCAGTTTGTCTAGGCCTATTTATGAAATACATTTACCTTGTTTACATTTCTTCTAGGTATATACAATTAATTTGGAATCTCGGTACTTATTAATACAAGGAGTTCCTGCAGTGGGCGCAATGAAGGAATTAGTTGAGCGATTTGCTCTATATGGTGCAATTGAACAATATAATGCTCTAGATGAATACCCAGCAGAAGACTTTACAGAAGTTTATCTTATTAAATTTATGAATTTACAAAGTGCAAGGTAATGTGCAAGTTAAGTACCGTCTTATCTGCCTCCATTCCCATTGTTATTTTGGCTCCAGCTTGCCCCCATTCATACCTGAATTACCAATAACCTAACACGGCCTTGTGTTACTCTTTTCTTCCTGCAGTCTTTTTAAATGTTAGCCTTACCAAAATACTTTCCATCACATTATTCCCATGTTTAACAGTTTTGTCACTTAGGTTAAAAATTGGGTTGGGTGTAGGGTTATCCAGTTCCACTGCTTACTAACATCATGACCTTGGACAAGTTATTTAACCCTATTAAGCCTGTTTTTCCTATTCTGTAAAATCCATGTGATGAAAGGACCTGCTTATTGAGGTTTGTGAGGATGAAATGAGGTAATCCACCTAAAGGGCTTAGAATAGCACCTTCTGTTCAGAATGCAGCAAACTTTAGCTGTTGAGATTCTTACTGTTATGCACCTGTGTGAGTTGACCCCCGTCTATTCCAGCCTTCTATGTAGCATAAACTCTGCTCCAGAAAGACTGTAATGTGAAACGCCCTACCTATTTTAATGTGACCCCCTGCTAATTTGTTCCAAGAACTCTCTGTCCCTGGTTCTTAATGCTTCATGTTTTCTTCTCTGTGTTACGAATAGCACTTGCAGTCTGCCATAAAGCACTTAGTTGATGGGGTCAGGTATTGTTCTCAGGTTGCTCTCATATGTAATCTCACTTACCTAACTTGCCAACTCCTCATTAGGGAAGGATATTTTCTAGAGTTTTTGCGTTTTACACAGCAGCTAATACAACAGGCCTTGGAGTTTGACATGGGGATTTGAATTCTAGCTCCACTAACCAATGCGAGCATGGCCAAGTAATGAATCTCCCTAGGCCTCACTCATCATGGGGTTGTTGCGAAGTGTTAATTCAGGTGAAGCACTTAGGATACTGCCTGGCATATGGTAAAATCTCAGTATTTCTTATTATCCCTGGGCACAGAGGTACTTAAATATTTACTATATTAATGCTTGACCAGTCAAAGATTTTTAATAAGTATTTGTTAAATGATACCATCCTCTCATTGATTACTTGTTACCACATGTTCAGTATTTCCTCAATTATTGAAGGTATTACAATTATTTTATTAAGTTTTTAAATAATATGAATCCCATTATAGGAACACATTGTGCCAAAAAAGGTTAAGTTGGGTATGAGCTAATTCTCAGAGACGATTTAACCCAATGTGGAGAAAATCTATTTTATGACCACAGATACGTACCTTAGGCCAGCCAACTGGATTCTAAGTAGATTAAAGGGACTCTTGATATGTGCGGATGACTTAGCTCAAACCCTTTTTACATTGTGGGAAGAGGGGAGGAAATGCTAGGAGTATTATGCACTGATTCACTAAGGCCAATTCCATCCATAAGCACAGCATCTTAATTTCCAAACCATAGGATGTACACACACATAGCAAAAGCTGGACTCTGTTCTTTAGATCAGTGCATTATATACTAGTCAAACTTTCATCCTAAGTAAATCTAGATTCATAAACCATACTATCTTTTATTTCTGTTTAGGATAGCGAAGAGAAAAATGGATGAACAGAGTTTCTTTGGTGGTTTGCTTCATGTGTGCTATGCTCCAGAATTTGAGACAATTGAAGAAACTAGAAAAAAACTACAAGAGAGGAAGGCTTATATTGCAAGAGTTACTAAGAATAAAGGTATGGAAAGCCTGTTACTAAACAGCTATGTGTCAGGCATTCTGCTGGGTATAGCATCATGGAGCGCTCAGTCTAGTGGGAAGAGAGGCAAGTAAATAACAATATTTAGTAAGTGCACCAGGGTTTGGTATCACTCAGCATATCTGGGCTGGGAAGACAGAGATGTTTGTTCGTGGAAGACTTCCTACAGGATAAGAGAGGTGGCTGAGTTTTGAAGGATAAGTAGACATTACTCAGAAATGGAGAGGAAGAAATGGAAAGGTGGGCCGGGTAGCATGTTTAAAGGCCCAGAGGAATAAATATGCACCGTGAATCTTAAGGAACTGTGACTAATACGGGATAACCACTCACAGGGGCTTCAGTGAAAGAGAAGATTACAGAAATGGACAGCAAGTGAATGGTGGGAAGTCTCGTGTCCCATGCCAGGATTTAAAATTCTAACCTAAAGGCAGTGAGAAACAGTTAGGGTTTGCAGACCAGTTAACAACTGCTAATCTAAAACTGCTAAAAGTGGAAACGTTTCACCTTTGACCAGCAGCTGGCCAGATGCCCCATATGCCCAGCTGAGTTTCCCTGAACACAAATTCCAGATGCTTGGAATGGAGTCACAGGGATCTGTTATGTGGCTTAGAAGACTAGAGCAGTCAGGACTGGATTAAAATAGAGGATGCATTCTGAAATCTGAATACTACTAGAGGCTCAGATTACTTAAGTTTCCACCCTTTGGTTGAAAGAAAAAGTCAGTGTCCATACAGCTGTGGAATACGGTGAGTTTATGGCTGACTGGGGAATGGGCGTGTGGCAGTGGTAAAGAGAGAAATCCGGGGGAAAACTCTCGGAAGACTTACCTGAAAATTTGTCAAGAGAGCTGTTGAAAGTCCCTGGTCATTTTTAGACACCAAATTTTAACCTGTGGGATAAGTAAATTACCTAGCTACATGCAAACTTGTATGTGTCTACGAGTGGCAAAGGGAATTACTAAATACGGGCCCAGCATATTGCCTCCCTTAAACTAACACAAACTAAGTGTCATATACACTCATGTAGTAGAATATCCTGAAACTATAAAGAAAAAAAAAAAGAAGCTTTGTACGTAACAACATGGAAAAACTCTCCAAGATCTATAGTTAACCGGAAAACGCAAGATGCAGAGAAATGGGTATTAAAGGAGAGGAAGGGGGAGGTGGAAAAGGAGAAAAGTAAGACATTCTGGACAGAAAAATAAGATAAAAATAGTGATTACTTGGGGTGGAAACCAGGCGTACAGGGAGCAAAGAAAGAGTATAGCTTTGCATTACTACCTTTTTATCCTTTTTAGCCTTTAAACCACATGAATATACTGCCTGCTCAAGAAATAAACATTTTAGGTAGTGTTTGTTAACATTTTAAAGTAATGTTTGTTTTCAGAATAATGCTTTTCTGAATGATAAATGTAAGTGAACCATTTCTGTTTCCCTTTCTCTCACTTTCTAAACTGTAATACAAAGATCATTTCATGACAAAGAAGAAACTGGTTCCAGAGCATAAAGACACAAAAGATTTTAGACAGGACTTCCATTCAAAGAAATCTGAATTTTGTGAATCTGCTTTGAACACTTCGGCTGGGAACTCAGATGCTTGTCTTCCTTATTCTTGTGAATTACCTTTATGCTATTTCTCCTCAAAATGTATGTGTTCATCGGGAGAGTACGTGGACAGAGCATCAAACTCCTTTCAGGATGGTAGAAACCACGATGAAACAGTGGGGCATTGTAACCACAATGACTCTTTGCAGAAAATGCAAGTGAAAACTTTTAAAAAACCAGTGGCCTGCCCTGTTGCTCAGAAGGCTATTACTCCTTCAGAGGCCGTTGACAGATTTATGCCTAGGACAACACAGCTCCAGGAGCGGAAAAGAAGAAGAGAAGATGATCGTAAGCTTGGAACTTTTCTGGAAACAGGCATGAGCAGTAATGAGGTTCTGATTGGGCCTCTGCTACCAGACATACCTAAAGTTGATATGCATGACGACTCATTGAATACAACAGCAGATTTAATTCGGAATAAACTTAAAGAGGTAAGATCACTTAAAGAAAACTTCTGTGAGCCCTGGCTGGTGTGGCTCAGTGGATTGAGCACCGCCCTGTGAACCAAAGGGTCACTGGTTCCATTCCCAGTCAGGGCACATGCCTGGGTTGCTGGCCAGGTCCCCAGTTGGAGGCATGTGAGAGGCAACCACACATTGACGTTTTTCTCCCTCTCTTCCTTCCCCTCTCAAATATCTTTTAAAAAAAATATTGAAAGAAAAAGAAAACTTCTATGAGATGAGTTGGTTATAGAACTAACACTAAATGGAGAATTATTTATGAGAACTGTAGTATTGCCATTAATATTTCATTTGTAATTTTTTGATGTGTTTTCCTATAATTCTCTGTTAAATTAACTGAATTTGACTAACAAATGTATATGCTTTAATACCATTAATCCTTATCTTAAACATTAAACAGAATACAGGACGGGGCAAAAGTAGGCTTCCAGTTGTGAGTACACAAAACACTGAGTTTATTCTTGTAGTATTTATTAATTACTGTATTATTTTCCATACGAACTGGAAACCTACTTTTGCCCCACCCTATATATTTTATATCCCTCTCTCAATAAAATATATAAGCAGTGGTTTCTGTCAGTAAGATCAACTTGTGGGAGCAGAGCCCTGGCCCTCCCCTTTTTATTAAAGCTCCCCCCCACAATAATTTTAATATGAGCCAAAGTAGGGAACTACTATATTGAAGGAAAATTACTATAATTTATTTTTCATGAATTCTAAGTTATTTTACGTTACACTAAATTAAAAAACGCTTACTTGCTTCTTTGATGGAGGTGGCCTTAGAAGAAGGTGAGGCTTCTAAATATTAATCCTTAAGGTTTGCATTTCAAATGTAAATTTCTTAAATATATTAGAACTAGATTGTGCTACTTAGTAATTTTTTTTACATTATTTACATACTCACTTTTCACTTCCTGAGCACAAATAAAAAAGTTAATGTTTTAGTTTGCTTTTGAAATACTGTATTTTGGGGCAAGACTTCAAAATCATAAACTGAGGGAGAGAGGCCATTCTCTTAGGTTCAGAAAGTGCTTTTCACATAGTTATACATAATGTTTTATAATGTGATTAAGGAGGGGGCTAAGGTAACTTAATTAATTTTATGTATTTTTTTTACCTGAAAATTATTATCTGATTAAGGATAAGGGTTTGTTTTATAGTAATAAAAATCCATCGATGCAGCCCTGGCCGATGTGGCTCAGTTGGTTGAAGCGTCATCTGGTCGCCAAAGGCGTTGTAGGTTTGATTCCCACCCAGGGCACATATCGAGGTTGCAGATTGTTCCCTGGTCCAGGCACGGGTACATGTGATTTCCGGTCCGGTGCGTAAGGGGGCAACCAATCTGGGCTTCTCTTGTCCTTCCTCTCTCTCTAAAATTAAAAAAAAAAAAAAAAAAAAAGAAGCAATGAAAATATATCCTTGGGTGAGGATTTAAAAAAAAGAATCCATGAACACAATTTCTATGTTTAATCCTCTTTAAATTTTTTAGTTTGTACTGGCACTGTTCCTTTCTTCACATACAGCTGATCTAAAGCATCAGTACAGATACATAGGCTGGCTCAGCCAGTGCTGACTGTGCTTTTAAGAAAAACGTGTTAGGTCCAAAGCTGAGGTATAGGAATAGGAGAACGACATCCCCCTGCCCGGCCACTCGTGACACCCCAACCCCATACCTTCTCTTTTTTTAACCCAAGTACTCATCACCTTCCAATAGTAATAGAACATATTTCTTTTTTATTGTCAGTCTTTAGTCTCCCAGAATTTAATGTTCATGAAAGCAGAGATTTTTTTTGGACTGATAGATCCCAAACTCCTAAAATAACATTGGCACTTAATAAATATTTAGGGAATGAAGGAATAAACCATGTATACACTATGTTTACTATGTTAAAAATTTTATCCACATATTGTCAAGGCTTCAAAAGAATAATGGAAAATTAAAACATTTGATTTGTTGCCCTGGCTGGTGTGGCTCAGTGATTGCGTGCCTGTCTGCGAACAAAAGGGTCACCTGTTCAATTCCCAGTCAGGGCATATGCCTCGGTTGTGGACCAGGTCCCCAGTAGGAGGCACATGAGAAGCAACCACACATTGAAACTTCTCTCCCTCTTTTTCTCCCTCCCTTCCCCTCTCTAAAAAATAAAAAAAAACTTAAAAAAAACCACATTTGATTTGTTGATGTGACAGAGTTGTGAAGAAATTCTGTCCTTTTATTCGGTGTTTAATTTTAATTTCTAAAATACTTGTATAATAAGTAGAGCAACAAAAAGGAGAAATACTAAATATATTTATCACAGTTTCTAATAATTTTCTATTTTAAGTGAAGACTATTTTACTCTGCTTTAATTTATTATCTACTCTTTTTCTCATGATGTTTAATTTCATTTTCCCTAAAAAATTAAGGACATTTCTGATTATTTCTTTAAATTTTTCATTGACCTCCGCCAAGCCTCCATGTCTCTAAATATAGCAGACATTATCGCTCTTTCAGGTTATGCACAACCAGGCTATGTATCTGTACCATAAAATAACAGGTGACTTCAGATCTATAAAGGAATGGTAAAGTAGAGCATATGTTTACTTTTCTCCCCTCAACTTTTTTTCCTGTTAAATTTCTGTAGAAATTTTACTCCCATCAATGTGTGGACAGAAAACTTTGCTTTGTGCCTAGATTGCAGGCTGAACCTTGCACTTGGGCTAGCTCTACTTCAAATGTGATGGCAAAGTTTGAATACTGGATATCCATCCTGCCTCTTCTGATAGTTTATTTACTCGTGTACTATAAAAATTAAGATTTGCTGGTTCTCTTTTTTTTTAAACTAGGTGGCTTCCCCTGTGCCAAAGCCTCCAGAGGACAAGTCGGAAGCTGTGCATATAAGTCATCCATTAAAACAAAGAAGAAGAATATAAGATTACTAGTAGCAAATTAATATTTTCTAAGGGAGTAATCTATTTTTTACTTTTAGCCTGTCATTTTAATTCTTGAAGAGATTGGATTGTTGGTATTTTTTTCAATGCATTCCTCTTTGTAATTTCATTCAAGTTACTTGTCTAATTTAGTTTCATCTTTTAAAATTTGTTTATCATGGGCAAAATACATGCCAGCCAACTGTTTCCTTTAATAAAACTTTTCCAGAAACTCCACCCAGTGCCTTTGCTTACATCTTACTGGCTAGAACTGGGCCCATGACTGTTCCTAACTGAGGAGACTGGAATAGTGAATGTTTAGGTTTCCAACTCCTGTGGTTGAGGAAGCAAGAGAAGAGGGGGTTGGGAGTGCCTGACTCTCAATGTTTGCCACAAGATCCAACGTTACTAGCTAACTTAAATACATAAAATTAGCTTACCGTTACCGATTATAGATGTTTTGATCCACACTTAATACAGAAACTGTTCTTACAACATTACCTCTCACACTGCAATAAGTATATGTGAATTAGTTGAAGGAAATAAATATAGGCAACCAGGATCTGTTTTTTATTTTAATACAAGTATTGAGTGATTCTCATTCAAAAACTAGAAGTCAGGATGTGTCTAGGTGTCTGAATGCCAGGGCTTCAAAATCAAGACAAATCTGTAAAGTAAAGAAATTAATACACTATTAGAACGAAGCTGAAATTAGAAGCTTACATGCTTAACTTGTAAGAAGAATTTACTTGATGCAAGGCAGAAACAAATGAGAATTAGTAAATACTAGACTCATACCACTACTTTTAGCACACCCATTTATTTTTTCCTTTTATCAGACCACATAATGGAAATCCAGTTATATCTAGGCTGTTTCCATATTTTTACTGTTAAAAATAACTGAAGAAATCACCCCAAAAAAGATTGATTCACTATGTTTAGGGTGGGGTTCAAGATTCTGTACCTCCCATAACTTAGGTGATCCCTTTGCACTGATGCATCCTCTGAGTAGCGAGGCTCTAGATGGCTGGGCTACACTCTCTGGGAGCAACCGAAGAACTACTGGTGTTGCGTCCAGACCTAAATGGTTACTCCACTTAGTATGTTATTCTAGAGTGTTTCACCCATCAGTCTCTTAAAATGAGAAGTCTGCCTTTCACACATTGCCTTTTACCAACATTTCCAGACAGTAGAAATTTGGGAATAGCCCTGGCTGGGTAGCTCAGTTGGCTGGACTATCATCCCATACATCAAAAGGTGGTGGGTTCAATTCCCAGTCAGGGCACATAACCTAGTTTCCAGGTTTGATCCCCAGTTAGAGCGTGTACAGAAGGCAGCCAATCCATGTCTCTCCTCAAATCAATAAACATATCCTCTGGTAAAGATTTTTTCTAAATGTGGGAATAAACTGGTGGGATAAAAGGGCTGAGATGGCTAAGGATAGTTTAACATCATTCAAGCTCATTCACAAAAATCATTAAATTACCAGAGAATAAAAAATTTCAGAAAAAAGTGTCTTCATATATCATGTTTGCAAAGCATGGTTGATCAAAGGTGGAATTAAAGGAAATGTTAATGAGTCAGATTTTTAGGCTGGCTCTTAGAGCTCAGAAAACCTGGGTCAAATTCAAACATGAAAAAAACCTTTATGGCCACAAAACACTGTAAAGTGCTATATATGTGTCCAAAATTTTTAAAAAATTTATTCTCATTGGCAACATTTGGGTTGAAAGAGATCAAGTTTTCTCCTAGCATTTCTTGCTGAATCCACTCTTTGTATTCACAGTCTGTCCCTTAAGCAAGATCAATATACCCTGGTTTTCTTTGGGAAAATATTAACATACAGGAAATCAGGATGAGTAGAGCTGAAGTTACAAGCTCAATGATAAAAGTCTGTTGAATTTCTTTGGGAAAATATTAACAAACAAGTATTTTAGGAAATCAGGACTTGAGTATAGTTGAGGTTACAAGCTCCAAAAAAAAAAAAAGTCTGGAATATAATTACTTAAATAGTCACTACTGTTTTGGCTCCCACAATACTAGGATGGGGCTAGGTGGGCCCTTCGTGGTTGCCTACACTTACAGGGAGCTGAAGGTAAAGTGTCTAGCAAGTGTTATTTTCAGATCCTTTAATAATGTTCTCTCAACCAATTTGGGCTGTTGGCACTGTACCTTTGCTTCTGGTAAACACTGTCCAAACACCTCCAACAAAAGTCTCTCTTCTTTCACTGCTTTTTCAAAGTCTGCAAAAGATATCTTGCCATCATTGTCATAATCCTAGATGGGAAGATGATTTCGTGATAAATGACTGAGTAGTTTATAACTTTGCATGGAAAATAACCGGCCAGAATGAAAGGTTATACCAAGTAAAACTAAGTTAATATTCTTTAGGCACTACCTACATAAAAAGTGCTTATTGGCCCTGGCTGGGTAGCTCAGTTGATTTTCTCTAATTTTTTGTCTTATTTGTCTACTTAGAGTACAGGGCTCTAAAATGGGTCATCCCAATATGCCTGATTCCTGGTCAGGGCGCATACAAGAATGAACCAATGAGCATAAATAAATGGAACAAAACTGATGTATCTCTCAAATCAATAAATTTTAAAAAAGTATTTAAGGAGGCCACTTAATTCCTATTAACTGAATAGGTATTCCTGGTATTATGGACTGAATGTGCTCCCCCATCCTGAAATTCATGTGTTTTAAACCCCCAATGTGATGATATTTAGAGGTGGGGCTTTTGCAAGGTAATTATGTTTAGATGCAGTCGTGATGTAATTAGTGTTCTTTTAAGTAGAGAAACAGATTAGAGCTCCCTCTCTCTGCTGTGTCAGGACATATTGAGGAGGTAGGTGGCTGCAACCCAGAAAGAGAGCCCTCAGCAGGGAAGTGAATCACCTGGCACCTTGATCTTGGACTTCCCAGTCTCTAGAACTGTGAGGAATAAATTCCTGTTGTGTAAGCCACCCAGTGTATGGTAAGTTTTTTTTTTTTTAAGATTTTTATTTATTTTTAGAGAGGAAGAGAGGGAGAGAAATATCAATATGTGGTTGCATTTCACATGCCCCCCTGCTGGGCATGTGCCCTACACTAGGAATAGAACTGGCGACCCTTTGGTTTGCAGGCCGGCACTCAGTCCACTGAGCCACACCGGCTAGAGCTGGTTATATGCGTGTATATATATACACACATATATATATTTTTTATAGCAGCCCAAGCAGATAAACACCTGAGTTACCTTATATCAAATGTAGCCCTGTACTCTAAGTAGACAAATAAGACAAAAAATTAGAGAAAGCCCAATATTACATTGCTATTTTTGTGATAAAATGAGTGCCATAGGGCAAAAATTCTCAAGCTTGGTTTTCCAAAGTAGAACTTGTTCCTCAAAGGATCTTGTACTTGGAAGCCGATTATGTATTCAATAAAAAGGATAAAAGTCAAGCTCCTCAGTTAAGGAGCAAGGCCCCGGGAGTTAGAGCCCTGACAGTTCCAGGTGGACGAGAGCCATGTAGACCTTTGAGGACGGCATCGAGACAGGTGCAGAGGCACAGGGAGGGAATGCAGAACAGCCCGACCTGAATTACAAGAGTGAGCAGGAGAGTGAGTCGGGAAGGAGAGAGACCTGCCTGGAGTGGGGCATGGATGACAGGGACTGTGGGTGATCAAGTCACGGGGGTAGCGTGTGTGTAGATTATGAATGCCTTTAATGCTTAAATTTGGATTTGATTTGATGGTTTTCTTCACTTCTGACCATAACTAAATCAGGGTTGTTGAAAGTCTAACCTAGAGAAAGGTAGGAATAATTTGTCAGAAGATGTCTCACTCTGTGACATTTCTTTTCAAAAAGGAGGGGGTGGGTTTGGTATGAGGGAATATACTGTCTCTCAAGAAGTCCGCACGGAGCCCTGGCAGGGTCTGGTGAGAACAGTTTCGTGGAAGAGGACCCCCGAGTCTGTGTTAGCTGAGTCTGAGACCCGGCTGTCCACGTCACTCGTTCCTTTCTTGAACTCCAGAGTAACGGGTCCCAGGCTGCCTTAAGGTCACAAATCTCACTGGTACCCAGTTTAGGGTCATGGTTAGAAAAAGGAGAGAAATTACTAGGTCCATAATAAATCAATATTATTGGTTCCATTGAAAGATGAATTCTGCACCCGGTTTTCTAGTGTAACCCTGAGTACACCTATTGGTACTTCAGTTTTCTCACCTGCAAAATTCAGATAATAATTTGTACTTCACGGGGTTATTTTGAGGGTAAAATGAGTTCATATATTAAAGTTCTATGAAGGGCCTGGCATATAGTAAGCACTCTATAAGGAACAACTATTTTTATTATTATGTTGTTTTGTTATAGTTAAGTGTTTAGATGAATTGGAAGGCTAAGGTTATGAAGACAGACTGGAATAGCATCCAGTTTTGTACAAATTAAAGCTGCTGCCTACCCCCCCATTAATTAATGGGACTTTACTGATACTCAAATATTTTAAAATACAAAATTAACATTAATTTGGTATAGCGATTCACTTAATTACCCAGCAATTCCACAGACATTCACTGAGCGCCCGCTATCAGCCAGGCACCGTTCTAGGCAAAGGGTAGAGCAGAGAAAAACAAAGCTCACAAAGCTCCTGCCCTTGTAAAGGTTACATTTATTATGGAGGGAAATAGTTTCTTCATCTTTAGCTTTACTCAACAGCCACTTGACTGGATATAAAGAGTTACAGTTTTTCATCTTACCATTTTCTTCAGTGTTATATCTACCAGCTCTTTTATTCCTTCATCAGCCTCTTCCTCAGATGACAGTTGGTGTAGACTGTTCCTCAACAGGTCAAATATCCCCTCTCGAGAAATGTAACCATCATCACCATTCAAGTAATAAACTTCAAAACAGACTTTTCAAAGCATAAGAAGTTTAAAGACTTGGCTAAGGACAGTTACAGTGTCATTAATCTTAGTTATTTCAATATATAATATAAAAGAATAAAAACAATTTATACAACCTACTATTGTTGGTCTCTAGGGGAGAGATTTTAAAATAAAGCGCCCTTTATTATATTTCTTTCCACAAGAATAAGTACCCCTTGGAATGTGAAAAGAAAGACTTATAACTTCAGGATTTTGAAATAGAGGGTTTAACAATGCTATGAAGCTGCAATAAAGGGTATACATATTTTTAAATCTTTGGTCATATAATACATAGTACATATGTGTATAAAATCTCATCGTTATGATTCTCTTCTTACGCAGAGTACAAAATAAGCACACACATTGCTATGTCACTGACAACATCAGCACGTTTTTGTTGTGAGTCTGTCCTCTTCTTGGGCCTGTCCATCCGCACTGTCCAATATGATCCCTCTCTCCCTGGAGTGACTTGCATCTCATGAACTAAGAGCTATCACAGTTCATCCATTCATCCCCGGGTGACTTACTCAGGTCCCGGGAATACAGCCGTGAAAGAGCGCGCGTGCCTTTTGTAATCCAGTTAAATGTTTTAGCAAAAGCAACAGAAACACGTATAAAACTCCAGAGTTATCAGATTAGCTTTGTCTTTTTGAGTTTCTCCTAATCCGTTGCACACATGAATTTGCATCACAACCTTACTAAAGTGGTATTTTCCCCCAAATTAATATACCTTGAAGTATATATGAAATATTTTTAGGAAGAGAGGTTAGAGGAGGAAAATTTTTTTGACCGTGTGATGCTATTCTATCACGTACAGCTACTTTCAACATCACAACTGCTTTCATCGGGTATTAGAATTACTGCAAGAATTTACATCCAAGAAACTTATCTCTTCACTTTTCAGCAAGACTTTTGAATAGGAATGTGGCAACAAGCTTAAATGGCAACTATATTTAAATGTTATCTGGTAAAAAATTAGACTGAAGAAAATAAAAACAAAACTAGAAACAATAAATGTCAGAAAATTGACAATTTAAAAAAAATATTATCACTTTAAAAATGTGTTTAATTAAGAGATCTTCTCTTGAACATTCCAACTCCGAATTCAAGTGGAAGATAAGGAGGGATAAGACATTTGCTTACGTCCTAAAACACTGTAGTCTTCTCTTAAGCAATTTGACACTAAGCAATGTTTCCTTGAAAACTGCTATTTAAAATTGTTTAAAACTCTCTTTCCAGGATTTCTCACCCCCAAATCCTGGCACCAAAGGTGTAAAACATAGGAAATACACATCACACCAATGCTAAGATGAGGTGAGACCAGACTTATTTCTAGACAGAATTGTGAACGGGGAGGCTTTTGTTTCTCTTCTGCAAGAAGCTCTCTTTATAGTCCTCCCCGCTTTGGGCTTCCGCTGTCCTTCAGCGTTCCCCTCTTTACATTCACCTACACTAACACTGGAGCATTGACATCTGGTGTTTTAATGTGTGTTTTACCTCGTTTTGTGTCTATTTCTAAGACCTTTTTTTAAAAAAAAAAACAAACACGCAATGGCCCTACTGTGATGTGTGTACTGTCCCACATCAAGGTCCATCTGCTGCTGAGCCCAGAGGCAGCCTCTGAAGCCTCCACCTTGCAAGCTGATTAGAGTTGGCACAAGCCCTGACCCTTGGCCTCTGTCACTAGCCTGGGCCTAAGCCAAAGGCCCACCCGGTGAGCTGACAGAGCCAGTGAATGAGGTGTTTGGGGATTAGGGACTAGGGACGCTCCTATGAAATAAGCCACCCATTTCATCTGGTTTTATTTTTTAAAGTTGTCATGAACTATCTTTGCAAGGTTGCTATAAAGAACACTAGTTTTATATTTTTAAAAAATATTAAACATTCACTAAATACCAAACTGGCAGTATATACTGCTAAGCCAGTAACCCATACAGAATCCTTACATTTCAGCTTTTCTTCAAAAGTCCCTCGAAGAAACACTGATAATCCTTCAACCCACTCATTTACGTTTACGCAGTTATCATTGTCTTTGTCAAATGCAAAAAATACTGAAAAAAGAATATATAAGTGTATTATAATTTATAGCTATAATTCAAGAGTATGTATGCATGTATGTAAGAATAGATGTTTAAAAATTTCCTCACAGAGGGGAGAAAAAGGATTTTGCCACAATCTTTCTTGAAAGAGTCAAAATCACTCTTATATGTCCCCCCCAGATTTTTATAGGAAGAGAAGTGTCATTCTCCTCCATGATCAACAATGAGCTTCACTCGCGATATTTTGTAGTTACTGCAAGTCAAGGAGTCCAAAGATGGAGCCAATCAATATGGTTATTTTCATTCTTAAAAAGTGGCAAAATTCTGTTCTAAAGAGTTTGTACAATGCCTAAAGGCAAATCACCAATATAATACATTATTTTAAAATTACCAATGAAATCTTAGTTTATCCCAAAGCGAATAAAATATTATCAACTCTTGGGAGTGGTGGGTATGTTAATTATTTTGATTATGGTTATAGTTTCAAGGGTGTACATATATATGTCAAAACTTCCCAGATTGAACACTAAAAACCTGTTAGTGAAAATGGATCACATTAAATGACTTCCTATTTTACAATAAATAAATGATCTTTGATTTCTTTCAGTATAATGAATATCATTTTTTGGTACTGATACATTTTTCATTTTTATGAGGAAAAAGAAGTCATTTAAAAATGTAGCATATGAATCCATACTCATCGTGATTAAAAGCCACATGCTTATCTTTGAAAAACAACGCTCTCTTAATTAGACCATTACTGGTTACCTCTCAAAGTGGTACAGTTAAGAGATAAGTCCTGGGCAAGTTTATACTAAAAACCATCTTGACAATAAAATCAACTACTGACATGTCAGCACTACCAGAATTGTCTTTTTAGTTTGGCATTAAAACATTCAAAGTCTTTGATGAAAATTAAGTATATACTTGCCATATATTTATATACATATATATGTTTGCCATCTCTGCTTGGCCCATTTCAGTCTATTATGACTTCTTACCCCTATTCATTAGCTTCTCATCCGTCATCCCAAATAAGCTGTGGAGGGCTGTTCGGAATGTATTACGGTCTAGTCCAACATTACCAAATCTCACATCAGCTCTTTCCATCAAGCCATGAAAAAGTATTATCAGACACTCTACTTCACTTTTTGTGACTGTAAAGTGAAAATATAAATACATATGAGTTTCTCATTGAGTTCTCCAATCTAATTAAAAATATTTGACTAAAAAGCTATTTTTCCTATGATGCTAGATGCCCTAGTGAGTTTTAAAGCATGACATGGACTTGTTACTTAAGAGCTTACACAGTTAATACGGGTCTCACTCTGAGAGAGGAGCTGGGCCATTTTCATGGGCATGGACTTGGAATTGGGCCTTGAAGGATGCATAGCATTTTTATGCATCCTCCTGCCTCTAAAGAGGTAGAATGGGGGGAGCCAGCAAGTTGGAAAGAAGTGAAAAATAAGACTGAAGAGAATGGCCTGATGGCCGAGGGTCCTGAATGCCTGGTCAGAGGATTAACATTTATTTTACTGGAAGTGTTTCTCATGGTGTCATCTTTGGACCATCTGTATGAGAGTCAAACCCTTCACCATGGCGTAAACATGCAAATTCCCAGGCCTTGCCCAAGACTTACCTTAGAATCGCTAACAGTGGGCCCAGGAGTTAGCTTTTAAACAAGAGCTATGTTGACTCTTCTATGCCCTAAGACTTGAGAAAGTGGCTGTATTGAAGACACAGGGGGCAGGCTCAGAGTGATGGGGCTTGGGAGGTGGAAATGAGGTCAAAGTGGGGAGCGAGCCTGAGATACTGCCAAAAATCGGTAGGGCTTGGTGACTGATTTTCAAACCAAAACTTTTTAACACTCATATGCCTGGATCTTACTCTAGGCTTAGAAAACTAATGGTAGAGTCAAAAAGTGAATAGGTGATTCTAATGCACCAGCAGGCTCGAGAACTTAGGGATTAGACTTTGTGGGTTGGGCGTACTAGACTTACGCATTTGGGTTCTACTCCCATTCCTGAGAGACTAAATAGCTGAGAGACAGACAAGACATATAGTACCTTATTCTTCAGAATCCTCAGCTAAATAAATTAAGTGTTGTCTGTCCAGATGATCTCAGAGAGTCCTTAAGTTTTTGAAAGTCTAATACTTTGAATCAAAGATTGAGAGAACTAAAAGAGCGGAGAAAGCTGGTTACTACTTTTTCTCTTCCTTGTCCGCCCTCTTTTCTTTCTTTCTTTCTTTCTTTTTTTTTTTTTTTTTGATGGGGATGGTGGGGAGAAAAAAAGTTATTTTAGATGCTGTCTTTGAGATGATTTTAGGTAACCCAAGAGAAATTAATGACAATATATAGCACATATGCCATTTACAACAATAGGGTTTCCACTGTGGTCAAAACAACTTGATTCTTAGGACAATGACTGACAAAACTAAGATAATAAGCAATTACAAAGGTACCTAATAATATTATTTTATGAACTGAATTAGATCCCCAAGCTTCACACTGTAGCTATTAGCCCCGATATATGAAACAAAGGTCTTTTTTAATCCATCTGGTAAGCACTTATTAAGGGTCTTCCATGAACCAGGATACGATTACTCCATGGTTCCTGCCCTCAAAATTGTTTCACTTTGGTGGAGATAAGGAAGTGCAATAAATCATAGTATAAGCACTATGACTGATGGTGGTTGGAGGTGACCCAAAGGAAGGAATTGGGGAGATAGGGGGTAAGTCATTAAGAAAGAGGGGGTGTCGCCAGCTAGGGCCTGCCAAAGGAGTAAGTGTTAGCGGAGGAGAAAGCTTGAATGCACGGAGGCGTGTTCTGAGAGCTGCAGATGGTTTAGTGTTGGCTAAGGGCCTAGCTGCTTACGTTTACAGACAATGGGGGAGCTTCCGGAACAATTTTGGCAGGTTAACTGGATCAGATTTACATCTAAGGAGGATCACTTTGGCAGGTTTTTGAAACTACCTTATGAGTGGTGAATACAGATGTGGCAGGTTATTATTTTCCCAAAGACCATTGAAACAATCTACCACACCCCATATGCTCTTCTTACAATGTGACTTTGATATTTCAGCCTCGGGGAGATGGCGCCCGTCTCCCTCACTTGAAACTAGTACTTTTGTGTCGGTTTCCTTTCAACCAGGTTAAGTGTACAGTGGAAATCAGGTGATGAGACTTTTCAAGGTTACATGGTAGAAAGGGATGCAATTGCTCTGAGGGCAAATACTTGGACTTTATTTTTTTGGGAATATGAAGAAAAAGGAAGCTCCGATATGGATACACTCTACAGAGTGCATTAGTAATAGGCACTTATCCTGCTCAATTCTGATGGAGAATTATTACCTGAGTGGGAATGTTACAGCAAGAGTAGCGTGAATTAAATTGATCCGTGAACAAAGTGAGGGTTAAGCTGCTCTGAGTCACCCAACAAAGCAATCAATCTCCAGTGGGTGACTTTTTCTGAGTTTACCCATCTGGCTCACATGTCATTATATCTACAGCCCTTATCATACACATGGACAAGGAACAATTTGTGATATTTGAGAAGTCATGGATAGTGAGAATGGTGTTGAGATGCTGGAGATTGACCCAGGTTATTCAATTTCTTAGTTTAGAATAATTTTAGATTTAAAAGGCATGCATTGAGAGTTCCCATGAACTCTTCACTGTTTCCCCCTGATGTTGACAGCTTACATAACCATGGGACATCTGGCAAAAGTAATACACTAACTCAGGCACATTATCAACTAAATTACAGCTTTACCAGGTTCCCCACTAATGTTCTGCTTTTTTATTCCAGGATTCCTTTGGCTGTCACGTTTCCTCCAATCTGAGTTTTCCGTGTTCCTTGCTTTTCACGACCTTTTTTTAAGAATGTTCCTTAATTTAGTTTTGTCTAATATTCTTCTCATAATTAGACTGTGGTTATGTGTTTTGGGGAAGACTACAAGATAAAGTGCAATTCTTGTCATCACACTTCAGGGACATACATGCAGTCTCAATTACTTGGTTTCTCCATAGTAATTACTGTTTTCCTTTTCCACAATCTAGTCTTTACAGTCCAGTCTCTCAAAGAAAAGGGAGTGAGGTGCCACTAACTTGGAACAGGGTGTCTATGCTATGATTCAGAATTCTTTCGTAAGATGTCTCTTTCCCATTTATTATGTCACTATGGTGTTACATGCAGTTTATAGCAATACTGTTACTTTGTTCTCAAATTGCTCCAGCTCCGCCATTGGGAGTTTTCAGGCTGGTTCCTATCTTGCATGTCCCCATCCTTCTGCTTTTTCCACACTTCCTTGCTTTCTGGCACTACGTGCCAGGCTCATTGGTATCATCCCTGTGAGACAACAAGAAAAAGATTCTTGGTCTCTGCCTCCAGAGCCGAGCTCCTAAAACCTTTGTGGTTTTCTAAGTGACATGTGCACTAGGAGCATCTTTTTTGCCTTTGGCTCAAGTTGTGGACAAAGCTCCTAAATCCCTTAGAAATTTCCTGGGTGATAGGAATGTCTTTTGTTCTCATGAGGTGACTGTTGGTGGCTCCTGGTCATGGAAAGACGAGGCCATGATTAAAACACTGGAACTTTGAGCCCCACCCACCATCCTTCAGAGGCGCTAGAAATCGAATTAATTAATGGTCATTCCCATGTGATGAAGTCTCCATGAAAACTGTCAAAATACAGGGTTTGGGGACATTCTGTGCTGGTGAACACAAAGGTGCTTAAAAGCAAGCAAAGCAGCTCTGCATTCCTCCCCTCATGCCCTTGTTCCTTGCATCTCTTCCATCTGGCTATTCCTGACTGTATCTTTTTATAGTAAATTGTTCATCTAGGAAGTAAACTGTTTCTGTAAGTTTCTGTGAGCCACTCTAGCAAATTAATTGAATCCCAGGAAGGGGTTGTGGGAACCTTAGATTTACAACCAGCTGGTCAGAATCTGTGGCACAGGGAATCACCTGGACTTGTAATTGGCATGTGAAGTGGGGGAGGCAGCACTGAACTCTTAACCTGTGAGATCTCCTCTCTCCAGGTAGCGTCAGAGAATTCCTACTAGGGAGAAACCTCAACAGTAGAAGTGACAGACGCGCATGTGTGGCACTCGTGTCAAAGAGAAACAGAAAGTAGCGCAGGCTTTTCCTCTACACTCTTTAGCTACTCTGTCAAGGAATCCTGTTATTGTTTTTAAATTGGACATTGCTATTTCAAAACCAAGGTTTAGGTACCTGGTGTGCCTGTGGCTACTGGGGTATTAATATCCCTAAACCCTCTCAGCAGACATAGCTAGGAAGTATGTCTACTAACCTATGTAGGCACACCCACTGTATGTCTCACAAATGAAGTGAAACCAAATACCGGACTAGTGGGCCTGGAGGTGGCCCTGGGCTAAGTGCCAGAAGGAACGATTGCATTAAAAACTCATGAACATTCTGGGGAGGAGACTCATGAATTCAAAAGGGCAAGTCACGCTAGATTTATTTCTCCTCTTGGTAGGAGTGGAACAGAGAAATGCAGTACACAAAGTATTTCGATTTTAACAGGCACGTGACAGAATTTCTTACCATTATAATATTAGTACCTACTCAGTAGCCTACAGAGCAGATGGTTGGCTCTCAAATGTTCACTAAATAATCATCAACCACTTGGAAATTGGAGAAGTTACAGAATATGCTGGATGAGTCAGTAGCATCTACATGCCAAAATGATCAGCTGAATCAGACAACATGAAATCACTAGAGGTTTGAAAATTCTTCACACAGGTCCTTAAAAAAACGTTCATGTATCTATTTAAGTGAAAAATTATGGTACAACAATGCATGTGAAAGACTGGGTCAATTTCCAACTTACTATCAATTGAAACTGACATTAGGCTGACAAAGTTAGTTTCACCTGGAAAAGACGATTCTGGTCAGGAATTTAGTGTCTGGGTGTCTGGCCCCACTTCCAGAGTTTTATATATACCTAGGGTGGTACCCAGGTACCCACATTTTCTTTTTCCTTCTTTTTTCTTTACAGAGGGGAGAAGGGAGGGAGGAGAGAGAGAACATTGATGGGTTGCCTCTTGTATGCACCCTGACTGGATACCCCAACCAGGCACAGTGAGATGCATAGAAAGGTGGAACCTAACAAGGGAGGACACACAAGTGAAAGTGGAAGTGCCCAATAAGGAGGCTGTAAAAGTGGCCGAAGGAAACGTAACTTCCTCAAATTCTAAAAACACCCTCAAAATTGTTAAGATAGTATGTGGTCATGCCTGACAAAAAAACCATTCACAAGATTGTTTTTTAAGGTCAGGGCAAGGAACCCCCAAATCTGTTACATTAGTTTTAATCAACACTTGCCATGTTTAAAGCACCATGCTGTTTCAACATCCATAGTATCTTATGTATCTCTCTCAATCCGCTGAGGTAGAGCAATCATCTGCTTCTATGGATTTTGTGCCAGGAACTCAGGGAACTGTCAAAGTAAACCTTTGTATTTTGAAATCTTATTAAATTTTGTATTATAATAAAATCAGTCCTTGGTTGGCAGATAGTCCTTTGGCACTTATGTGCCAAATTCTCAAGCTTTTTCCCACATACACAAATATATTTTAGGAAACCTGATAATTATTTTCAGCACAAGTGCAGGGATAATTGTTCACCTGTTATCTTTTACAGTAACCAAAATATACAGAAAACAAAGGAACTCTATTTTGAAAGTTCCAAAGCACTTGTTAATGTCCAACTAGTATGTCTACCAATGTTTTTGTTGTTGTTGTTAAACATTTATTTTCAGAGAGAGGGGAAGGGAGGGAGAAACATCAACATGTGGTTGTCTCTTGGGCACCCCCCACTGGGGACCGGGCCTTCAATCCAGACATGTGCCCTGACTGGGAATTGAACCAGCAAACCTTTGGTTCACAGGCCGGTGCTCAATCCAGAGCCACACCAGCCAGGGCTACCAATGTTTCTATTTGAGTAAAAATGCTCAGGCAGTGCTGAATGTATGGTCAGTACTTACAGCTCTTGACAGTTTTACTGATGGATTCCACCAGCCTCCTCAGCTGGTTCATGTTGAATGTGGCTTCAACACACTGCAGACTTGTCAGATAGCCTAGCTCCAAGTCTGGGCAGCCTGGGATGCCACTGATTCCACAGTTCACTCTGCCGTACCCCACAGAGAATGTCACCATGGCAACATTCCAGCAATCAAACACAGAAAGTTCTCAAGCAACTGGAAACACACTCAACAATGATTGTTACCACTCAGTACTGACGCAGTGATTTCATGAATGTTAGTGTGATCTCAAATATTGCAGCAAGTCTATCATTTCTTTTGTTTGGGTCTAACTAAACACCAGTTAAAGTGGCACTTGATATTATTGTCATATTTCCTCAACATAAATTGTACAGTTGAAAAATTTTCCCTCCTATTTGAACCTAATTAAAACTAAGATTATAAAGGCGTTAATCTTTAGTAGAAATAAAATAATTTCCCAGGCCATACAAGTTTCTTCAAGGGTTATAACTTCATTTGAAAACTCAAACCAAGTACATTCTCATGATACTCAAAAAGAGGCTTCAACCTGGGAGCCCCTAGAGGAATATTAAACCCACTTTCATCCCTCCAACTTATCTCAAACTGGTAGGAAAACATGTAACTATGCCAAAGGTGGCCAAAAAACAACTGTTTTAAGTCCTATTGTCAAATACTAGAATAGAAAACAAATAGCTTCTGGTTTGTCTGCTGGTCTTCACTGTGGTTAAGGCAAAAAACATAATGTACTAAAATAATTTTTAGAATTTAGGACACTAAATTCTAATTTTTTAATGAAATATAAAATTTTAAAATAAGGCAAATACAACTGGGGAACAAAAAGCTTTCTCAAAACTTTTCTATAGATTTTAAGTTCAAAACTGGCAATTTTTAAAAAGTGAAACCTGTCACATAAGTCTGCAGAATAACTGTTCTCAGGTTCTTTGAGATTAGTCTACTGTTCTCCACAAAATGAAAGAAAATTAGGCAACAGGCTTTTAGCATAGCTTGACTGATAGTACTATGTATGAACCCATATTCTTGATAAAATAAATTCAGGACACTCTTATGAATTTAAAACACCTAAATATATTAAGGACAACCAAATAAATCCAAAACAACCAGAAAGAGGTAGCACTGCTGTAAATTCTTCTTCTTCTTTTTAAATCCAGACACTCATCAATTTCATTGCAGCTGCCTTGGCGTAATTACCCAAATAACATGTCCTGTGTTGAAAGGGGTGATTTGGTGAACGGAGGAAGTCAGAGATGTTGACTTGCACAAAACATCACAAGTCACGTTTCCTTCCCATACCTTATTAGGAGAAGGGTAAGGCTACCATAAGAAAAACAGTGAAAGAGGTTATCTCCCAGATGGTCAATAGTATGGAAAGAGTACAATTTTTTTTTTAAATTTTTTTTTTTGCCAAATCTCTCTCTTCTCCAGTCTATAAAACAAGCAGTTGCCTCTAGTGGAACACAATCATTGTATACTGGGCTGGTCTGCAAAGGTACACTTTTATGCTCACAGCAAAACTGATGAACAAATAACTTGATAAAACTTATCTTTTAGCATTTTCATGACTAATTCTGAGAAACTTCTTTTTGGATACAAAATGTCCCTCAAACTTGCCGTGTACTCAAGCATTTTAGTAAATATGTCCTTATTTTCACAGTTGAGATCCCCTTAGACACTGCACTTTTTAAGGGAATCCTGATTTTTTCCTAATGTCATGGTGAGTCAGGGCTCAAACTAGCATATAGATATCTTTTCTTAGGTAAGTGTATGAAGCTTTAAGCATAAAATTTAAGGAAACTAACCAAGAAACGTGTTATTTTTACAGCTAAAAACTTGAAGACATGTCTTCTCCTCCTACCATTTAACACCTAGTACTGTTTCTTAATCATTATAACTTCACTTGTGACTCAAAGGGAGCTGGTAAGAACTTGGCTATTTTTAAGTAAAATAGCTATTTATTCAGCCTCTTGTCATGCCAAAATGTTTTGTGCATATAACACTATAATTATCACACAAGCAAAATTATACATCAAATTATATTTTGTTACCTGATTATATAAAAATGTAAAGTGAAAATGACTTATCAATCCCTTTTAACATAACTAGTAAACAATCCAGCAGGAGATATGAGGCACAAAATCTTAGTAAAATGACACAGAAAGAGCAATAATGTAATTCTCACTTAAGTTTAACTTGTCATAATTTTTTTATGAATATACAAAGACAAACTTTTAAAATGTTATATTTACTAAGATTCTGGCAAGAGCTTTATGTAACAAGACACAGCATAACAGGCTTGCCATTCAACTTGTATATGGTGAGTCTCAGCTTCAATATGAAGCTGTTACAAACAAGACAAAACAAAACCAAAAACCTGCTTCTCACATGCTAAATATCTTGGCAAGAACGCCATTAAATGCAGTAAGGAATTCAAGATAGCAAGAATAAAAAGTTAATAAAAGCTAAACGTTACAGCCTAAACAAAATTCATACAAAAAATAACTATCACTGGTTACATAAAATTTTCCTGACTGGTTAAAACTTAACAGTATAAAACATGCATCTTAGAATCTTTAGCTATCAAGTTCAAAAAGTACCAGTGTCTACTTGAAATGACTCCTCTCCAAAGCCAAAGTGTAGTCAAAATTAATTCAAATGTTATAACACATTCTAATACTAAAAATCATTCAGTATTATCGAAGTGGAGGTAAATCCCAGAGCTTCCGGGGCTTTCTCGTGCTGCAAAAGGCCATTTCTCTAGTTCACTCAAAGCAGCATACGGCGGAGGCCAAGGATGTTCCTAACCTCAGTAAAGCGCAAGACTGCCGCACCCAGCTCTGACCTTCCCATGAAGCATGGCTACTGTGTCCACAAAAATAGGAATTATGAGGATAAAAGGCACACTATTCTGCTAAAGGAAATAGCAAACCACCCCCATCCCTAAAAGCTCCTTCCCCAGGTAAATAATAAAAGTATACAAGGGGAAAAAAATTAAAATACACTTATCTACAGAGTAAGGATACGGAAATATCAATGCAATCCCTCCTTCAAAAATGTTAACTAGAGTCATCTGGTCATTTCTGTTTACATGTTAATGACGCATCCAGACTCAATTATCTGTTGGTTTATCATTAGATACTTCTAGTCAAAAATATTAACTTTATCCCCACATAACAACCACTAGTATGACTGCAGTGTATAATCTCCCAAAGTCAGTAAGCAATGGAAGAGAAAAAGACAGATGTTCAGGCAGCAGGCAGCTATTTGTGGCCCTTTCACACAGCGGCATTCTGAGGGGCTACTGAACAGTCCAGGAATAATTATAGAAACAACAATATTCATGCATTTTAGTAAATATGTCATTTTCACAGTTAAGATCTCCTCGGACATTGCACTTTATAAGGGAATCCTGATTTTTCCTAATGTCATGGTGAGTCAGGACTCGAACTAGCAGCCTTCTTTTTCTTTTTCTTACTGTGTTTCTTATGCTTCTTTTTCTTTTTTGGTTTTTCCTGTAAAGATAGTTCCATGTTAGACATTTCTACATGAAAACAGCCAAATTAAAAACAACCAGTTTACCATGGTACTTCTGAGCTCCTGCATAGTTATTTCAAGCAATCCACAAAGACAAGTAAGGTCCTCAAAAGGTTTCTTGAAAAGTCTCAATCATCAATATCATGAGGATGAACAGTGCTTATTGATTTTCAAAATGATAAGGAAAAGCTTAAAGTCACTAGCACATTAATGTAGCTTTTAACAAAATTTCATGTAGAAAACAAATTCAACTGAATCATGGCACCAATTGCTGTATCTCATTTATTTAATTTCTGAAGGTAAAATAACTGTAGTTACTGCAAAGGAATCCCTATACTACAGCAAAACAATGACTTTTGCAAAGTGATAGTTTTCAGAGGACAGATACATTAAATCTGCTATTTTTAAGTAAACAGAAACACAGATATTACATACTGCTTAGACAGGGAGCATTTAGTTAACAACTAACTGGTACAAAATACTATGTGTAGTTGGAAAGTCTTCTTAGCTTAGTAAGACAAACACCTCACTGTCAGAGAAAAATGACACTGAAGCCTAGTAAAAGTAGTCCAACTGTCATTGGGCAAAGGGAGCTAGAATTTTACTGATTTCTGAATCTAGCGACTGTTTCAGATACAGAAGAGAAAGCAGAACTTTTAGAACAGATATTTGGAAAGGTGGTATCAAATGATAGACCAGTTGTTGATGTTCAAGGGAAGAAAATAAAAGGCAATAAAGAAGACATAATGGTAGTAAAAGCAAAGTTTCCTATCTACTTCTTTATCTATTAGAGCTTTCTACAGGCCTCCCTCCTCTCTCTAAGGCTTCTACCATTTTGTGGCTCTAAGCTAACTTTCATCATTCTTTTCATTACAAGCCCAAGCCAAACTCTTGTATTTGGGCTTTTAGAGGTAAGTTTTGCATCTAGATTTCTTTTTCATCAAAGGACAGGTGACCACTGTCTCCTTAAAATACTTCTCTTCTTGGCTTCCATGATGACCTCACTCTGCTTTTTTCCTGTCACAAGGAGCTCTTCATGTCCTTCGCTGGTTTGTCCTCTGCTCAACCTCTCAGGGCCTCCTTCCCTTTTCTTGCGCTTGCTCTCCCAGTCACATACTTTAAATGCCACTTACATACCAAATCTTTATATCCAGTCCATCACTCTGAACTTAAGACTGCAAATGCCTCATTAACGCCTCCACCTGTCTATATAATAGGCATATCTAAATTACCATAAAAATGTTTAATTTTTCTCTCTAAATCCTCTTACCCACCTTAGTAAATGGCATCACTAATTTGACATTTTACTTTAGTCAAAGAATATAAGCTATCTTTGACTCTACTTCGTGCTTTAACTCTATTCTTCACATCCAGAGCACCAAGTAAGTTCTACCACTTAAGTCCAGAACACATCTCAAATCCATCACGCCAGTCCCTCTCCATGATCATCACTGTTAATACCAGCACATTCCTCACCTCTGTCCATTCAGCTCCTCTGCCAAAGCATTTTTTTAAAAAAGTAAACTTGAGCCCTGGCTGGTGTGGCTCAGTTGACTGAGTGAAGGCCTGCAAACCAAAGGGTCGCTGGTTCACTTCCCAGTCAGGGCACGTGCCTGGGTTGCAGGCCAGGTCACCAGTAGGGGGAGTGTGAGAGGCAACCACACACTGATGTTTCTCTCCCTTTCTTTCTCCCTCCCTTCCCCTCTCTCTAAAAATAAATAAATATTTTAAAAAATAACTAAAATTAAAAAGTAAAGTTGATTCGGGTCACCTCTTTACTCAAAACCCTCAAAACAGCATTACATTACATTCTGATTAAAACCCAACACTCTGTTATGGTATTTGAGTTCTGCTTGCTTCCCAACCTCACTGTATACTACTTCTCTCTGCCTACTAAGTAAAAGCCAAACTTAACCTCTTTCAGGTCCTCAAACTCATTCCCATATAGATCTTCAGCTCTTCTCTCTGTCTAGATATTCCTCCTTTGACCTTCACATGGTTGACTCTTTCTTGAAAATTGGATTTCTAATTTTACTTCCTCAGAGAGGCTTTCACTCCCTGAAGTCACTCTCTCACATAACAGCCTTTTTTCTTGTGCTCTATTATAACAGATCTATCAAGACCTGAAACAGTGCCTGCACAGAGCTTAATAAACACATACTAGCTAAACGCACAAAACAGTGAAGTACGCAAATACAAACCAGAATTATCCAAAATGGCAATCTTATATTTTAATTAATTAATAAATCTGAGCCAAAGACCAAACAGTCTTCACCCAAATTATTTTTTCCATTCAAAAGTCTTTTAAATGTCACCTTGGACTTGAAGGCATATAAAAGGTTAATTCTGAATCAAATCATACATTATCAAGTGAACCTTCTTATCAGAGAAGAACAGTCATTTTAAGAGCTAGGGAAATTATAAGAATTACCCTCAAATCTACAAATGATGTGGTTCTCATTTTTATTTTACCTCTCCCTAAGAAAATGCCTTTAAAGGCCAAAGTCCATACTGGTACTAAGTTACTTTGCAGATAAGGTCCACATTACTCTTTGATAATCTGTATTCACTTTCTCTAGGTTAGTCTACTTCTCATTTAAATACCACTTCCATTTTCTTTTTCTTCCTCTTCCATCTCCCTTCCTACTTCTCCATCTGCGTAATAGTAGAGCTGGCTTTAGCAATGATCAAAAGAATAATCTTTATTAGTAAAATCATTTATGTTGTCATATTCCAGCTTATTATTCACTGCAGCTTGTGTTTAGAGAGGCTTTTTCTGTTCAGACCAGGTGTGGATGATCTGGAAGTAACTACTATTGAAGATAGAGGGAATCATCATACCTTAATATCCTATTTCATATTACACCTTAGGAAAAGTCAAGCAAAAGTTTGACCTTATATTTCTAACAGTAAAATACTGAAATGGAAACAGAACATGTTTGCTACCAGGGAATTCTTCTTTTTTCCTGAGCCGGTTTTTCTCCAGCCCATTAAGTGAAACTGCCAAACATCAGAGTAAATATTTTCCTAGTCAATGCAATCACTTTTTTTTTTAACCCATGACTCATTTTATATTAAATAAAAATAGCTACACTGTTGTCATGTAGAAACATAAATGATACTTGCTGTTGCTTTCTCTCTGTCTTCACTGCTTTTCTTCTTTTTTGCTCGTACCTAAAAAATTTAAGTTTGGTGGAGAACAGAAGACAAATATGTAATTTGCACTTACGGCATTTCTTTTCATTCCCTAATATACTTTGTATCTTTAAAATTTATACGTAAAAACACTTTGACAGCCAAAAAAATTTTTAAGTGCCTTGTTTACCGTAAACCTGTTACATCACAATGAGAATTAAATAAAAAACATTTAAAGGAGGGAAATTAATATTTTAAATCTCTAAAGGGCTTCTCTTATATTCCCTTTCAGCACCCTAAGAAAAGCAGTGAGGTCCAATGGATAAAAAACATGAGCTATGAAACCAACCAACCAACCAAGCTCTGAATCCTACCTCTGTTATGTGTTACCCTCAGTTTCATCACCTGTACAATGGCAGGGGAAGTGCCTGGAATAAAGTGGGTATTTCTCTAACTCTGCGGTGTTCAATAAATAATAGCTATACATATAATGTACTCGGTATAAACCAAATGATTAAATCCAAAGTTGGTAAAGCTTATGTGTATTTAATGTTAACTCCAAATGTAACATATTTTATATTAAGGCAAGTGGTCTAGAGAGCACTTAGGAAATTATTTTTTGTTATCCTTGGCACAACAATGACTGGAGTGGTAGTGGCTCTGTTGCATACACACTTGCAGGCCAAGACAGAAGATGCGGTCGCGCGATATTCCCGACAGCCCTGACATGACTTCTAAGTAGCCCACTAGACATTTATAATACAGAAGCTAAATTTACTGTACTAGGAACATGAAGTATTTTGTACAGGGTTTTAAGATATACTCAATAATTTACATACTGAAATATAATTTAATAAAAATTATGCTTTTTATTTTTTCTATTTTTATCAGGGGTAGTAATATAAAATATAATATAATATTGTGTAGGTTTTATATTTATAAATGTGTATTTATATAAAAGCTACAAGTTCATTTCAGGGGCATTACAAAATAGTACTATGTAATGACAGCAATAGGCCCTATTTTAAAACAAGGAAACCAATTCCAGGAAATACTTTAACAAACGATAACTTACAGGCCTAAAACTAAGTAAGAATGGATTCTAAATCCAACAGAGCACAAAATCTAAGACAGAGATAACAGAGATGAAAAGGACTGTACAGATGATCTCATCCTATTCCTTCACTGTTTAGATAGAAAAACTGAGTTCTCGCCAACATTACCACTCAGCCTCCTCGTCTCTCTACTCCCCAAATAGGAGTTCCAAACAAAAAACAGGAAATCTTTGGTTTTAATACACTATACGTCATACAGCATCTTTCAGGTAGTCAAAATAATAGTATAATAAAAAGAAAATACTAGAAGATTGCTGGAGGGTGGGGAGTATGAAGGGGTTAAATGGTAATGAAAAAATACAATAAAGATTAAAAAATTTATAAAAGAGAGTATTAGAAGAGTAAAAATAATACACTTATTCAGATTGGAAAGTTATGTGGGAATATGGCTAATTATCAAAATAATACCAATATAATTATCTTATGAAAAATACAACTTATTCTGAAATGGAACAACTTCCTTTCCTTTTCATAGTACATACTAGAAAAGTAAATCCAATACTTATAAAGTATCTCTTTTTCAATTAACGTTTATTTAAATTAAATAACTGAACATTTCAAGGTAAAGAAAACAGGTCTCATCATATACGTACCTCCTCAATATAATCTGATTCTGATAAGGACTCAGATGATAAAGGTTTATCTTCAGGATACATCTTTCTCTTTTTGCTCAGTCCTTTAATGTCCTATTTAAAAAAAAAAATACACGTATCATGACTCAAAAAGATACAGTACTATACCACATGAATTTTTTTCCCACATTCTATCAACATTTCTTTTTAAAGATTTTTATTTATTTATCTTCAGAGAGAGAGGGGAAGGGAAGGAGAAAGAAAGGGAGAGAAACATCAATGTGTGGTTGCATCTCGCATGCCCCCTACTGGGGACCTGGCCCGCAACCCAGGCATATGCACTGACTGGGAATCAAACCAGCAACTCTTTGGTTCCCAGGCTGGCATGCAATCCACTGAGCCACACCAGCCAGGGCTCTATCAACATTAAAATAAAATTTATTTATTATTTATTTTTAGAGAAAGGGGAAGGGTGAAAGAGGGGGAGAAACACCAAGTGGCTGCCTCTTGCATGGCCCAACCAGGGACCTGGACTGAAACCCACGTGTATGCCCCAACCTGGAAATGAACTAGTGACCTTTTGGGCGCTTTTGCACTTCCGGCTAAGATGGAGGTATAGGTAGAGACACTTTGCCTCCTTGCACAACCAAAAGGACAACAACAAATTTCAAAACAAAAAATAAGTAGAATGGCCAGAAAATCAAACTGTATGGAAGTCCAGCAACCAAGGAGCTAAAGAAGAAACATTCATCCAGACTGGTAATAGGGGGCGGGGAGGGGTAGCTGGAGTGGAGAGGACACACAGCAAGGCGGCTGCTTGAGGGCCAGGCAGGCAAGGAGGTGGCTGGCAGACCAAGCGGTCCCACATTTGCGTGTGGATAAACCGGAGGAACAGCTGTGGAGTGAGACAGACTGCACAATCCAGGGTTCTAGTGTGGGAAAAGAAAGCCTCAGAACCTCTGGAGGTAAAACCTGTGGGGGTTGCTGGGGCAGAAGAAACTCCCAGCCTCACAGGAGAGCCCATCGGAGAGACCCAGGTGGTCCAAGATCATATACAAACCCGGGAATCAGCACCAGAAGGACCCAATTTTCTTGTGGGTGGCAGGGGAAATGACTGAAAGCTCAGCAAAGCAGTGTTCCTTCTCGGACCCCTCCCCCACACACAGCCTCACAGCACAGCAACCAGGGTTGCCCCACCCTGGTGAATACCTAAGGCTCTGCACCTTCCAAGGTAACAGGTGAGCTGAGACACAGAAATAGGGGCCAAATGGAACAACAGGTCAAAGCTCCAAAAACAGAACTATGCCACAAAGAGATAGCCAACCTATCAGATGCACAGTTCAAAACACTAATCTGGGTGCTCACTGGATTGGTTGAGTATGGTCACAAAATGGAGGAAAAAGTGAAGGCTTCGCAAAGTGAAATAAAGAAAAATATACAGGAAACCAACAGTGCAGGGAAGGAAACCAGGACTCATACCAGCAATTGGGAGCAGAAGGAAGAGATAAACATTCAACCAGAACAGAATGAAGAAACAAGGATTCAAAAAATGAGGCGAGTCTTAGGAACCTGTGGGACAACTTTAAACGTTCCAACATCCAAATCATAGGGGTGCCAGAATGAGAAGAGGAAGAGCAAGAAATTGAAAACTTAGTTGAAAAAACAATGAAGGAGAACTTCCCCAATCTGGCAAAGGAAACAGACTGCCAGGAGATCCAACAAGTTCAGAGTCCCAAAGAAGTTGGACCCAAGGAAGCACACACCAAGGCACCTCATAATTATATTACTCAAGATTAAAGATAAGGAGAGAATCTTAAAAGCAGTAAGAGAAAGGAGACAAGTTACCTACAAAGGAGTTCCCATAAGACTATCAGCTGATTTCTCAAAAGAAATCAAGCAACAGGGCTGGCAAGGAGTATTCAAAGTCATGAAACACAAGGACCTACAACCTAGATTCCTCTATCCAGCAAAGCTATCATTTAGAATGGAAGGGCAGATAAAGTGCTTCCCAGATAAGGTCAAATTACAGGAGTTCATCGTCACCAAGGCTTATTATATAAAATGCCAAAGGGATTTATCTAAGAAAAAGATGATGATCAAAAACTATGAACAGTAAAATGACAACAAACTCACAACTACCAACAACTGAACCAAAAAAACAAAAACAAAAACAAATTAAGCAAACAACTAGAATAGGAAAAGAATCACAGAAATGTCAGAGGGAACAGCAAAGAATGGGGGAAACGGTACAGGGATAAGTAGCATAAATAGTAGGTACAAAATAGGTAGGAGGAGCTTAAGAATAGCATAGGAAATGAAGAAGCCAAAGAACTTACACATTCGACCCATGGACATGAACTAAGGAGGGAAATGCTGAGGAGAGGGGTGGTGAAAGTCGAGGGGAATAAAGCAGAGAGAAAAAAAAGAAAAAGAACTGGTGACCTTTTGTTTTGCAGGACTATGCCCAACCATCTGAGTCACACCAGTCAGGGCTCCTTTAACAATTCTTAAAAATATTATAAAAATTATCCATTTCCATTTTTAGAGATATTTAATTTTGGTGACATTTACCAGGATTCAGTCTTTAATTCCAATAAAGTAATACCTTTATTAAATAACCTGAAAAGAAATAACCACATATCCCTATAGATACACTATCATCCTTAGGATTTTAAAAAGTTAAAAGGAACCATATAGATGGTATATGGCTTATCCTTTGCATTCTAATTCTTGTTTCTACCCAATATTGGATCAGACAGGCCTAGTGCTGCAGAAAAGAAAAATCAAAGGGTAATTATTTGTGATGATCTAAAAGGATCTGTACACAGTAATTCCTTCAGTGCATTAAGTATTAAATTCATATTAAAAAAATCTCTATTTTTAATAATGAAAAAATGTCTGACTCTAGGGAAGGAGACGGTCTCAGAGTGACAATGGCAGAGAGAGTATTTAGGGATTTACATTTTAAGAAATAAAAAATGTTAAGATTTATTAAAGCTTCATAGTGGACACAGGAACCTATCTCTATCAGTGTGGGAGCTGGCACTGTTGTGAGAGGCTGCATCGGTTTCAGTGAGTTTTTTTTGAAGACTCAATGCATCTGCCCATTTCATGATAGATGATTTATTTATGAGTGCACCTGCCTACACTGCACTGAGCGTTCAGCAGTTTTTGACAAAAATGGCAGGACCCCCATGCCCAATCCTCCCTATTCATGTGATCCCGCCAGAGTGACTTTTTTTGTTTCTCTGGATGAAAAAGTCACCCAAGGGAAACGTTTTACCGATGTGGAAGAGGTGAAAAAAAAAATGGCAGAAACACTAGTTCGTCAAAATTGACAAATTAAAAAACTGAGCAGTGGAAAAAAGTCTTGGTAGGTATATTGTATCAAATGGAGAGTACTTTGTAGGTGAGTGAAGTTTTAAACAGGTATGAATAAGTATATAATGTTTTATAAATAAATTTCAGTGTTTTTTGGGTCCCCCCTCACGCATGCTACAACTTGATATGAACCTTGAAAACATTAAACTAAATGGAAAATAGCCAGAACAAAAGGTGACATACTGTAGGATTGCTTTTATACGATATATCCAGAACATGCAAATCCAGAAAGAAAGCAAGCAGGTTAGAGGGTACCTAGGGATGGCAAGAAGGGACAATGGGAACTGATTACTTAACAGGTTGTTTTAAACAGGATGATGAAAAAGTTTTGGAACTACAGGGAGGCAGTTGTTGTACAACACTGTATATACACTAAATCCCATCAAATTGTAACTTTAAGATGATTAATAGATTATGTGATTTTCACCTCCATTTTTAAAAATAATATAAAAAGATAGTAAAATATAGTGACACTAGTTCATAGTTTTATTAGTAATTGCTTTATTTTTAATAATTAGAATAAGATTTTAAAATGTAAATCAGAAACATGGGCAGAGATAAATTTAGCATTAATTATAGCTAAATCACAGGATAAAATATCTACTTAACAGCAGTAAAAGTTTTTTTCAAAATCTATCCATGGTATACTGAATTTGAACCAGAAGACTGTGTTCTTTAATTAAAAGTGCCTCCTCTTAAAATGACTTGAGGAAACAAAAGAAATGTTTAATCTCCATTACTTTGAATTTTTATCTGAGATAATGCATTAAACTACACGAATTCAAACTTTCTGCAGGAATACTCCTTTGCCTTTTACCTTCAATAATGAATTCCTTAAATCAAACAAAATGCCATAAAAGCAAATAAATCAATCTCAAGTTAAAAAGGAGAACACATTATTGTTTCTTTCTTGAAGTGAATGAAGTATTGTATGACTCTTAAGGCAATATAAAATTATAATTACCTTTTCTTTCTCAGTTGAATCCTTTGACTTCTTTTTCTTTTTCAAGCTATCCTAAACAAATATATGTATGTATCAGTTTTAAATGTAAAAGATACAGCATAATACTATAAAGACAAAAATATCAAAAAAGGTGATTTGTTTTCTGAGAAAAGTTTACTTCAATATCAGAATTTTATTTTAAAAATACAGAAGAAATGTATGTTGTGTATACATATATACTTGTAAGAAAATGAGGCTTCTTATCTGACTGTATATCAAATCTATGTGTACCTAAAATGACATCATCTGTAATAACTACCCAACCTGTCTTAATATGACTTTATGCCACTACCTATTTTTGCCTGTGGTGGTCATAAGCACTGGTGTTCAACTCCCTCTGAGCTCAGACATCCACCAATGTGATTTCCCTACTCTCCTTTTAAGGAGGGGAGGTAAGAATTTTTGCTTTTGTCTCCCTCAGTTCTAGCTATTAACATCCCTGAGCCTTTCACATCCATAAAGTGGGGGTAATAAGTAACTACTTCATACGGTTGTTAAGAGAACTGAGTTAATATGTCAAGTGCTTAGAACTGTGCATAACATGTAGTAGGCATTCAATAAATGTTAGCTATCAGAATCATTAGACTGGCTCTTCTGCTTTAACAAAAAATGAAAAAAACCCAACATTTACTGAGTATTTCCTAGACACTAGGCATTTTGTCAGGAAGAAATCTCACTAGGGGAGTAGATATCTGCCCCACAACAAGACAGTTGCTTTGTTCTCCTGGGACCTTCGGACATTCGTTTGTTCAATTGTGGTCCATGGACATCCCTGTGTCAGAATCACTGACTCTATCTGTTAAGAATGCAGACTTTTGAGCCTAATCAGGCTCTGAAAATGATGCCCGAGAATCTTCATTTTTATTGCAACGTGCATATATTTCTTATGATCACTTATATTTGAGAGTAAATGGTGCCAGACAATTCTGGGTAGTACAGAACAGAGTTAGGCATAGTAGTAAAGACACTGGACCAGCTAATAGAAGACAGATTTCAACTCCAAATTCTAGTACTAGCTGTATAAATTTAAGTAAGATTTTTTTTTTCTCTGAACTATGGCTGCTTTATGAAAATAGAAAAAAAAATGTCTGCCAGACTTATCATAAAGCTGTTATGGAAATGTTGACAGAGACATATGTGTGAAAGTGTTTAGAGAACAATTAAATGCAACATGTAGGACATTAAGTGGCACAAAACATCACAGTATATAAAAAACAGTATCTCATTTTTAAACTGAGAGCAATTTAAGATAGGAAAAACCTAATTACATGTTTTTGCTATCCAAAGTGTTGCTAATTTAAATTTTTTTACCTTACTATCTGATTCAGTCTCTGACAGAGAGCTCCCAGAAGATTTATGTGAACGGTTCTTCTTTTTCTTTTTCCTTTTTCCTTGTTTCTTATCCTATGTAAAACATTTTTAGAAACATTTGCTTTCTGTTTCAAAAATATAATTGCTGCATTTTTATTAATATCAAATCTTTTATCAACAAACAAAAGTTAACCAAAGGACCAGCTAATAAACATGTTTCACTTAATATTTTAAATGTAACATATCGCTTTTCTTGTTTAATAAAAAAATAAAAAGTCAAGTGATTTGAGTCCCACATAGTTCCTAGCAACTAGTCAAATAGCATTTTAGATTTTTCAAAGCCATTTCTTCTAGATATTTTTAAATGAACAAGACAAATTCAGAAGCCTAAAAAATAGATAAACCAATATTTAACTATTTAGGTATTTATTTGTATCAGTGCTCTCAGCTATAGATAACTAATAAAAAACTGGAAGTAAACATTTTTAACTGGTATTTCCTAAAGAAATTACATGTATTTCATGTATCGTTAAAGGCAAACCTTACCTCGTCTTCAGAATCTGAAGAACTGCTGGAAGAATCAGAGCTTGATGAAGAAGAGGATGAATACTTGACCAAGCACAAAACAATTAAAGCTTGTGAGATGCAGGAATTTTTCCTTTACTAGATCTCTCAAATACTTAACAAAATCAATCTTGGGTCTTGAAAGAGGTACCATCTTCATAAGACTTAAATATTAAAATGTCAACTGTTACATTTCCTCACCTCTCCCCCCGCAAAAAAAAAAAAGGAAAAAAAAAGAAGAAAAAAAAGGGTCAACGAAGTAATGGCAGTCAATTTCCCTCTCTAATAGCAATGCAGCAGTTACTAGGTTATAAAAGGAGGTTGGCACCTGTCTTTTATATCAGAAATAAATATACACCCAACATAACCACCCAACAACTACCAAAGGACCCCTGGGCTCTTTGACCTATCTAGATTTAGCAAACATGCTACATAAATGATTCTTTCTTTTCTGGCAGGCTCTTAATTGTAACATTTAGAAAAATGGGAAAGTTTTACTCACCCTACCAGATTTCTTCTTTTCTTTTTTCTTTCTCTAACAGCAAACAAACAAAAAAAAAGTACAAATCTAAGTAAGCAGATGTGAATTTTGAAATATATATTAATAATAGTACAAAGGAGTATTATAAAAACCCAACTGTGAGATTAAGGATAGCAGTAAAGTAAAAATAGTATTACCTGTCTTTTTTTGGATGAGCTCTCACTTCCACTTAATAATTTCTCCCTGTGTTTTTCTAGTTCTTTCTTCCAGTTCTGCAAAAAGGTTATAAACACCATGAAAGGACATCTATCCCCTTCCAATACACCTAATATAAGAGTATAAGACAACCATTGTTTCCTTTCTTCCATCCTCTCATCCATCCCAGCCTCAAAACACAAAATATATTCCAAGTGCTGGAATCCTCTACTCTATCACCAAAAGAACCTCTACCAGCTCTTTTCAAAGAGGATAATAAGGGGATGAGAATTCTCCACTGTATATCCTGTATATTGAGAGTAGGTACTATTATCAAAATCACAACTAAAATATACAACAACCATCACTCAGAACCATCACAAACATGCAAGTCCAGGAAGCACAGGGAGTCCCAAACAAGATGGAATCAAAGATGCCTACTCCAAGACACATCATAATTACAATGCCAAAGGTTAAAGATAAAAGAGAATCTTAAAAGCAGCAAGAGAAAAGCAGTTAGTTACCTACAGGGGAGTTCCCATAAAACTGCCAGCTGATTTCTCAAAAGAAACTTTGCAGGCTAGAAGAGGTTGGCAAGAAATATTGAAGTCACGAAAAGCAGGGACCTACAGCCAATACTGCTCTACCCAACAAAGATGTCATTTAGAATCAAAGGGCAGATAAAGAGCTTTCCAGACAAGAAAAAACTAAGGGAGTTAATCATCACCAAACCATTATTTCATGAAATGTTAAGGGACTTACTTAAGAAATAGAAGATCAAAACTATGAATAATAAGATGGCAAAAATACGTATCAATAATTGAATCTAAAAAACAAAGCAAACAAGAACAGAGACAGATTCATGGAAACAGAGAGTGTTTTGATGGTTGCCAGATAGGAGGGGGGTGTACTGCCAGAGTGGAGCGGGGAGCGGGGGGGGGGGGGGGGAGAGACGTTCTGGGGGTGTAACTGGGGGAAGGGGTGAAATGGTCAGGGGATTAAGAAGTACGAATAGGTAGTTACAGAATAGCCATGAGGATATAAAGAACGGTAGAGAGAACATAGTAGCCAAAGGCCTTATATGCAGGAGCCATGGAATGAACAGTGGTGTGGGAACTGCCTGAGGGAGTGCAGGGTGCTGAGTAGAGGGGGGCAAAGGGGGAAAATCTGGACAACTGTAATAGCATAATCAATAAACTATAATTTTTTTAATAAAAAGAGAGTATTATTACTGAGGCTGAGGAATTTTTTTCTAACATAGATGGTTAGATTCTCTTTTCCAAACAGTGTAAGTTAAATTAATCTATACTATGGCTGAAATAGTGCATATATGTTCATCATCAAAAACAAGCAAATACCACTATAGAAATCTCAGGGTAAAATGGTGACGGGGGATGGGAGATAAGGTAAAGAACCTAACATTTAGAAAACTTCCAGATGATATAAATTATTCTAAGGTGATTTTTCTCCATTTTTTAAAATCATGTATTTACATACAAACCTGTACTCAATTTAACAAAAACACCTATAAAATACAGACCCCTTTAACCTAAGGAGCTAAGCCCAAATCTTGATTTATTAAACAGTTATTTCATTCTTCCTATAATAAGTATTAAGTCTTTTTTTTTAAAAGGTACTATTTACAAACCTCATTCATTTTTTCTTCAAATTCAGCCAAAGCCTTGGAGCCTTTCTTTTTCTTTTCTAGTTGTTCTTTCACTTCTTCCCTTAAAAAGTAAAATGTAAAAAATGTTTTCAAGCAATCCAAATTAGAGATGGATGCTTACAAACAATACAATAAAATTTCATAAGCAAATTCTTCAATATTCTAGTAAACCTCCATTCCAGTGTTGATACATTTCAAATTTGTGTTCACATCATTGTAAATCAATGATCATAATAAAGCCTAGCAGATAACACTAATCATTCCCTTTCTAAACCTGGATTATAAATGCTAATAGAGGAAACATAAGAGCACATACATCCTACGGGCACTGTTTTAAATACATTTTCCTTTAACCCTCACCACAATCCTGAGAAAAAGTAGTATTACTTTACAGATAAAAGCTGTAGCTTGGGGAAGGTAAGAAAACTGCCTAAAGTGATAAAGTCTTAGTAACAAAAGTGTATTTCCCTAGACTACTATATTCTACTACTAAATCACCCACCTTGTAATGTATCTCACACATGAGCAGAAGAGAGAACACAGCGCCCCTGACTTTATTCTTAGAGAGGCCTGCTTACAAGACTGGCCCTGGCTGTTTCTGGGAACTTGGGATTTAACAGTCCTTACTAATCTCTGATAAGAGTGGTTCACTGTGCCTACTTGTACAAACATTATAGTTTAGGCTGAACATATACACTCCTTCTGAGAGCTTGAATTTTGGTACCTAATAGGTAGAGGCTGGCCAGTCCCAAGAAAAAACCCTGGGCACAGACTCTCTATGAACTCCCCTGGATGGCAACATCTCACATGTGTTATCACAACTCATGTGAAGGGAATTAAATGCATCCTGTGTGACTGCACAGGAGAGGAAGCCTTGGAAGCCAGCACCCAGCCTCCCTGAGACTCCACCCATGTGCATTTTCTCTGTGAACTGTGGCTGGTATCCTTTCACTGCAATAAACCTTATCCATGAGTACAACTACCTGTAAGACCTGGTAAATTACTTAACCTCAGAGTTTTCTTGGGGACCACTCACACACATGTAATATACTTACTTGAGCACATCCCCTATAAAGTTCATTCCTTCTCCTCAATTTTAAAGACAAAATATACTTTGTTTTGGAATAACTTATTTTCTGGTATGCTGCAACAGTCAACAATAGCACTCATGGCCACTGTTAGAGGCGGACAAGCTTACTTCCTATTTAAGTCAAAGGAAGGGTTCTATTGTGTGTAAGCACAACTTTCAACTACCGCTGCCCAGCTTTCAGAGGCACTTAGGAGCCGTCTGAAACTCAACTCTGAAACTTGTCATATGTTACCTCAGGAGTACGATATTTAATAATAAGAAAGAGAATAAGGCCAGTGCTATGAGCTTCATTTACAAAAGATCAGCACCATCCAACAAGAGCAAAAAACATTAACTTAAAACAAAAAGCTAAGAATGGGGAATCCTAACACTGAAAAACCAGCAGATAAAACTAGAAACACGACCTAACATTATCTTTCCTAACACCTAGTTACACCTCAGCAAAGGATGTGATTACTCAAATCTACCATTTCTAAACAGAACAGAACAATGCAAGGTTAAGTTCATTTTTAGGGGATAGAGAAGAGACTGGTATGAAAAGGATACCTGGTAGTGCATTAGCTATTCTGGGTGTTGGGTTCTCAAATGTTCGCTCTATACTCATGCATGTTTCATACATTCGAAAAACACACATCAAATATTACTTCAAAAATTACATATCTGGCAACTGCTTTGCAATCAATAAAATTTGTAATAGTAACCTTTTAAAAATTTATGAGGACTTTATAAATAGGTAAAGTATTTCACAAATACCAGGTAGGCCTTGGTCGATTCAGATAATCTTGGATCGTTGGCCCTGAAGACTGGACTGGACCCCTTGATCTGGCCATTGCTATTGGGTTCATATAGGCCTTGAGGAAAGAACAAAAATTTACTCCATTAAAATAACCATTAGAAACTCAAAAGCTCACTTACTTATCAATTTTTATTAAATAAGTGCATAATATGTCCAAGCAAGCATGAACAATCTGACTAATCAAGTTTTCATTACAAAAAATAAATTTACTGCTCATTATTAAGCGTCTCAAGTTTGGGAGATGAATAACATTGTGCTTTCATGAAAAATGTGTTTTTACAAGAGATCTGATGAAAACAGTAATGACACCTCTTTCTTACTGTGAGGCGGCTTTACACTGCCACCTAAATCCCAGTGACCCCGTGAGGGTGATGACACTGCTCTCCAGCAAATGAAACTCAGTTCCAAAGACGGTCAAGATGATCTGACTCGAAACTCACTGCTTAGTCTACTAAATCTTTTATCTCAGGAAGTATTGTGCCATATAAAATACAATTTTATTTACAAATCGTTATCAAAAATTAAATTATACACAGGAAGGAAAAGAAAAAATAGGGCTTCTTCAAGATTGATGCACACAACAATGTGCACTGTCAAGGGAGTGGAAACACAATCCCCAGAATGGGAAAATGTATTTTCAAGTCATATATATGATAATGGATTAATATCCCAAATGAATAAAGAAATCTTACAATAAAAAACCCAAACAACTCAATTTTAAAACACACAAAGGATCTGAACAAACATGTCTCCAAAGAAGATATACAAATGTTCAATAAGTATAGCATGAAAAGATGTTTAACATCGCTAGTCATTAGGGAAGTGGAATCAAAATTACAATATGTCACCTCATCATACCCATCAGGATGGCTATTATCAAACACATAGAAAATAACAAGTGTTGTCAAGGACACAGAAAATGGAACCCTTTGAAACTGCTGGTGGGAATATAAAATGGTGCAGCTCTTGTGGATAAGTTTGGTGGTTCCAAAGACAGTTAAACATAATTACCATATGACCTGGCAATTCCACCTCTAAATGGGAACAGAAAAAGAACTGAAAGCAGGGACTCAAACATACTTTATACCACACTCATGGCAGCATTATTCACAATAGCCAAAAGGTAGAAACAATTCAAGTGTCCATCTACAGAAGAATGGATAAATAAAATGTGGTATATACGAGAGTATATACAGTGGAATGTTACCCGGCCTCAGAAAGGAATGTAATTGCTACATGCTACAATGCAGATAAACCCTAGTAACATGCCAAGTGAAATGCAGCAGACACAAAAGGACAGATATTGCATGAATTCCACTCACATGAAATACCTACAACAAGCAAATTCATAGCAACAGAAAGTAAGTAGAGGTTACTAGGAATTGGGGTGGAGAGGCGATTGGGAGTTTGGAAAGGTACAAAGCTTCTCGTTTGGAATTATGGGAGAGTTCTGGAAATGGCCCTGGCAGGATGGCTCAGTTGGTGGGAGCGTCATCCCTGCACAATTGAAAGGATAGGGTCCAATGCCCAGCCAAGGCACATGCCTAGCTTGAGAATTTGATCCCCAGTTGCAGTGTGTATGGCAGGCAAAAAATCTGTGTTTCTCTCTCTCTCCAAAATTGATAAACATACCTTTGGGTGAGGATAAAAAAAAAGTTCTGGAAATGGATATTGTGATAGGTGTACAACACTGAGAAAGTACTTAATGCCACTGAATTATACACCTAAAAATGTTTAAAACAGTGAACTTTATTTTTATTTTAGCTCAATAAAAAAATTTATAAAAAATTAAATTATGCTCTGTATACTGTACTCACTATTGCAGAACACATTTTTGGACACATTTTTCAAAGACATACTGAGACAAAATAAAGCAGGTTTTTAAAATTACAGTGTTTAGCAAAGAGATATTGTTTTATTAAAGTTGACTTTGTTCTTGGTATAAAATCTGTTATTAATTCAGTCTCCACCTCTTGGTCCATACGTTCAGTTTTCCAAATTTAACTCAAGTCAACAAAAGTTTATAAAAGCTCTTCTATTTTTAAATAAAAAGATTTTTGGTTGAAAGTGACTATTTTCAAGGTTGATTTTAAGGCCTTAAACCTAATACATAACATCCCAAAAGAAATGAAAGGAGACAACATATTTGTTGCATTTACTTAACAAAACTTGTAAAAATGACCAATATTTTCCACCTTCATAACAGTAGTTATATATTTCTAGATTTCTCTGCCAGAGTAAATAGTATAAAACCACTATAAACAACAGACTGAGAACTGTTTCCATTCGACTGGACACTGCCTGATTACTTGAGATGAAAAAGTTAAACCTTCACCATACTGTCCTTACAGGCACAAATGAATGCTCCTATTGTCAGAGATGTTACAGAGTAAGGGCTAAATGTGGATATCAAATGTAACATTAAAGACAGTGCCATATAGTATTTTTGATATCAACTGTTATGCCCTCAAATATTTCATTCAACTGCCTTTGCTTAGGATTTCAGTTTGTGTGGAAATATGACAACCAAAAGCGGCTGCAATCGTGGAATTAATGGCCCTGTTAATGACACAGACAACCCTAACCAGAAGCAAGTACAATGTGTAAGTTAAGTTCATCATTTTAAAACAGGGGTATCACGTCATAATTTTAGCAGTACCCAATGGTAAAATATTTTAAGTTTAAAACTAAAAACTGTTTATTTCCAAAGAATGAAAATATACACAAGGATGTTCAAAACTAAATTACTAAAATAGGCAAAAATAAAAATACACAACCAGCTACCAAAGTAAGATTCATTAAGTATATTAAAGTATAACCCAAAATAAAATACTATGTAGCCATTAAAAAGAAACAGATCTATAGTGAGATAAAAAGATGTTCATGATTTCTCAAGGGAAAAGCAAAACCAAGTTGCCCTAAAATAAGATACCATATTGATATATAGCTATCTAATTTTAAAAACCTACATGCATATGCACCAAAATGTAAAGGGAGGTATCCACTTTTCATCATTTCATACACTGGAGAAATTAAAAAAAAAATCACCTTTACAAAAGAAAAACAAAACCAAACAATTTGCACACAAACATTATCATAATATTAATGGTAAACAAATGTGAAAAATTCAATCACAATACTGCCACTGCAATTCAGAGAGCCACTGTCTTCAAGTGAAAATTCACAGAGTGCAATGGTAATTTTTCATTCTAATTTTAACAAATTGTAACACATTTACCATGTTTTACAGTCTTCAATTTACCTTGAAAGTACATTAGCATTTGGCTGTCTTAATATCTACTGTGAAACTGGTTTCCCAAAGTACATACCAACTTATCTTGCTTATTTTTCACATGAAAATAGAACAGTAGAGTACTATATTCACATGCTAGGACTATTATATACAATTTATTGTAAAATTACATCAGATTATCATGTAATAAATTTAACTTTCAAACTTCTGACCACAAATACTACCCTCAGTGTGCTTCAGTATACTCCAAATATCTCCATTATTTATTTCAGTTATTTAATAAATGCATCTAAAGTGCTAGACTCCTTGCAAAACACTTGATAGCTTGTCCTCGTAATTGTTAGGCAGCAATGCTTGTACTATGTACAACAGAAAGTTAAAAAAAACCTATCTTACAAAGGTAAAGCTTTTTCACTTACTGCACATCAGTGTGAAAAACATTAAGGGAGTGAGCCGTTAGGAATCAGTTAAAGAAACTGTGCAATTTCTAGGAACATCTATCACTTAATCACTTTAAATACTGTCAAATGCTCATTTTCATATTAACTAGAATTGTCTGTGGCTTCAAACTTCTGCATGAGTTTGAGTAATAGAAAATTTGTTTTTTAAAATCAGGGTAGCAAACTGGGCTCAAAGGAATGTAAGTGGGCAGGTTGGAAAGAACAATGCAGTAAAACTGCTAAGGACAAAATGTGCAGAACTTCGTTTGCTACTTTGATTACCTATTTTTATCTAGACTCTAGGATACATCTATTTCGAGAGCACAAAGTAACAGAAAAAAACATGAAAGAAGCTTTTGGAAAACAATGGGCACAAAGGGTGACCATGATTTTAAGGGACCTTCACAAATCTAGAGATTTAAAATGTTCAGTTAAAAACCAACCAACCAACCAACCAATCAACCTGTTCAAGAATGCTCAATACCAAAGTGAACCCTAATGAAACCCTGGATTTTGGGTGAAAATGGTCTATCAATGTGGGTTCATCAACTGTAACTGTACCATTCTGCAGCAGGATGTGGATAATGGAGAGGCTGTGTACATGTCGGGGCAGGGAGTGCATGGGAACTCTACTTCTTGCTCAATCTTGCTGTGAACCTAAAACTGCTCTAAAATAGTCATAAAAAAAAAAAAAAAAGCAACTTGACCCGAAATTTAATGTCTTTTTAAAAAGCAACTGTCATCTTTAAAACTATAATTTCATCAAGGTAAGAAAAAAATGCCAATATGTTCTTTTTGTTATTGACAGTCAAGAATTATGATGTAGTGAACTAAGTGCAGGTAAACCAAATCTGGGTCCCAGTTTTAACAGTTCCATCTCCTCCCTCATACAATGGGGAAACGGAATTTGACAAACTGTATCCTACCTCCTATTTTTCTGTTTTCATTCTCACAACCCTTTTAGCGCGAACAGTATGTCACTGGAACACTCTGTGCCAAGACACCATACCGAATAATTAGAGCCCCGAGTTATCAAAATGCTCCAGGGTAAACAAAGCTCACTTGAAAAGTTTTTCAAATGTTTTAAGGGGATGCTTTAAATTAACACTCTTCTCCAATTAAACAAAACATCTCAGGCCTTTGTATGAAACTGCACCTAAGGCCTGATAATTTCTAAAGCCCAATCACATTAAAGAGCCAAAACATTCTTAACATTTCAAGCCTAAGAATGTCCCAACAGAACACGTTTTCAACTCTGAGAATCAGAAACCACAACAAGCTCTGACGCACGGCCACGGAAGCAGGAGAAAAGAACATTCCTTAACCTTGTAATCAAGGTTCACTACAGTTGTTCCTAGACAGCTCTGACTTATGAAGACTACGTAAAATTAAAACGAATGTTTTGAAGATGTAAAATGTCATCATTTCATAAAATCAAAGATAATTTAGCACTCTTCACCCCCCAAAAATGAGCAAAGGAAATAATCGTCAAGAAAAAGCTAGTTCATTCAATTGCATTTGTTCATTGTGCTGCTCGGTGGTCAAAACTCACAACAGGTAAACCCAGAACTGTGAGGCTGCCACCTAAGTTAACTGCTAATCTTTTAAGTTTATGGCCCATCCAACTGATGCATAACCTGGGTTTTCCAAACCAACCTACCGAGTAGTCATCTCCCATCTCCACTTGTCGAAAGTCCCTTCTCTTTCGAATGCCCTCAGTACCTCAAATCTCTATCAGATACCACTTTTTACTCTATTATTTATGTATCTCCTTTATCTCACTTACCAGAATAGTAACAACTTTCAAGCCAAGCACTCGTCTGCACATCTTCCTTTCTGTGTCTCAACTAGGTTGAGGATAACACTGATCTTTTACAGAAGAAACTGAGGCTCAGGGAAAGGCAACTCCCGAGGGACCAAAACTGACATCCCAAACAGTCAACGTTCCAAGCTGACCCCAAAGTCAACTATTTTCATGCCATTCATTCCTTCATGGGCCTACGAGGTGCCAGGCAGTGCTGGGCGTTGCGGACAGTGAGCCAAATGCTTCGACCCTGGTCCTCAAACGGGAGTATGTCTGCCCTTGAACTGTGGGTGCTGTAGGCTCCCGGGGGCAGGGACCGCGTTGGACGCCTCCACCACACCTAGGTGCGCACGAGAGGAGCTCAAGAGGTGGGATGCGAGACCTCGAGGACGGGGCGAGTCGCGGCGCCTCCACGGGCCTCAGCCTTTCTGCTAACATACTGGAGAGGACAGGTCTCCCTGGGCTCTTACAGTTCTTTAAAAAAATAAAAATAAAAAAGGCACTGTGGACCCCAGTACAGACGGGATAAGAGCCTGGGAGCACTGCCAAAAGGTGCGGCACGATTGGGGGTGGCAGAGAAAAAAAGGGGACAGGAACGAACGGAGAATGCGGGGCCCATCCAAAGGCGCCAACGGCGTACACGGCGCAAGCGCATCTAGGGCCGGCGTGGGGGTGGGGGAACAGCTGGGGCTCGAGGCTCCAGGTCCCTCAGGCCCGCAACCGACCCTCAGGCCGGGCCGGGAAGAGCGAATGGTCTGGCGTCTTCTGCCGCGGGCCCGGCGTCCGCCCATTGTTTTCCCCGCCAGATACTCACCACGCGGTTATCCCTCTTCCCCATGGTGCTGGACTGCGCGCACCTCCAGACGCCCAGGGACACCAGGGCAGTGGAGCAGCGAAACAGGTCCACACAGGTCCTTACGTCGACTCCTCCACCCCGCCCAGAGAGCGGCGCTGCGCGGATTGGGCAGCCGCGTCTGGACACAGCGCCTCCTACCGCCGCGGAGGAGAGGCCAGCGCCGGCGATCACCCGTGGTTCCCAGGAGTCGCACCCGGATTCTAGTTCTTGGCCGCTCACCAAGGGCAGAGAGGCACTGCTCTTTTGTACGGCAGCCCTCACAAGGCAGCTCACCGCCATTCGGCTCTCTTCCATTTCTGATGCACTGAAATACTCATTCTTGGAGATTCAAAAATTATACCAACGCTTATTGTGTGCTTTAACAAAGCGCTAGTGCTGAGGATAAAGTGATGAGGATAGACGTGGTCCTTCGCGGAGTCCATGGGGCAGTGAGGGAGAAGACAGCAGCGTCCTAGATGTTGCTAAAGAAATCGCCCTTTAGGTTCAGTTCCATTCATCCCTCACCCACACATTCATTTCACACTAATTTTTGAACTCTGTGCAATTCTCTAACTAGGTGACTGAAAGCTGGATCTGGGGCAGGACACAAAGATGATTAAGACACAGTTCCTACCTTCAAGGGATCTGTATATTACCTGGTAGGGAAGGTAAGCCTACACAGGCTATAACTTTACTGCGTGGTCTGTCATAACATTGTCAGTACAGAACTAAAACTTCTAGGGAGGTGATGGGGCTCCAGAGGAGTTATAGCTACTAAGTATTTGCAGACCTGGGTAAAGCTAGGGCCTTCGGTGCCCATCTCAGCACAGTGTCATTAGAAAGTAACTGAAAATTATATGGATATTTTCTGGACTCTTGGAAAGTGACAAAATGGACTCACACTCATTACATACAAGAAAAAGTCTTAAAATTGGCTTTCCCGGGTTGTCTCCCTCCTTCCCTTTCTCATGCTGCATTGCACAACAGATGCTCCCAGCTCCCGTTTTCTCTTTCAAAATTTTCCCAAACTCTAATGCAGCTGTTAGTGGTTCTACTCCCCACTAAGCATTCATTCTCCTGAGAAATCCACTTTACTTTTCACTGTTAATTAGACCTCCCCAGCCCTTCCTTTCTCCTCCTCTTCCATGACTTAAGCTGGGGAACTCTCTGACCAAAGGCAGGCTTCTCTGTGTGCACAAGAAGAAGAGAAGAACCTGTAAATAAGGTTTTTTTTCATGGTTCAGTTATGGTTTTCTTTTTAATATTCCAGGCACTTTACAAATATTTCCAATACTTCAACATAAGCTTGATAATACCTGTGGGAGAATATAGTGTTTTACCCCTTTCTTATCTTTCACTTCCTTGGGCTGATTTCACAGAGATTTTTAAAAAATATACTAATGCTACAAGTCTACAGAAGGGTTTGAGTTTTCTGTAGGTGTCTGCCCCTCTGGCAATATACACATCCTCCCAGATGGAGGGAGCATGGATCCCAGGCGAGGACAAAGAAACAGGAAAATACCCGAGGAACACATAGAAATAATGAAGAATGCTAAAGCCATTGGGAGCTCACCTGTGGGGTTTCACAAAGACTGGACCAGTCTAGCCTTCTCAAGATATAACTCAGAGTGACTCAATGAGAAGAATAAAGAAATGCTTTATACATGCTCTCTACATGTGTGAACACATTTTCCTTCTAGCTACAGACGTACATGTCCTCCCAAATATCCTAGGCATAACCAAGGGATCATATTCCATTTTTCAGATAAAAAAACTGAGGCTAAGAGAAACCAAGTAATTTGCCCCTTTGAACAGGGAGTAATGTGAGCATCGATAAATGGCAAATTTTAAATAGTGAGATTAATAATAATAATTGGGGGAGGGATTTTCAACTTGAAGAGCATTCAAGAATTTTAACTCAGTTGACATTTTTAACATCAAAGATGAACTTGGGACTGTATTCAAATTTAATTATATAGTTGATTGAATTTCACATAGTTTTAATTGTTGTTATGTGGGTATTTAAAAATTTTAACAGGAGAGAAACACAAATCCACAAACCCAAGTGTCCGTTCTTTGGGTAGGCACATCTCTAAACTGGAGATGGAAGCATAGCAATTTCATGTCTGAAGACAATTGCCATTTTCTTCATCCAACTATATTAACCAAAGACAGGAGACAAGTTCAATATCCATCACAAGGGAACTTGTTAAAGTATAGTACAACCATACAATGACAAACTACCCAGGCATTTAGAAAGTGAAGTGTGTGTTGATGTGGAAAAATGGCCACTTTATGTTATTAAGAGGGAAAATTATAGAGCACTATATAGAGTATGGGAGCATGAACATTAACAATAGGATATATTATTAAACTATATGAAATTGTTGATATTCAGCAATCTCTAACCTATAAGAACGGCAATTTCATATGGTTCAAATTATTACATACATATGCTTGAATATGTCCAGAGAATTTTCTGAAAAGTTTATACAATAAACCTTCAGTGTTGATTGCTTCATCATAGGACTGGTGGGTTGAGGGAGTTGGGCATAGGAATTTTTATTTTTCACTGTATCCCCTTCTTTTCTGACTTACTTTAGTTGTGAAAGATGGCTCAGCTAATCAACTCCCCTTTCTCTGATTCCACACTCAACTTCTGGGTATAATTTTGCCTACATGGAGAGAAAACCATGACCAGTAAACATGACTAGCTGGTGCTCTTGACAGGTATATTTCTCATTGTAGAAGCCATAATGAGGATCTGTTAAAAACAGAATTTGAATTATGAAAACGAAGAAGTGATTCGCTCTAATAAACCGCTGGTTCAATACTATTAATGGATGAAGGCAGTGGAAGTTACCAAGTAAAATGAGTCAGAAAGGAAAATTCCTGATATTCATGAGAACTTCAACTGAATCAATGTGTAATGGTTTCACTATAATTCTCCCCTTGTTCTTTCTCTATGGAGGTGACTCACAAGCTATAAATGCTATAAAAGTTTTTGGCCAATTATTTCAGGTTGGCTATTGTTAGCATTGAAAGAGAATGCTTTTAATTAAAAAAAAATACACCACAACTCTACTGAAGTATAGTTTACATATAATAAAATTTACCAGTTTAAAATGCATAGTTTGATGAGTTTGGACAAATTTATACAGTCATGTAACCATCACTACAATCAAGATATGGAACATTTTCATTTTTCTAAAAAATTCCCTTTTGCATCTTTGACTTTAATCCCCTTCCTTGTGTTCTAGTCCTTGGAAACTACTGATCTGTTTTTTGTCACTAGGGTTTTGATTTTTCTAGACTTTCATATAAATGGACTCAAATAGAAGATAGCCTTTTCTTGTGTCTGACTTCTTTTTCTTACAATACTTTAGAGATTTACCCATAGTGTGTATATCAACACTTGTTCCCTTTTATTGCTAAATGTATTTCATTGTATTTATAAATAACAGTTTGCTTATTCATTGACCTTTTGATGGAAATTTAGATTGTTTCTAGTTTTTTTGCCTATTATGAATAAAGCTATATGAGTACTCATATATGCATTCCTATGTACATGTTACCATTTCTTTCAAGTTAAATACCTAGAATATATTTACATTGAATTTTAAATACATTAAATTGTAGATACATTGAATTGAATTATAGGTATACGTTTAACTTTAACTCCCTAATTCTTTGCAAAGTGTCTGTATCATTTTGCATTACTGAGATCAATGGGGAGAGTTTCAGTTCCACATGTTCACCAATACTTGGTGTTATCAACTTAAAAACATTAGTCATTCTGGTAGGTGTGTAGTGATCTCTCATTGTGGTTTCATTTTGCTTTTCCCTAATGACTAATGCTGTTGTTCATCCTTTCAGGTTCTTTTTTTCTTTTATTTATGTTCTTTGGTGAAGTGTCATTTCAAATCTTTTCCCATAAAAAAAAAATGGACTAATTACTTGTCTGAACACCAATCTTTTGCCAGAATATGTTTTGCAATCTTTTTCTCCCAATCTGTAGTTTGCCTTTTTCTTTTCTTTAAGTCCTTTTTTAAAAAGATTTTATTTATTTATTTTTAGAGAGGGGAAGAGAGGGAGAGAAACATCGACATGTGGTTGCCTCTCGTGCTCCCCTTACTGGGGACCTGACCCTTGGCCCAGGCATGTGCCCTAGACTGGGAATCGAAACGGTGACCCTTTGGTTTGTAGACTGGCACTCAATCCACTGAGCCACACCAGACAGGACTGCTTTTTTATTTTCTTAAGACTGTGTGTCAAAGAGCCAAAATTTTAAATCCTGATGAAGTACCACTTACCAATATTTTCTATTTGTGTCTTCTCTAAGAAATTTTTGCCTAACCCAAAGTCACAAAGATTTTCTCTTAGTTTTCTTCTTATGATGTGAGATAAGGATCAAGATTCCTTTTGTCCCCCAATGATATCTAGTTTCTCCAGAACTGTTTGTTCCAAAGATTGTCCTTTCCCTATTGAATTACTGTATAATTTTGCTAGGGCTGCCACGACAAAGTACCACACATTGGGTTGCTTAAGCAACAGAAATTTATTTTCTCACAGTTCTGGAGGCTAGAAGTCCAAGATCAAGGTGTCATCAGGGCCATGATGCCCATGAAGGCTCTAGGAAAGAATCTCTCTTTGTTTCTTTTGGCTCTCTGTGGCCCCAGGCATTCCTTCACTTGTGGCTGAATGAGTAAGTTTCCAGTGACTAGATGACTTCAAGCAAACTGCCGACACATGCAAACAGAGGCATGCACAGTACTGCTCATGGAAGAACTGTTTCATATAGTGAAAACTGGGAGTAGTGTGGGGAGAGATACCTATGAATAGAGGATTAGCTTTGCAAACTATAGTGCATTTATACAATGGCCCTCTATACAGACATAAGAGATGGTAATGTAGATCTTTATTTATTGAAATGACAAATTATCCAGAATACTATGTAATGTAACAAACATTCCTCAAAGCACAACTTATTGAATAGGGTGTACAGCTCATCTCCAAGGGTAAAATTATATTCATGTATCTTGCATATATCTATGTAAAGCTAGGTATTAATACTTACCAAAATGTTAGCAGTGATTTTTATCTACACGGTGGAATTTCAAGTAATATTTTTTTTGTTGTAGTTTTTGTATTCTTTAAGTACTTCAGGGTGAGCATGTAATCATTTTATATTGACAGTTAAATAGAAACTGGTCACAGGAAACTCATTCACTCATTCAGTCAACACAAATTGAACCACTACTCTGATTCAGGCACCTCTAGACCCTGGAGCATGAACTTGTATTTCTTTCTTATGTGTTATATGCAATCTTATCCCAGAACTGTTTGAAGCTGACCCTACCATTTACTTCTTACCTAGAGATCATAAGAATGACTTGATGAAATAAGATACAGTTTGTATGGAATGTTCTAGAATGCCTGGCAGTTGGGGGATTCACTGAATGTTAATTGCCTCCGTTCTCTTCTTGAGAGTGCATTTTTTTTTTTTTTTTTGCTGTACCCACAGTTAAATAACTGTATCACAATGGTATCCAACAAGGGTCTATTACCATCAGCCATCACCATTGAAGCAATGCCTCCTGAAACTTCGGTCTATCAGAGCCTCTGTGAGAGTTGAGGTCAGTAATAGGCACTCAGGGAATATGAGTAAATTGACTTTCCTCAGCATCTTTTTGAATACACTGTCAGAACAGACGTGTTTTCCAATGAGGAGTGCTGGAGACCACAGGAGATAGAGCATTCAGAACAATTGGCCCCATTTCAAGTGCTGATGCCTCCTCTTGGCTGATATAGTACTTCTCAAAATATTCCACAGGAGAGTGAATTGTATTAAGGGGGATCTGGTGATATAGTCCTTTGCAGTTATTAAAGTCAAAAAATGTCTTTGAAGTTGGCTTTATTATTTAATAAATTTGAATTTTGCATTCTATGCCACATCTTTTTTATATATTTTAAACAAATAACATTTTTCTTTAATAAGAAACATTGTTTTCCTTCAAGTAAAATTGATGCTTGAGGAAGGTTCCTTGCTTATCTAGCTTTGTATACCCCGAGTTTTTTCTAGAAGCCCCAGCTCAAAAAGTGTAGGCTCTACTATATTTCTCCTTATCTACACTTAAATAAGGACACAGTTCTTTGGCTTAACTTTTTAAAAAAGATTTTATTGGTAGAATAAAGATGGTGGAGGAGTGAGTGGAAGTCATACTGACCTCCTCCCAGGACCAACCTGGCATTACAACTAAATTGTGGAGAAATCACCTGGAACAAATAACTGAACAATAGTGAGAGAGGAGTCTTGTAACCTTGGAGACAGAAGAATCAGCTTTAGCACAATCTAACTGATAAGGAGCGTGGTAGAGACTAGAGAAGGCGGGTGGGGCTCCCACAGGCAGCAGCACCAAAAGGATAATGAAACGGCCAGTTGGATGCCCCTGAGAAAAGTGGGGTCTAAACCATAAGTGGGGATCTCCAGCCTACAGCACCAGAGCCCAAAAAGTACACAGAAAACAGTCAGCTGTGATAAAGTGGCAGGGTTGCTTTCTGCCAGAGATAGGCAGCTGGAGATGCAAAGAACCATTTAAAGGGCCAAGACATAGATTTTTATTTGCAGCCACTTACCCTGGTCTCCAGGAAAGGCGGGGGGAGAGTGGGCTAGAGACTCCTGAGGAGAGACCGGGGAAGGAGGCTTTGGGGAGAGAACTGAGAGTGGCTGGTAGGATCTCCGTGCTGACTCATCCTTCATATGGCAGTAGCCATCTTGCTCAGGCAGAGACCACTCCCCCTGAGCAGCAACAACAGCAGAGGACCCAATAGCCCCACCCCCAGGTGGGATTCCACCCCACCCTGTGCTGTCTAAGCTCCTTGCTGAATGGCAGCCACAGATAGTAGATCCCTGGCTAAAGAGGGTGCAGAGAGGTCTGGAGACACTTGAGGATAGACTGAGGATGGAGGCTTTGAGGAGAGAACGGAGAGAGTAGCTGGTGGGATCCCAGTGCTGACTCCTCCCCCATACAGCAGCAACATGAGAGGACCCAATAACCCTGCCCCCAGGAGGGACTCTGCCCCCTTCCCCCGAGCTGTCTAAGATGGCCTGCTGAATGCAGAGTGACTAGATTAACAGCTGAAGGAGACAGCCACAGACAGTAGATTCCTGGAAGTCTCGAACAGACTGCCTGAGGTCAGACAGGGATGACATCTGACATCATCAGAGGCAGGTCCAGAAAGTAAAACAGCGGTCTCCTATCACAGAAGTTCATACCACAAAGTCAGGAAATCAAGAGAGATCAACTTAAGAAGCAAAAACAAAAAAGAAGAGTCTCACAAATAATGGGAAGACAAAGAAATACCCCCTGCTCAAAGGGAAAGGAGGAGTCCCCAGAAAGAGAACTAAATAAAATAGAGGCAAGTCAACTATCAGATATTGAGTTCAAAACAATGGTTCTAAGGAAGCTCAATGAGCTCAGTTACCTCAGAGAGAATTACAAAACACTATAGGGAAACTATGAGGAACTTACTGCAAACTACATCAGCATGACAAAAGACATAGAAACTATCAATAAGAGACAAGAGGAAATGAAGAATACAATTTCTGAATTGAAGAACGCAGGAGAAGGAATCAAGAGCAGGCTAGATGAAGCAGAGGGACAAATCAGTGAGCTGTAAGACAAGGTAGAAAAAATCTCCCAGAAAGAGCGAGAAAATGAAAAAAGATTCAGAAAGAATGAAGAGACATTTAGGGAAATGAAGGACAACCTGAAATGAAATAATATCCATGTAAAAGGGATACCAGAAGGAGAAGAGGATGAGGAAGGGATAGAGAATTTGTTTGAAAAAGTAGTGATGGAAAACTTCCCTAATTGGAGGAGAGAAAAAGTCACACAAGTCCAGGAAGCACAGAGGGTCCCATTCAAGAGGAACCCAGTGAGGCCCACTCCAAGAAACATCTTAATTAAAATGGCAAATATCAAAGACAAACAGAGACTTCTAAAGACAGCAAGGGAGAAAGAGGTAGTAACATATAAGGGAGCCCCAATACACCTAGCAGCTGACTTCTCAACAGAAACACTACAAGCCAGAAGGGAGTGGCATGAAATATTCCAAGTAATGAAAAGCAAAGGCCTGGAACCAAGACTGCTCTACCCAGCAAGGCTCTCAATTAAAATGGAAGGCAAAATAAGGAGTTTCCCAGACAAAAGAAGGCTAAAAGAATACACCTCCACCAAACCAGCCCTGCAAAATATGCTAAAGGGATTGCTTTAAGATGAAGAAAAAGAGTCTATGAATACCCAGTTCCTTTCACGGTCACCAATACTTGATTTACCAATATTTTTAATACTTATTAATCTGATGGTGACAATGATGTTATTTTAATTGTTAATTATTTGTTGAAATGAAACCTGTTTTTGTATATTTCTTGTCTATTTCTATTATTTTTTTAAATGCAGCAAATGACTTTTTGGTATTCTTTATCAATTTTTTGATTAAATGTTTGTAGAATTTTTTACCTAAAAAAACAAAGTGTTAACCCTTTTATAGATGTGTTGCAAATGCTTTCCTATTCTATTGTCCCTTAACCTTTTTTACATGAATATTACTGTGTAGTCTTAAATGTTTAATATAGTCATATTGTCAATATTTGGCTTCATAGCTTCTGGGTTTGAATATGTTACTTCATGGTAAGAAAAATATTATTTTGTATTTTCTCCAGAAACTCCTTAGATTCTGCATATTGATTTTTAACTCACCTGAATATTTCTTAAATAATGTGTGAAATAAGGCTCCATATTTGTTTTATTTCAAGTAATAGCGGTCCATGCACCTTATTTGTTGAATAAGCCTTATTTTACCCATTGACTTGAAATATCAACTTAATCATATATTACACTGTTAGACAGATATATATATTTGTCTCTAGAATGCTAATTATATTACATTGATCTACTTGATTATTTCTGTGCTGGTGTCATGTTGGTTTAATTGCTGAGACTTTATAATGGTTTTAAATTTTTTAATATTTTATAATTTGACATTTTAAAAAATAAATAAAATCAATCTGCATCTAAGAAAGAGAAAGAAAGGAAAAGAAAGAAAGAAAGAAAGAAAGAAAGAAAGAAAGAAAGAAAGAAAGAAAGAAAACTCCTACCTTTTGCGACAACAAAGATGGAACTGGAGAATATTAAGCTAAGTGAAATAAGCAAGTTGATGAAAGACAAATACCATATGATCTCACCTATAAGTGGACTCTAATCAACAAAATAACAAACAAAATAAACCACAGGCATGGAAACATGGAGTGGACTGAAAGTGACCAGAGAGGATGGGGAAAGAGGACAATGGTGGAAAGAAGAAGGGACTAGACAAAGAACATGTATGGATGACCCATGGACATGGACAACAGAGTGGGAATTGACCATGGGTGTGGGGAGTGGGGATGGGATGGATGGAAGGGGATAAAGGGGGAAAAATTGAGACAACTGTAATAGAATAAACATGATTTAAAAATTAAAAGAAAGAAATAAGAAAGGTAATGTAACTCCAACAAATCCTAAAATGTTAACATTTGTATATTATAAAATTATATATGAACACATAAATTATATCATAAAAATACATTAATTTTTTTAGAGAAAAAAGGTTTTATTTATTTTTAGAAAGAGGAGCGGGCAGGGAGGAAGAGGGAGAGAAACATCAATTGGTTGCCTTTCCTACTGGCCCACAACCCAGGTATTTGCCTTGACTGGGAATTGAACCAGCGACCTTTTGGTTTTCAGGAAGACACCCAACTCACTGAGCCACATCAGTCAGGGCTCTAACTTAGCTTTTCATTACTTTGAAGTTACAGTGCAGGGCAGGGGCCCCAAGCTGCAGTGCTGATAGAGAGGAGGCAGCTGTATTAGTATTTTTGCTGCAATTAATAGAAACCGACTTGAGCTGCATAAATTGAAAGAAAAAAAGTCAAAGCTGGAGGCAGACTTCATTATAAAGATATGAGGAGTTTCAGGGCCCAGGGAACAGGAACCAGAAAGTGTCCGGATCCAATCTCTGCACATTTCCTTCTCTCCACAGACTGGCTCCTCATGATTCTTTATGCGTGAAGAGAAATGTGGCCACCTTCAAACCTGAATTTACAGGTAGCAGTTCCAGATGTATAAGAGATTGATATAATCTCTTGGTGCCACACTACATGGGATGCTCTGGTTGCTTCCTCTGCCATGTCCAGGACAGTGGCGTTTGCAGAACAAATAAGGCCTCCTGGGACCCATCCGCCATGAGGAGTTCTTCCCTAGAGAATGAGGAAGGGCGGATTGGGCTGCCCTCTCCAAGGGTGAAATCAACAGCAAAGGCTGCTAATGGAATGAGGTGCTATATTAAGTAGAGCAGAGATAGCTAGAGATAACTAACTGGAGGACCTTTTTGTAGACTGCTTTGAAAAAAGTGGTCCAGTCAAATCTGATTGCAGATGCCTATGGTCTGTAAATATGTATAACTATGATTGACCTCTTAATAAATTACAAACTTAAAATTTCATAATAAACATCAAATTCTTGCCCTGGCTGGGTAGGCCAGTTGGTTAGAGTATCCTCCTGATGTGCCAAGATTGTCGCTTTGATCCCTGGTCAGGGAGCGTAAAAGAATCAACCAATGAATGCACAAGTGGAACAACAAATTGATGTCTCTCCTTTTTTTCTCTTAAAAAAAAAATCAATAATAAAAAAGATAAAAATATTGACTCCCTGCATTATCCCTCCTGAATAGTTCATGTAGTTTTAAACATTTAGATGCAGATTAGGGCCTATTCAAAATAACTGAAGTAAGTCTTAATGAGAGAATTCCCAGGGAGGAACATATATATCGGACAGCAACTATGGCCCCCACTCTTTGTTTGTTGTGTGGTATCTCAGGAACTGTTTGGTCTGTCACTGTGCATCTAGCATGTAAGTGGCCGAACAAAAATGGGCCACCATGAACAGAAATGATCTCTGTCTCAAAATCCTTCAGTGGTTCCAAACTCATTTATGAGGCACATTGAGCCTCTTGTGACATCATTTCCTGACTCCCTCATACCACCCCACCTCCTTGTCTGTTTTCAAACATTAAGTCATGGCCCATTAATAAGGTTGTGAAATCAGTTTGGTGGGTTGCAACCAGTATTTTCATTGTGGAGGATAAAAAAATGGAAAAGAGGACATGTGTGGGACACGTAGATCATTTTGTGAAATACAAGTTTCTGATATATGTACATGTGTGTCCGCCTGTATACATGTACCAGATCATGCTGTTAGATTGTTTTTCCTGTAGTGTATGATCCAGATGTCTGAAAGCTACTGCTCCAGGTGTGGCCTCTCCAGTCTTCCTGCCCACTCTTTCAGAACTGCCTGCCTCTGCGTACACAACGTATTTTTCCTTGTATGACCGGCAAACATTGACTTTTGCTTTTGAGTCCACTCAAGCATCACTTCCGATGTGAACTCCTTGCTCTTCTTCAGGTTATCAGCAACTGGTTTCATAACCCTTTTTTGCAGACTGTTTGTAAGCTTCAGAGAGGACTGTCCATGCCTTACTCGTTTTTGGGTCTTCAGTATTCAGCATAGTCAACTCATAAAAGCTTATTAAATATGTTACTGAACTTCTAAGCTCAATGAGCTGATATGTACTTTTTAAAAATATTTGAAGCCTGAAAAGGAGTCTTGAAAGTTTAAAACTTATTCTGCTAAAACTTATTTTATTATATGTTGCTTTACTCATAGCAATTATGTTCACAATATTATAATAAAAAGAAAAAGAGCTAGGATAGTAATTCATCTCCAAGAAAGCGGTAAGTGCTGTTTTATTATTTTTATTTGCTACCAATATTCTTGTCATAAGAGATACAAAAAGCATGACAAATATACAAACTATTATTTCTTTTTGCTTCGGTTTAGCTTGTGTATATGTGAAAACAATGAACTTGACAGTGACATTTGAACACCAATTCTAAAAAAAAAATAAATTTCGATTATCTGACAATAAATACCTAAATTTGCTCTCTAGCACCCAGTAAGACATCCAGTTTCCAAAGGATCATTGATGTGTAACCCTCTGAATTTTCTGACGTTACATTTCCCACTGCAGCGGTCGCTATTGGCAGTTCTCTCTCTCCAAGTACATCTTAGAGTAAGGGACATGCTAGAATGGCAGCCTCTGACCTCATAAACCTGGGGTCATAAAGCATTCTTGCTTGAGCTACTTTTAAAAACAGATTGCTGGTGATGGGGCATTTAATATAAGTTTTGGTGGTCATTGGCTTACATTATTTCACACTACACAAACACCTACTTTTTTATTTTCTTTTTTCAGGTGGGAAGAGTCTAGATTAACTGACCTGTATTTTCATCTACCTATAGGGGAGGAAGCAAGATCATTCAGCTCAGGGTGCTATGAAGAGGATAACTATACAGACAAGCTTTTTATTTTTATTTTTTTTATTTTTATTTTTTTTTTTTGCCTCAGGAGGGCTTTCTGTACAGAATGGAAGGATAGTCACTAGAGAGAGAGGTCCTCCCCATTCTGCTCCTGTCTACACCTGAGGCCATTTTTCTTTGAGGGCTAAATGACCTGGGTATGTAGGCAGATTCCCTGCTTTCAAAGAGCTGCGCTGCACCCCCACATTGGGAGAGCACAGGGTGTATGCACCTGTGAGGAAGGATACACAGGTGAACCTGCCAGGCCAGTGTGGTAACTCTCAGTCTTGCGTACAGAGAAAAGCAGAAGTCAAATCTAACATCAAACCATCTGCCAACATTCTTGTAAGACTGTTCCAGGCAGTAAATTTCCACACTGCTTCTTTGACCTGTTGAACCCAAAGCACCAAAACAGAGCATCTGGAGCAGTATGAGCAAACGGAATGCGAGTGATTTTGCACCTTTAAGGAACATGCACCCTTATAAGTCTGTACCCTGATATTTAAAATAGCGGAATGAGTTTCAAGTATGAAGAAATTCAGTAAAAGGATAGCCTGTAAATGGACAGAAAACAGCAGCCTGAAATGTGGTTTGTATTCTTGGTTAGTTTTTCTCTTTGTACCACAGCCCAAACTGAATGCTCTGTAGAATGACTTGGTTTAAAAATCAAGATATATACAAAGATGCTAGAGGGCATTTGTGATTGGTGGTGTGAGCACACTTTGTGCCTAGCACCGGGAAACTTCTCTTGGTGATCGTGGCCAGCCCAAGGGCAAGTGCAGATGGGGGCCAAGCCTGAGCACACTAGTGATGCTGAAAGAATCTCTCATCATGTCCCTGACGCCCAAAGAGCAGCAGAGGAGGATGGAGAGCACCGCATGAACTGGCCCGGATTGGGGCAGGGAGCACCTCGGAGGGAGGGAGGCAGAGATGCCAGGGATGGGGAATATTGGTTATCCTGGGCTGGCTCGCACAGTCTAGATTAGTATCTAACATGCACATGCACAGTCTCTGCATCTCCAGAACTGTGATTTCAAACACAGAAACCAACAAATTGAATGTCCAAATTAAGATTTTTTCCTTACTTTTACAACACTTTCTACTATAAGTCAATAAAGAAAAGCTCACTGGGGTGTGACATCCTTGCTGAAACCTAGAAGAAAGTTTTAACTAGTCCCTACGGGAATGCAGAAACACTAAAACATTTTACACATCTCAGAAGGATAATCCTACAAGACCCTCTAGTTCTGACCTGCACTCTACAGGAACGGATATTGTGCTTAACACATACTGCTCTTCTAGACCAAAGACTTGCCATTTAACCTTCAGATCAAAACCTAACATACCAGAAATGCAACAAGCTTTTGACATTGTTGGGAACTGCTGGTTGTTAAAATTCCATTGTTGACTATTGCACATGCAGTCCTTGTTTTTATTACCAGACTGGATTGTTTCTGTACAAAACCAAGTTGTGTGAAGCATGGAGACTTGGACTTCCCTGTCTAACATGTTCTGGAAGCTTCAAGGCACAAGCTGACAGTTCTGCTTCTGCAGAAAACTCTCACCACTCTCCTTTCAACTGTACTACCTGTTCCCACTACTGCACACACCACCTACGAGGGCTCTAGTTCACGTGGGGGAAGCTTCTTCTCAAGGCCAGCAAGGGGCACTGCCCAGGCAGCTACTGTCTCTCCCTGGCATCTACCTCAATGGCCACCGGGCAGAGTACCTAAATTAAGGCAGTATCTGATGCTTTTCTGGCTGTAGTTTTTATTTTGCTGTATTTTCCCACTGTATTATATGTATATTTGACAAAACTACAAAGGCCTTTGCTTTCATTTCTTTATATAATAATTAAAACACCTAGACACAAAAATACTATATCTATAAAGTTCTACTATCAGGTTAAAATGCATGTAGCTTATTTGGGGGGTTTAGTCTCATTTTTACTTAACTCCGTCAAGACTGTGATAATGAACATTAAATGGAGATCCTAAAGCAGTCTGCCTCGCACACACTTTCACAGGACTAGTGTGATACAGAAATAAATAATATAAATGAATAATAATAGAAATAATTTATGCAAATGTAGAAAAACTTGAAATATTCTTCAACTTGTTAAGTGCTGATCCTAGGGATAGCTGATGCTATTCATTCTATGTACTAATGTATTATGTTATAGCAAAATAAATGAATGCAAAGTGAGGAATTATAATAGTCATGTATAAATTGTTGCAAACACAGGACCAAAATGAGAACATATATAATGTACTTGGTGCGGGGGGGTTCAAGAAATGTATTATTGCTGGAATCTATTTTCCTTATTCAGAGACTTCAAGGTCAAATACAGAGTTGCTGGTGAACACAGAAATATTGCTAGCTAATACATATTATTGCATTTCATAAGCCTTAAAATTAGAAACTTTCATGTGAGGGTATAAAGTGTATCTTTAGGACTGTAACCTAAGCATATGAATGGATTTTGGTTAGAAACCACAGAGAGAAATTAAATAACTGTGTGGCTCTCTACTTGCTGATTAGTGCTACAGTCATTGTTCTTGGAGTAATATGTAGTTATGTGCGTCTGAAAAAAAAAATCCCTACATTTGACAATCCAAACTCCTAAAATAGAGAAGGGTTGATTGTTTGCTTAATGAAAAAATTCACACAAAAGTTCTTCTAAACAGGAAAATCTTCTACTACACCAGATAATTTGCTTACATTTAATCACCTTTAATTACTTGGCAAAGAAAAAAGCCAAAGAAAAAATTAGGAAAAAAAAAGAGTTAGGAGCTTTTGCCAACTGAGGATGAAGCAGAAAATAAAATCTCAAAACACAATTTTTCCAGGCATATCTTTTGCCATCATATATGTAGAATGATAGAAAATAAAAAAATAAAAAAATCTTTCCTGTAATTATACATATCTTAAAAAAAAAAACAAAAAACAAAAAACTGAGCTTAGAGCTTGAGAGATGCCTGATAGCTTCATACAGATCAGCACCTCTTAATCACCTGAACTTTCGAATTGTGTTCTACTCATTTATGCGCAGAAGACACCTGCTTGCTTCTACGGACATTTTACGTCCAAAGACTGCCGAACAGATGCTTCAGACAGCAGCAGGGCATGTGGACCTCGGATAGTTTCCCGCGGGGTCCAAACACGTTTCCACACTGACAGGTGAGCGGCGGGCGGGTCCCAGCCAGCTCCGCCCACTGCCGCTCTACTGCCAAAGGGGCGGGGTGACGGTGCAGCGCACCTGAGAGGTTTTCGGGCAGGGGAGAAGTTTTTAACAGGAGAAAATGGAATTCAGACTGGCCCAACTGATAACAAACTCGTGGTTTGAATCAGCCTTACACTGTAACCGACCTTCAGTGGGATTTTTAAGCAGACGATTTCTCAAAGTGTTTGACAGCCCCTAGCATGCGTGGTATTTTGTGCCTCAGAATGAATCACTAATACTTGCCTGCTGGCTATTCTTTAGAAAAGTTGGGCAGGCGCTATTGAGTTTCTGTCACTTCTTAAGAATAAACTGCCTTCTGCTATGGTGTGCTAAGGAGACTCCGAAAAATACTGTAATTTCCTTCCTTCTAAGTTTTAGTGACACTACTGAGGAAAGTGACTTCTAAAATTAACTAAAATCTGGGAGTTGGTTAATGGGCCTCTGGGCAAACCTGTGAATGAAAACATGGGCATATGGGTATCTCTACCCACAATACAGTTGCCAAGAACTTCACAAATAGAGAAATTAATAAATTATGCCCATGTTTTAGACAAAATTTTTAAAAATTTTAATTTCTTGTGAACTTATACTTGTTATGATACAAATATAAAAATTGCCAGGTCTTTTAGTATTTTGGGGCTGTGTTTCAGCAGAGCCAATTCCTTAGAAAAAATTGTTTTGCAGTTTAATAACCGATGTGTTACTTATTTTGTTCATCTGAATTTTAAATTAGGATTAAAAATGTAGTCCACATCGGAAGACCACCATGGCAGGGGACCAGGATGTGCAAGCAGCAGACAGGGCCTTGCTACCTGGCCAGGGTTGGGGGCTGCGGGGCGGGGGACTGGAGGAGTTTTGCACTAACAAAACTGAGTGTTGCTTTTTCAGCCTGTCCGTCTTTGAAACATTCTGCGCCTAGAAAAGCGAGGTAATTAGGAACCTCAAAAAAATGTTTCTTAAATAAATGAATGCCTAGGCTTTCTTTGCACACTTAAATGCTCAAAATCAGTCTATTATCCATCTCTGAGAACAACTTAATTACAGACAATCCTTCAGAACCTAGCTAACAACTAAAATATCTAAGTTACAGAATAGTGTGAAGACTATCAGCCATCTTAAAAAAATACAAGTGCTGGGCAAGAGTTAAGTATGCACAGAAAAATGAAGTCAGAAGAATGTTTGGAAACATCTCTTTAGCCTTGCTCAGACCACCCTCCCCACCCCCGCCCCCGGTAAACCTGCTACCTTGTGGAATATACTGGCATAAAACAAGGAAGCTCATCTCTTAGGACAGTGTGAGTTTTAAAACAGACCTTTGCACCTCTTTTCCCTATCATATTAACTTCCAATTCTTGTAACAGAATTCAAATAGATACTTGGAAAAAGTCTGTATTTATTTTCACGTGGCTCTCATTTTCTTCTTGAAGGCCAGAGCACCAGTGTAAAGGAAATAAGCATGTTGATGGAAGTCCATTCATTTATCTAAATTAACTCCCTGGGACTGCTGAGAAATAGAAATCATTTTGAAAAGCCCACTTGTACTTCATTAAAAAAATTATTTGAGAAAAACGATTTAAAATCACGACCCTCCTTATTTTGTTGTTTACAAAGGTCAGAGAAAAGGCCAAAAGAATGTTTTTGATTTATTTTCTGAAAAAGTACATTAGAAATGCTTGAGATATAGGTATGTAACAAAACGAGGTTGCAAACTGCATTGATAAGAAATTACTTTCTCATGCTTTGGAGGAAAATATCATTACCAATTTTCTGAGGACTTATATTGCTTGAAAGGTTTTTGGTAGCCTTAGGAAGTTTTTCCACTGTGGAGGAGTAATATGTAGCTATCCTCCTGATCATGTATCTGAATGCACTGAATGCCTGCGCACATGATAAATGGTTTGGGTTTCACAATTTTTCAAAAATCCTGGTGGCAAAGGAAACACATGCCTTTATAAAGTTTTTTTTTTTAAGTGAATATTCTTAAACTTGCATAATAAGTGTAGCTTCACATGGCTGCTTCTTTCTGTGAAATGAGAAAGGAATATACAAGCTTCAGTTTGTTCAGATCAAATTTTGGAATGGTAATTGTTTGTAATGGCTTCTCCGTAATATTTATTTTTGAGTGTATCGAGTTCATAGTTGCCAGATGACTTCAATATAAATTCTTACAATATATTTGTTAGTAAAATATATCCTGCCAAATATATTTAACCTTGAAATATCCATCTTTGAATACCTTGAACTTCTCTATAATTTCCTCTATCAATTGCCTGCTGTTTTATGATTTTCAAAGATTTAGAAATCATGTAACATCTTCATTTTTATCAAATACATTTTTTTGTGTCACAATGTTAAGTCACACGTTCTTTTGAGGTCTATCAATATTTAAGAATTTATACTATTTCAATATTTTCTTTTCAAAGTAAATATTCCATAGTCTCTATTCTTATATGATTAAGTAATTACAGAGGTTTATTAACTTTTAACATTATTCTTTCTTTGAACCAATAATGCAATAAAAGCCTGGTTTTGGAAAATGTGGGATACTCTCATGAGCTTATTATAAAAATAGCCAAGCTATCACTTAAAAGAAATTCTTTGGAGAGAGAAATTTTAATATTTATGATATTATGAAGCTTACATGATTTAATTTCCAGAACAGAAGCCATTACTGACTTTTATAGTCACTACTTTTAGGAGAAGGAGCTATAGTTAGTTAAAAGCTCAATTTAAATACATAATTTAAGATTCAAAATGTTTGGTACAATTTAAATTTTTCCTCATCATTGTGGATAGTATCACACCCAGGATTCAAACTATAATTTTTCTATAAAATGTACATGTTTTCCTTAAGATATGAACATCCTGTACATTCTGAAATTTTCATTTTTACTTAAAACTAAAAGGCCAAGCTTCTATTCTCAGGTGAATATTTTGAACTATTTTTAGTAAGTCACCTGGGGCTAAATGAAGTCTGCCATTCACAGTGTGTTTCCTGAGAAAAAAAATCTGGAGAATACAGGAGGCTGACATGGCCCGGAGCTTTCCTCCAGAACAAGCTCTTTGCTCTCTGAGTGCCCAGCCACTTCAAAAAAGAGATGAAGTGGGTGACTGCAATGCACTAGATTCTTATAAGCTCTTCGAAATCGTGTTTTTAAGGTTCTAAGGTTACGTCTTTATTATCCTTTGCCACACAATTGCTATGATGCCTAAATGGGCAGGTTTCTCTTTTACTCTTTTTAAATGTAGGTTTTTTACAACCTCACCCTGCCCAACAGTTCCCACAATACCTGAGCTGCCAGGAAGGGATATCATAGAGAAACTATCATGCACATTCTAGGACCAGCCCTACAAAGAAATTCAAATGTGTTTTCAAATCTCTTACTGTATTTTTATTGCTATAAGCTGCTTTAGTGTAACTTGGGCAGTCTGACCTTTGCAGCTAACCACCTGCCTAGCTTTTTGGCAAAGATGTTTGAAAACATATGTCACAGAAGAATGAGCTGTGTCCAGTAACCTTGTATTCTGCTCTATGCTTCAGAGAGCCCTAATAACAAGTGTGCTTTTGTGGGATCTGGATTTCAGAAGTGGTGAACCTGATGTAAATGACATAAAACACGAGAGTAATCACTTAAGTGTCACAAGTCACAACCAGAGAAGAGCTGGGGACAGACTCGTAGCAAGTTCAGAGAGGCTGAGAGTCCCTCTCATTCTGCCTCCCAGGGGATAATCTGCCAAGTATTTAAAAGCATGAAATGTTTGTGCTTTAAGTTTTCCTTAAGAACACTACTAAAAAATGAACACAAAGCATATGCTAGAAATTAAAGTTGAACTCTTATTTAAAATTCTAAAGAAACAGCTGCATTTTTCTCAAGCAAACTTATGGAAACTTTTGCAAAAGCAAAAACTCAGGTTAGGTTCACTCTAACCATGGATATTAATTGAAAAGCTCATGATGAATCAGTGCTTTTGAAATTCAATTTCTAGGGGTCTGCCAAAATGTCTTTGTATTTTGCCCCTAGTCAAAGGAAAGGCAGAACTCACGTTTCCGGGACAGACTGCAAGTACATCTTGCCCTAAATGCTCTGGGTTCATGATATCTCAAGCATTTACAGTGATGACAAAACATAATGTTGTCACAATCAAGTGTAAAACATTCTTATGGCCTGTCTTCTCATCCATATCTTGCTTTACACAAGTTTTCCTGCTCTTCAAGTTACTGAATTAGAACGATGTTAAACAATATATGCATTAAAAATGAATGGCTACTGATGCAAAAAGCTCTCAAGGAGAAAACTCTCCTAGTTTTTCTCTTGTTCAAGATAGTCGTATACAATATTAAGCTGTGAAGAATTCAGTAAAGCTTGACTATGCATAAACATCAGTCAGAACGTTTTCTTCTGAGCGAAGCAATGTCCATTCTTTGAAAACTCTAACCCTAAACATGGCCTAACTGTCGTATGAACTCAAAATATGAGTCAGAAGGCAAAGTTAGCTAAAGTTCCCTAAACATACTTAATCTCTGCATCTTCTGGTTATTAGAGCCAAATGAGCACTAATCACATATTCGGAAGACAGAGATGGTATGGAATATAAAGTACTACAGAGAAGATGGCCAGAGAAGAAGTAAAGCTGTTCGCAATGCCCAAGGCCGGCTGGCTCTCCAGAGAGAGGAGTGTGCGAGAGGCACTGGGAACGAGCATTGCCTGGGGGAGGGAGGAAAGATCATCCTGCAGAGTCATTATTTATTTCTAAAAAATAGTTAAAGATATCCTCTCAGACACTACACTGACAATATATTCAATAAAAACACAAAACACAGTTAACAGTTTAAAGCAATCTATGTGCTGGTGATAGAGAAGAACCAGTCTTCTATACTCACGGCCTAGGTAACGACAGCGAATGCCAGGTAGGAAGATCGCGTTAGAGCGAGGACACAGGGGCCCACTGGGATTGTGGAACTGGAGCATCAAACCATAATCTGAATCTATTTATGAAAGGTTCGTAGGAAGACAGAAAGCAAGCAAGCAAGCAAGCAAGCAAGCAAGCATGCAAACAACTTAAGCAATCTGTTATTAGCCATGTAATGGTAGTACTATACATTAGAGGTATCAGCGGACAGACAAGACGGATACTTTGAAAACAGGCAGTGCATTGTAGAAAAAGTACAGTGTCATAGGTGGGGAAAACTTAAATGGCATTCACGTCTCTAGTCAGAGAACTACTCTCCAAACCAAACCAGGAAACAGTTTCTGACAAATTGCTAAAGTCCAAAACAAAACAAAACAAAACAGAACAACAAAAAGGAAATAAATTTCAATCCAAGAAATAAAGGCTTTCTCTATTTTTTTGGACAATTTTATCTACTTGAGGTATACTCTCTAAATCTATAGCAAGTAAGACAGAGCTTATAGGGTACTTTTTTCCAAAAGAAACAATAAAGCATAATATACAGGTTAAAATTTACTTAGAATGAGTAAATTCTGCTTTTTGAAGAGTAAATAAGATGTGTGCTTTAAAAAATAGGTCTCTTAAAAGATACTAGAATTTTTTTCCTCTTTGCTGTGTGTGTAAAACTTCATCTAGACAGTGAAACTTTCACTACTAACCCATTTACTACTTTTGGCTAGAAAAGGAATTCTGAGGACATAGGTTCAACTTTCTAATTTGAGAAGCCCATTCTGGTGAATCAGCTTCAGTCAACAGATGCCTGTTATTTATGGGTCGTTTTGAGTCTCTAAAATTCAATTATTCTTGCTGTTTACAGAAAGTAACACTTTTAAGAGATTAAGAATCACACACATTCTCACACACACACTCACTCAAAAGTACCAAATCAGGCTCTGGCAGCTGCAGAGAGATTACATCACAACTCAGCTGTGCCTGGATTGCTCACTTTACACTGGCAGCATTCAAGATTAGAAAAATGAAATGGCAGCACAATTGATCAGCAGCTTCTCTTCTGGAATTTTTCCAGGTTTTTGAAACGGACAAACAGACAAACAAATGAATGAACATAAAGCTGCAATCATTCTTGCATTGATTTAAAATGGTAAACAGTTGGTTTCTGTGGAGAAGCAGAGCCCGTCCCGGAGATGGCAGCAGACAGATCTCCAGCCAGTGATTTCTGACAGCTCTGCGCTGCTTACGCAGGAGGACCCATCAGCCACCAACGGTGTTCTCCAGGTCAGCAGCTCAGGGCAGCACTGGGACCTCAGGCTGTATTCATCTCCGAGCTGTTCTGGCTGGGCGGCAGGTGGGAATCCAGGTTCTCCTTGCACCTCTCCAGGTCGTGGAAGTACGGGTGAGACAAGGCACCGTAGGCAGATATTCTTTTGGCTGGATTAAATGTCAAGCACTTCTGTGATAAAGAAAAAAAATAACTGATTGACATAAAACATGTCCATTTAAAAAGTGTGCTCATATAGTTATAACATTACATCTTCACTGCCATGAATTACTTGTGTCTATAACGAGAATGAATATCCACTTCAAGGGACGCTAATTAACTGCAGACAGCACTCATCTTATGTATATCCTTAATGTGTAACCTGCCCCTCAGGAAAAGGCGAGCCCTTCAGGGTTGCTTATGGACTCTTACTAGCTCGGATTTCTCTGCAACCCCCTCCAGGTCCTTTAAACGATATTATTGCCATTATTGTAGTATACATACAACTCTATTTAGGAAGCGATTTTTCTAATGCTAGCAAACTTAGTGCTACCATCAGAGACTTCACCCTAACTTGCAACTCTTCCCCAAGGTTTGCCAATGAGCAGAGAATGGCAGGGTGGTGTTCAGGTGTAAAGGTAATGACTGAACTATTCTCCAAAACAAAAGAGCAAACAGTTTCTGACAAATTCCTAAAATCAAAACCAAACAAGATAGCAACAAAGAGCAAATACATTTCAAACCAAGAAATGAAGACTTTCTCTATTAAGAAGGGGACAAGTAAGGGCTAAAACCTAGATCCTCCCAATGATCCCAATCTACTAGCAAGCCCTGCAGCCTGCACCAGGGCCACGCCCCCAGAGGAGGGGAGCCTGACTTCCAAAGCAGGTCAAGGGGCGGGGTGGGCCAGCGCCATCCCTCTAGGGGCCCCTCAGATTCAACTCAAGTCCCTAAACTCTATTCCAAGCCGACAACTCAAGTGCAGGTAGAAGGTGCAAGGAGGGAAAGGTGACCTGTGGGGCAGCAATCTGCATTCCCAAACTGTCTATTCATAATCAATTAGTCAGAGAGTTTCCTTAATCTCGGCTCCATTTCCAGTCCAACCCCAGGTAATCTTGTTCCTCAAATCCCCCTTCTCTGCTTCCAGCGCCACCTCCTGAGTGAGTGCCTAGCAGGTGGCATTAATTAACGATGAGAAAGACCCACCCACTGCCCCTGGAGTTGACAAGTAGCGGGGAAGTTATACCAGCTTTTCCTTCCCTGTGATGCGGGGCCCACGGAAGTGAGCAGCCATCAGATATGTCTATGAATTTGAGTCTCTTATGTAAGCTAAGGATTTAACATCAACATGGCTATGCAGACCACTTCCATTTAATCTGTGTTTCTGCTCTTAAGGAGTTCTGCCGAATGCTACTGACCTAGAAAAAACAGGTAAAATAGAAAATTCTACATATAATTTCAGCATAATTTTTGAGTTCCCTGAAATCTTATTTATCCTGAGCTCCCTCCCTGTCCGTGGATGCTAGCTTCCTCACAGTGTCTTCCGAAATCAAAGAGTGCAAAGATGAGCAGAAGGAGGAGCTTGTTCGTTGAATGGTTCTACTGTCTCTAAGAGCAATACACATCTTGAGAAAAGCTTTACAAGGAAGGGCGGAATTCCCAAAAGACAGGAAAGCAGAGGCAAAATTCCTGGGTCTGAGTTCTCTCTTCCCAGACTCTAAGAAGGAGAAAATTAGGTAGTAGCATTAAAAAAGGAAGCAGCTAATTTAATCCCCAGAACATAGGGAAGAAAAAACATGTGGGAATATGTTCAAGATACAAAGACATTTCCCTAGAGGATTATTTGGGAGAAAGCCCTGTCCCCACAACTATACTGATGGCTTAAAGTTGGCCAGAAGGTAGAGAGGAGGAGAAATCCTTAGCCAAATGTGGGGGTGTGTGAGAATCTCAAGTTGGAAGTCTTAATATATTATGTCCTATAGAAATATTGTTAGAAAAAGTGGCTAAGCTCTATCTATTATTGCTCTACTCCAACAGAGTAACTGGCTGGCTTGAGAATTAAAAAAATTTGTGTAATAATACTGTTTCTGTAAGGAAATTTACTTCCCCAAATTACTGATTTATAAAATGAGCTTTTGGAATGACAGCTTACTTGAGACTTGACTACTACAGGGAATCTGAACAGTTTTCAGCATATATTCCCTTTCACCCCTTTCCTCCCCCGACGTTGAGAGTATTCTTTCCTCTACCGAAGTTGGCCTTGTGTATTGAACTTGCTTTGGCCAATGGAATGTAGACCGAAGTAGCAGGGTAGCTCTTCCAAGCCTAGGCCTTCAGGGGCATCATGTGTTTCTGCTTGCCTTTCTGGGAGCATCTGCCTTCTGCCATGAAAAAAACATGCTCCATGGAGTGAAGCCTCTCTGGCCTGGGCCCCAGAATAAGACACATGGGAAAGACCTGCACTTGGCCTGAAGGCTGGCGGACTGTCTCTGCCCATCTGCAGACCCATGCGTGAGGAAAAATGCTTATTGTTATATGCTAGTGAGATTTTTTTTTTATTTGTTATGTAGCAAAATCAGACTAAATACAAGGACAAAAAAAAAAAAAAAAGAAAAAAGAAAAAAAGAAAAAAAAAGTACCTCAACCTCTGAAAGCAGTTAAATAGCAGGAATCTAATTTTTTTTTCAGCAAGAGCATCATATTTGGAATAAGTATTCAGTCTCCCAAATTAATCATGACCAAGTGGACAAAACTCATAAAAATGTGTAGGCTTTAGTTGTTAAAAATAATTCTCCCCTGAACTGTCTTACTACTGTACACTTCTTATAGAGTATGTATGTAAGAGGATTTATAAACGTGGATGTATATATGTCCATATATATACATATGAAGGAGGCATTATATAAAGTCAAGCTTTTTTTCCTCAGATAAAAATGAAGAGTAACTCTTAATGTGCAAAATTTTCAAATGTTAGTTGTTTCTTAAAATAACACAAACTTTCTAAAAGAGTCTTCTCTCTTTTTCTTTGGTAAATAATTTTCAGTAGAGGCAACGGGCACTGCTGGGGGCTCAGCTGTCTCTCTTGCACCAAAGGGCGCATCTTCCTGTGCTTCACAGGGCTCGCTTGTGCCCCTCCAGAGGGTCCTGAGCTGTGAGGTTTGCGACTGTCCTTCCTCGGAGCGCTTGTGGATGTTGTGTTTATGCTTACATTTCCCCTAGTCCTGATGTCACTGGCTCTGCTTCTTATTCCTCAACTTGATTTTTCCTCTTCTCTTTGGTACATTTCCTTGTTCCTTTTTCTCCAATTGTCTCCTGCTGCTTTTCCGGGCTACCACTAGTGCGTTATCTGACTTTGAAAGCCACTGCTGCTAGGGCGACCACCCTAAATGAGCATGTGAGACATTGTCTGTAATCTTCACATTTGAAGTTCCTCTTAGTGACCCTGATGATGTTGGAACTAGGAGATATTTTGGGTGGTCTTTGGATAACCCGGTAGCCTGCAGAGTTAAATACTTCATCACCGAAGTCCATCCCTGTGACTGTCTGTTCAGAATCCTTTTCTAAGAGGAACATTTCAGTCAAAGTTCCTGCTGAAAAGGAAGCCTATGGTGGTTATAATTAATTCCACATGATCCCTCCCCCTTCCCAGCGGAGCTGACTGGACCAGCAGCTTGGCAAAAAGGTAAGGCGTGCTAGCCGGGTTCTTCCTTTTAGGAACCTGATGTAGGAATACTGATGGGACAAATGTTAGCAGTGGGGGTTAGAGCTGAGAGAATCCATGAGTTAGCTTAAGTTCTGACAGTCAGGGGACCAGTTAGAGTTAAGGGGAGCACGCAGTACAACTGAAAGGAAACAATGAGGTGAAGAACAGGCACTCAGGGCAGAGTTGCTAAGAGCAGGTGATGCAAAAGCCAGATACGGAGCATTTACACTCTGAATGGCTTTCTATTTCCAGGCCAGAGGAAATATCCCACTAAACTCCCTTTTCTTTCTTTTTTTAAAATTTAAATGGTTATTTATTGATTTTGAGAGACATCAAGAAAGAGAGAGAGAGAGAGAGAGAGAGAGAGAGAGAGAGACATTGATTTAGCTGTCCACTCATTTATGCATTTGTATTAGGATGACTCTGTAACCAACTGAACTCCTGTGCCAGGGCTCAAACTCCCTTTTCAATGCAAGTACATATCTGTTATTTGAAACCAAGGAAAAATTTTCCTAAATAGCAGGGGAGTCAGCAAGTGCGTATATATTGTGACCCTTTGTCTAGATGAATATTCTCCCTTCTAATTAATTTATTTCAAAGGATGTTGCCCTTAGTGAGTGTCTTAGAAATAAACAGTGGGGAGGAAATATAGCTGTCCTTATCCATAATTTGTCAATGGAGGGAACTGTTACCTAAGCCTCAGAAAATGAGCCACCGTCAGGTGAAGATGGAGTTAAGCTTCATTGGGCCCTGACCAGTGTGGCTCAGTTGGTCGGGCATTGTTCCACAAAGCAAAAGATTGCTGGTTCGATTCCTGGTTAGGGCATATGCCTAGGTTGCGTGTTCAGTCCTGGTCTGGGTGCGTGCAAGAGGCAAGCCATTGATGTGTCTCTCTTGCACTGAGATTACTCTCCCTCCCTTCTCCTCTCTCTGAAAATAAATAAATAAGATCTAATAAGTTTCATTGGGAAAATATATGGCTCAGCAAACATGCCAATCACTGGTTGTATTTACACAGAGCTGAAGCATAACATTTCTACTAAGACCTATAGGCTCCTGGGTCTATATTTGAAATTCAGACTACATTGGCAGAGTGGGAGCACGGCTCCTCCTGGTTTAGGGGCACTGACAGCAAAGGCTGTTTCAGTGGTAAAGACTCATTACTCACCGGGTTCCAAACACCGAAGTGGCGCAGTAGGTACATTCCCTTCCCTATTGTTCTGGCTGCTGAGTACAGGGAATGATGTAAAAGGCCAAGTATTACGATTTCTGTCTCAAACAGGACCCCAAAGTCCTTATTTTCAGCGTGGTATTTCATATGTGCCTGACACATTCAGTACTCATTAGAAGCATATGTTTATGTGAATGGGGAGGCCTTCAAAAGCTACATTCAAATGAACATTCAAAGTTAAAGAATTGAAAAGTACGTGTGTCAGACTCTCTCAAGGAACTGAAGACATTCCAGAATCGAAAGCCACCAGCTCTACAGGTGTGGAAATGAGAGCTACAGAGAGACTGTGGCCTGTGCCATGTGAGGCTGTGGTGCATGATGTGGACCCCACCACCCACAGTGGACGGGGCAAGTCTCTCATCAGCACAGAGCAGATCAACTCTGCATCGCCTGAACTTACCAGAAGTAGGTCTTTGCCTTGTTCATCAATGTCTGAAACAAAGTTCTCAATAGGTTGAGGAGATTTTGAGTGAAAAGCCTGCCTGGGAAGGGCCACGTCTCTAGGCCAGTCCTCTTCTCCTGGGAGTCCAATTACGCTGCAAAGAACCACACGTGAATATAAGCATTAGCTGCGGTGCAGAAGCTATTTTCCCACCAAATTCTAGATGAAGGTGAGGTCTAAGGGGCAGGCACGGGGCACCCAGAGCCCCAGGAGCCCTTCACTTGTGTAACTGGCAGGATCCTCAGTTCCGTCTGCCTGGCTGCAATGCAGCGGTGACAAGGTAGAGGGGGATCTCACAGGAGAACTGCACAATTCACTGGGGAGAGATGAGAGCTTGCTCTGGAAGCAGATAGTCAATGTAAGAGATAGTGAAGAAATGCAAAACGGTTTATTACTAATAAGCCCTGAATTATGGATGGAGTAGGACCTGTATATTCAAATTAGGCCCACGTGGGCATATAATATTTTCCTTTACGCCTATGAGTGCTTTTTTGTATCTTATCAAATACTTCAGGATTGACATGTTTTTATGGTGCTCCTATAATATGATTTCTTAAGATATAAATTCGGTTGCATTCTTGGTTAAAGAATAATTCCCCAAACAGTAATTACATCCATTAGAATAAGACCAAAAAAAAAAAAAAAAAAGAGAGACTACAAAGTTTGTCAGTCTTGTGTCATGCAAAAACTATTTTATAATTTAATATCAAATTTATCTGTTTTTATTATAGAACTATTTTAGGGTATTCCAAAGTGACTAAATAAAAAAAAACAGTATCATTATGTTTTTCCTTGAAAATCATTCTGGGATCAGAAATGTGGATAGAGCCTCAAATAATGTAAAAACAGCACAGGCTTTAGAAATAGGTAGATCTGTGTTCAAATTCTGCACCTGCCACTTATGGGTAGGTACGAACAAATTACTTAACTTCTATGAGCTTCACTGTCATTTTTTAATACAACATTGGTAGTTTATGGTCGTTATCAGCAATAATTTACAGAAAGTGACAGCACAGTGTCTGACACCCAGGACTTGTCAATATCAATACGTTACCCATTGTTATTATCATAAGAGGAAAATAATGTTATTAATCTAAAATGTGTAGGCAATATATCATTGTCACACTAAAATATGGACTGCTTGAATTGTATTAATGTGTAAATTAAGGTTCTTCAGAAATATTAATAGGTCAGTGGCATCACAGAGCATAATATACATTATATAGTTATTATTTATAGCTTATGTACAGGTGGTAAGTAGGTATGAACAAAGGAAATCAGGGGATGTAATCAGTCTAGTAACATAGACTGATTAATTCTGAATTAAAATTATAGTTCAGTGAACAGAGCCTATGGGTTTTCAAATACTGACCAAACGGTTTAAAGAAATTAGGGTCTTCTTGGTCTGCACTCGCTGGGACTAAGGCCCAGAAGACGTGTTCTCCTGAATGGCGTTCCAGGTTTCAGGAAGATATGGTGGTAAATGTAACAGAATCTCTACTGGGCTCTGTTCCCCTTCCCTTACCTGAGCAGAGCCCAGGTTCTAGACCTCCCCGAAGAAGAGCAGACACCCATGTCACAACTGCACCCTTCACTGGGTGCCAGGGTTGGGAGGGAGACAATCCTGCCTCTGTAGGATGTGCTGGGAGAGCTGCATTACTGAGGTGGATAAAGCCAAACCCAGGGACGTCTTTATTGGGGCATATGAATGGAACCGGCAACTTGAGCAATATGCAAATTGGTTGTTAAATAGCAAGATCTAGGAGAAGAGTAAGAAGAAAAAACCTCACTAGGAACTATTAAAGGAAATAAATGTATATGTGTTTGGAGAGAATGAAATTGGCAGAGGAAGAAAAGAAGATTGCTTATTAAAGAACTTTGTTTTTCTTTCATTCCTTTTTTAGTTTCTTTTTTAGCCATTTATACTATTAATGTATTTGCATATCATCACCAGTTGCCTAGAAATTGGTTGCAACAACTCTTAGTAATAATTTAAAGTCTTTTTATTTGCAGCTTTCAGTATATTTATATTGAGTCAAAGCTGGCAATATGGACAGCTGAATGCTGAAAGCCCTGCGAAAAACAGTGTCTGCATCAGCATGTATGTGTGGTGTATAATTATATACATGTTTCTATTCTATTATAATATTTCTATTCTATTCCTACATAAATAACTTTAAGAAGTGTTTGTAATTCTATCACCTCCCTTGATCCCCATAACAGCCTCCTGCGACATGTAGGGCAGGTCTTACAATTGCTGCTTTACCGATGAGGAAACTGAGTCAGAGGAATGAAATGAACTGCTACGGTCACCCACAGCGAGTTCAGCCACAGAGCCTGGAGGGATCCCATTCTCCTTAGTCCAAATCCAATATTTTATTTCTATTTAACTATGACTCTGCTCCTAAATATGCTCTAAAATGCCACAGGCTAAAAGCATTCAGTTTCACTTTCAAAGTCCTTTCTGTTCTTTGAAAGTATAAATCTTCCTAAACACAAACATTTTTTTCTTTCCCTTAAGAGAATGTGCATATAACTTTCTTTAAAAAATTCACGTTAATGCAGTATGGACTTTTATGGTCCATATGTGAGTGTGGTGAAATTCTGATAGGTCCATTAAAAAGTGCTTGCATCAAATTTCAGTATTTGGACAGCTGAATATAACCCTTAAAAGCTGACATTTGTACTGGAAAGAATGACAGAGCACAAAACCTATAAATGGCAGTGATGGTGGGCACAGAAACCATTTTTCAAGTTCTTTAGAAGTGACACTAGGGTGCAGCATTGTCCCTTTTCTCTACGCAAGTAATAACTGCACTCAGAGGAAACAGAACATAATTTCAATGAAACAATGCCAGAAACCAAGAAGTAAAATCAAAAGGCACAAAACATGTAGAACTTCATGGCTTCTTTCTGCTGGCAACCTAGGATCTCGGGCCTTTCCTAAAAGTAGACCTGGCTTTCCCTTGGAAGTGTATTTATCAAAGGTTCCTTCTGGCCCATCTATCTCATAGGCTTCGTATACTCAGGGGCACGGACAATGTTAACAAGATTGCAGATGCCAGTGCTGGAGGCGGACCAGGTGCCTGGGTGGTGTCAGCGAGGAAAAGCAGGGGAAGGACTCTGATGCCTGGCAAGCAGAGGGTCACGGGTGCATGCCTGACTTTCCCAGTTCACTCTTCACAGCAATGGGCAAGAGTAGATGGGAGTTCATCACTGAATGACGAAGAACCTGACACCCAGAAGCAAGTTCTGTCCCGAATCCACCCATCTTACAGAGTGGTCAGTAGAGGCAGCAGTTACGGCAGTTGCCCTGGATCCCTCCAGCTCCCAGACAGCAAAGCTGGCCAATGTTTTTCAGACCTTAAGGCCACCTGGTTCTGACTCAGCAGTGGCATTGACACTAGCAGATGTCTACTGGAGCTCCTTCCAGTCACCAAAAGAACAAAGTCAGATTCCAGTTGTATTCCAACTGTTTTAAGCAGTCATGCTTGAGTAGGTAGGGTTAAAATAGAATTCTTTTCTTTAGGAGTACTTCTCCACAGTTTTACAGATTGCAAATATCATAAAAATCACTGGGATTCCCATAAAATGTCACAGACCAATGATCAGGGCTCTTTCTGGTTCTACAACTCCCACTTTCTTCCTACTCCACCCCAACTCTGATGGAACTTGGCAAACATACAAATCCCAAAAGGATGCCATACTGCATGCTTTGTGAGAAGAAAAGCCCCCTTTTTCATTCTAGAAACAGGAAAGCATACATACCCTCACATGCACACATGCAGACATGAATGGAACTCTGCAAATCATCAAGGAGCTAAGTAACAGACAACTGGAACCAAAGAATGTGATCACAAGAAAGGAACTTAAAGAGAATTTAAGCTCAAAGTTTCATTTCTCAGGTAAAGAAGTTGAGGGACAAAATGGTTAAACAATTAATAATGAATTATAATAATAGCTAACATTTTAAAAGCACTGACATGTACCAGGCACTGTGTAAGCTCCTTTGAGGGTATGTTAAATGACTTACTCAAAATTGCATCGTTATTTAGCCACAGACATAGAATCTAGGATTCTCATTTCCTATTTCAGTGCTCCACAGAAAAATGGATTATGTAGCAAACCATTCATTGTCCAGGAAAACAATGGAAAACCATCCAGGATGACTAAAGGATACTGAATGGGGGCAGGAAGCCCAGTGGGCAAGGATGGGTTACCAGGCCACCAAGCGCCCCACCTCTGATGGCGGATGCATCTGAAATGACCCCAGGCAGACAACACATCTGAATTAAGAACAGGAGCTCGGCCAGGCAAACAAGGAGGGAGCAGCGCAAAGACCCACACGAGCAACATACAAGCTTCCAGAGCAGAGTGGTCAGGCCACATGTCGTCATGGGCTCTGCATAAAACAGCACCTCTACCACATCCCCACTCACCACACAAAGAGTAATACTGTCTGCAGCAGCAGCTTGGGGTAGGAAAGACAAGAGATAAATGTATTATATGAATGTCAGAGGAAAGTCACTGTAAATGTTTTAATGCTACAGACACTGATGTAAAATTATAGTTACTACTTACTCCAAGATTTTTCCTAGTTGATCCACATCTGAACTTCCGCGAAAAAGAGGCCTAAAAGAATAAAGATATTTATTAAACAATGAGTCTTCTCAGGTTACATTTCAATCATATTTGCCATTATCATTGTTTGACAGGAAGCAAAATATTCAAGTGTGGGGAAGAAGGAGTAAGGAATAGCTGTATCTTCCGTTTGGTAAATAAAAGCTTTTCTTTAAAAAAAAATTAAAAAATGTTTATTGATTTGAAAGAGAGAGATATCAATTAATTGGTTCCGTTCCATACATACCCCAACTAGAGGTCGAACCTGTAACCTTCTGAAATACAGGGTGATGCTCTAACCAACTGAGCTACATGGCTGGGATTGAAAGCTCTTCTTAAATGTCACTTATAGTAAGGATCTCTCCTGAATACCTGGTGGTACCTGATGCCCGTGTTTTCCCATCATGGCTATCCTGTTCATGGTCATTTTAACGGTAGTGTCACCATTCCCATATAGGTTCTGGCCTCAAAGTTCTACTTTACTTTGCGACAGGTGGAACATGTCACTGTCTTAGTCTCAAACCAGGGAATGCAGTATTCTTTGAAACTGTTTTTGGTCAGGTCCTTCTCAGAGCCCCCTTTCCTCACCACTGGGCAATCACAGCACTTCCTTATGCGTCTCTCCTTCCACACTTGTCCTGAATGCTGCAGTGAGTTACCTCGGGGTCTATTTTTCTGATTATACCATTTCCCTTTCTCCCAATATTATGGTAGGTAAGCATTACAAGTTCCAAATCCTAACTCTGGACTTCAGAGGCCGTTGTGAACACACAGCCCCCTTTGAGCGTTTAACTGGCAATTAAATCAGCTCACTTGGTGACACTTCTGGCATTTTTCCCCCCAGTGGAGCAATACCTCTTGAGAGCAGGGACTTCACTACGTTTGCCCCCAACCTTGGGCTTGGTGCATTACCTGAATAGGTAGGTGCTGGGGTGATAAATATTGTATTGGATTTTATATACAGCTATGGTACACATGTAAATGTAAATGTCCCGTAATTCCTTGCTCATGCATGACAGGTATTTTTCAACAACAATGTGTTTAAAAATACTTGCAGCCTATTAATAGAGACCATATTTTAAAAATATTATATTTTAATTTATAAATCTTTAAGCTTGACCCCTTAAACATTTTTTATGCACAGTAAATAAACTCACTATATATAAAGAATCATGCAAAGTGGTTAGCAGGAGACACCTTAAAATTCTTCAACCATACTTTCTATTATTATTCCTAAAATGGTTATTTTTCAAATGCAGTAGAAAATAACTTATTTGTTGCAATGTTATAGGCTGAATTGTGTCTCCCCAATCCCTGTGTTGAATCCCACATGCCAGTACCATGAAATGGGATTGTATTTAAAGACAGGGCCTTTAAGGAGTTAAAATGAGGATGTTAGGGTGGACTCTAATCCACATTTTCTCATGTCCTCATAAGAAGAGGAAATCTGGACGCACAAGATGACACAAGGAGCATTTTGTGCACACAAAGAAATAACCATGTGAGGACAAAGCAGGACAGAAACAAAACCTGCTGACACCTTGCTCTTGGACTTCCAGCCTCCAGAATTGTGAGGAAATATAGTTTGGTTGTTGAAGCCACCTCCTCTGTGGTATTTTGTCACGGCAGCCCTTAGTAAACTCACACAGGCAACTTGCACATCCCTAATGCAGCCAAATTCATAAAGAATTAAGAAGCTGGGTTCCAAAGGTCATCCAGACAGGTTTTTAAAGATATCAAGGTGAGAAGTTTGTTTTAGAAAAGCCACACAATGGAATCTTGACAGCCATTATTTGGAGCTCACTAATGTATGTGGCATAGAGCCACGTGCTTCCCAAACATTATCGCCCTCAGTTCTCACAGCTCCTGGAGCACGATAGTATTATTATGACCTTATTTTCAGCTGAGGAAGCTAAGGAGATGTTTCAAGGCTTACCCTAAGGACCCCTAACAAATTGCAGCCTTAAAATTCAAACCAGGTCTGCCTAGCCCCAGAGTCTGATGCTTTTTGACTGTGTAACCAAAGTACTTTAATTTTGGTCACTCATGTTCCCTGCATCACACGCAGTCGCAGAAGCTATGCCTCGGGGGTGAAAGGGCACAGGGGCTGCGTGAGGGGCCCTTACAGAGGACCTGGCATCTCACTAGCAGGTGCCTGTGAGATTCTGTACTCCGATTGCATGTGTCTAAGTGTCTTTAAATTCTTGCTCTATGTTAACAAAGAACAAAGCAATTCACCAGACTGACCAGGGCTCTTTATCCTTTCTGTAAACTTACTGACTGATAACCCTTTCCCCCAGCCCAATCTTCTACACTTCCTTGGTTTGCTCACATTTTAATTGATAAACCATTTTTCATTCTTTCCAAAGTACAGAACTTGGGGTGCATAAAAACAGTTCTTTCTTTTCACACTCCCTTGTTTCCTGAATATGTAAAGTATGAAATTACAAAACTAAGTATAACCAGCGTTATGAGGCTTGGAAACAAACACAAACGACCCCTCCGTACTGAGCATCCATCTCACAGGGCTGGAGCGACAGGCGTGCCAGGTCAGCCAGCCGGCCAGACCCTCCGCTCTTCCTGAAGGCAGGTGTCCACAGAGGCATGGGTGAAATTACCTCTGAGCATCATGAGCAGTTTAAAATAAATGCTGGCCATGGCTCCTGGGAAGCAAACTGGGCCGACTAACTTGAATGGATGTCGTTCCCAGCACAGGCCTAAGACCGTCTCTGTCCTGGGTGGGCACTGAGACCCATCCTGAAGCCCACGAGTGGCGGTGGCTTGTGTCCTTACTGTTTTGGTTTTCACCGTCCTTTTTGTTTTTGTCCCTTGGCAATGTTTCTAACTTTTTTGCTGGTTCCATTAGGCATGTAAGCAAACGGCTGATCCATTTTCTTTTACATTTGTTGGATTGTTTAGCAGAGGACTTTCATTCAACTCACGGAGTCCACTCTACTGCCAGAGCCAGAGATGCTCACCCATTAGTTTCGCCTCCTTTAATAAAGAAGAGTGCGGCAAGTAAAGGTCTGAATCACTCTTCTCTGGATACTCAGCAAAACCTGCTATGCTATGGGAATACAAGAAACTTGGAGGCAGCAATTCAGTTTACAGACCAGAATGACTTTCCCACCTTAGGAAGACCTGGCGTACAACTCTGAATGAAGTCTGTTAACTTGGCTTTGTAGCAGATGTGGGTTGGCTTGAATTATACAAAACCACTGAACTCTGACTGTAGGCAGTAACTCCTAAAAAAATGGATCTTTGCATGTAAATACACAGTCACAAGACGATGGAAATGGGGCATGAACAGAAGGGATGAGGCCAAACTGGAATCAGTACTCTCAGCTGACCAAGAGGTGGACACAAATGAGATCAAACTCTAAGAATCATCTATTGACTTTGCAGCTGAAAACTCTGAATATTTTTGTATGAGCTAGTTTTATGACAGAGGATTGGGAGCACGGAAAAGTATAATGGATTCAGAGGAAGGATAAAACCTTTCAACAGGATGAACCCTTGGGTGTGCTACAGTGGAGTATGAAGATGTAAGAATGAGACTGCTTCAGGGACCTTGTGTGATAGAATCTGTTTTGAAATAAGGATCTAAGGGAAAAAGCCATAGCCATATGGGCTGTGTGCACCATGTAATGAAGAAACACATAGGACTGTGATTTCATTGAGATTATTTTGAATATTTCTTCCTTCCTCAGATTGGCTGAGATAAAGTCTTTAATTCATATAAATTATGGTATATTTCAGGGGGACAAATATGAACATGATCTTTTATTCTTTGGGTTAGTGGTGAGGGACAGCTTAATTCTACCGCTTTGAATAATTTTATAATTGTACAAACAATTCAGCTAAAACTCAGACATGCATGAGTCGGCCTTGGCTGGTTCTTTATTACCATGACATAGAGCTGAGCTGGAAGGAAGTAGAGGCTTGAAGGAGCAAAGCAGGGGGAATGAAAGACACTGAGAGACAGAGAGAGATGGCCAGCCAGACAAGCTGAGGAGGTCCGAAATAACTTTGAACTCTTTCTTCCCACTGCCTAAAAATGTAGCCCTCCTGGAAATCTTTATAGAGAGGCCCTCCGTGAAGACGGAAGACGGGAGAGGAATGTTCAATTACATACCACGAGACAGAGGCTCATAAAAGATAAAAAGCCATGCATTTTTTCCAAACCATTGCAGGGAGAGAATCCACTAAGCGATCCCATCTTGTCTGTTTTTAGACATAAACCCCTTCACAGGTGACACACTTACTAATTCTTTTTAATGAATCATTTAAAGATAAAATTAGCAGTAGAGATAGTCTACCAAGAGTAGTAAATCTGAATCCTATTATTATAGCTTTAAAAACATTTCTTCCTTATATACACACTTTTTTGGGGGATGGGGGGGTTAAATAATAAAATGAAAAGATTACACCTACCCAAAACATTCCCAAATAAAGACTGTGAAATTGCTTTGACTGGAGAAGCACATTAAAAAAATCTTTTTATTATACAGGACAATACTTAAAGTATATAGCTATTGTGCATTTTACTACATCAAAAACTACAATTACTTACTTCAGATAACTTCCCAGTAGTTTAACCAAGTGTTTCGGTAATGGTACACAAACATTATTTACTCGAGACCTTTGCTGAATCTAAATTTTATGAATCCCATTTCTAATTTTATACCTACATTTCTTTTCTTTTCACCTCGCTTATGATCCTCCTTTTTCTTTTTATAAAAAGATTTTATTTATCCTCTGAGAGGGTGGAAGGGAGGGAGAAAGAGGCAGGGAGAAACATCAATGTGTTAGAGAAACAGGTTGCCTCTTGCACGTGCCCTGACCAGGGACTGAACCTACAACCCAGACACATGCCCTGACAGGGCATTGAACAGCTGACCTTTTGCTTTGGGGGATGATGCGCAACTATCTAAGCCACACTGGTCAGGGCAATATTCCTTTTTCTTTAGAAGATTTTGTCCACACTCACTTCTTGAGACCATTGCATTCTATTACATAAACGCTCCTTCTGTCTTTCCTGGCCCTGAGCCTCTTTCTATTTGGAATTCCCACATAGACTACAGAGGAGCCTACTGGAAGGTTTCTGCCATGCTACTCTTTGAAAGCAATTTATCTGACAAGATAAACAATATTTGGGGGAAAATAGCTGAAATTGAACATTGCTGTGAGTTTTTGTGAAAGAGAATTTTAGGTTATTTCCAAATATTTTCTACAGATATCTTCTTCACTACTATCAAGTTAACTATTATATTATATGATGACAAGATAAACTCTTTATGAAAGAAATACATTTTTCATTTATACATAAGTATTTTTTTCTAACTGAAAGGAGATTATTGCAAAATATAATGGCAAAATTGCATTCATTTTAAACCACAGCCAAGTCAATTTTCTTCTCATATCACCTTAGGTACAGTCATGCCAAAACAAGTATGGTTATTGGGGGTTTTTAGCAAGGACTTTCCCCAAGGCGTTTTTGAATTTGTGAGAGTTTAAGCCTTGATGTTTTCTTTACATTTAACATCTTAATTTTTCACGACATTCGTTGACTTAGGAGAGGGCACAGACTTTGGTGATGGACTGTCCTGCATGTGAAACCCCTAACCAGTCATTTCTCCCTGAATGATGTTAGGAAAGTCATAGAACCTCTTTGAACCTCATCTGCCCCATCTGTAAAATGCCCAGTTTAGAGCAGACCTACAGTAAGTGGCAACTACATATCCACACACTTTCTCCCACTCCTACAGGGTAGATACAAGGTAGACATCTTCTTGGCCACTGTTATACACAGATGATAAAGTACTTCGCATGGTGAACTGGAAGGGAAGGGGACATTAGTCATCATGTGGTGGGTGTACAAGTCATATTTAAGCCTCATAGTCCTTCCTCTGAGGTCACTATATATTCTCTACACCTGTTATAACTCTTACAGCTTTATCATCAAGAAAAGAAAGAATAAGTGTCAAATTTTGCAATATGAATTAATTAATTTTGAATCGGCAATCCAATTTCTATTTTGGTATGTAGTTTTAGCTAATTCTCTATCAGTGAAGAGACTCTTCTTGGGTTAAATTACAAAGGATCTACATTTCAGATTACATGCTGTTTTAAACAAACTAAAAGAACAAACATCACTCACGATCTCAATGAACAGGGGAAAACAACATTTAGAAATAGTAGGTATGTTTTCTAGCAGAGAAGTGTATGCTGATGTGTCTGTTACAGAAAGGAAATGATTCATGCAGAATGGAAGATGAGAAATTTCGTTTAGTGACAATACTTTCATTGTACTAAAAAGAGGAGGAAGTCATGGATCACCCTGCAGAACACCTTGGTATCATGCGTTTCACCTGCAGCTAAGCACTAGCTGTTATCTTTCTTGATTAGAAGAGGGATTTTCCATGTTCATAGAATGACCTTCTGAAAAATATTAGCCAGGGAATGTCTACTATTTTACACTTGCTCCCATGTTCAGTTTTAGAGCTGTTATCTGTTAAGTTAAAAATGTTTATCACCTTACAATTACCACCTATTGAAATAATGAGATTAAGCAGAAACTCAATGAATTGATTTCTTTTTTTTTTTTGCAAACAATAATCCAGTGATCACTCGTTAAGCACACAGGGTTGCATTAGGTGCTGGGAAATTGCCACTCACCAAAAATATATATTAAATAATATGTGGCCTTACTGTATAATATATACATATATTTAAATTATTTTATACATTTTAATACAAACCTGTTAAAATACAAATTTATAAATGTCTCTAAATAAATATACATATACACAATACTACCTACTACCATAATAATCCTTGTCCCCATGGGAGACTAGATATACAAACACAGGACTCTGAAATAAGAGAAGTTCATCTCATTTTTCTGGCAGGAGACAGAAGCCCAGTGCAATCATTTAACTATTACTAGGATGTTGGGAGGTGGTCTGAGTAATTTTTTTTTTTTAGCACGCGAGAAGTAAAGTAACTTGTCCAAGGAAACGCAGCTCAGTAAGGATCTAAGCTGCTGTGACTCCAATGAGCAGCAAACAGCAGTATCTTAGAAAGATCAGTGTGGCAGAGGGTTACTGACTCAATCGTAGGGGAAGAGGACGGAGCCAGGGAGGCCAAGGGGGAGAGCCCGGTGGACGTGTAAGATGACAGGAACCCACCACCAGGTGGACAAAAAAATGGGGAAGAATGCAAAGACATTAAGGGAAGATGATCTGAACTTGGTGAAAGACTAAGCATGACCTGGAAGAAGGAGCATGACTTTATGTTTGGACTGTTAGTAAAGCCAGCCTGAGTGAGAAAGGTGGGGAGACGTGGTGGGGGCGAAGAAGACTAGAAAAAAATTAACTTAGTTTTAAACGTGTTTCTTTGAAAAATAATAACAAATGATGTATAAAGTGATACTTAAGAAATATGAGAATGAAAAACATGCAAAAAAGGCAGTTAATCATACCCAGGAGCATTGAAAATATGTGTCCACACAAAATCTTAAACATGAATGTACACGGCAGCAATATTCCTAACAGCCAAAGAATGGAAACCCAAATGTCCACCAACTGATGAAGGGATAACCAGAGTATGGTAGAGCAATGCAATGTGGTGGCTGTCACTCACTCATAATTAAGAACGAAGCACTGATAAATGCTACAAATGGATGGCCCTTAAAGACGTTATGCCAAATAGAAGAAGCCAGTCACAAAAGAGCACGTATTTATGGCGTGATTCCATTTATGGGCACAGGAGAGGCAAATCTGTGGAGTCAGAAGGTAGATTAGTGGTTGCCTAGGAAGGGGGTGTGGGGCTGCTAATGGGCAAAGGGTTTCTTTCTGGGTTGTGGTGATGGTTGCACAATTCTGCGGATATTCTAAATGAAAAGCTATTGGATTGTACAATTGACATTGGTGAATTGTGTGGTATGTTAATTATATGTTAATAAAGCCGTTTAAAAATAGTAGGTAAGAAGCTATATTTCCAAGCAAACATGAGATTCAGAAGGACAGTAAAAAATTGCTAACAAAACTGCTTTAGACCTAAATATATGAAAAGCTTAAGTGCATGTACTTAAAGTACAGAGACATTTATTTTGCTGTATATTCAATGAAGTACCCACTTGAAGACATGTGCTCTGAAAGTTCTGAATAACTTATTAATATGATCTGAATTTCCCCAAACACCTGGCTTATCAGGTTAGGATAAAATAACAAATCAAAAGTTTCTATGTACAAATGGCATTCTATAAAACTACTATTTTATGTTTTCCTCTAGCTGGTGAGATTATGGGGGATTTGTTTTCTGCATTTTTTCTATTACTCTGTACTTAGAATTTTATAAGTACTAATTACTTTGAAAATTAGAAGAAAAAAATCCCAACACAGCTACTTGTATGTAATCTGTTCACTTCACCTCTTCCCTGTTCCTATGTTAACCCATTCTTTTACTCGTTCACTGGTTGGTCTCTACAGCCAGACTGGAAGCCTTCTGAGGACAGGGCCAAGCCCTACTTGCTTCTGTAGCCAGGACACAAAATTCACTGCCCACTCTGCCCGTAACTGGCACTCATTTAATACAGAAGAATGGTTACTGGTCCTCCTACCAAGAAGGCTTTCTCTCCCTTCTTTCTGTCAACTTCAATCCCTGCTGTCTCAAAATGCACTTGCTTGGTTCATTTCAGGGTCATTCAAGTGTGAGCATGTGTATTTGCACAGATATGTATAGAGAAGAGATATGCACACACTTAGAGCCAAGCTGGATTTGATTTATATTGTTGTCTCCATTTATGCTGTAACTGGTCTTTGGCACTAGACAATATGTGCCTGCAGATAATGGGAATTTAAAAACCAGGGCTAGCTGACAATTACTCCCCTAAAGCTAAAATCTTAACAAAACCTTTAAAGCAGCAACAAGAGCAGGTAGGATGGGAACTTTGCCTTTAGGTGCTGACTTCACCGAGGTATGCAGGACAGGGATGGGCTCCTTGGAAGACAAAGAAAGACAAGTGTTGAGAAAGAGTGTAGCAAAGGCAAGACGAGAGTGAGGGATTAAAGAGGGCGTGGAGGGGAAAGAGGCACTTAGGGCAACTGGCCCAGGAAGGAAGAGGGGCTGGTGGGAAGGAGTGTGGTGAAAAAAGGTAAAAGCCCAAGGGATACCAGTGAAGGGCTGCGGGAAAGAAGAATCTGAGATGAAGTTCTGTCACTGAGACAGAGACCAACAGGAAAAAACCTCTCCCAGGGAAATGCAGTGACACTTCCAGCTCAGACCAGATGGACGAAGTCAGAGGGTGAGCTGCCATATCTGTCCATAGTGGGCGACTTGCACTCTGGTAATTTCCTTTCAAATAAATAGGTGAATTGACTTTTCCTCGTTACCAGATGTGACTAATTTATTTCTCCACAGAGGGCTCATATTTACTGGACTATGAGTAATGAGAGGGACAGAGAGAGGGCCCACTGTTTTTCAGTTCAAGATTGAGAATTGAAATTAAACCGGAACTCACCAAACCACTTGAGATTTCTGAAACATTATACAAAACTTACAAATTAATATAGTAACGGACTTAATTTCATCTATAACTAAAGAAGTCAGATTATTAAGATTAAAAAAATTTCTTATCACTTCAATAATTAATTATCTATTTGCCAGAAATAAACATTTCTCTTAAATATTAACACCTAAAAGAACCATTCCAGCGCCATCTCTTCCTGTCTTAGTCAGCCTGAGGTGCTGAAACAAAACACCAGAGACTGGGTGGCTAAAACAACAGAAATCTACTTCCCACAGTTCTGGAGGATGAGAAGTCTGAAATAAAGGTGAGGACTCTCCTTCTGGCTTGCATACCAGCTTGCTGTGTACTCACACGGCTGAAAGAGCAAGCTGGCTGCTAGGCCTTCATCCCCTGTTGTGAGGGTGGAACCTACCTTCATGACCTTATCTAACCCTAATTATGTCCCAAACGCCCCATCTCCAAATACTATCAAATTGGAGTTAGGGCTTCAATCTGAATTTTTGGGAGGCATGCAAACGTTCAGTCCATAACACTTCCTTTCTCCTGTTACTAAATACAGTATCTTTCAAACCTTTAAAATTAGAAACCTGGGCGCGAACATTCTTGTCCAACAGGAGCAATAAACATGATCTGTCTCATTCTGTGTCTGGGATCCAAGCATTTATTCTATATACTCTCTGGTAAGTTTTTTTTGACAAATTACTCATTCATTATTCCCCCTACTGCCTCTTTTATCTCTTGCTCTCCAATCACACTGCTGAGGGGAGTTCTTAGGGCAGGAAAGAAATGATTATGTATTAAGCACTTTCTAGAGTCTATGTTCCTAAATACATTATTGCATTTTCATTTTCATTCTGACCCTAAAGTCAGACCACTGGCAAGGACTAAGTAACTTCGCATCTGAAAGAAAGTTTTAAAGGCAGGAAAAGAAATCTGATCAAATCTAAGAAGTAACGCATGAAGCATTTACATTAGTATTACTAATTCCTAAGAAACTGGAGGCAAGTCCAGGGTCTGTGACCTCCACAGAATCACCTGCCTCACTGTGGGCAGTAAGCGTCTGTAACAGTCAGGCACCTCAGGCTCCGCGTCCTGGGGTGTGCTGTCTTTTGTCTCTTCACATAACCGCAGAGCTTGGATGACAGTCCTTCTCCCTTAGGGAAGTTCCAGCTGTAACACTCACTGTATTTTAAGTTGGGCTTGGTACTGAAAGACTTTAATGACAACAAGCTGGAAGATCATTTGGGACAGGGATGATGATGGTGTGTGAAGACAATAGATTATCAGAGATTTCCAGGGATACCTGGCAAAATCAGTGCCCTAGATTAATCAGTCAGGCTTTAATTATTAACTGGGCTCAGGCTGATCAATTACCTTCAGTCTACTGAAGAAATGTGAGCTGATGACATCACTTAATAAAACTGGAACCTCCCCATACCCCATAATAAAATCATTCTGTCCTACAGCTCCTAGCCTTTCGGGATGTGGCCCATGAGTGACAATCTTAAGAGTACATGTTCCTCAGTACCTGGCCACCTGGCAGTGGGGCACCCCGGAACAAGGTGACCCACTGGTCCAGTCTGCCCAGGATGGTTCCAATTTTAACACTGAGAATCCTGTATTCCAGGAAGCCTCCGTTCCAGGCAAACGGTGATGGCTGGTCAGCATTTCCAGAACAAGAGGTTATAGAAAAGAAAAATTAAAAAAATCTTAAAAAATTATCTTTGTTATCTCAAAGGCCTCTTTCGAAAAATCAGATGAGCATCTCTCAAAACAGTAAGAACTAAAGGTGGTCCAGACAGACAGGTTTCATTCTTTTTTCCTAATAACTCACTGCTACTATGAAATATAAGGGATTAGACCATTGGTAGCTCCCTCCTAATACCATAATTCAAGATGTTATTTATTACTCTCTTTTAGCAAAAGATCTTGTAAAACTATATACAGTATATCTTGCCCAGGGAAAAAAGCACTGCTTATGACAGTATACACAGGTAAAGTGACAGTCTGAGGGACGTACATGATCAAAAGAGGTCGCCACCTACCTACATAGCTAGAATGGGGTGAAGCCACCTACAGATCTAGAATGGGAAGGAGATTCATTTTGTCCAATCTCATTGATAGGTAGTAAGTTATAGGCTGCGAGCTGGGATGAGGATGATTCTGAAGTGCTATCTAGGCACAGTAGGAAAATGCTCAGATTAATCAGCAACATATACCACAGAAAACAAACTAGCTACACAAATCAAGGTGATCTAAGCAACGCAAGTTCTCTCTCTCTGATAGGCTGACATCAAAACAATACACAAAAAATAAAAGTTAGAAAATGTAAAAGCCTATTTAATGGCAACATACTTCTAAGAGCTAATATTATATACATTATACAATAACAAAAACATGACATTCAAAGCCACTCCTTTTAACCTAGGAATCTACTAGTCTTGTCTTTTGACACAACATTTTTGCCAAAGGGAGTCTTATGGACTCTGCTGTGGGTGTGTCTCTGAGTACATAATTATGACTGCCTCTATGCTCATATGCACTTGCTTTCTCTCTTGCAAACACTTCAATATTGACAAGAGTCATTTGTCAGCAGAATGACATAACCCAAGGCTGAATGTTTTAATGTTGATTTGGGGGGAAAATAATCACTAGAAATTTTCTGAAATAGAAGTGACTGTTGGTTGGAGTGGCTTATTTTTAAAAAAGCAGCTCTGCTCAAAAGGGAACCAAAGTTTCACTCTGAAAGTATTACAAATGATCCAAAAATATCCTCAAATTGGATTCAATCATTGGTTAAAAATACTCCAAACAGTGGAAGGCTGATTGTCTCATTTTTTCCTTTAAAAAACAATCTGCTTAGCCCTGGCCAGTGTGGCTCAGTTGGTTGGAGCGTTGTTGTGTGGACCAAAAGGTCGCGGGTTTGATTCCTGGTCAGGGCACATACCCAGGTTGTGGGTTTGAGCCCTGGTTGGGGCAGCCAGTCGATGTTTCTCTCTCTCTCTCTCTCAGCAATGAAAAAAATGTCCTTGGGTGAGGCTTAACAAGAAATAATAATAAACAATCTGCTTAACATACAAATATGGGTGCTGTCCCTTGACTGTGATGTGACTGCATAGTGACTCTAGTACTGAGATCAGCGCAGTGACCAATCACCCAATGCTAGTGTTTATTTTCGCAGGATAAAATTTTACTTTCCCAAGAGCCAGCTGAATTTTTAAGAGGCTTATTATTGCTTTTATGTTTTAAATCATGGGTAGGTACTCTAAATATAAATTATTTTGCTGGTTATAAAATATATATGCATGTAGAAATTTTGGAAAACAGAGAAAAGTAAATAGCATATAGAAGAAATCATGCAACATCAATTTTTTCTCTCTTTTTCATACAAATGGGTAAGATGGTATCTCTAAAGATGTCTTTCAAACAAACTAAGGATGGCATCATATCCCAGAGCCGGATCTGAATCCTGGCTGTCTCATCCTTGATTAAACAAAAACAAAAAAAACAAGAAAGTGGTTAGCAGTCATAACAAAGCTGAGACCAAATATGACTCAAGCCTCTACAAAGAATCAAGGACATATGGGAGTGGGCAAAAGTAGGTTTACAGTTGTGATTATGTGAAACAGAGTTTATTCTTATTATTTATTAATTACTGTATTATTTTCCATGTAAACAACTATAAACTCTTTTTTTTGCCCCACCCTGTACTTTTAAAAATTATTTGCACACACACATTTCCACCTAACCTCTTAAGAGTTTTTATCTTAGATAAGGAGCAGTAGTAACTTTCTTCTTTTTTCCCTTTCTGAATGGTAAAGACAACTGTATGAGTATAATATTCCTATCCAGCACATTTTGGGTGGAATCCAATAATGTGTGATAACTCAACAATTTAGCACAGGAAGCAAAGCCCACAACATTCCTTAGAAATTTCACAGACTATCTAGACAGAACAGGCCCATTTGAATGGGATTTTTTTTCAGTGATATTTGAAGAATGCAGTTTTTCATGGTGGACACATTGGGTTTGTGACAGATGCAAATTCAGATATGAAAAAAAAAAAAAAAACCAACACAATTAAATGATTCAGACTCTTGCAGTTTGCTTCCACAGGCCCTATTTCTGCCCGGGTCAAACAAAGGAAAGTTGGTGTTTGACAACTGTGGGTGACTCATCAGAGGAAGTTCTTAGCATATGGATGTGCTTGTTGAAATAAAGCTGGTTAACAAAGCCAGCCTTTTTTCTCCCTGTGGGCCAATGCGGGTTTCATTTTAGGAAATGGAAGTGTCAATGTGGACAAACTGTCCTGAGGTATTTATAGCTTAATGTGTACTTTCCTTAAACTGCCTCTGAACAAAGACTATGTGAATGGAAAATAAGATCTGTATTTATTTCACTCTCTTGTGCCATCTGAACTGTGTTGTCCTTGTAAACCCATTTGGCACTGTGATGTATACATGACATGACAGGAAAGTGGTAATACTACACTGTGGTAAAACTACCACAATTGGTGGTTTCCAATTAATTTTAAGATCTCTTTATTCATTAAGGATATTATGTTTTTGTCATATTTATTGCAAACAGTTTCTCCAAAATTATCATATACTTTTAAAATTTGCAGCATTTTCTCTTCCCTCTCAAAGGGGATTTTAGTTTTAGGAAAAGCCAGAAGTCACTGGGCGTCAAATCTGGGCTGTAGAAGGTGCTGAGTCACCTAAGTGATTTGATAGTTTGCCAAAAAACTACACAAAATGTGATGCATGAGCAGGCACGTAGTGGTGATGAAGCTGCCAATCGCCAGTTGCCTATAGCTGCGGCCTTCTGAATCACCGGCATAGTTTCTGCGGAGGAATGATCAAGCTCGATGCAGAATTTGATGCAAATTCATTGTTCTACTTGCTCAGTCACGTTGAATGCAATGGCCACAGAGTACATATGCTCAATGCCATCTACTGCTCCCGTCGTTAAGCCTGTCTATGGTCTTTATTATCAGGTGCTTTCTAAGTTGCATACTCTTGCCTACATTGGATAGAGTTATCCCAATCTTCTTCTCTATGAAAAAATTTCAATTTTAATAGCGACTATATTGTAAATTATTGTTTCTAATTTATTTGTCAATTTGGGATTATTGTTCTTTGGTGATACTCAAAGATTTTGCAAGTTTGCAATCTCAATTAAATATATTTTAATTAAAAAAATAAAATTTGCAGCATTTTTATTTTTTGATGAACAAAAGTTTTCAATTTTTACATAGTCAAATACATTAATATTTTTCTTTGTGACTTTTAATGCTTTGAAAGTCCATCTCCATTCTTGGGCCATCAATATTTTCTATAGTTCCTTTATCCTTTTATGGTTTCATTTCTAATATTTAACTTTTAGGCCATTTGCTCTATGGTAAGAAATAGAGAGAATCAAATCAGACTGCCATTTTTTCCTCCAACAAGTTTACCAGTTATCCTATCTCATTGTGGAATAAGCCATTCTGTCCTGCAGGGTTTGTGATTTACGATAAATTACATCATTTCCTAAATTGGGTCTCTTTCTGGGCTCTCTATTCTGTTCCATTAATGTCTGTCGTTCTTCTGCTGGAATCAATTTTTTATTATTGTAGCTTCATAATGCATATTAGTGCTTCGTGGTGTGAGTTTCCCTTCATAACATTCATTCATTTATTTTAGAGAGAGAGGGGAAGGGAGAGAGGAACATCACTTTGCTGTTTCACTTATTTATGCATTCATTGGTTGTTTCTTGCATGTGCCCTGACCGGAAATTGAAAGTGCAACCCTGGTGTATGCGAGGACGCTCTAACCAACTGAACAGCAGGCCAGAGCAACTGAAAAAAATGTTCCTGGCTATTTTCACCAATTTAACTCTTCCCAAATGCATTTTAGAAAATCCTGCTGTGATTCTGATTGGAGTTGCGTAAACCTATAAATTAATTTGCAAAGATCTTATTTCAATATTCAATTTTTTCATTCAGGAAGATGTAGTATCTTTCTAATGTCCTCTACGTTTCTGTAAGTCTTTTATATCTCTGAATCAAGTTTTATAGCTTTCTTAATAGTATAGGTCCCACACATTTGTTTATATTACTCTACACTTTTAACTTTTACTGGGAATGAGATGGAGCTGCAACCAACTGGAGAAACTGTCACTCTCATCTGAGGTCATAATCCTGACTGCACTCTGAAATCACGGGCCATCCTAGATTTGAAAAGTAAAAAAGCAGAAGGAAAAAGGGGGATGGTTTATAGTCACAGTGTAAAGACTGTGAACCTCCCAGAAAAACATGCCCCCAGAAGCACCGGCGTTAGTAAAAAAGAGAAATAATGTGCTAATAAGCACTTAGAGTGATGACTCATTGCATTGGATCATCCTTGGGAAACTACCTGCTAAGCAGAATTTAGCTGTTAAGGTGTTATTTTTGGTACATGATCTATTGCTACTTCCTCTTGGGAAAAAAATGATAAACTCTATTAGCTTCCTCAAGCACATGAACATGGTCATCCTGGCAGACCAGCCTGTCAGGTAACAATACTATTTCTAGGACAGGGGATGGCTGTGTCCCCTGAAGAGATGCCTTTGTAACAGGACAGAGGCACTTAGCCACGTGTAATGGAAAGAAGGATAAACCAGGAGACAGAGGATCCAGCTCCTGATGCTGGCTCTGTAACTGATTAACAAATTACTGGGTGCAGGCTGGCAGGCCTCGTAACCTCTGCTCATCTGTTAAAGAACAGATACCCCAGCTGCTGTCCCGCAGATGTGCTTCAAACGTAATAAACTATGTGGATGAAGCAGAACTGCTAGAACTGCTGAGAAGTAAAATTAGCTGCTCAGTAAAGGTAATGCCGTCCATTAATAGCAAATATAATGAAACTGCACTCATTTCAAAGATATTCATTTTTGCTTATTGCTGTATTACTGTCTATCCTTCCCCACCTCCCTTGATTTCTTTTCCTTGGTTACTTATGGCTAAATATGATAAAAAAAAAAAAAAAGATAACGCTGTTGTTCTGGCCCTATCTCTCGACCAAATCTCTGAATTTAATTTACCCATGATATTCTACTGTACTATTTTACAGAGATCGCTGGCTCAAATAAACGTTAAAGGTCATGTAGTCAGAAAACTGACAAATACAGGGTGGGATGAAAGTAGGTTTATAGTTGTTGATATGGAAAATAATACAATAATAAATAATAACATATGAATGAACTATGTTTCACGTACTCACAACTGTAATGTTTCCTTATTGAGTATCCATGGCAGTAAAGCTAGTTAGAGCATCCTTCACTCTCTTCAACTGAGCTTGAATATGGTCTTTCCCTTATATTGCTGAAGCAATCGAGGTCCTGAGAGATTAAATGACTTACTGAAAGCTTGATATATATTTTGTTCATTCACTGACTCCTTCAGAGAATATTTACTGCATCAGATACCGTTCTGGATGCCAGGAATATTGCCGTAAATGAAATATTCCTCTCTTTCTAAATATATTAATACATATTGTTAAAATGTGTACTTCCCTGATTCATGGAGAGTTTGAACACTTTTATTCTTACATTTATTTACTATTAGTAACACTGCTATGAATTTCTACTTCTCAGTTTCCAACACAGCCAGATAATTTTGCTTAATGAAATGGGACAAGAACTATATATTTAAAATCCTTACAAACAACCCTGAAGCATAAGCATTACTTTCCTCATTTTACAGATGAGGAAGCTGGGGCTTATGAGAGTTGTATAACTTAAACAGTCACACTTATGTATGTGGTAAGTGTAGGAGCTTATCATATCAATGTATGCAATCTATCAAATATTTAAGTGTAAACTATCACAGCATATTTAAAAATGTATGTTACAAAACAAATATTAAGGTCAATCTTTGGCCTCAGTACAAAGTACTCAATTTATTTCTGAAGCAAATACATTTATAAGAATGAGGAGGCTGAGGACATATGGTTCTATTTATGATCTGTTTGCATTATGCATGCACTAGAGACATACAATTCTATCTGCCATGTGCTTGGCTTCACACCTATAAGAAACGGACATCAAGGGCAAAAGGCTTTGTCAGCCATACAAGCCTAACATTTGGTGAAAAAAAGTACAGTAATAATTATATTTGGTAAAAATATACATTTAAAAACTCAAAAAATATATAAAATGTATATTTCTATAATACAAAGTATTAATAGTATATAAAATATATAACAAAAGACTAGAAAAAAGAATATGAAGAAAATGGTAAGACACATGTTATCTATCTACAGGTTATAGGTAATTTTCATCCTCCCCTTTTTTTGCTTTTCTGAAGTTTCCTAAATCAATCTTTCTAAAACTTTGCTAATATATTACTTCTAATACGAAAAGTGCAATAAAACTTGTTAAAAATGAAAATAAAAATCCAGTTATATGCTGCCATGTCTATAAATTTATGGTCTTAGAAAAAGGTAAGTATAGCAACAAACATTTTTTAAAAAAGCTCTGTGGGATATTTTTTATATACCTGAGACTATGTGGCCACAGTGAGCCGTTAGGTTTCATGAGGTTTCACACACTTAACTAAATTGAAGATTTAAATGTCAACTGAACATTGTACTCAAAAACTGTTTCTGGATTCAGAAAATACCCTGGTCATATTTTATTGATTTTTAAGTTTGTTTATTTATTGCTTTCGGGGTGGGGGGAGAGAAAAAGAGAGAGAGAGAGGAAAACACCTATCTGCTGTTCCACTTGATGCATTCATTGGTTGCTTCTTGTATGTGCCCTGACCAGAGATTGAATCTGCAACCTTGGTATATCAGGACAACTCTGGTCATGTTTTAGATATTATGGAAATAAGTATTTACTTTCTAATGAAAAGGATTACTTCCTGATCATCTATGCCTCAGAGCATCACTGGCCGGCTTGGCATTGTAACAGGGACACGTTATTCTTAAAAAGGAAATTTAGATTCCTTCAATCTATAAAAGAACTTCGACCACTTATAGCTAGATTAAAACTCTGAAAGAAAGTTTAAGGAAATACATAAGAAAACATCCTTAAAGTCATTATTTTAAAGAAATTATGTGGATAAAAAACCAGTAACCAAAAAATGTTGAGTAGGTAACCTTTCCTCAACGTCTTTAGCTTTAATGAAACAGATGCAATTTACCAAGCATCTCTTACAGGACAGGGGCTGCTTGATTCTGCATGTATCATCTTAATTTTACAATATTCTGCTAGGTAAGTATCATTTTCTTCATTTTAAAAGCAGGAACTGAGTCTTCAAGAGGTTAGGATCAAATGTCAAATTGTACCACTCTAACATCTACTCGGTAATAAGCAGTGAACAGCGTACCCCAATGGTATACACTGAAGGTGATGGGTGATAATCTTATTTTGGGAAAGTGGACAAAGAGTGGGGCTCAAAATAAATGAAAAAATTTGAACTATGTTTGTCTTAGCTAATTAATTAAAGCACTTTAAAGCTTACAAAGCATTATGGGTGAAGGTATTTAACATATTTCCAATAATATATTGGTGTAATTTGGTAATAACACACACTGTATGCTTTGCTCATAAAATGTACTTTCAGGTATTTGAAGCTTAAGCACATAACTTATCCATGTTTTATTTATTTATTTTTTCTGTGAGCAGTCATCTGATTTGTAAAAAGATGTAACAAATATTAAAATGATACAAATATTTTCAAAACAACATCAAAAAGTGAGTATATTTAAGAATACTCAGCTCATAACAGCAAATGGGTGAGTGGAGCAATAGTAACTCATTCTGTAGCATGTTTAATAAACTGGCAACAGAGAAAGTTGGATGAAGGGAAGCAGAGGAACTTTATCTTTTAAGTACTAGAACCGAGGGGCTCCGTAATCATCTGGCATCCACTCAGTGTGGCACCTACGGTTAGAAATGTACACGATGGGAACTCCAGGGATCTTCCTGATTCTTCGTTTAAAGTACTGGTCAATGGTGGCCACAACGCAACACTTGTGCTGAGTTACTCTGTGCCAAGCAGTCATCTGCATAGGTTCCTTTGTGTGTGCACGGCAATCGTTCAAATCTTGGCTCCTTGGCGATCCTTAGAGCCACGTGGTGCTTCTGTCCCCATTTCCCAATTTCAGCCATTGTGCAGTCAGTTAGTAATGCCAGGGTTACACCTGGCAGAGAGGCAGTCCATCCCTGACTGCACGTAGTCCAGTTCAGCCTCAGTGGAAAACCTGATAGAGTTGCTATCGACCAGGATGTGGTAAGGTGGGTCCAGTTGCATGTTATACTGGAAGAATAAGAAGGAGGGGTGTTGGGGGACTTCTGTTTCCTTGAATCCACTGGGATCTTTCTTTTCTTTCTTTTTAGGTTTTTATCTATCCTTTTCCTTAAGTCTCTGATCTCTGAGACGAAGCATTCGCTTCATGGTCACATACTTCCTTATTCTCTTTTGCTTCCCCATGTTCATGCTGCACTCTTGTTTCTTCCGGAATTACCACAGGCGCAACACTTTTGCCAACTTATCGTACTTTAGATGATTTTGGTTTGGCATACTAAGTCTAAAGGCATTTAAATTTAAATTTGATAGGGTGACTTAACTGTTCTTCTTTATTAATTTACATATATACAGTATACCTTTGGTGTTATTATTAGCATCATACTATTTTTTAAATAAATTACTTATTTCAAAAGATATAAGTAATGCTTCCTGGCACCTGAAGCAGGAAAGCCTTTAGAGCAGGGAAGAGTCTGCAGGCTGAGCCTGGAGAAGCTGAGCAATACAATCACGCCAATCCCACGGCCCATCACAGAACAACGTTTCCCTGTCTCATGTTTGCTGATCCACTCATTTGAGGCTGAGCTTTCCTGGTACCTTTCCCCACTTGTTTGGGAGTTCTGCCAACGGCCAGATAGAAGGGCGCTTCAGAGCAAATGTGGGGTTTGCTTCACTGAGTCCTGCTTTGTAATGCTTGGGCCCTGGCAGGCAACAGGACAACATGCCCTGTGAGGACCTCCAGGCTGGGCACGGACCCTCTCCTGCTCCCCTATTGATCAGTTTTGACTCATGAGGGCTTCATTAACTCAGCCTCAGTTTCTTTGGTCTATTCCTTGCATGTCTCAAGGCATATCATCTACACACTAAATTGCAATAAAAATGTCCACGAAGTAAATACGTTTTCTCTGCCAGTTCTTGAAAATGTCTTATGACCCCTAGACTTAACCAGCTATTGGAAACTGATGATACACAGAAAACTATAAACTTTTGTTTTTAAACCAGAACCCTGTATTTAATCCAATCTAAGACGCCACCACAATCAATTGCAAGTTACATCCTCATTCTTAGAAATAATCAAATATGAAATAAAGTATGTCTTTGAAACACGGAAATATGGTAGAATAGCTGGTAAAAATAGCTATTTCTTATTGGGAGGTAGTGAAATGCTTCAGTGTACTGTGCTCAGACTCTCCTTGATGTTACTCTGGAGCTTATGTCTTTTTTCCTTTATAGATACATTCAATGTATCACTGAATACAGTTCACTTCAAGTTTTTTTGAGAGTATAAAACAAACTGCTGTGGTGAACACACATGGAAGGCTGCCAGGCTCAAGTTCTTGAGATAAAAACAGCAAATTGGACTTCTGGTCAAGATGGAGGTGTAGGTAAACATGGCTCACCTCCTCACACAACCACAGCAAAAATTACTACAAAACAAATATTACGCAGAATCATCAGAAAATCAAACTGTATGGAAGTCAGGACAACCAGGGAATTGAAGAAGCCACATTCATCCAGAAGGGAAGGAGGGGCAGCATGCATGGAGTGGGCAGTGCCACAACCACATGTGGAAGATAAAAATCAGGAGGGATGGAAAATGAGGGGTCCCAGCCCCACACCTAACCACCCAGCCCAGGGCTCCAGCGCCAGGAAGGTAAGTCCCCATAACTTCTGGCTGTAAAAATCAGTGGGGGTTGGGGCAGCAGAAGAAATTAAGGGATTCTCAGGAGTGTCCTCTGAAAGGGCCCAAAACAGACTTAGGACTTATGCAGACTCACTTCTTCTAGGCTCCAGCACTGGGGCAGCAGCTGGATGGGAGCCAGTGGCACATGGAGAGAAACTGAAGTGTCAGGCATCAGGGCAAGTGCCAGGAGACAGCTTCCTCCAGACAAAACTCCAGGGGCCAGGCAGCAGGCATTGTCCCCTTTCTGAGCCCTACCCCCCACAGACTCACAGAGCAGTGACACCGTATCTGAGGCTCCATCAACCTGGTTCACATGGGTTGGCCCACTCTGGCAATTACCTAAGGCTCTGCCCCATACAACTTATGGGTGCACTTTTCTGTAACAGGCCATGCTACTAAGGGAGTCAAAAGAGCTCTACCTAATACATAGAAACAAATACAGGGAGGCTGCCAAAATCAGGAGATAAAGAAACATGGCCCAAATGAAAGAACAGGACAAAACTCCAGAAAAAAGACCTAAATAAAACGGAGATAAAAAAATCTGTCACATGCAGAGTTTAAAACACTGGTTATTAGCATGCCCAAGGAACTTACTGGGTACTTCAACAGCATAAATAAGACCCTGGCAGATGAAGGTTACACTAAGTGAAATAAAGAAAAATTTACAAGAAACCAACAGTGGAGTGGATGAAGCCAAGAATCAATGACTTGGAACATAAGGAAGCAAAAAACAACCAATCAGAACAAGAAAGAAAAAATCCTACAAAAATGAAGACAGGCAAAACAGCCTCTGGGACAACTTCAAACATATCAGCACTCGAATCATAGGGGTGCTGGAAGGAGAAGAGAAAGAACAAGAAATTGAAAACCTATCTGAAAAAAATAATGAAAGAAAACTCCCCAAATTTGGTGAAGGAAATAGACATAGAAGTCTAGGAAATACAGAGAGTCCCAAACAAGATGGATCCACAGAGCACCACACTAAGACACATCATAATCAACATGCCAAAGGTAAGAGAACCTTAAAAACAGCAAGAGAAAAGCAGATAATTACCTATAAATGAGTTCCCATAAGACTGTCAGCTGATTTCTCACAAGAAACCTTGCAGGCTAGAACGGGCTGGCAAGAAGTATTCTAAGTGATGAAAATCAAGAACGTACAACTAAGATTACTCTATGCAGCAAAGCTATCATTTAGCATGGAAGGGCAGATAAAGTGCTTCCCAGACAAGGTAAAGATAAAGGAGTTCATTATCACTATATCATTATTATGTGAAATGTTAAAGGGACTTATATAAGAAAAAGATCAAAACTATGAACATTAATATGGCAATAAATTCACAACTATCAACAACTGAATCTAAAAAGCAAACTAAGCAAACAAGCAGAAAACAGAATCATAGATAGGGAGAACATTTGGAGGGTTATCAATTAGGAGAGGGAAGGGAGAGAATGGGGGAAAAGCTGCAGGGATTAAGAAGTACAAACTGGTAGGTACAAAATAGACAGGGGCCTGTTAAGAAGAGTATAGGAAATGGAGAAGCCAAAGAACTTATATGCATGATCCACGGACATGAACTAAAGGAAGAGATTGCTGGAGGGAATAGGGGTAGTGGGCAGAGCGGGGCAAAGGGGGAAAGATTGGGATGACTGTAATAGCATAACCAATAAAATTATATTAAAAAAGCAATTGATAACACTATTGAAGAACTACCTTTCATAAAGATTTCAAGTTCAAAAAATTAAAAAAACAGGCAAACCCCAAATTGCCCCGCCAGTAAATTGGAGACCTTGATTGCTAAGCATGTCTCAGTTACAGTACACATTTCTTGATATCTGATGAGTCGTGGCAACATTATTGAACATTCGTGCTGGAAATTCAGTAAAGAGGATTATGGGGTAAACTCTTTTGACACAATATGGTGACCGGACCCCTGGCTTCCTTTGTGAAGTAATGGTCTGAGAAGCATGCTAGAAAGCTGAAAAAAATAAACTTAGCTTCAGTTTAACTCCAGTCATTCTTTTCCCCCAAGAAAAGCTTTCCTGCTCAGCAGTATTATTGGAGAGCTCGAGTTTGGTACTTAAAGGCTTCCTGTTCTCACTGGAAAATTGGAGTCAATGGCTGAGGCACCACCACACTAGCCTCATCCCTAACGATCGCATCAGACTGTGCAGGCTAAACCGCCTTGTACAATTTCCTTTGTCTTCCCCCTTCCTTTCTGTAATTTTTTTTTGTTGTCTCGTTGTTATGGGTAGTGACAGTTTCTGGTTTCTTTCGTTTATCAACGGTTTCTTTTACCACAGCCTCTATTCCTCCTGCTGGAAGCCTGGCACGATTGGAAGCTGGAAGAAAAACCACAACTGAATAGCCTGGCACTTACTTTAACAGTCATTTCCAACCACAGATTAATACTATTACTGGATTTGACTAACGGCTCTCAATCAGCCCAACTGTCATCACTTGAGAACATATGAGGCAGTGAAAGCCAAAGGGGAAAATATAAGCAAATCCAAATCATGGTATAATTTTCTGATTTCTCATCTTTCGAATGCAAAGGTATCTCTCTGAATATCCTCTTCTTGATTTTCCTTAATAATCCTTATAGTGTACGGATCAGGAGATAACACCCCCCGTGCTTCAAGTAGCTGGAGGCTTACGTCAGTTGCTAGGGGTTGCCCCAGGCACCAGTCAGCGTAAGAGGGCACACTGCTCAGCTGCCAGTGGAGCGTGTATGTATCCTGCACCTTGACCTGTCCCGCTTTGGAAACTGCATTAGGTGCTGGTATTGAAGCTTGCTAAGAATCCAGCACAAAGTCCAAATGAAGGAGGCCCTCTTCGAGGTTCTGTGTTGATAAGAGTGGTGCTCAATGGAGCCTATTTCATTTAGGAACTAGGTTTTCATCTTCATCATTTACGCTGACATAGACTCCAGGCCCAGGGTAAATGATAGGGTTTTCCAACAGATACTAAAGAGTACGGGATATGATATGATATATGGCTGGCTCAACTAAAATCAGATTCTGTCCCAACTTGGGGCTTTCTGCATTGATAAAAACTCCATTTTGTAAGACTGAAGCCTTTGGAAAACCGGTAGTGATCCCCATCTTTTGATCTTGACAGAAGCTAACCTACACACAGAGAGAAGAGGACGTGAATGACTATTATTTTTTTGACTGACGATGGTGGGGTACTACTCTGGGTGTTTTGCAGACATTAATTTCCATCTTTCTCCTGAAAACTGTAGTGAAAGGCATTTGTTTAATATGTCACTGGGAGGAAAATAGAGTAGAAAAATCTTCCTAGAGGGCAATTTAATTCCATCTATCAAAGGCTTTAGGGCTTTGAATATTCTTTACCTCGCTATTCCACTTCCAGGAATTAGTCCTAAGGAAATAGTTGTGGGAATGAAGAACTTTGTTACAGGAATATGCATCCAAATCTTGCTTTAAAAATCCTTGCAAATTTCATTAATTCAATAAATATTTACTATGCCTGCTATGTGCCGGAAAATGTTTAAATACAAATAAATAATACCACAACATATTTTTATATGAGAAAAGTAGATTACAAAAAAGCATGAGCTCATTTTTATAAGAAAATCAAAATGGTATAATGCATAGGAAATACAACTGAATAACACTGGTTAAGCTATTAATAATGGTCATCTCTTGGTCACTGGCTTATGGTTTATTTCCCTTTCTTTTTTCCTTACTTTTTTTTTTTTTTTAAAAAAGAAGTATCTCTAGAGAGCTAGTTTGAGATTAAATAAATCTCCTGATCTGTATGAAATGTTCACACAAAAATTTTAGCACCCACTGATGATTTTTTAACATTATCCTTCACTCTATATTACTGGCATTCTACTGTAAGAAAGAACTTTCTCTTCTCTCCTCCTTATCTGTTTAAATTAGTATGGACTCATGGATTTTTTTTTTTTTATCAGATGGGTTATAGCCCATTACTATAGTTACGTATTTTGATACTTAAATTCTCAGATTTGTTCAGTGGCCCCTTCAAACTAAATTCTGTGCCATTTTGGTAAGTTCCATGACATTTTTTAAACATTTCCTTACTTGCTGTAGGCTTGTCTTATATTCTTTACTCATATTTTAAAAAATGTTCTACAATAACTATGTATTACTTTTGTTAAGTGAAAGAACATAATATCTACTATCTTTAAAGATTTTATTTATTTATTTTTAGAGAGAGGGGAAGGGAGGGAGAAACAGGCAGAGAAACATCAGTTACTTCCTGTAGGTGCCCTAACAGGGGTACCGAACCCACAACTCAGGCATGTGCCCCACCTGACTGGGATTTGAACTGGCAACCTTTTGCTCGGCAAGATGATGCCCAACCAACTGGGCCACACCGGTCAGGGCTACATGCAATTTTAAAGTAAATCTTATATAAATAAGATTTATTAATAAATTATAAAATTTAAAAAATCCACACTGCTGACCCTGCTTGGTTCAGAAATATTAAAACAAAAGGAGCCCCTTTTTGAGTGCCAACTGCGAGGGGCGAGGGGAGCGCCTGCCTTACAAATCTCTATGAAAGGCAGTTATGTCCAGTGAGGTCATTAAATGCATGTCACTGCTCTCTTCTTGACTGAAACCAGTGAGCCAGCCACACAAACCCAGATATGAAAGGGAACAGTTAAAGTACATTCTGTTCAATTAATGTCTCATAGCCAAATGTCTCCTGTGCCCCCACCCCCCTCTCAGAAAGCTGCATAGAAGAATGGTGAGACAAAATCATTTTCATCTGTGATTGAGTTTCTTCCTGCTGACTGTTTGGAGTTTCCCTATGAGCTGGTATGAGGCACTTCTTCCTGTGGCTCAGAGCAAGGCTCTGCGAGAGTCGACACATAGTGGGGACTGTATTCCTGAGTCTGTAAGGTGCTGAGGGAAACAAAACAGAGACCTTCCTTTGTCATGGACTTACTAGGCCCCTTGCCCCATAGTGCCCTGCCTGGCTTCTCTAATCTTATTAGATGACTTCACTGAAACTCACTGTATGCTCTGCCTCTGGCCAGACAGACTCTAGGATCAGTTCTAGCCTTTGTGGCGACTGTGGTGGGGTGGAGGGGAAGAGACATAAGGAGCCCTGCGACGATTAGTCATTACTTAAGTATTGAGTCATTTGGCCATACCGCCCAGTCGACTGTGACCTAAGTTCATAATTTGTGCTCTAGGCATAAAGTTCTGCCTACAATCTCAGTGCTCCAAGTCATAGGCTTTTTGACTCTGAATTCTCCTAATGCCTGATATTACCTCTGACAAAAAGCCACCTCCTACCCTGTTCTAGAAAAATGATGAACCAAGATACTTTAACAATATGAACCATAACAGTGGCTAAGTTTTACTAAGCATACACAGTACAAATACAAAGCTGGGTGCTTTACATATGCTGTTTTATTTAAACTCTGATGCAGACAACGTGGGAGAGCTATATTAATGTCCTCACTTTACGGTTCAGCCAACTAAAGTTGAGAAATGGTTAATAATGAGTCACCATTACCCAGCTAAGAGGTGAGGGAGCCAGAACAAGATGCCTCAAAGCCAGTTCTTGTAACCACTTCATTATATTACATCTTTCAGATATGACTATAGAACCGTTAATGAATTTGATACTAACTGAACAAAAATTCCAGTTTTTTAAAAAGAAAAATTAATGACTGGAAAGCACCCTTGTAAGCTGATATTGAGGCCAAGTAACATTCTTTAGCTGAATCTAAGAAAAGAGAGAGGTGATCCCAAGGAACCACGAGTCCACTAGAACACAGAAGTAGTTTGCCATGCAGCGCCTCGGTAGTCCATCCATTCCTTCAGCGCATGTGGGGCCTGTGGTCTCTTCATTGTGCAGAGCGCAGGGAATACAGGAAGACAGGACTGATGAGGTCCTGACCTTGTACGGCTTACAGTTTAGGTAGAGAAAAAACAATTGCTAAGTAAGTGTGAGTGCTATGCAGAAAAGATGCTCTGATGAAGAATAATAATGGAATGGTCAGAAGGAGCCTCCCTAAGGAGGTAACATTTAAATGAAGGAAGACACAGAAGAGGCAGAGCTGATGAGGTCTAATTCACTTCCTTTTCACCTTCAGTAATAGCTGGAATTTGAGTACTTTGTTTTTTTTAATTAATCCTCACCTGAGGACATGCTCATTGATTTTACAGACATGTGGAAGAGAGAGGGAGAGAGATGGTAGAAACATCAGTGTGAGAGAGGAACATCTATTGGCTGCCTCTCAAACGAGCTCTGACTGTGGACTGAACCTGCAACCTAGGTATGTGCCCTGACTAGGAATTGAACCCATGATTTTTTGGTTTATAGGACGATGCTCCAACCAGCTGAGCTACACCAGCCAGGGCTAAGTTGGAGTACTTTTCAAGGGTGCTTTACAGTTTGGGCTCTGTTAAGCAGGTCAACCACTACTTTACAATCCATGTGCATTATCACTAATGCTTTCTCTTCACAGTTCAACATCACAGATATGACATGAACGCGATTTTACTATTCAGTCTGAGGCTGTCCTAATTAAAAAAAAAAAATACAGAAAATCACTTCAGAATTAGGGATAAGAGGAAAGTGCTCTTTGTGTTCTGCAGAGGTCATCCAAGTGTACTATTTGTTTCCCCCCCCCGCAGGACAGTCATATCAGCTTTAGTAAAGATGATGAAAGAAAAGAAATGGGCCCAGAGGGAGAGCAAAGCTAGCTATTCACAAGGGCCCTTAGAGGGAGAGTGAAAGGCAAAAGCAATGAATAGGGTCCAAGTTTTTTTTCTATGGATGCCGTCTGTGCAGCAGTCAGATGGGGCACTCAACACCAGAAGCTCTTTGAACCAGCACTGGTGAGTCCTGATGCACTTTCTTTATATTTCTGAAAATGATAATTGCATTACCTCCAATTAGAGATTTTGGAGAATCTGCCGGAATCAACAGGACAGAAGACCTAGGGGCCTTCTTCACTGGATTCCAAGCGCATGTTCTCTGGGAGAAGGCGAGCTCCCTAAGAACATGAGGGACTGGGACCAGAGACCATTTATGTGCTAAGAAGAGAATACTTTGATGTGTAGAGAATTGCAATTATGATTATTTCCTTGTGTCTAAAGGCTGCAATAAAACGGCTATGTATTCTCTTCATGGAGCAATTTGATGTTCTGGGACCCTCTACTCCGTGGCTTCCAGAAGTCTATTTTCTCCTCCATCATAATATTTCCTCTAACTACTGAATAATTAACCTTAATGACTAATCTCATCTCACAGGAAAAAGGCTTGTGAAATCTCCTCCTGATGCATATAATGAGTGCAGAAGGACACATTAAGTGATGTGTATAGTCTGAGAGAGCCAAAATTTCTTCCCCGAGGCCTGGTCCACCCTGAAAAGAGGGAATAAAGCCAGTACTCTTAGCCAGTGGGGCAGCCACTTTGTTGTTTCACAACCATGCAGGCCTGGAGGTCTCTTCTTTGCACACAGAAGTGACAGGGAACAGCATGCTCTGCTGCTCTCCTTAGCCTGCCAGTGGAACTCCACACCAACTGACCGAAGTTGTCACCACCCGGGGCTGCCAATGTGGGCCTCCAGATCGGAAGGCCACAGGGTCAGATCTGTAGCCTGGCACTGGGCCGTCACTGTGCTGCATATCCAAGGAGGCCAGCAGCCGGGCAGAGTCCTCTCTGCAATAGCTTGGCCACCTGTCTGTGAGGACAGACAAATCCCATCTCATGAGTTTTGGCACGGTAAGCAAATGGTCCAACCCCATATCCAAAAGCGCTTGAGTGGTAGAAGGAAAAGGGGAGGAAAGTGCAGACTCCAAGTGTGGATGTAAAAGTGGATTTCTTTGGGGATGAACCTTCTGGTTAATTTGGTTTGGATTCTATGGTGTTTTCACCCATGTTTCATCAGTCTTAAGCTGTATTTCTCAGGCTTTTAAGGCAATTCTCTTAATGAAGTAATGCAATGCCAAAGCAATGGCATCACAGGGCTTTGCCCTTTCCTGCTTTCTAAAGGCCATCGAACTCATCATTCCCTAACCTACTGACACAGGAAAAAAAGATGAGGCTTATCTTGTTTTTAAGCTATTGTGTTACGAGCATTTCAATGGCACAAGGAGGTAAGTACAAGCTTGCAAAATAAGGTCTGACCCAAGGCTCACCTGATAGGCAGCTCGTGTCTTGCCCAGTGCACAGGATAATAAGACTTCAAACTCATTAGAAACCGCGGTTCAACCCAGAAGTGTGCTTGTACAACACAGGGAGGGGTCCTGACGACTTCGCAGGGAAGCCACCGTCACAAACAGGATTTCCTAAAGCAGTCTTAGGGCGAGGGAGCTTCGTTCTAACTTTGGCTCTGCCATCTGGGCAGCCCTGCCGCCCCTCCCCGACTGTAAACAGGCAGTTGGAGAGGACTGGGGAACTCTCCTTCCTATTGTTTCTCGGGCCTCTCACTTCCCTTTCATCCCTGGTAATAGCTGGAATTTATGGGAACACTGTCTCTTCCAAGTCTCTTCTTGGGAACTTCTAAGTCTCTTCTTCAGAGTTTATTTACTTCGCGGACACTTCTTAGAAGGGCTCTCTCTTTTGGCCTCCCTCATCCCAGCCGTAATTGCCCAAAGGTGCGGCATTATCACTCAACTGAATGGAAGAAAAGGCATAAAGATTTGTGTGCAGCTCTTATATTCCAACAGTGACTGTGCATAAAAGACTATTTCTCAATATACACCTTCCGCTCTAGGCAGGTATTGCTTTTCCAAGACTACACTGCTATTTCCATAGCTTGCCTAATACAGTTCTTGTTAAAAATCCAATCAAATATCTACAAAATTCGGCTCAGGACAAGCTTCATGATTTTCTGTTGTTCTAGTCCAATCTGGAGTACTATGGAAGTTTTCTTAGCTCTTGCAGTATTTAGATCTGTACCACGTAGCTTAGCACTTCCATATGCACAGAGTCTACTCCCAGTCGCTAATTATTACCTGCGAACACATCATGCCCAGTTTTCATATTTGCTTATGTAGGTTATAACCTGAGGTCCTGGCCACAGACCTGGGTGAGACATGAGAAGTGATCTTCAATTTCTTTGCTATCCCCCCCGGTACCCAGAATAATCTTAAACAACTGGAAGGTTTTTCAAAGAATACTTGAAAAACCATAGAAGTTTCTGGTTTCAGTAAGTTTTATTTCCCATAATGCAAGTGTGTCGAATACATAAGTGTAAACATTAGCGTGCTCTAAAGGAATAATGCTAGGATCAGCATCTACTTAATATGTTTATATCATTTCAATTAGTAAAATGATAGAACATCTCTAAATGTAAAATTAAGTGCTTTCTGGGAATATAAAATAAAAAAACACTGAAGAAAAACTTCTGAGATTGTGTCAATAGGGAGAAATATGGCAAGACTGTTTTGAGGAAGGCAAGGGCCAAACAATGCATTTGGCCCATTTTGTGCCAAATCTACACAGAGTGATAGGTTGTGAGCTACAGGCTGCAATGTATTCATTCACAATCATTACTTCTTTACTCAGTTCCCACTTAGGCTGTGCTCTCTTAGCACATAGATATTAGGTATACAGTGGTGAGCAAAATAGAGATGGTCCATAGCTTCATGCGTAATGGGACAAAAAAGGCTTTAAAATAGAAAATACTATAGTAATAAGTATGTAATTGCAAATTGTGGTTAAGTGCCATGAAGGAAAAGAACATGGTGCTATTGCATTGAATACCAGAGGGTTCTGATTTTATTCTGGGCTAGAGAAGGCCTCTTTGAGGACATACATTTAAGATGATACTTGAAGGGTGAGATGGAGCAGCCAGGGGGTGCGCTGGGGGATGGGTGGGGGAAGTTTCAGGCGGAGGACTCCTGGAATCACTGTCGGAAATCTCTCGAAGGCACTGATAGAACTGCTGTGTCTGCAGGGCAACGCCAATATACTTATGAATCCCAACAGAAAGGACATAGGAAATTCCTTCCCTCATTCAACAAACATTTATTGAATGCGGACTATGAACCAGATATGGTTCCGTGCCCTTGGGAAATCCAAGTAAACAAAGCAAATGCTCTTGCCTCTGTGAAGTTTAATGTTCCGACAAGACATAAAAGCACTGAATTATATTCAGCTAAATATTGCAGGTCTGGCCACAGACCTTGGTATGTTATGATGAAGCTAGAGGAGGTTAATAGTGATGTAAAGGATGCAGTGGACAGCTGTTACAATTTCGCATGGTACCTTGTGTTTTTGCATGCATGATGAGGAGAGGCACCAATGGCTTTTGACTGGGACTGGGTTTTCAAGTGAACAGCCTTGGATGATAGAGATAGTGTCTCCCTCTAGAGTCCCAGCATGTTTGTTTACTCTTCAACATCATAATGTCTCCTGCTGGGGCAAAGGTCAGGCGGACACACGGCTCATTATTCAAGAGTCAGGTTCCCAAGCTTGGGATTTGTTTTCTGTAACACACCTGCTGTGTGTATAGGTGTCCCTTGGCCTTCTTCTCATTTACCTCCTGGACCTGGGGATCTGGGAACTGGAGCACATGCCGACACTCTAGCTACTACCACTGCCTGAGTCATAAATGACCTTTTGTCTCTAGCCCAGGAGTCTTGTGTCTTCTCCCTGCATCTGTGAAACTGCGGCAGGCTAATTTGTTAGTTTGCAAGTATGGTAAAATCTGAGATCCCTCACTGTTCTTGGACTCAGTCATCTGACATATGGAAGGATGGAAACTTTTTAGGTTAGAAAGACAAAACCCAAGAGGGGGATAAGGCTGAAGTCTATAAAATCAATAACAGGAAACTTGGCTGTGTTCACCAATGTGGAATATCAAATCAAGTGGTCAATCCCTAATATTTGGGAGAGGTGAATTTAGGGCAAGAGAAAGGAATTTCTTCATATGGAGGATACTAACCTTATCCATCTCAATAAATGATGCTGAATGTAAACAGAAATTGTTTTTAACTCAAGATGGAAAAAAGACTTACTTGTCATGACACTATAAAGCTCTAGAGGAGAACATAGACAGGAAATTTTCCAATACCCCATGCAACAATATTTTCACTGATACATCCCCTAGAGCAAAGGATATAGAAGAAAGAATAAACAAATAGGACTACGTCAAATTAAAAAGCTTCTGCACGGCTAAAGAAAACATCAACAAAATGAAAAGGGAACCAACCGTATGGGAAAACATATTTGCCAATGATACCTCGGACAAGGATTTGAACTCCAAAATATATAAAGAACTCACACGACTCTGTACTAGGAAGAAAAACAATCCAATTAAAAAAAATGGGCAAAGTGACATGAACAGACACTTCTCCAAGAAGGACATACATAGGACCCAGAGACACATGAAAAAATGCTCAGCATCACTAGCCATCAGAGAGATGCAAATGAAAACCAGAATGAGATACCTCTTCACACTGGTCAGAATGGCCATCATAAACAAATCAACAAACAACAAGTGCTGGTGAGTTTGTGGAGAAAAAGGAAAAACCCTAGTGCCCTGTTGGTGGGAATGCAGACTGGTGCAGCCACTGTGGAAAACAGTATGGAATTTCCTCAAAAAAACTAAAGATGGAACTGCCTTTTGATCCAGTGATTCCACTGCTGGGAATATACCCTGAGAATCCTGAAACCCCAATTCAAAAGAACCTATGGACCCCAATGTTCATAGCAGCATTATTCACAATAACCAAGTGCTGGAAACAGCTTAAGTGCCTGTCAGTAAATGAGTGGATCGAAAACTCTGGTACATTCACGCAGTGGAATACTACACAGCAAAAGAAAGAACTCCTACCTTTTTCGACAGCACAGATGGAACTGGAGAGCACTATGCTAAGTGAAATAAGCCAGTCGGTGAAAGACAAATACCATATGATCTCACCTATAAGTGTGACCTAATCAATAAAACAAACAAGTGAGCAGAACAGAACCAGAGGCATGGAAATAAAGTGACAGAGACCAGAGAGAAGGAGGAAGGGAGAGAATGGGGTAAAGAAGAGGAAGGGACAAGTCAAGAAACAAGAATAGAGGACTCATGGGCATGGACAATGGGATGGGGATTGACTGTAGGGCGGGGAGGGGCCGGGGAGAGCAATGGGGGACAAGGCGGGACAACTGCAACTGAAAAAGAAAAAAAGAGATTGTTTTTAAAGTTTGACAAACCTTGAATGCCCAATTCAATATGTAGTTAATGAGAGACTCAGTCTTTCCGAAGTTGGAGGATGATGTCCTCTACAACATGACCCTCATTAGCTCTCTTAGATGAGTATTGAAAAAGGTCATTAATCTGACCAGGGCCATTTTTAATCTATAAAATAAGAACTGGAGCCTTCTTTGCTTTATCTAAGTCTAATTTGTACACACATACATAGACACATATATTTGGAATCTGTAACTACAAAATTTCCTTTAGAACAAGCTATGATTCATAAAAATGAAATAATCTTGGTAAAATACGCTCATATTTTAGGGCACTTGTTTCCTAAACTGGATGTGCAGAAGACGTCCAGAAAACTTTAATAGGCATATGTTGAAAAAAAAGTGCCTGTGGTTAAATATGTTTGAAGGGAGCAATGCACTATATATCGTTGGAATTTCAAAATTAACATTACTAATAAGGGCTCTGATAAGTCTTGAGTAAGGAAACCTTTGTTTAAGCCAGCATTTCCCGAATTACTTTAGTGTTATCCTACCATTTCGGAGCATGCCTATTAACTCATCTTATGAAACATTCTTCCATAAAATAGCAAACAGAGAAATGTTCTTTTAAGGTATTAGAAATGAAGTTATATATAGTACCATATATACTGCTATAATCGCAACTTATCTAGAAAGACTCTCTAATTTGAAGTGAAAAATAAGAGTGGACAGGGACAGAAAGGATTTCCTGACTTGCCTCGCTGGTAAAAGATGGGCCGGTCATCTCTACTCGGAGGATCCTTGGCATCAATTGTCCTGGGTCCAAAAAGTCAGCGAGCCCCAATTTCAGGAATATTTCTATTTTTCCAGGAAAGCTTAACAATCATTAACTAACATTTATTGTTGCCAATTGATGTGCGAGGTGCTATTGTGAACACTTAACATTAAATTCTCACAATAAACTATGAAAGAGGTATTCATTATCTGTTTTTACAGAGAAGTAAACTGAGGCACAAGGAGGTTACATAACTAGTCCAAGGCTACAAAGCCAGTAACTGAAAAAGCTGGGATTTAAACCCAGGCAGTGTGGCTCCAGAGTATCAATCCTTATGATCTATTACCTTTGGAATTTATAGCATATACAAGCAAAGTTCCAGGTTGCCAGTGTAGTTCATATCACAAAGCAATTCACTGTACCTTCAAGTGGGGTTGACGCCTCATGTAAGTAGCCTTCAGAATGTAGGGACATAAAATAACACCCAGGACTTGTGCTAACACATCTTGAAAAGTTGTCCAAGTTTTACAGTTGTACCAAAAGAAATAAAATAGAAATGGGACAGCATGTACCCATTGTCAAAACAATCTCCCCTTTGCATAATTTCTTCTTTTTAGTACTTTGTTACAGTACACAACATTAACCTTTAAGTAAACAAACAAGAAACTACGAATATACGTGCCCTCTTTTAACTACAGCACCGCACAAGGCCATTTAGTTGAAATGGTTCATCTCCAAAATATTTTTCTTACAAAAAGATGACATACACACACATACATATTTGTGTTTCCCCCCCAAACACTGAACCCCTTGTAAACTCATAGCCAGTCACTGAGTGCCGGATCCCACTGAGTCCTTTTGGCCTTTGGAACTGGTGCTCCTGGGTGTACAGACTTTCTCAGCGAGAGAGCACTCGAACAGCCATTCTGAACTGTGTGTTCTGCAGCGTTTACTGTTAATTCCACTGTGTCCTGCTGGTCGCACGTGCGTGCGTGTGTGTGCGTGTGTGTGCGTGCGTGCGTGTGTGTGTGTGTTGCTGCTATTATTTGATATATTGGTGTGTTAATTTTCTATTGCTGCTGTAACAAATTACCACACATTTAGGGGCTTAAAACAACACCCATGCTTTATCTCACAGTTCTGTGGATCAAAAGCCCAGGGACTTCTTGGTTCTCTGTTCTGAGTCTTACGAAGCTGAAATCGAGGTGTTGGTAGGGCTGCACTTCATTCTGGAGATTCCGGGGGTGAATAAATTCCTGTCTTACTCATGTTGTTGGCCAACCATGTGGCTGTCATAATGAAGCCTCTATTTTCTTGCTGGCCATTAACTGGGCCACCCTTAGCTCCAAGAGGACTCTCTTCAGTATTTAAAGTGGCCCCTGCAACTAGGAGGCAGCAATAGAAGGTGAATCCTTCTCACATGTGGGATCTCTCTGACTTCCCCTCCTGCCTCATCTCTTCTGCCTCTAGCCTGAGAAAGTTCTCTTTTTAAGGGGTTCATGTGATTAGATGAGGCCCACCCAGAGGATCCCACATAATCTCCCTATTTTAAGATTCATAACCTTAATTACAAATGTAAAATCCCTTTGCCATGATAACAAAACCAACTCATAGAGATTTGGTTACAGGCATATTTAGGGTCCATTTCAGGTACAACACTTGGTGAACCTTTCAGGGCCAGGACGGCTAACAGTGGTGAATAATAATGCTAACCCTGCATCAAAAAACAAAACAGAACACCACAAATAGGTACGTAAAATAAATAAAATACAAAACAAAGAAAGAGTTTCATAGCTTGATGTTAAATTCCAAGTTTTACCCTGTTTTCCAGAAGTGGTTAGGTCCAGAAAACTTTGTAAAGATCAGCAGCCAGTTAGGGGATGGTGGAAGGTCTTTGCTATAAAAAGCATAATGAAATGCCCTAGACCAGCAATTGTTCAAATGGTAGCTGGAAGAAACAATTGCCAGAAGCACAGGATGACTTCAGGAGACTTAAAGAAATTACTGCCAATATATATATTCATAGGACTGCATCTCCAAAGCCTGAGAGAATGTTAAAAAATTGTTTCTTCCAACATGGAAGGGCAGGAGCGGAATTCTTGGTACTTCAGCTCATAACCCTTTAGTTGGATTCCAAAGAGACCCTGGAGATCTTGGGAGAGAGGCAGGGCATCAAGGGAGCTGAAGTCCATGGGAAGTGGACTTGAAACCAACGGGCATGGAAGTATGTCAATATTCTAAGAATGGGTAAAGGGTACAGTAATACGAGCAACACTGAGACATCCAACAGCATGAGCAACATGCGAGTTCTCACTCACTTCTAGGGAGGAACACCACGGCACTCACATGTTCATAGTTCAATACTCCTCATAAACCATATCAATACATTGTTGTTTAATGAGCAATTCCACTAATGTTGAATGTTTTAATTTCACTTTTGGTATTAATATGACCTTTTGAAAGAAAATCTAGTGTTAAAGAAAGATGGGAAAGTGCCAGAGTGATCATATCTGAGGGAACAAATCACCCTGCTGAAAGTTTAACCGGTTTGCTTTGTGCATCACTTCCTCAGTTCTCCTCTACCTGTCAATTCTGCTCTCTGTGCCTCCCGGGACTGTAATGTGGCCACTACATTTTATGTCTTTATAATTGTTTTTTACCCCAGTCATCTCCCTTTCCATTTCATCCTTAGTTTTTCACTTTGACCTACTCTTCTCAATTTTTTTAAGGTCTTTAGAGGCAATTTCTTCCTGCTGTAAGTGGGGTAAAATGAAACACATTTTTTGGTCATATTTAATTAAACTTTTAAATCAGATGGTACACTCTGCCTGAAGCATTTTCAGGGGAATTTCTAAAGTCCAATTATAGGGCTATTCTCATAATAAGGACTATTAATTCATAATGAAATTATTTGCTTTAACCTTCATCCAGATGCTGTTATGAAAAATATACTAACCCAACTGCATTCCGGCGGGGTCATTAGTATGGCCAGTACAAACAGGTGAGATCTGAAGTCACAGTTCCCGTTGGAATTTTTTGAAAAGCTGGGTGTTGGATCTGTAGACAATCCCTCAGAGAATCCTTCCAGTCCTTCCATACTGTGGCCTACCATTTTGATGTGCTAATTTTGATATTCCTCTCAATCAGCTCAATTATGTCCAATTGGTATTTAACAAACAAATGAACAAACAACATGATAACCAAATCCTTGCATATCTGAACCTTTCTGTTGCCTTCAAACATTTAGGACAACGCATCTGAGAACGAAGTTCTTGGGTCACAATCTTTCCCTCACTAAGCTACAGATATGTCTCCATTTTCCTCTGGTTTTAGTTAAATAAAAGAGAAGCCTGACAGTGATTTTCCTTCCTTTTTGTATAGGTTTCAAATAAATTTATTTGGCCCTTATTGGCTTTTTTCTTTCTCCATGCAATTCAAACACATGGTAGCATGTGCTTTGTGTCAGTCTTTGCAGTGGATTCCATGGGTTGCCTCCCCAATATCCACTTTTCCCCTTCACCTTGCAACAGAACCTGGTGTTCTTCAGACTACCACATATCGGATCAACAAATTCCATTTCTCTGGTCTCAGTCCCTGCTTCAACTGTGGGCATATGTCATAAGCAATCCTAAGGATGAATTCAGTACTCCTTTTTGGACCCCGGGTACACAGACAGGAATGTATTTTTTGTCTAAGTGAGTGTCCTTGTCTGAGAACCCTGGAACTATTGGAGTCACTTTGCCCTGAGGAAAGACAGAGTCTTTTGATGCCAAGACGCAGAAAATGGCATCTTACAGAAATGGAGCTGCAGCCTCTGGATTGCGATAAACCTGCAGCTAACCCACCTCTGGAATCACTGTTTATGTGAGCCAATGGATTATTCTTTAGCTGATCCACATTGAGTTTGCTATACTCACTACCCTGATCATCTCAAATACCAGTGTATTTTTTTCAGTGATTCTCCTCCAAATATTGTGAGACCTTTTAATTCACATATTCAAGTCTTACCTCAGTTTAGGAGCATTTTTCTTTAATTATGTTTTTATTACTGCATTTTAAGACCATCAAATTCTTAGGCCAGATTTCTATTCTTTGTCCTTCATAGCTGTCATTTTCTCACTGTTTTATTCTTTTTCGCAGCATTCTGTGAGAACTTCTCAATATTGTCTTTTACATCAACGATTCCATTTCTTATGGCATTAATTCTATTTTTCCTCCCCTCCCATCAGATGTTATTTGTGCCACTGTGCATGATTCCCTTACAAGTCCAAATCCCATTCATCTCCCTTTCCATCTCGCTTGCTGTTTTTCTATTTCAGAACGTTCAATTCTTGTGGCCTTCTGTTTCTGTTTTAGAGAATATGTCTTCTGGCATTCTTCTGAGTTAGTCTACTGCTTCAAAAATTTTTTCTTCTGACTTTGCTAGTTAATCATTTTCAGAGTTTGTATCTTTTTTTTTCCAGGCTTCTGGAAAATGTTACTTGCCTTCTTGAGTCATTTTTTTCAAAAGTCACAAAAATTTTATTCTTTTAGTTTGCTTTCTCATTCTTTTACGTTGGACAATCTACTCGGACAATTTGTAGTCAACAAAATGTAGACATTACTTTGAACTTACTTTGTAGTCACTTAATGCTCCCTAAGTAGCTCTTAGATCAATTTTAATATCTAGCCATGTTTCATCTAATATTGCTCTCAGGTTTCTGTCTCTACCTATTAGATACCCCATTCTTCTCACCTCCTGAATTCCTGATACCATTTTACACATTTTTGTGGTATTTGTACTCCTCTGTGAAAGAGAGGTATTCTGATGGCAGAGGGGAGTCGACAGCACTGTGGAGATAGTGGTGAAAAAAGTGTTGAGAACAGCTGCCCATTTTTTCAATAGAAATCAACCTTGTGATTCTGAAACAATGGAATCGGGGGAGGGGAAAGGTCTATTTAACTATTGCCAGTTGTACATAACAAACGTGAGTTACCAAATGTGTGTTTAAATCTAGTTCTGGTAAAGTGGGAATTCTCCCAAATAATTTTGCCATTTTTAATCAGGGCTGTACACCACTTAACCGAGAGCCTTGGAAATTAACTTTATTGCATGCTGACACCTGGAGAATTCAATATGACTCTGACCAGCAAAAAAGACACAGCAACTGGCTTCCAAATTACTTCTGAATATATATTAGAATGCCAAATTATTATCAATTAAATGATTGGGCAACATAGCGCAAACACATGTGGCTTCTGATGCCTGACTTCCAAAGTTTTGGATCTTGACCCAGGTTTTGGACCGAGAATGTCCAGCTAACTCTAACTATGCCAGTGATAAGAGAAGAGCTGGAAGCATCCAATTCAGCTCATAGTAAAATCCAATTTCCACTGGAAACCTGCTGTTTGAATATTTCAATTTGCAATTGCAATATTTCAATATGCAAATAAATATAGCCCACATACCTGTAGTTGCCTGTCATACCTTTTTTTTAATATTAAGACTTTGCAAAATGTTTATAAGGAAACAAAAATAAGATTCAGAAATACATTTAGCATATTCCTGGTTTGATGAAGAGTGTATGAGCGTGTGTGCACGCACACACGTGCTCCCACATGCATACACACACATACCCTAAGCAGCCAACAGCTCTTAAGTCTCTCTCTGAGTAAATTCTAAACATAGCCAGCAAAACTGGAATAATAAATCAGAAACCCAATACTACCATCTATTATCAGAGAAGGTATATGTAGAAGGCCATGTGGAATGCTCTGTATTTCCCATGGTTAAACTGGCAGGAATGGCAGGCTAGAATGACAAAGGCAGAGTGGTGATAAAGGGAAAGAGGGACAAAAGAGAATAGGAAAAGTTTGGAGGAAGGGAAGAGAAGGAAAGGAGGTAAAGGGAGGGAAACAAAGAAAACTGGGGAAGTATCTTTTATTTTTATGAGAAAAAATGCCCAATTTTTCTCAGTTAGGCCAAGTACTGGGTCTTATCAGACACCAGCTCCTCCAGCCACCATGAGAGGCCAGATGGGAGGCAGAAACTCAGTGCAAAACAATGGGGCATGGGTATCAGACAGACACAGACCACCCCACAGCAGCGGGCCACATGGAGTTACCAACAGATTGTCATGACAGCCTACCATTTTAGGACAAGATCAAGCAGAATATTGTCACATTTTACCATTTGTTACAATTTAGTGCCTTAGAACTGTTCTGTGGAGAATTATTTAGGTCTACAATAAAATCTCATAAATTTATAATTATCTGGAATATCTTGTACTGTTCATACCTTGTACATGTATATGTACAATACCTTGTGCATAAATAAATGATATTTATTGTCGTTTAATAAATCTGCACGAATGTTGTAAAGCAACAAACGTAATGTAACATCGTGCTTTGAGAGCGTTACCAAGGCCAGACTCGACTCAGGTTTGGGGTCCCAGCTTCAGTTAAAATTATTTTATACGGTCCTGGTACTTTTTCTTTTGTAGATCTGGGAAGCACCTCTTGCTCATGAGAACCAGGAGACAATGACGAGAAGTTTACCACCAACTAAGGGTTAGACTGGCAAGAAATGGCTTTCACTGTATAAAATATCTACTTTCTCTGCCAGTGCTTTGTAGTAAAAAATGGTGGCTTCTTGCCTCAAACTAAGTGCTTTTTATCCAGGTCAATGCTTGACAAATGGGACCAGAAAGACCTGAGACCTTAAGGTAGAACTGAGACTATTAGTCTGATTCTTTTCCTATTTAGAGAAATGTAAGGGCTTCCAGAGTTAGTCCAATGAGTAAACCCAGAAGGAAAAATGTGAAGCAAAGATGCATGGGGTTTGGTGACAAAGAAGACTTAGAAGGAAGAGAGGGTCCAGGCTCCACGCCCTGCCTGGGACGAGGATTGGAACTGAATGTACATTGCTCTCCAGGACTCGGCACTCTGGGACTCTGCAGAATGATCTTCATGCTGTCTGTGCACTGGAAAAAACTAGCCTGAAAAACTGCTTGGAACTTTATCTTAAGATAATTTTTTTTAACTGACAAAATGAGGTTGATTCTGTCCCTATTGCTACACAGCTGATAAAAAAGAAAACCCACAGTGAATTTTACAGTTGAAAGATGCTTCAAATCAAGCCTAACAACAGCTTTTCTAAATTATTGTATTCATTCACATCTTCTTCCTGATACTATTTTTATTACTTTTATTTTTTAAAAGATTTTATTTATTTTTAGACAGAGAGGAGAGGAGAGAGAAGAAAAGGGAAACATTCCTGTGTGATCACCTCTCATGCACTCCCTACTGGGGACCTGTCCTGCAACCCAGGCATGAGCCCTGACTAGGAATTGAACTGGCGACCTTTTGGTTCCCAGGCTAATGCTCAATCCACTGAGCCACACCAGCCAGGGCTTGATATGATTTTTAAATAGGGGTAAAAAGGTAGCCAAGGTTTACATAAAAGTCCTTCTCTTGTTTTACTCTTGACAACCTTTCTTAATCTTTGAGAATCTCAATCCTAACTCTCGCCTTAAACTAAAAACAGAGTTTACTTGAAGCTTTTTGGAGGGCAATTTGGTTTAGCTAAGCAGAATTTTAAATATGTGTGTTATCTGACCCTATAATTTTGTTTCTGGAATTCACCATACAGAAATACTAGGACAAATGTTCCACAAATAATAAGCACAAGGATTTTACTGCAACATAGGTTGTAGTAAGTCCACAACCAACCTCTAAATGTCCATCAACAGGAAATTAAATTATGAAATAAATGAACAATTATTCAGCAGTTTAAAAATAAGTTAGATTTCTATGAACTAATATATTATAATAAAATAAAGTAAGTAAGGCCATGTAAGAAGAGTATGGCATATAGTATAAAAGCCCATCTCTGTGTGAGAAATTTATAGCTGTGTATGTGTGCGTATGTAAACATGTATTTATAAAAACACACACTTGAATTTGCATTAAAAAGGTCTGGAATATATCCAGAGGGTAATCTTTGGGAATCAGATTTTGGATGGGAATACAGTAAAGACAATATTCACTTTTTATACTCCTGTACTATTTGACATTTTGCAACCAGACTATTTTACTTTGTGGTTAAAAAAGCCCCCCAAAAACTAACTGCCTGGCCGAGTGGCTAAGTTGGTTGGAGCGTCGTCCCATATAGCAAAAGGCTGGGGGTTTGATCCCCGGTCGGGGCACATACCTAGGCTGTGGGTTCCATCCCCAGATGGAGTGTATATGGGGGGCAACCAATTTATGTTTCTCTCTCACACTGATGTTTCTCTCTTTTCCTCTCTCTTCCCATTCCTCTCTCTCTAAAATTAATAAACATATCCTCAGGTGAGGATTAAAGATAAATAATAAAGCTACACTGGCATCTAGATTGCCGAACTTGTTCCTTCCGTCGGCAATTCTTGTTTCTGAAAGTGGTATGTGGCGTGATGGATCACACAGACACTGGGAGGCTCCCCGAAGCCAGCACTTTCTAAAGAGGACAGATTGGGGGAGATCTGCCAGTGATGATAAACACAACTTGCAGGTTGGCACCCATGTGCTATTCAGGAGGAAAAGGCCAAGCACCTGCCTTATCCTCAGGTCTCTTGGTTTTACATACACGGACCGCACCCAAACTAGAAAAGACGAAAACACAGGAGACAGAAGACTGAGAAATCAATGAAGGGTGGAAAGGCACCGACTTGTTCTCTCTCCCTTTCCCAGTAAGTGGCAAGTTGCCTGTGTCTTCTTTGATGGTGCGGACGTGCGCTGTCCAGCATAGTACACGTGACTACCCAGCACTTGAAATACGGCTAGTTTGAACTGAGATGGGCTGTGAGGGTAGAATTTACATCGGAGTTTGAAGAATTAGTGCAAAGAATGTAAAATATTCCATTCATTCATATTTTTATACTCACTGCATGTTGAAATAATACTATTTTGGATAACTGTGTTAAATAAAATGTACTATTAAAACTAATTTTACTTGTTTCTTTTTACCTCTTTATATGGCTACTAGAAAACTTAAAGTTACAAGGTGGCTCACATCATATTTTATATTGGATGGAGCTAGTTTAGACCTTCATATATACCCCATTGGAATATCTATATATTTAAATGTTTTAAAAAAGGATTAGCAGGGTGAAGATGGGGCATGTGCACATGCATATACACACACTCATGCCAGTTGTTATACTGCTGCTCTCTATCTTTTAAAAACAATTTTATTGAATTTATTGGGGTGACATTGGTTAATAAAATTATATAGGTTTCAGGCGTACAAGTCTATATTACATCATCTGTATATTGTACTATGTGTTTGCCATCCAAAGTCAAATCTCCTTCCATCACCATTTATCTCCCCTCTTTATTCTCTTCTACCTTTCCTGACCCCTTTGCCCTTTGATAATCACTATACTCTTGCCTGTGTCTACGAGTTTTTTTGTTAATCACTTTACCCTTTTTACCCAGCCCTTCAACTCCCTTCCCTTCTGACAATTGTCGGTCTATTCTCTGTATCTGTTTCTATTTTATTAGTTTATTTTGTTCATTAGACTCCACATGTAAGTGAAATCATATGGTATTTATCTTTCTCTGACTGGCTTATTTTACTTAGCAGAACACTCTCCAGGTCCATCCATGCTGCCGCGAAAGGTGAGACTTCGTTTTTTCTTCATGGCCGAGTAGTATTCCAGCGTGTAAATGTACCACAGCGTTTTTTGTCCGCTCACCTACTGATAGCTGTCCTCTATATTCATGCCTAACTTTCCAGTTTTGCTTGTTACAGTTCAGCATACCTTTTTTTAGGTCATACAGCTCTAAGTTCCAGCTCTGTCACTGACCAGATGTAGGATCCTGGGGGCAAGTCACTTGGGAGTGGTGTTTAAATTGAACCACATATGTCGAGGGCTCAGGACTATACAAAAGGCTATGTAATAAATTCTGTCAACAAGGATTAGCTGTGCTAGACATGGTAACAGTTCCAGAAATGATGCAGAAGCAAAGAATATCAGTGTTAGTGTGAATCTTGGACATTATTTACTCCCACGTTTTAAAGCCTGTTTAAATCCTCGCTATATGAAAGATGAAATCAAGGTGCCTGGAATAATGCTGAGCGAAGTGCACGATGGGCTGGGAATTTCTGCACTATGCAGAGGAGGGGATCCGAGGGCTCTGTGAGGCAGTGTGAACACCTTGGATGTGGCATCGTGCCCTCTCCATTTTAGAGATGAAGATACCGAGCCGCAGAGGTGGCAGGCTTGCCTTCAGTCCCCGAGCTGGCCGAGGCAGGGCTGCCACACAGACTTAGGTGTCTGGTTCCTGAGAAAGAATACCGCTCTGTGCCAGGTCATCACTGCAGCTGCAGGGGGCAAACCTGGGTGCACAGAGAGACCGTGGCTGAGGAAAGTACTGTGAGACACGTTCAGAGTGCCAAGGAGGCGCAGAGGCTGGAGGCAGGAGTGCGGCAGGTCTCCCCCGAGGACGGGTTTCTAGCGTTAGCTTTGGAAGGTGAAAGCGGCAGGAGGGCTCCGGGACAGGAGAAGTGCATGGGTTCCAGGGAAGAAAACACCGAGGCCTAATTTGGGGCCAGAAGGTAGGTCATGTGCACTAACATCTTAGAGAGAAACATATGCTGAGGCAAGAATAAAGCTGGGGCTTCTTGAGAGTCAAGGGTCCTATGCCAGTTTTCACAACTTTTTGAAAATGGGTGACAGTAGGAAGAGTAATTGATCCTAAATCCGCGAATGGGCAGGAAACAGAAAAAGAGGCTGCTGGGTTACTGTTCTAGGCTGGGTGACTGTTAAAGAGGGCCCAAGTGGGGCGACAGACGTCGTGACCTAAAGGGGCAAGATCTGAGAGACCTTGTAGAGACAGAATCCCCAGGACTTTATGTATGAGAAGTAATGAGGATTCCAAGGTGACTTCAAGGACCCAGCCAGGTCACTGTGGGAATGGGGGTTCCATCAACAGGAAAAGAGAAGGTGTCAGGAAGAGCTGGTGGAGGAAAGGTGTCTGTGGGTTTGGCTGGTAGGGAGTCAGTTCATCAGGGAAGTGGGATGGGGCTCTGGAACCCATCGGAGGGTTACCTGCATCTTATCTAGACAGACCGCTTTGGGAACAGCCAGGTTTGGGAGCAGGGAGATGAAGAACAGCTGGTGAGGGAACAGAGCGAGAGGCACCCAGGAGTGTGCTGTCGCCCACAGCAAGGGCAGGGGGGATGTCATGGGACGCGCGGCCCCAAGGCTCCCACGCTGGAGACACCAAGTGGAGTGAGAATGGAGGGAGGCGCCCCGTCAGCAGCTGGACTGCCAGCAGGTCTGCGCAGTTAGATACACCTGCGTTCAGCGCCTCTCCTCGTCATCGCTCACTGGCTGTGGCACTCTGTACTACTTAACCGCTTCAGGCCTCAGTTTTCTAACCTAGAAAATGGGGGACAACAGTACCCTAGAAAGTTGTTTTGAGATTTAAATGAAATTATATATTTTAAGGCACTGAATAGAGTGCTTAGTTCATAGCAAGTGCCCAATTAATATTAAGCATTCTTTGTATCATTGAAAGGATTTAAGGAATAGACAAGTGGTGAAGAAGTGGAGGCTGTATGCAGAGATACTGTTCTTTTAAGAAGTTTGGCCATGAAAGGAAGGAGAAAGACGGAGAGCATAGGAGGAGTAGTGAGGTTTTTTCCAGGATGGAGAGGTAAGAGCTATTCCGCAGGGAGATTCTGAAGAGGCAAATCGGGAGGGGACAGATGGGGGGAGAGCGAGGGAGGAGGGTAGGATCAACATGGTTGGGGGATTTGCCTGGGAAGGAGGAAGAAGGCATTGTGCTCAGAAATAGGAGACAGGGAAGAAAGAGGGTGAAGATAAACAGATTTTTGAGCTGAAAGGAACAGAGAGGAGCTCACTTTGGATAGCCTCGCTCATCTCAATGGCTGGAGGTGAGGCTAAATGTTGGCTTGGGAGTGTGGGAATAGACTGGGGTGCGAGGCCTGTGGGGGATGGACGGGGAGGAAATCGTAGCACAGACCTGCCCGAGACTAAGGGAGGGGAGCTGGAGGGGAGAAGACGTGCCACCAAAGGTCCAGATGGCAATGCTGAACAAGCACATGTGCTCTAGTTGCCCTTATTTTTGTCTGCAAGCACAGCTTTCTTTTTAATGGTGGGGCATTTGGATGATAATGATGTCCAAGATGCGGTGCCCCTGAGAAGTGAGCAGAGGACATGAGTTCATCAGAAGGTCACTGAATGCTTAAGTACCATCTGGGGGACAGGGAGAGTACAGACCGACTCAGTCAGGACCCTCAGACTCCATCTCCTCCTATGCGCAAAGCATTTCCATCAGTAACATTTCTTCTAACCCTACAGTTGTTCTATACTTAAAAAAAATCACTGCATCTGACTGTGACAGGTGATAAATTAAGACTGGGGAGAGGGCATGCGAGGGGATGGCAAAAGGGGCTTTGGCAGAATAATGCCTCCAAGCAGCAGATGGCTTAGATGGACAGCGGTCCCCAACCTTTTTGACACCAGGGACAGGTTTTGTGGAAGACCGGGGGTGGGGTGGGGTGGGGGAGGGATGGAGGGGAAGGGGGTTGGCGGGGACAGGAGGCAGAGCTTAGGTGAGCTTCACTCAGGGCCCGGTTCCTAATATGGGGGTTGGGGGCCCCTGGATTAGAATATCTCAATTCTCTTCTCAGGGGATGGAGCATCAAGAGAAAAAGGCCTGGTTTTAGTTACCTTCAAGGAGACTGTGAGGAAAAGTTCAGGGAAGGAGGGCAACCTGTGCCACCGAACAGGGATTCCAGAGGCAGAGCGGAAGGGATGAAATTGAGAGCCAGGGAAGGGAGAAGAGGGTTGCTCAGAACAGGGATAGGACCTTGGGGAGCAGCCACAGACCAGTATTTGGTAGCAGAAGGGAAGCAATGGCTTGGGAAGTTGGAGGGAAGGACACAATGGAAGAGTGGTAGGGAGAGCACTGAAAAGATGAAATGCAGTTTACGAAGAAGAACATGACAGAGGCTGACCCAGGGGCCAGACTGGAGAGGCGCTGGGCTGGCGAGCTGCAGGGTGGCAGGCCCGCCCCCTCGGGAAATGCCACACCTAATGGTGGCTTCTCAGCGTTGAGTCATGAGAACAAATATATTACTCAAATTCATGGTAAAGTTAAGACACACATTCAGAATAAGAGAAAGCCATCTTGATAAGATATTTATTTGTTCTTACTAAGAACTATCCTGTATGCATTATTGAACCAAGATTGGGTCTTCTCCTGGGTACCATATTGGGTATATCCTTCCTCAAGAAAATGCTTCTTTGGAGTTTTCCCCATTTGGTTGGTTCTTTAGAGAGAGAGGGAGGGAGGGAGGGACGGAGAGAGAGAGAGAGAGGAAGAGAGAGAGAGAAGAAGAAAAAAAGGCCAAGAACAATACCCAAGAGGAGATTAAGGAATCTCAAAGTCCGGCTGAGTGCCCTGGCTTCCACACACCTGTCCCAACCTAGCCTGAGGTGAGGGCTTTCCTCCCCCAGGTCAGGGCTCGTTTTCCGGCACCTTGGCGCTCAGGCCTGGCAGCTAAGGACCTCATTCACTTCGTGCCATTAAGGAGAACACTCAAATGTGGGGAAACAGCAGTACAGCAGCTGATGGGAAAATTGGCAAGGCACTCAGTGACATTTTAAGGACATTTGCTCACAGACCATCAACCACAAAGGACAGTTTTACTGTCAGTTTCTCAGTTACTGGGTGTTTAATTCATAGAAACCAATGACGACAAGCCTAGACAGGCCACCATACATGGGGTAACAGAACCATGAAGCCTTGTTTGTTTCTTTCACACAGTGACCGTATTTATTATGTTCTTTCTGGTGGCATTTGGCATTTCTTAGCTAGGGACCAGCAGAGCTGGCAACTCAGAACTTCTAAGAATTACTATCTGTTCACCACAATCTCCACATTCAAAGAATTAGTAGCATGTTTTATTTTTTAAATGTGCATTTTCTTTTTATGAGTTTGCTGTAACCTGGAAAACCCCATAGCTTTCAAACCACAGACAACAGTTCTGACCAGGATCACAAGGTAACCGATAGATACCTGCAGAGTCGACAACTGTGAATTTAATTTGCCATGAAGTTAAAAAAAAAAAATCAATGTATCTCATCCATCTGTTCATCTGTCTACTCATCCCATCCCATCCCGTCCCGTCTGGTCCTGTCCCTCAAGCTGGCTACTTGTCTACTGACCAAATTCATAGCGAAGTTATTTAGTATTAAAATATAACTCAATGTTGAGTAAAGTCAGATCGCCCATAGACAAAGAATTAAAGGAGGGAGATGAAAATCCAGCTCTTCTCCATTTTCTAGAATGCTACTGTGGGTCAGTGTGGGCAATTATTAAACCCAGATAATAGTGGCAGATGGTATTTAAACTCTCTGGCTCTTTGTCAACCATCTGTCCTAAGACTCTTTGGAGTTCATATTTTCTAGGTATTCGATTTGAGAATAGAAGGCGTTCATCCCTTAATATATCACAGAGAATTGGTCAACCTTTGCAATCTAGGAAAGACTAGAAATCAAAGCAATTTAATATATGGTTTGCTTCTTGACCTCTCTAAAATATCCTTGTGGCTACACTGCAATAACATTTAAACATTCCAGAAAAGAAAATGGCCTAGTAGGTAAAACAATAGCAAGGGCAGAAACATGGCAGAGTGAAAAAATCAACGGTTACCAAGTCAGGCAGACCCGGGTTCAAAAGCCGTTCACGCATTTAAGAGCTGTGTGCTCATGCACGCACTGTGGATCCTCCCGGGGGAAGGCTCTATCTGGAAACTGGATAATAGTCCTCACAGTGTGGGCTTGGTGAGATAATGCAAGGGAAGGCCCTGGCCCTGGGTTTGTCACATGACAGACTGATGTGAATTCCCTTGGCTTCTTTTTTTCTCCCTTGGTTATGGAGAATGGTGAGCCTTGTTGACGCATAAATGCTTTTTCCTCAGGGATTTTATATAAACAACTAGGATGTGCCCTTGAAGGAAGGTTAATCCTGAATTCTAGCCTTCCATAGAGAAATTGCTTTTTCCTCTCTGGTCTTCTCATTACACCCATTCATAGAACCCTCTGCTTCTTCACAGCTTTTACCCCAGCTCTGCTTAATTAACTAGCAGTGCATGCGGCACCTCTCTCCCCCAGTAGGATTTAAGTTAATCTTCTAGAGAAGGACCCAGCATATAGTAACCACTCAGTAAGGTATTTGTAGACTAAATGAAAAACATCTGTTACAGGGTTTCCAGCATGTGACATGTACCACCGGTGATATGAAATGATTTCAGGGGGTTGAACATGGACTAAATTTCTTAATAATTTTAATGGTTATACTATATATATTTTAGTGTGTATTAGACAAATAAATAACTGGCTCATCAAATCTGTTATTTTATGTATTTCTGCTTAGATGAGGCCAAGTGAAAAAGTAAATGATTTAGGGTAACAAAAAATTAAATGTAGTTGTCATAAGAATATGGCAAAATCACGAAAGGGTTAAAAGATGACAAAATTAGGGAAGTCTGTTTTCAGATTCCATGGGTCAACACTGAATCAAGAATCAAGCTGGAAACAGGTCAGGCTAAGCCATGGACCCCAGAACACATCTGGCATAAGTAAGAAGCATGCACATTCAGATATCTGGGTGTCATCACAGGAAATGCCAAATGTCAACTGAGCAGGAACAAGGGTCAAATCCCATGGCCATGTTCATGGTCACAGCCAAATTGGCAGGAACTATCTAGGAAACAAGACATCCGCCCCAGGAAAGGTGTGTGGTAGGTCCTGATTTGGTCTCCTTCAGCTTTAAAGGCACACAGGCCTGGATTCTGATATTGCCTCCCAGCACTGCCAGTTATTTCTCAGTCGGCTACCTCTGTGCACGGCTCCCAGGGACAAGGCCCTTTCTGTTGTGCACAGGTGAAGAGTCAATGGGTCTCTGCCCAATATTTCAACTTCCCAGCAAACTGAAGGAGACTGTTGGAGCAATTGTCAAAGCAGCCTTTCTCTCAGTCTCGGCCATTGAGTCCCCCTTCCCAGACCCAGTGCCGGGGTGAAGAGACAATCCTGCCATTTTGGACTGGAACATACAATGAATTTGCCTTTGGAAAAAATGCAACAATAGAAAACAGGTTTTGATGAATCAGTACAAATAATGTTTCATATATGTTCAAGGTTATATAGGATTCTGCAGGCTAGACTGGGAACCAGATTACCAATCACACTACCACTTCACTGGGAAAACGTTTTAATGCTATAAAATAAAAATTGGGGTTGCATTTTTCCATTGGGGGTGACTACCTATACTTACAAATGCAGCAAATTCCTTGCTAGCAAATGTTTAACATTATACAAGGGTCTATCTTACATTTTATCTCTTTTCACATCCTTAAGAAAAATATTGGTTTTGTCATTGATTATGAGTGTTGTTCAAGTCTTGTCCTATTGAAAAATAACCAATCACACTCCTGCCATAACAAAAGAAGGCCTCAATCTCTACATTTGAGGACAACTATAGGTATATAAATGTAATTCCAATAAACATTTTTCTAACCAATTCCCAGCTACACCATGTTACTCCTGGGATTAACTGGAATGCCAGCCCTACCTCTCTCCCTGCAATATTGACAATAAATTATTCCTTGTTCTGACCATAAGTCTTTAACCCAACGTTTTCCACACTTGTCTGACGCAAAGAATTACATGAGGCACTTTTAAAAGCAACAATGCCTGGCCTCACCTCTGCCTGGTAATGAATCAGAATTTCAAGGGGGAGTCTGAGAGCTGAACATTTACAGAATGCCCATCCCTGGTGACCCCCTCGTCCAACACAGTGGTTCTGACCACGGAGGGTGAATGAGGATCATTGGGAGGACTTGCTAAAACACAGGTTGCTGGGCACTAGCTCAAGAGCTTCTAATTCAGTCGGTCTGGGGTGTGGCATGAGAATTTGTGTTTCCAACAAGGTCTCCCATGACGCTGACGCTGCTGATCCAAGGATCATAGTTCCAAAACTGCTTACAGGCATACCTCGGAGATATTGCAGTCTAGACCACTGCAATAAACCGAGTATTGAGGTAAAGCAACTCATAATCTTTTTGCTGGTGGGAGGGTCTTGCCTTTAATTTGTAAACAAAAAGCAACATCTGTAAAGTGCAATAAAAAGACGTATGCCTCTACTTAGCCTGTTTGGCAAACATTGCAGCTAACCTCAATACTACCTTTTTTATCTGCCCTCCTCGGTAGAAAAACAACATTGGATTAGAATGCACAGCAGTTGCATTGGAATCATAGCCCTACTACATTTATTTTTAGATGCTCAGCATTAGACAAATAAATTTACCACGACGCCTCACTTATCTCTTATTGTGAGGAGCCAAAAGGTAACATCAGGGAAGCAGTTCGGTCCTGTATTTGGCACACAGTAAGGCCTGCATTAAACATCTGTGTATTTTGCTCTCCTTGCCATGATGCCCTGTTGTGAGCTACCAAAAAATCTGCTGAGTTCTAGAAATAGGTCTCAAAATTTATTAAATGCACAAAACTTCACTTGGTACAAACAAACAGGCAATGGCTGACCACTTCTCCTTGTGAGTGATCATGTAGCTTTGTTCTGAACATAACATTTCCAATGGGAATATAGTCAGCTTCCCAACTCACATTTTCCATGGGAGTAAAAATAGAAAACTGGGATTAGATTATAATTAGGTTCCCTGTTTAATTTTGACAAGGCTGAATTTAGTACCCAGGTATGGATTATTTTCCTGGCAGATTTTCCATTATATTGTTTGGCATTTCTTATGACCTGAAAACTGAACAAATGAATCAGAGACTCTCAGAGTCAGAAGAACCCGGGAGGTCACCTGCCCCTCCCCCCACCACTCAATGAATGCCGCTGAGAACACCTCACTGGGTGGTGGTCCTGTCTCCTCTTGGAACCTAGTCAGAATGCATTGTTTTCATGAACCCCAACCTCTTCTTCAGATAACTGTCTAATCATTGGATTTTTCCTTCTGGGAAAACTATTTCTGTAATATGCCTATTCTCTCACACAACAGCATCTAAAGTATTCTGAAATAGTGCTGATTTCTTCTTTGCCTGTTCCTTTTCAGCCTAAATGGTCTGTGTTTTTCCACTATCCTCACTGTGAAAATTTCCATATACTTAACAGCCCTGGTCCTCCTCCTGTGGGTAAAGTTCACCTTGAGGATAGTTCCTCCCTAAAAAAATACCATAGTATGCTTCATGTTCACTGTGTCCTATCATCACAATAAAAACAAAATAAATTGTAATAGTGGAGTATTCCTTTCCAAATAGAGTTCCTGAGAAATGGAAGTTACAGTCAGACAAACCGACACTGCGAGAACTGAGAAGGCGGTTGCCTCTGAAGCAGGTGGATCTGGATAACGTGACCCTCCTTGAAACAGAAATGCTATGAGGCCACTTAAGAGTACCAAAGGCCCAGAAAGTTTCTTTCCAAGGAAGACAGAATGAAACAAAGACTTTTCTTACTTTCTACGAAACATTTCTGCAAATATGCAGCCAACACTCCAGAGATCCACGGGGGTGGCGTAGCTGGACTGAAGCAAGACTTCCGGGGCTCTGTACCACAGCGTGACGACCTGCAACAGCAAACGGATCTGAGTGTTACTGAGGGAGACGGCTGTCTGCTAAAACCCTCCTCCCAGGAGCTTTAATGCCAAGATTCGGTTCAGAAGGATCGCAGGGAACACTGAGATAGAAGCAACAGGTACCTAGGACTCATTGCCGATGGTCCAGGAAATGACATCACCACAACCTGGGTTCCTATCTCACACTCTGTGTGTCTTATGAGGAGGGTCAAATATCTGGTTTTCAGACAGCAAAGCAAAGACTTTAAAAAAAAGTCTTAAAATGACTACTTTTTTCTAAAGGAGCTTACAAAAACGACACACAGGAAACAGGTACTGGCAACGACTGCAGCTCAATTCCCAGGTAAGCCTTCTGGGAAATTAGAAGATGATGGCAGGGACTCTGAAGTCTCAAGTGAGCACCCAGGATAAGTCAAAACTACTCTTTGCATGAGACTGTGGGGAATTAAAATAAAGCCTCCTTCAATGCTGATGTTTTCAGGAAAAAAGTAAAAAAAAAAAAAGAAAAAAGAAAAAAGAAAGAACTTAAAGAGACATGTGTAGCCCAATTGTTTATACTGTGTGCAAAAGTCATTCAGAGGAAGAAATGCCAAAATGGGAAGAACCCCACTTTATACTAATACAGAACATTATACAAAACATTATACAGTAATAGATGA